>NC_052514.1:16257348-17457348 GCF_014356525.2 Nilaparvata lugens
TGACAGAAATGAAAACCCCAATATTTGAAAAATTGGACTCAATAATGACATAAGTAATTGTGAAATGATTTAAAATAGTTTTCCTTGACCAACGGCCATACCACGTTGAATACACCGGTTCTCGTCCGATCACCGAAGTTAAGCAACGTCGGGTGTGGTCAGTACTTGGATGGGTGACCGCTTGGGAACACCACATGCTGTTGGCATATTCTCCTTTTTTGTTTTGCCAAAATTTATTATTACCAAGATCTCTTGTGATCACAATTGGATGGGTGACCGCTTGGGAACACCACATGCTGTTGGCATATTCTCCTTTTTTGTTTTGCCAAAATTTATTATTACCAAGATCTCTTGTGATCACAATTATTCGCAAATCTTCACTCTGTCGTCTGTAAATTTTCATGTGAAATAGGTTTTACTGAATTAGTGTAACAATATCTTCTATCTATATATATAAAAGCGAAATGGCACTCACTCACTCACTCGCATAAATAAAAATCTACCGGACCAAAAACGTTCAAATTTGGTAGGTATGTTCAGTTGGCCCTTTAGAGGCGCACTAAGGAATCTTTTGGCAATATTTCAACTCTAAGGGTTGTTTTTAAGGGTTTAAAGTTCGTCTTTTAGCATGTATATTCTTCTTCTCCCAATCTCTTAATTATAATTGAAATTTCCATATCATATGTTACTATAGAACTATAATCTAGATAGAGTACCTCTTCGAAACAGTTGTTAACTGGCAACTAAATTAATAATTTTGTCAGGTTGGCATTAAGTTGAGTTGACTTTGTTAGGTTGGCACCAAGTTGAAGATTTAAATGCATTTATCGCGGAAAAATTGATTGGGCACTGCTACTTCAATCCTGGGAATATTATATTACTAGCCGTCAGGCTCGCTTCGCTTGCCATATCCGTTTAGTCAGACGTTTAGTCTGGACCCCCAACTGGATTGTCCTAACATGATAAAAATTCAGGCGAGCGAAGCGAGCCTGCTTATCTCATTCTTGGACGATCCAGTCGGGGGTCCAGGGGGTGGAGCCCCCTGGCTAGACGGATATGGCGAGCGAAGCGAGCCTGACGGCTAGTTTTGTATAAAACAGAAAACAAAAATTCATTATATTTCTGTCCTTGGAGGATTGAATGTAGGCCTACTACATTTTTGAATAATATTATTATTGATGATATCATACTGATATCAGAGTGAATATTGGTGAGAAACGTTATCACAAAAAATAGAATTGCTTTTGCTACTGTAATAGGAAAATCAAAATTAATATGGCAAAACAAAAAAGGAATGAATGACAAACAGCATGTGGTGTTCCCAAGCAGTCACCCATCCAAGTACTGACCACACCCGACGTTGCTTAACTTCGGTGATCGGACGAGAACCGGTGTATTCAACATGGTATGGCCGTTGGCAAATATAACAGGATGAATAGGCTTACTGAAATGGTAAATTCTTATTCGAAATTGAGTTAAATTAATTAGAAGTCAGTCTCATCAATTATTATTTTTTTCTTTCCTTGCCCTATTACCATAGGTAAGGGAAGTATTGCTTTCCGAAAAAAATTAAGGTATCCCAATTTCTAAATTTCTATACGTTTCAAGGTCTCCTGATTCCAAAAAAGTGTTTTTTGGGTATTGGTCGGTATTGTGTGTGTGTGTGTGTGTGTGTGTGTATGAGTGTGTGTGTCTGTGTACACGATATCTCATCTCCCAATTAACGGAATGACTTGAAATTTGGGACTCAAGGTCCTTATAATATAAGGATCCGACACGAACAATTTCGATCAAATCCGATTCAAGATGGCGGCTAAAATGGAGAAAATGTTGTCAAAAACAGGGTTTTTCGCGATTTTCTCGAAAACGGCTCCAACTATTTTGATTAAATTCATACCTAAAATAGTCATTGATAAGCTCTATCAACTGACACAAGTCCCATATCTGTAAAAATTTCAGGAGCTCCGCCCCATCTATGCAAATTTCGATTTTAGATTCCCAATTATCAGGCTTCAAACAAAAAAATTCGAGTGGAAAAGATTGAGCATGAAAATCTCTACAATTAATGTTCAGTAACATTTCACCTAAAATTGAAAATAAGCTCGAAATTCGAGAAATTGTGATTATCCAATTGCAAACTGTTGGCAACTGTTGACTCTTTTAAATGATTCACTATGAAGAGATAGCAGACCTCGTATGTCTCCAGCGTAATTGTCCTGTCACCAGCTGGCTCAGATCTTTGTTTATAAGTCGTTTCGAGATGAGCGTGAGCACTAGCATCAGGTGATCAATTCTCATAACGGCAAGGAAAGTTGTGTGAGTGCGCCACACCAGATTCTTGTGATTTACAAAGAGAACAATATGTCAAAAACGTTATTTTCCAATTTAAAGTAGATATTACAAGGTTGATAATAAATATTGTTCATATGCACTCTGGTATTTCAAATCAAAGTGAATTGTAGATTATCCATAAAAAAAGATATTCTTTCATTGTCTCAGTTACTTTCTTGTATAAAACACACATAACTTCATAAATCAGGATTCAAAAGAAAGTATCATCTAAAACCGGATTCAGAAATAGCACATTTGAAATATCTCTACTCTGATAAATGAAATACCATAGTAATTATTGTGGGGTTTGAGTGCATTTTATACAGAAAAGTAACTGAATATATTCACTTCAGAACTGAATCATCTACAATTTTCTCTTATCAAAAACCTGTTCACCAATGAGTGTTCACCAATATAGTTAAATCCCTCTCAATTTGAAGAAGAAACTGATTGGTTTCATTATGGCAGTCTCCAAGTGTCCAATGTGAGTGAACGCTGTCTAGATGTGAACTTCCGAACTTGCACCTCTTTCAGATCAAATGTTTTTAAACAGCCTGTGTTTTGCTGTTTATTTAAATAGAAGTCATATTTCACCAAGTGGATTGCATTATTCTTGTGATGAAATGTATGAGAAATTGTATTGCATCTAGTTTGAACATCAGAAATGGTTAATTAATGTATGAAAGATGTGTTTCATCCGAGCTCTCGCCAGAGTAATGTGTGATCTTGCATAGAGGTGCTACAGTTGAACCTCTGTAATTCATACTTACCTGGCGTGGGGGTTACCGTGATCAAGAAGGCGGTTCCCCAAGGGCGAGGCCTTGTCATTGCACTGCGACTTGGTTGACCCCTGCGAATGCCCCAAATGTGGGCATCTCGGGCGCACAATTTTTGGTAGTCGGGACTGCGTTCGCGCTGTCCCGGTCCTAATTCAATCAATTTAGCATTCATCAATTCAATATGATTTAAATCTTCTTGCTACATACTTGCTACCTGTATTTATTAGATTTATAAAACTACTCTTCAACAAAGAACCTTGTGATTGTTTTGCTTGTAATAATAATATGAATATATCAATTTCAATATTATCAATGTTGTCTGCTATTCATTGAGAAACACAAAAATATTATCTTCTCAACTAATGTGAAGTTGATGTTATTCATAAGGAATGCTGACAGATTAAAGTGCATCTCACTAAAACTAACAGACCAAACAGCACCTGAACTTTTGTTTTATTCTTTCAAAACCTTGAATTTATTATTTGTTACCGTTTTTATGACAAACTGCACATAAATCGGTCCTGAAGAAGGATCAAAGTGACTGTATTTAGTTTTGCGAAATAACAGATAATATAATATTATATCATATTTTAATGTTATATATTTGAAGTATGTTGGTATTATTCAATAATATACTGATTAATTGGAGTGAAAGGATTTGATCTCAAATTTACATAGATATTTTTTCAATTTTTCCAGTGCTCCATTTAAAAAGGAACATACCTGTCAAATTTCATGAAAATCTATTACCGCGTTTCGCCGTAAATGCGCAACATATAAACATTAAGAGAAATGCTCAACTGTCGACTTGAATCTTAGACCTCACTTCGCTTGGTCAATTAGACAATGAGTCTCGCTCTAAAATTAACACTATAATATCTATATTTATAAAATTCTTATCTCACTGACAGACTCAATCACTGATCACGATTTCTGAAAAACTACTGGATGGATTGCAACAAAATTTAGAATATAGAATTCTTAGGGCGAGAATTATGTAACGTTTTATTTTTGTTTGAAATTATCTAAAATCGCTCACTAATAACACATGCAATGCAAATGGAGATTGTTGCATTATTGAGACTTCATCAGCATGCCTTTGGTATGCACAGCAGTCTGCAACTGCAACACACCTTCAGTGTGTACCTATCAGTCTTTACCTTCAGTCTTTAACTATCACTAAAGCTGTCATATCTCACTTCAATCTCTACAAATAAAGTGTCAATCGGTTTGTAATTGAATCTACTAAAAAATGATATTCTTGTAATTTTTGTTGTAATTATTGTAATATTACATTTTTTCTCGATTGGAATCGAATCTTCAATTTGAGATCTATAAAACTTTATAGTAAATATCAGAGTCATCGATATACGGACAAACTTTTTGACTGAGAATTTATCATAAATGATTGTGTTGCATATTCCATGGTGTCACCGAGGCTGGGTTGACAGAATTAACAGATAAATGGTTTATTTAAATAGAGATGATATATAAAAATTTAAAATAACAGTTTCAAAATAAAGTTTTATTGAGAACAAATATAAAATGTGAATTCTAAACTTGTAATTTATAATTTTTTTTGGTGACGTGTCCGTAACATCGACACTGAAGAAGCTTTGCTCTGTTCCTGGTAGCTAGTCTTTTCCTGTTCTTCTCTCTAAAAAATATGGCTGGCTGTGTGTGTTGTAATTTTGTGCTCTCTGAATATTTTCTGTTTAAGTGAATTTATTAATGTTTTAAATTGAGTTTTGAACAGTTTATAGTGTTCTATTTTGTCTATATATTGTTTATTGTGTATACACGCCAATAGCCACTGTTTTTCAACTATATAAACTGGATGAGTATTTAGCTCGTAGTGACTTTAGATGCTTAGGCTTGTAAGATATTGTTCTTTGTGTATTTGTGTAGTATATTGCCAAAATTCATCTGAAGATTATAAGTTCATTTGCTCTGAAAATTGGATTTCTCATTCATAGGTGATAGATCCATTCATAGTTTACCAAGAATCTATTACGTTGGAGCCGATAACTATCCTTAGGTTAATAGGTGTGAAATGCTATCCAACCGATTTAGGAGAAATTGGTAGCACGGCAAATGTTACCCCTGTGGTGGGACCGAATTACAAAATAAATATGTCCCAAGTGGTACACCATGAAATCCCTGGTTATGAAAAATTATTAGTAGGATAGATATCTTGATAGGTTATGAATGGTATACTGCTGAATGGGAAATCGGTTCAAGAGAGATCAAGTCCTAATGAATATATTATCTGTGCATACTAGCAAAATGGCAAACATTAAAAATGATCTGAATCTTATAGCATTCTTAACACAAAAGTTTGATGAGCAAAATGCTAAGTTTGATGCTAGGTTTGATGATATGAAGCAAGAATTTGCTAGCATAAGACTAGAGCAGGTTAGTATAAACCTTCTATTGAAAGATGCACATGAAACATTGAGTGATAATCATGAAGATGAAAACAAATTGAAGCATGATAATAGTAGTGTTAAGATACAAGATCAACTCATTCAAGTTTCTGACAATGTAGGCCTGGTTACTGTTGTTGAAAAAGTCAACCCTAATGAGATAGTAGAATTGAGTAAAGAAGTAGGTAGGGAGTTGTCTTCACTGAAAGTCAACTATCATGAAAGTTATATTGCTACATTGAAGGTTAGGAAAACTATAAACAAAGTGAATGATTACATGAGACAGGTTTCTGTGGAGGTTAGGAACAATGTAAACAAAATGAATGTTGCTTTGAGTCAAGTTGATGAGTTCAACTTTCAACTGAGAATTGAAAAGGTGTATGCAATGCATTCTCAAGTGAACATGACTAACTTTTGTAAGCAAAATGGCTTTGTTGAAACAAATGAACCCATGAATAAAATCATGTTCTTGAAGAAAACAAAGCACAAAGTCACCATTGATGTATTAGTATTCAAAGGTTGTTTCAAGTTGCTTACTTACAAGATGATGACTGTGAATCACATGATGAAAGGGTATTCCCCAGCACACAATGATTAGGAATCCTGTGTTATGCCGGGATTCAGAATAGCATAATTGCTACGCAGTGTATGGTAAGAGTCCATAATTGTGTATTTTTTCTTTCCTGTAGCCTATTTTTCTTGGCCCTTAATCTTTTCAAATTTCGATTCTTTCCTGTCTTTGTGTAATGTTCAGTAAAATTCTTCTATGACGCATATCTTAACCAATCTTGTCCATAGTCATTTAAATTTGTATTCTTCTGAAATAATTTTGGAAGTTAAAATAGTAGCTTATTTTCCTAATCTTTAAATTGTTGATAAAACTTAACTTTTCTAAAATCTATCCATTGTAGTGTAAATAATTGTTTGCTTGCGGTATATTTTTTCATCATGTATTACATATTTTAATTATGTCTATTTTTTTTCAGGTATCATATTAGGTAATTAGGTTTTTCAGAGCAAATTATGTCCCATGTTCTCATCTTTCATTGCATATCGTGCCATAAGCCATATGTAATTAGGTTATAGTTTTCTTCTGGGCTTTTAACCCATTTTGCATTTTATTTATTTTTTGCTGTCCAATACTTTGGATTTTTGGTAGACAAGTAGGTGTGATTCTTTTAGAGGTGTGGGCGTGAACCACATATGGCTGGACTCGATTATCTGACCTACTTGTTTGCGATATAAAAACTTTAAGACTGCAACATCAAATGTTTGTAAAAACTTTTGCATACTTTTGTTTTTGTGGTCCGATACTAGAGTCTGCTATCACATTGCCTTACAGACATCTAGGAACTCTCCACCCAGTCACAATAGTCAACATATCTTTTCCTTCACCAGTTGTTTTTGTGGGAGTGATAGCTCACAATTATAACAAATTAGAGTCATACTTGGAATTTACAAAATTCCATAGTAGTATATTTTATTAAATATACTTCCTTATGAAATTTCAGTACTGACATGTAGGATAGGCTCTAATTAATCTTTCTCTTCTTTGTATTATTTAGGAAAATTATTTACCCAATTTTCTTTTTCTCTTGTTTGTATTTTTTAGGGAACTTATTTACCCATTATCCATCTTGATCATCTTTGTATTGTAATCTTGAAATGTTTGTATTTATTATACAGTCTTCAAATTATGAAATTATTTAAAAAATAAATGGTTCAATTTAGAACATGCCGAAATCTATTCTTATGTATAAATTCTTTTGTTATAATAAATAAACTTTAAAAATTGAAAGTATTAATGAATTGTGTAGCCATATATATGTGATGTATTAATGAAAGTTAACTTGAATAATGTTTTCATTGAATAAAAACGTCTTGTTATATTATTAATTGAAATGAGTTAAAGGTTAAAATTTCTCTAAAGTTTTTGTAATTGATGTCTTTTTCTAAATTTTTAAAAAACTGTTTGTTCTATAAATTTTGATATGATTGATTATCGTTTGAAATGGATGCTGGAGTGCATGTAAAATTTTTAGTGGGGTTTGTTGATTAGAATTTTGCTGGTATGTGATTGTTTTTTGAGATGGAAAACCATTATTGCCTAAAGAAGAAATGACCAGAAGGTTATGACTTAGAGAGGCAGTAATGAGATAATATTTTTTTGTGTTGATTACTTATGTTGATTGCCATAGATGCAGATTACTTATGAATATTGATTGCCTTTGAAGCAAAATATTATTGATGTTTTGAATGATTTCTTGTTTAATGATTGATAGTAAAGTTTTGTCATGAAATGTAGTTTGTGTTTAGAACATTGAAAAGTCGAAATAAACTATAGTATCCAACAAACGATGATTAATAATATTGAATAATTTGCTTTTTATAAAATATTTGAACAGTGAATAAATGGAAATGAAATTATTTTTTTTTATTATTGAAATTTTATAATTGATATCTCCATATTTCACAATTTATGTATTGCTGACTGTATAATAAGATGTTAACAAATTTCAATTTTATATTGATTATATAGTTAAAAATAATTTTCATGTGTATTAGATTGTATTGATAGCCTAATCAAAATTTTCTTTTTAGTTTATAAGCATTTTAAGATAACAGGTACAGCACAGACATTAACATTGAAATAATTATCACGTGAATCTCGAAATCAGCAACAAGTGAACGCCATGAAGAGTGTTAAGAACATTTGGGTGATTTTCGAACTAGTGTGACTCATCAATTGAATAACAACACCAATAACTACGCCACTATCTACGCTGATGTCTACACCAATAACTACGCCAATATCTGCTCTGATGTCAATATCTACACCAATATCTACGCTGATGCCTACACTAATAACTACACCAATATCTACGCTGATGCCTACACTAATAATAACTACACTAATATCTACACCAATAACTATGCCAATATCTGCTCTGATGTCAATGTCAACGCCAATATCAACGCCAATATCTACACTAATATCTACACCAATAACTACGCCAATATCTGCTCTGATGTCAATATCTATGCCAATAACTACGCCGATGCCTGTGCTGATGCCAATGCCAATATCTACGCTGATGCCTGCGCCAATGCCAATGCCTGCGCCAATGCTGATGCCAATGCCAATATCAACGCCGATGCCAATGCTGACACCAAAGCATACGCCAATGACAACACCAACGCTTATTGCTGACCTTGTATCTCAAACTTCAACACTATCACATTACCTGGAAGTAATTGCCATCCATGTTCACGTTCGCAACTTTGAATTCAGAATAACAGTCACAGTATCATGAAAGAATTGATTAAAAAAATCCTCTCCTAAATTATTCCTGTATGCAGAACTCTAAACCTTGAAAGCTGAAAATATCAAAAAACCAAACCTTACCTAAATTAATCCTAACCTAAATTAATCCTGTATGCAGCGTCTATCTCTTTTCCAAAAAACGAATTACATTGTCATTTCAAGCCTGAAATGTACATTGTATAATTACAAATATGATACAAAATTTACGTGACTCTGTATCGAGTTTGGTATGCAGCCGTCTACTACAAGCATGAGGCAATGCTAATTGAGATGTCACCTGTATCGAGTTTGGTATGCAGCCGTCTACTACAAGCATGAGGCAATGCTTACTGAGATGTCACCTGTATCGAGTTTGATATGCATCAGTCGACTACAAGTATCAGCCCAACACTACATGCATCCAGATCAGCCCAACACTACGAGTATTCAGATCAGCCCAACACTAACGTCATCACACTGGAGTCACACTTAACTGAAAATCATACTGAGTGCCTTAATGGACTGTTTTCCAAAATGTGCATCGATAAAATCAACCGCATCAATAGTGAAAGAAATGAACATTTTTTGATTTATTGAAATTTTATGTGAAAATAAAATATAACAATTCATCAATTCATTTAAAAAAAAAATAATAATAATAATAAATTTTTTATTCAACATACTAATTTTTTTTATGCAATAAAAATTGAATTTTTCTATCTATTAAATTTATGTGCAATTTCAAAAAACTATTCTTTATATAATTATTATTTAACGAAAATCCTAATTAGCATTTGAATAAATGCATTCTCTATTTAATTCCATCTATTCTTTATATATTAAACTTTCTGTTGAGATATTTTCCTTTAAATTATAAAGCTAAATCAAAAGTAATTTTGATACTCTATACTTTGAAATATTGTTTGGAAACATATAACAAATGCTATTGATGAATTTTTATAATAATTTTCAATATTATAGGACAACATGTAATGTTTTTATAGAAAAAATTGTTACTGATCTCAAATTTAATTTCAACAATTTTCAAACAGTAAAATTTTTTATGTCAAGAGGGGGGTATTTGTAATATTACATTTTTTCTCGATTGGAATCGAATCTTCAATTCGAGATCTATAAAACTTTATAGTAAATATCAGAGTCATCGATATACGGACAAACTTTTTGACTGAGAATTTATCATAAATGATTGTGTTGCATATTCCATGGTGTCACCGAGGCTGGGTTGACAGAATTAACAGATAAATGGTTTATTTAAATAGAGATGATATATAAAATTTAAAATAACAGTTTCAAAATAAAGTTTTATTGAGAACAAATATAAAATGTGAATTCTAAACTTGTAATTTATAATTTTTTTTGGTGACGTGTCCGTAACATCGACACTGAAGAAGCTTTGCTCTGTTCCTGGTAGCTAGTCTTTTCCTGTTCTTCTCTCTAAAAAATATGGCTGGCTGCGTGTGTTGTAATTTTGTGCTCTCTGAATATTTTCTGTTTAAGTGAATTTATTAATGTTTTAAATTGAGTTTTGAACAGTTTATAGTGTTCTATTTTGTCTATATATTGTTTATTGTGTATACACGCCAATAGCCACTGTTTTTCAACTATATAAACTGGATAAGTATTTAGCTCATAGTGACTTTAGATGCTTAGGCTTGTAAGATATTGTTCTTTGTGTATTTGTGTAGTATATTGCCAAAATTCATCTGAAGATTATAAGTTCATTTGCTCTGGAAATTGGATTTCTCATTCATAGGCGATAGATCCATCCATAGTTTACCAAGAATCTATTACGTTGGAGCCGATAACTATCCTTAGGTTAATAGGTGTGAAATGCTATCCAACCGATTTAGGAAAAATTGGTAGCACGGCATTATGTGTGTGTGTGTGTGTGTGTGTGTGTGTGTGTGTGTGTGTGTGTGTGTGTGGTGTGTGTGTGTGTGTGTGTGTGTGTGTGTGTGTGTGTGGTGTGTGTGTGTGTGTGGTGTGTGTGTGTGTGTGGTGTGTGTGTGTGTGTGTGTGTGTGTGTGTGTGTGAACTCTTAAAAATATATTTGTCATCATAAAAAATCCAAGATGGCGACTATAATTGACAGTTCGAAAAGGTGTCTGTTATTGATTGCCACCATCTTAGATTTTCCATGATGACAATAGTTATTTGTGCAACTAGTGCGCAAAGTGACAGTTTGCTGCACCGAAAGAAACGTTTACGCCTGAGCCGTAGGCGAGGGCGGAATGGCTTCTTGAGTGCAGCAGAGGAACTTTGCGCACGTATTTCACATTTAATTTTTCCTACAGTTACCATTGAATATGAGAAGTGGTTGATTGAATGATTATGGGTAAAATGATGGCTGAAATCCATCAAATGTTTGTGTGTGTGTGATGCTGTCATTAATAGCAACTTTAATTCATTTAAAAATTAATAATCCAATTGAAGTTGAAAATTCTCAGCCAAAGTTCTCATTTTTATTCATTCAAGAATCAGGAAAAATACAGATGGAACAAAAACTTCACATTCAAAATACACGCCAACAAGCTGGCTGAACCGAGATGCAAGATGGCTGAACCGACAAGCGCGCAACCTAGCGGGAAGAATCGTACCTAAGTTTCATCCAGCTAAAAATTACTGAAACACGATTCAGAAATTTGGACTTTTGCTCAAATTAACGAGAAAAATGCTCAAAGTAAACTGAAAAATATTTATAAAAATAACATAGACAACAGAGAATATTTATTGTAGTATTGTTATGTTTTTTATTATTTTTATTTATATGAATATCGAACGGTAATCATTTAACCTCAAAATTCGAATTTTATAATGTATATTTGCTACTTTTCTCATTTCCTGGAGTTGAAATAATAATTATCAATAGAAAAGAACTATTATTTATTATTTCATGATGAGAATTCGTAAATGATGATTATTTAATTATGATTTGGATGAACATTATTCTTGTTTTGGATTTCTAGATTGGGATTTTATCATAAATGTAGAGTAGCCATTGAAATGATTCTTATCTAAATCTAACCACAGTCATTTCTACCAACTTAATTTTTGTTTTCGTGCACCAATCCTCCATATAACCCACCAACTATTTTGTGTTGCCATGTTGCAAATCTGGAGTGCAGAAAATTTTTTTTCCTACAGATACCCTGAAAAGTGACCATTTGTGCACTGATTGCAGGCTGCAAAGAATCACTTTTCCGCACTAGTGCGCATGACAACGCAAAATAATTAGTAGGTTATATGGAGCACCAGTGCAGCAAAATCAAAATTAAGTTGGTAACAGTGAGTGGGCTGCTATAGTGAGCAGAGGTGCAACGAAGCACAACGCGCTAATTATTAAGTAGATATTATAACCAAGGACAACGACAGCACAGTGCCACCACAGCACACACCACACAGCTGCCCCCCGCCATTCAAACACTACTACATTATTCAGGCAATTTTACCCATAATTACCCACTTTTCATATTCAATGGTAACTGTAGGAAAAATCTAATGTGAAATACGTGCGCAAATCTCGTTTGCTGCACTCAAGAAACCATTCCGCCCTCGCCTACGGCTCGGGCGTAAACGTTTCTTTCGATGCAGCAAACTGTCACTTTGCGCACTAGTTGCACAAATAGCTATTCCCACACTAGAGCGGAAAAGTGAATCTTTGCGTTTTGTAATCAGTGCAGGAATCGTCACTTTTCAAGGTAACTGTAGGAAAATATTTTTGATATTGCTATCACATATTCTCTTTTTACACATCATTACGAAGAGATTGATACCATTTCCAAGTCTACTACTTGAAGTAGTCATGAGTTTCACGGTTTTCTAATTGTTTCGGTTTTGCATATTATTGTGAAAAAAAGCGTGTTTTCCGATGCAAACAGTTAGCCTACTCTCTTTACTCTCTTCTCCCGATGACGCCCCCGCCGTAGAACATGGAGGTACAGCATTCAACCAGATGTCATTTTTTAGCTTTAGAAATTTTGTACAACACTGCGCCAATAATATCAGTGTTGGTTCACTGTAAAGACATTCATACGTAAAAAGTAAAATTTTGTCACAAAATAGATTTCAAGATTTTGAAGTTATTTTTATCATAGTATAAGTTGTTGGAATGATATGAATCTTTAGAATATTGTAATATGATTATTTTGGAGCCCTCAAATAGCTGAATTGATCCGATATCCTCAACAGACGATTTCATGAAAATCGACATATTTTTGCCGCCATCTTGTTTTTTCATGATGACAAACATTTTTGAGATTGCCATCATAGATATTCTCTTTCTACACATCATTACAAAGAGATTGATACCACTTCCAAGTCTGTACCTTCAAGGAGTCATGAGTTACACGGTTTTCTAATTGTTAGGTTTGGCATAAATGGTGGAAAAAGCGTGTTTTCCACTGCAAACAGTAATGATCACTCTTTCTCCGATGACGCTCCAGCCGTGAAATGGACTTACAGCCTTCAAACAGATGTAATTTTGAAGCTTTGGAAAAATATTCTACAACACTGTGTCAATATTACTAGTGTATGTCTACTGCGAATACATAATATTATACAGAGTGGAAAGTGAAATATTGTCCCTGAAAAATGTATGTTTAAGTTTTTGAAGTTGAATTAATCACGAGAAAAGTAGTCCGAACCGATTCTATCGAATATTATAGATTTGTTGATTCTGAACACTTTTGGTGGTGAAATCAATTCGAATCAATAATGACCGCCATCTTGAATTTCTTAATGATGTCGAATATTTTCGTTAATTCCATCAATAATATTTTTATTCGGTTAGTTGTAACAGCTAATGTACCTAGAATACAAGGTAGTGGCCACGAAAAGATGCGCAGTAACAAATCCAAACCAGCTGGTCGGTGTGACGTCATTGGTGTTCTAAATGTCTATTCTTCCTGTCTTTTCAATGTTAAATCGAGCAACTTTGTAAGTCTTTTTCTCAAAAAGTACATAACTTTCAAGTCCCATCGACATTCCCTACGATTCATAAAATATTTATCTTCAGTTTTTCTAGAAATTCAATACTTTTAGACGGCTGGATATTTCAGAATGATCGATTTTGTAAGAGCCTGCACATCGAATACCTGTTGCTCTCTTATTATTGAAAATTAACATGCTTTCCCTGGCTCTTTTGTAATTCAATTACTCAATGCTAATGAATTTGATAAATCGATCATTGAATAAGGATTCTGAAACGTAAAAACATTAATTAAAGTATAATATTATTTCTCTCAAAATCCTTGATATCTTGTCTGTGTAGCCTAATATATAGGCACAATAATTTATTAATTTTATAAAAAACATAGATGAGGTACCTATTTGGATTTGGAACATAAGTATTCAATGTGTTTATCCCATTTGCGATGCTGGTCCAGTAGAATACCTAGATATTTTATTGTTTGAACTCTTTCTAGGGTTTTTGCAACTTCTGGATTATATTCATTATTGTGTTATTGTATTCATTCTGGATTATGTGTTATTTTCATGTGTCTCCATTGTAATAGAAAGTTTCAAAGCTGTTGGTGGTTGACCTGTTATGTTGGGTGAAAAAGTCATGTATTTTGTTTTATCTGCATTTAGTGTCAATATGTGTTCATGAAGCCATTTGTATACAATTTTTATGTTAGTGTTTGCAGTGTTAAAAGTTTCTTCCCAAGTATTGCCACTGAAAACCAATACCGTATCATCTGCAAAGGATAAAGTGGTACAATTTGGTAAGTTTAGTTTCAGAAGGTCGTTTACATAAATCAGGAAAAGAAGCGGTGATAACACAGTTCCTTGTGGCAAACCGAATCTTGTTGTACATCTGACATCCGTTTGTCCATGGAGAGAGAGGCATTGTGTTCTTCCACCCAAATATGTGTCTAAAAGTCTCTTTACTGTGCCTCTTATTCCAGATCTATCTAATTTATCCAACAATATATTGTGGGGTATCGTGTCGAACGCTTTTGATAAATCCATGAATACTGCCAGGGTTTTTTTATTACTGTTGAAATTTTCAAAAATTATTTTGTTAAAATGGATGACTGCATCTTTTGTGGATTTTTTCTGTTGGAAACCATACTGATTATTGCATATTACATTATCTTTATCTAAAAATTTCAAAATTCGATTTTTTATAATTTTCTCTAATATTTTTGAAAGGTTGCTTATTAAACCTATTGGTCTATAGTTTTCTGGTTTATTTAGGTCTCCAGTTTTTGGGATAGGAAAATACCCATTTAATTTATTAGGAAAATACCCATCGCCCAAGCATTTGTTAAATATATATTTTAATGGTTCAATTATTACCCCTGATATTTTTTTAATGTAATGTCCTGTCAAATTGTCAGGCCCAGGTGTAGATCTGTTTTTTTGTTGATTTATAATTGTTATTAGTTCATTTGAATTTGTTGGGTAGAGGAAGATACTTTGTTGGCTTATGTTAGATAGGGATTGAGGAATTGGTATATTAATATATTTTCTGTAATTTTTTTAGCAAAAGATTCACCTACGTTAGCAAAATATTGATTTAGAATACTTGCTTCTAATTTTATTTCCCTGGTACTTTTTTTAGTTTCCAGAAGTTCATTAATATATTCCCATGTTTTTTTCGGATTATATTCATGTTCTGCAAACTTCTCGTTAAAATAATCAATTTTAGCCTTTTTTATTAAATTTGTAAGAGTATTTCTGTAGTTTTTATATCGTGTTTTTAGTTGAATATTGTTTGGCTGTCTTGTAAGTTTACGGTGTAATTTATCTCTCTGTATTGAATATCTAATTGTATTGAATACTACTTGCTCTCGTATTGTGAAACACATATTTCTCATTTATTATTTATGAGAGGAATTCTCAAATGATACTTGTTCTTTTATTGTAAAACTCTCATTCTTTATTATTTATTTGTGATAAGGAAAACCAACTCTTCATGATCCAATAATAATATATTTAATAAAAATGAATCATTCTTTCTAAAAAATTTGATAATTCTATAAGACAAGTGATTGGTTGAATGCCTGTTTGAAAGACTATGAAAGGATGACAACCTCTTTAACCAACTCGGAGGGCATTTCTATTCTAGAAATAAACTCTTAAACACTTGAAACAGGATAATGTGCGGTAAATTCAAATTCCTTTTAATCTCCATATTATTTAGAGAGAGAATAGTTGGGCATAATTTAAGATATTTTTTCAAATTGCAATTTATTCAATTTATAATGCATTTATGATGTGTGTTATACTATCACCTCATACTCTCTTTTGTTCCATATTGGGGCTTTCTATCACATAGAGTGTGAGTGATGTATATGTGATAAAAATTATGTTTCTAGATTGTGTCTTGGTCACTGAGTAGAAATAATTTTGAAACCAAATTTTTTATCAAAAATTCAATTGAAATTTAATTGTTGATCAATCCAATTGATTAACAAACAGAATCATAAAATATCTTTTTACCTATGACGTTGAGACAATGCAGGCTTTAGAAAGAATTACCAAATTTCCAAAATCTGTTTTTTCAATCTTCTCATACTTGGAACAGTTTTGGGACAGTTTGAGCCTGTTTTTCTCTCCTCATCTCAACAATATAGGTATGTATTATGTTTTAAGGGATCATGATCCAAGGTATCAGAAGTCAAGTATGGTGTACCACAGGGTTCCGTGCTCGGGCCGCTGCTTTTTGTACTAATGATAAATGACCTACCAAGCTTCGTAAAGGATCAAACAATATTGTATGCCGATGATACAACTTTTGTAAATGAGAGTAATGACACCCACAAACTTGAAACTTCGTCGGCAACATCTATGTCTAAAGCATCGGATTGGTTTAGAGCAAATGGGCTCCTACTGAATGAGAGCAAGACCCAGTCACTGCTTTTTGGTTTGAGGGGAGCTACCTTGTTGAACTCTTGTCCAAATTTCTTGGTATTTTCCTGGATGAGAAGCTGACTTGGCGGATACATATTGAATATTTGACTGGTAAACTCTCTAGAGTTATATATATATATCTTTTACACAACTTGAAAGAGCATGTGACCTACATGTATTTGAGATCAGCTTACTTTGCGTTTTTCCATAGTCTGCTATCATATGAAATTATTTTATGGGGAAACTGTAGTGATATGCGGAGTGTGCTTGTACTCCAAAAGAAAGCTGTTAGAATAATTTCCAGTGCAAAATTCCTTGCCCATTGTAGACCGCTGTTCATGGACATGAAAATAATGAAAGTTATAAATGTATATATTTTTAAGGTTATACTGTATACAATTGACAATATATCTCACCGTGAACGTACGCAGGACATACATGAGCATTTCACTCGGCATCGTGAAATGATAAATGTACCGGTACATGCCTGTACCTGTACCTGCCTTTTAACCGACTGACGAAATCAACAAAGAGCTACGAAGTAATTGGGATCAAAAGCTACAATAAGCTATCAAGACAGGTGAAAGATTATCAGCGTTCTTAGACGTAAGCTTCAGGAGTGGCTGGTTGGACATCCCTTTTATGTTATTACTGAGTTCCTAGCTTTAAATGATGGTTCAATTCATTTCAAAGTTAAATGTATTGCGTATTTTATTATTGTAAAGTCCTGTTTTTATTGTTTACATTATATATCTATATGTTGTATGTGTATGCAAATAACAATTGTGACGTTGTCTATTGCGTTTTCCAAAGTTTAATGACAATAAAATATTATTATTAATAGCTTCTGTAGTAAATTTGAACATTTTCTGTTCATTTGTTCTCGATAAAGCTTAGAAAGCCCAAAAAACGCTGGAAAAACGCAGATTTTGGGCGTATCTTTGGCGTTATTTCAAATTCCTTCTAACACAACATTATTACACCCTAGCTGAGCTTCTGTACTAATACTACTAAATTTTAACATTTTCTGTTCATTATTTGTTCTCGATAAAGCTGAGAAAACGCTAAAAAACTCTGGAAAAACGCAGATTTTGGACGTATCTTTGGAAGTTTTCCAAATCCGTTCTTAGTGCGCCTCTAAAGGGCCAACTGAACATACATACCAAATTTAAACGTTTTGGTCCGGTAGATTTTTAGTTCTGCGAGTGAGTGAGTGAGTCAGTCAGTGTGTGAGTGCCATTTCGCTTTTATATATATATATATATATATAATATATATATATATATATATATATATATATACAGTAGACTACACAGACAAGATCAAGGATTTTGAGAGAAATAATACTATACTTTAGTTAATGTTTTCACATTTTTAATTCCTTATTCAATGATCGATTTATCAAATTCATTAGCATTGAGTAATTGAATTACAAAAGAGCCAGGGAAAGCATGTTAATTTTCAATAAGAGAGCAACAGATATTCGATGTGCAGGCTCTTACAAAATCGATCATTCTGAAAGATCCAGCCGCCCAAAAGTATTGAATTTCTAGAAAAACTGAAGATATATATTTTATGAATCTTAGGGAATGTCGATGGGACTTGAAATCTATGTACTTTTTGAGAAAAAGACTTACAAAGTTGCTCAATTTAACCGATCATCTGTCTCTGATCATTAAAAGATCGAGATGCGCGTGGCCAGTACCTTCTATTCCTAGGCACCTTGGTAGTAACGAAGAGATTGAGGCTATTTGCAAGTCTCTATCTTGAAGTAGTCATGGAAAGTCGATTTTATAGTTCTAGCTTGTTACCTCATGCGTATGGAAAAACGCACCAGAAATCATGCAGGGTTTTCTTTGGAGGGCGCTGGAGAACACATTTTTCTTATGTACAGCGCATGAAGATATTATATCATTTTTAAGTGAAGAAACGATCTAAATTTCATCTATTTATAATTCCTCTGTATTTCTTGCACAAAAAAAGCTATATAATGGAAAGAATTTGAAAAAACGTTTTTTCGGGCCTTCGAAGGTTATAACTAATAAAATATGCGTTTTAGAGGGAAATTTTATAGAACAAAATTTGTAGCGGAAGATCATTAAAATATTTTGTTCAAAAAAACGGTTGAATATCTTAAACGCATCTTAATGATACTCGAGCACAGCTAACTGTGATAAAATAATACATCATAAATGGAAAAAAAAATTTGTGATCTGTTCATAGCTTGCTTATTAATCAGCTACATCACCCGAAGACGTCGCTTGAGCTACGCTACGTCGGTCTCCGGTCTAAAATAGCCTAAGTTTACAGCGGTCTGAAACGGCCGTATAGTTTCCATGCGGGCTCCTTTTGCTACCCAACTTTTTGAAAACATCCAAATACAATACCAAGTAAGATTCATAGATGTACGTTATTTTCAATTTGTTCATTTTCCATTCAGTCTACATTTTTTTGAACCCTCTGTATTTTAATAGATCGGTCACATAGCGCTATCCAAATGCTACGTTGAAGGTAAGCCAAAGCTGGGACTAATAGGGAATCAACTTGTTTATAGAAGTTTGTCAAATGAATTATGATCATATAATCAATATTGTATGATCAAATATTATATGACTTTGTAACGGGCTCTATGGTGTTTTATTAATTTCTCACCAGACCCCTCCCACAGGCTTGAGAACCTGGATCCATAACCCCCTCCAGAAAATTATCGCTGGATAGACCACAGTTGATATTAGCTATCAAATAGCAAAATATGTCATTTGAAAATGTTTACTACTTTTCTTTGAACTACATTTCAACAGGAACAGCATGCAAAAATTAATTGATTATAAAATAAGTCGATAGATCAATAACAGAACACCTTTATCAGGGATGATAACATTTATTTCAATACATGGAATATATTATGTATCGTTATATAATTCACAATCTGTCCAACCCTTTTCACACACCCAATTTTTGTTTAAAGTTCGTTTCGACTTTCACTTCTATTGGAGAAGCAGTTTTCTTCACTTGAAAAGGCATGCAAAGGCACCTATATGAAGGCTTTCTAATTAACTACTTTATAATTTATTTTATCGAGTGTTCCAATTTCATTTGATTTTCTTCTTCATTTTCATTGTGAAACAACTGTTGGGTGACAACAACACAACACTTTACATTGACAGCAAATGGAGAAAACAATTTGGACTTGACATTAATAATTACACCACGAGTCACCATTGAAACATACATAGGCAATTTATGACATAAATATGGTTATACATTGATTTCTTTCACATATCACTCTAGTAATAATATCAGTATCATTCATTAATAATTTATAAATCAATCATTCATGTTGATAATGATGTTAACATTGTAATAAAAAATATATATATATACCACCTCGTTCAACACCAATTTTCTACTTGGGACACAAAGACATTTTTCTACCGACATACACATTAAAAACTAAGTACTGGGGATTTTTACAAAATATTTAGGTGCCTGTGATGGGTATGTGGTACAAAGGTGCTGGAGATTTGCATTACAATTAAATAAGTTAGTTTAGATCAGCACCCCAACTATTCTAGAAGCCCTCTTCATCATTTTCCACATAGAAGGTATTATCCTATACATACACACAGAAACCAGCAATACTGATACACAAACTTTGGTTCAATTCTGATAAATTTCAGATTCTTTTTCAAATACAAACATAGATCCACTACAATTTTCTCAAATCATATACACACATATCTCAAAAAAATAATATACAAAGCGAGTACGGCAACAAATCTACTGGAATCTGAATCATCGATACCTAATATTATCCTTTACATAAGATTCCCCGCATAATACAATACAATATCGGCATACAAAGATACACTTTCATAATTTGGTCCTGCTAAACAATCCCTCTCATTACCAAGTTCTATCTACATGATACAAACAAAAACAAAACGAATAAAACTAACGATAGTTTAATAAATTAATAACAGAAAAGAGCAAAATCAACTTGCTTCAAACAACATTAGAAACTAATAATGTGAAAAATGACATAAATAAGGTAGACGATTCATAATATATTATTTTCTCTTAAAATAAACTTCAATCAGTAATATACAAACATTGAATATGTATAAAATCTTAAATATTTATAAATAAATGTAATTTTTCTATATTTTTTCAAAAGTTTTAAAATGCCCATTTAGTTATTGATTTATTCATATCATGGATGATTGTTCTAATTAGGCTTGATTGAGAATTTGGCTTGATTACAGGCTTTTCCATAAAGCATTTGTCTGTTCAGTGATCTGTCATGGGTTTGATTTGAAATGTGATACTCCAACACAATTTATATCCTCAAACATTAATAGAATAGTTAGAGAAGCATTCTTAAAAACGCCAAGAAATTATATAAGAACAGTAGAGATAAACATTTAATACGTCTTGGTAAAAGTTCAATAAACAATATAAAATCACAGTTGAAAAAAATGTTGATCTGCTCGAATAATAAATTAAATCTATAACTTTTCAAAACATTGTTAAAATTCTCACAACAAATTAAAAGAACTAAGTAGTAGTAGTAGTAGTGGGAAAGAGAGAGAGAACTGCTACTTAGAAGAACAGTGTTTTTGAAATCTGACATATCCATGATATGAATCACTTAAAAATTGATAATAAATTCAAAATAAGTTACAAAAAATATGGAGACATGATCAATATAATCCCTAACGAGCTTGACAACTGATAAGCTTGTAGTTGAATTTGCAATACATTTACATTGAATTGTGTAGGTAGTCACTCATTGTATTATTATTATTATGGTTTGAAAAATGAACTGAAATAGATTCTAGTTTTATTGAATTTATTGTCCTAGGAATTATCAATTTCATGATAGAAAAATCAAAACATTCTATTAAAAGTAATATCAATAAAATTTAACACGTCATTCGTAGATATTGGGTTTATATAGAAGTAAATATTTTGTAAAATTCTAACAGAATAATTTCCACACAAGAAACCAGTCCAATTATTTAAAAAAAAACATTTCAGATTTTAAACAAATGGAATGCTTTACAATGTAATGACAAAAGGCAACTGTTTGTTCATACTTATCTCAAAAGTATTATTTTGCATCAATCCATTAATGGATTCAATAGGATAAAATAAACAATAAATAATTCATCAGTTGAATTTTCATCGATTGAAAACCAAGTTAATCATAAAAACGGCATTGTATACTGTTCTACAATATAAAACCGGAATCTACCCATAATTAGGATGAGTTAATTCTATAGCATTTCACATAGAAATACATTTTAAAATCAATTACCATAGGATGATGATTAATTCTAATCAATGATGATGATTAAAATAACTGATATTTTTAAAACGGCCTAGTAATACAAGGTATGGGCTGCTTAAATACCACTTTTTTCAATAAAGGATTATTCAGGTCCTTGATCTTGATCTTTCTAGATCATTCAGGATCATTTCAATACGAACTTTTCAAGACTCACTCTATTCTGTCCCCAAATCTTATCAAGTTGGAGATGAATCTGATTTTCAAAAAATACTTTTGGGCTCTCCTAGAATCAATACGAACTCTTCAAAACTCACTCTATTCTGTCCCCAAATCTTATCAAGTTGGAGATGAATCTGATTTTCAAAAAATACTTTTGGGCTCTCCTAGAATCGAACTAGTCTGATGGGCCCATTTTTTGGGATCTTTTTTCAAATCGACAGTTCTAGACAAGGCCTGATAGGCTCAAGGATAGTATACAGATTTATACAGCTATATACTATCCTCGTGATAGGCTCACCTTTTGGATTCTTTTGTACAAAATCGAGAGTTCTAAAGTCACCCGGGCTCACTCCCAGTTTTGGTGCGATTGTGGCCCGATTTACGAGAGATGTCTCATAGATGAGATGAATGTCTCGTAGATGAGAGTGTTCGATAGATATTTGGTTTTGTTTAGACGGAGATGCAGAAGGATGAGTGCAGGAGGGACTCAGCTGGGGTTCTTGAGCATGCGCCGTTGCCGGAAGTCGTAGACGCGGCGACAGAAGAAGACAAGGTCGGATGCGACCTGACCAGGAGGCTGCCGGTTCAGTCGCGGGTATGCCGAACCGTCCAGCATTGGAACCACTCGCTCGGTTGCTGTCAAGCCCTCCTCGCATCGCCTCACGATTTTACGGTATCTGCAACAATAACAACATTATTGAATTTTTGAATAATTCTTATTATTGATATTGCAATGTGAAAAATTATGCGATGCTGTGATATTTATTTACCGTTGATTAAAAAAATGTTTTAAAAAGAGCATTTTTGCATCCCCCAGCAAAATATTTTGAATTTTAGTTCTTAGTTGATAGAAAGGTGATTACAGGTTAAGGTACTAGGTTAGTATACTAGGTTGTACTAGGTTAAGGTACATGCTATTATTTTGTAATTGTCAAATTTTTACGTGGAAATAAATTTTTATTGAATTAAAAAAAATTTAATTTTAATTTTCATTATTTCCACCTAATAACCTAGTACAACCTAGTAATAACCTAGTACCTTAACCTGTAATGACATTTCTATCAACTAAGAACTAAAATACAAAAGGTGTAAATAATTGAAAACTAGGCATAATTGAAAACCACTTGTTCGCCAGAAAGAGTGGCATATTGTTAACCTTTGTTTTATGTCTAATCGAAACAAAATAATAAAATTGTTCAATGAGGTTCAATGCGAACTGAAGTGGCGTTTCGCGTCGATAGTTCTGTTTGTATTGAACCATATATTTATATGGCAGTTATAAAAGTCAGCACTCGTCTCGTAGCTCCAGTGTGTATACATCTTTCATCTTCTGCTTTTATTATTATTATTAATCAATGTTGATTATTATAAAGAATCTAGTTTTAAACATAACTAGTTTTGAACATTTTCAAGTGCAAAAAATAAAATTTTCTATAATTATTGAATATTCAAGTAGCTCTATCAAGCTGCGTTTACACCAACGTTATCAGCAAAATGTTAATCCTTATAGATTCTATTAGATTGAACTTGACAAACACATATGTTCAACTTGTTTATGATAAGATATGTTATCACAGAATAGGCACAGAATAAAAACTGTCAATAAAACGCCTATCTGACCAATGCTTCTTACATGGCGCAAATACTAGACACGTCACGTGACCTTAGGAAGTCAATCCTGGTCTTCTCCTTGGCTCCTGGCAGTGAACGAGATCAATTGATCCGGATCATTAAAGTGATCCAAACCTACCATCAATACTATTACAATGCGGCGCTTCCTAACAAGATGGCTGATTTTTGCGCCAGGGTACTAGCCAAGTTTCCTTACTGTATGTATACTGTGATGTTATGTTCAATCTAATGTAAACTATAAGGATTAAGTTATTAACATTTTGTCAATAAACTTGGTGTAAAAGCTGCTTTAGAATACTTTATTAGAGAGTATGAAACAACCAAGAATTTACATGAAGTGTTCATACAGTGTATTTGTATGTTCATTGCATTTGTGTATAGTTTCGCATACTGTCATTTTCATGAAACAGCTGTTTGGTGGCTAATGAATTTGATTAGTATGAGTTAGCCTACCTGCAGTATTCATTGAATGTGAGCACGAAGCACTTGTCTTCAATGCAGGCGACGCTGTTGATGTCCTTGTGTCGGGATGCGAAGATTTCATCCACATTGTCCTCCTCTCTCCTGCCCTGGTCGGTGTGCTCTGGTCTGTAGTACCACAGCAATGACATCATCATTTCGCCTGTAACAGTACATCATTCAACATCAATTCATCATATCACTGAATTGGGCTCATTAGTGTTGAATATCGGGGCACCGAGCTTCGCTTGTTATTTATTTATTGATAAACAGAACACAATAATTCTTTAGAATGATTGGGGAAGGACTAACAGGCACAGCCCAAAACTGTTTCTTCCTCGAATTTTGATTTATACACTATAAATAGTCCAAAAAGTAGGTTATGTTTCATACACTTAAATTCAGGTCCAATTTCCAGTCCAAACATTTAAAAACAGAAAAGTTCTCATTTAGATTGTCTACAAACCAAATTGATAAGCATCAATATAATGATTAACTTTGAAAATTATGATATAATCTAATAATTTAGAATGATATACCATGTCATGTCAACAAATCAGATTATTTTCAAAGACCTTAAAGAGATATAGACTCACAATGCCTATGCCTTCCCAATGATAGCTCTTACTTGAAATTGAAGGTCGCCATTGGGGTATTTTAGCACGAGATATTATATCTATATATTTGCAATACTATAGTTTACAAAGGCATTGGTATGTAATAATCTTATAGGTTGTCCCCTCAATGGCCGATTTCAATTCCAAGTACGACACTAGCGCTGCATGTGAGTCTATGCATCTTTAAGGACTTTGATTATTTTGATCAAGTTGATTAAAATTTCTAGATAATATTTCTCGTGAGATAAGCTGAGTAATTCAACACCTGAACATAATTCTGTCTCTCTCCCACACAGACACTCGCATCTTTTGTTATCGACAGACGAAGAAATTATAATCTGTTTTTCCAAGGATGAATAATTATTATATTTTTCATATCCTTGAGCGAGTTTTCCCAGGGATGAGACCTAGTGCAATCGAATTTTTATATTATAAACCTACTATGTTCCACATTACAATTTCGAGATTCGTTGAACATAAAATAAATATATAACCATATAAATAAATACAGAAATTGCTTGCTTAATATAATAAGGTCTGCTCTGAAACAATGAGAATGAGCATTCATTTGTACTATTTTCTGATCTCTTACAGGAAATCGCTTTTACAACATAATAAAAAATATTCTCGAAAGGAATTTACCTATTATATTAAGCGAGCAATTTCTGTATTTATATATCTGGTTATTTATGTTCGACAGATCTCGAAAACGGCTCTAACGATTTTCACGAAATTTGGAACATTGTAGATTTATGATAAAAAAAATTCGATTGCACTAGGTCTCATGCTTGAGAAAACTCGCAGAACGATATAAAAAGGATAATTCATCCTTGGCTGAAACAGCTGAGACTTTCGTTGTCTGTGGATGTAGTAAAAAGTGAGCAAGTGATTCTGTTGAAAATCAAGATATCGCATCCCCAAAATTCATAAGCTGACGTATAGCCAACTGTAAAGTATATACACGATCATTTTAGAGAATTTTGTTCTGTTTCTCAATAAATAAAAATAACGAGCGAAGCTCGGTGCCCCGATATTTAAGCAACTATAGAAAACAAAGCAGATAAAACAAAGCAAAGTAAATCAAATCACCAATCATTTTAGTTGATTCAGCAATCAATTACCATACCACGAACTTTGACTCTGCCAAAATAAGTAAATCTTGTGAGTTGACAGTTAGCTTCAGAAGTCACTCATGTCAGTCCGTTTTCTAACAATTAATTGAGATTCTTCCAATCATTGTTGATCATCTACAAGTCATAAGGTGCATACATAGGCCTACTTATATGCAAGGAACACGCGTATTTCGCTCTCCATCAGCTGATCATTATTATATCTGTATCATACTGTTTCTGTACAAATACAGATATGATAAATAAATAAATAGAAAAAATAAACTGAAGATCAGCTGATGAAAAGCTGAATGTACGTGTTTGTAGCACATAATTCTGTACTCACCTTCACTTGATTCAATAAGATAATATTCACCAGGTAACTGGTAACAATTCTATAAGTGGTTTGATCTCAATAGAACATAAGTTGTGCAAACACACTAGAATTAGACACTGTGAAGTGTTTATGAATTTCATAGCTCAAGAACTACAGGCCTACCACCGTATGTAATCGATGGATCAACCATCGAACCATGAAATCGTGTAATTGAAACAGAAAATTAACGAATACCTGGAATGTCAACTGTCTGTGGATAGATATTTTTTGTGCATATTCCCATGGAAACAAACTCCTAATACGATAGCAGAATAGATAAAAAATAATATATAAATCAGGTAGAGGTGAAAGTATTTCACAGATTGTACATTTTTGTGTTCATCAACTTTAGAGAATTCCTTTTTGATGCATCTATGTTGATTTTAAAATCGATTTAATATTGCTTGTTGTAGAACTTTGGGGGAAAACGGAGAGATAGAAATAAATTAGATTGCATTTAATCGAATTTTAATAAATATATTAAAATACATATTGAACGGAAATTCAATTTGAAAGCTGTCAACCACCTCAATATTTGCGCGTTGTCGATATTTGCAGTAGCAGATAGCAGACTTCTTTTGAGTGGTTGAAAGCATTTAATTTGAATTTTCGTTTAATAATAAATTAATATAAACCGTGGAGTGATCCGTGGTCTAGTGCTCTAGTTGATAGAGTGCTTGCTTATCAGCATAGAGATCCCGGGTTCAAACCCTCTCATTACCAGAACGTTTTTAAACTAGATAACTCCCATGTTATCAGATGGGCACGTTAAACTGTCGATCCCGGCTGAAGTACGACAGTCGTAAGGCCCATTGACGGCTCAAATGATTGTTCAGGCGGTGAGACCTTCCCGCAAGGGACTCCCTACCAACCAAAGCCAAACGAATTTACTTTGATATAAACCGTTGAAACTTTATTTTCTAAACGACACTACTACATTGTTTAGGTGAATGAAATCTTACCATCTTCAGGGTTTTCCCAGAGAGCAGCTACTTTGGCAACAAACGGTAGATCCAGTTTGCTCTTGCCCGACTTGAGTAGAACACAGTCCCTGGGGCAGATGATGTCGCCCCCTTTGTGCTTCATTGACGGGTAGCACTTGCGAATTACAGGCACATCATCACTCTGCAATACAAAACATTAGCAACCTTTAGCAATCACTTTCAACATGAAGAATTGAATTTGTTGTGATAAAAAATTGGAATAGCAAGATGTTCAGATGAATAGCAGATAATCACTGATTCCTGATATGTATGTGACCAAAATCCTAATTACCTAAATATGTATATTTTATTTAGAACCATTATCTATAGCCAACCACGATAATTTTGGTGGAATATAATTATGATGAATCTTAGAACAGTGTTAATTGAACATCAAAAAATTAATGATAAACTACCATCAAACATAACTGTTCAAGAATTCAATGTACTGAACATAACCTAAAGCTATAAGAAAGTTGTTTGATCAATCTGTAAATCAAACATAGCCTCCAATAAGTATGAAGTATAAATAAAAAGGAACTAAACCTGACTGTTCATACATGTATAGCCTACATAAACCATTTTCTATTTAGAAACTAGTTTCATTAGAAACTATAAAATAAATTATGTGTACTTGACAATATATTTATGTGGAGAAAT
The DNA here is from genome assembly GCF_014356525.2 of Nilaparvata lugens. Taxonomy (NCBI): domain Eukaryota; kingdom Metazoa; phylum Arthropoda; class Insecta; order Hemiptera; family Delphacidae; genus Nilaparvata; species Nilaparvata lugens. The sequence continues at coordinate 16,285,415 of NC_052514.1, forward strand.
TCTACAACATCTCTATGCCAAGTGTTAAACTTATTGTTCCTGTTATTATTGATATTTTAAACAATTTGAACGTACTTTAGGCAACTTGATAAATTCACAGTAAACATGCAATAGATTTGTTATTCTGTTCTGTTATTTGAAAAAAACTTTTACAAATACGGTAACTGGATAAGATCCAAGCAATAAATTATGCACAACTTCCTTTAAAATGTATTTACATGATTGCAATTCAACTTTTATTGATAACAGTTACAATAATTTCACTCCATACATCATTTCACAAATCTAACTGTACAAATAACATTCATAGAACACTCTGTATAGCTAGTTTGAAAGAGATGAAGAAATTATAATATTTTTCCAAAGACCTTAAAGAGATATAGACCCACAATGCCTTATGCCTTCCCAATGATAGCTCTTACTTGAAACTGACAGCCGCCATTGGGGTATTTTAGCACGAGATATTATATATTATTTATTTGTAATACTATAGATCACAAAGGCATTGGTGGCATTGGTATGTAATAATCTTATGGGTTGCCCCCTCAATGGCGGATTTCAATTCCAAGTACGACACTAGCGCTGCATGTGAGTCTATGCATCTTTAAGGTCTTTGTATTTTTCATTTGATAATCCTCAAAGCTTTTATATATCAAGTTCCATCAGTGCTCTAGTTAATAATTGACTTTATTGACTTATTGAGTTAAATTGAATTCTTGAAACTTTAGTAACCACTTTCTATGGATCAACTAACTGATCAAATAATCTTTCACGTTGTGTGTTTTTTATCATAAGGTACTAGAAAAATATCCAAGTTGTATAGGGTAGAAGTGGTAGGTTTGCATAACTTTGAAACCCCCTTACAATATACCCCATTTTTGAAAATTCGTAGCTCCGGAACCAAAAATGGTAGAGTTCACTCAATTTATTGCACATTTAATTATCTTTAATTGTTTAGAGAAATATTTTTCTCAAAAATCTCGAATTTTTTGAGATTAAATGGAAAAAAGGCCGAAATTTTGGGAGTTTGGGGGTAAAGCCGCCCTCTGGCGCGTCAGCAAATTTCAGATTCGAATTCAGCGCCCCAGAATACATACAGTAGAACAGTGGCGGTTCTAGACATAAAAAACTGGGTAGGCAAAACTTATCATACTGTAGGTCTATACATAGACCTAGGGTAGGGCTACTCAAGTAATTCATGTAAATAATACGTCAAAGCATATAGGTATTAAATGAAGATGTATTAATAAATATAAAAATTGTTAATACTCATATTAATTTGTTCAATTCGACACTATTCTGCTAATAGGCCTAACCATAATTTTGCTGTTTCAATCATTCTTTGAAATAATATTTCAATTTGATAGGCTATTTATTTGGAATATCGAAGGAAATTTCTTGAGCATCCCTGAATTTTTGGTCTCTCAGAGTAGAAGCTGACTGGAAAGCATAAATTGCTTCTAGTAATCCTAACGTATCATCAACTAACTTCACATTTTTAGCCGTGTCTACCAAAATCAAATTTAACCTATGTGCATAACAATGAACATAAACACACGGATTTTCGGCTACTTCTCTCACCAAAACATTCACTCCAGTCAAATGGCCACTCATAACTGAAGCACCGTCGTAAGCCTGGCCGACGCACTTTTTAATATTCAAACCACTGTTTTCCAAAACAAATTTAATATCGTTAGAAGCTCCTTTGAGTAACTCTACAAGTTCAAGAAAATTCCCTTTATTTTTTGTATCAAATTCCTCTTTCCCTGACTCCCTATGACCTCGCAAGCCAATTTCTTGGCGTGCACAAAACAGAGCTACTTGGCTTAAGGTAGATACTGCTTTTCTATTGTTGGAAATGCTTTTCTGAGATTGTTCGCTTAATTGGGCCACAACTGTCCCTTTTTTTGTGATGATAAATGGCTACTATATTTCGTAATTGAATCTTTATGAGCATTAGATTGTTCATGTTTTTGGCATTTTTGACTTATATTTTTCCAATCATGACAGCCAAACTTGACAAACGTGTCCTCCCGGTTTCCAGATGAACTTGTAAAATGCCGGCAAGGAAAACAAAACACCGAATCATTCTCTTGACAGTACTCAATCCAATTGAATTTTTGATACCATGTAGTACTAAAAGATCTAGGAGTGTTTCCAAATAATGTCTTTTTAAATACGATATTGATATCAGGCTGGGTAGGCCCGTCAGATGCTGAAGTACTTAGTGCAAGATTCTTAAGAGGCATAGGCCTATCTAATATACAGGCACTTGATTGAGCATCACTATTCACATGTGAGCTTGATGTTGCATTAGCAGATCCGAATTTAGGGTCATCTTTACCAATATCCACTTTATTTACCTTGGCTGGTGGTTCAGGTTCATCTGTGTCTGGGACATCTTTCACGTTAGCCTTATTTTTTCTATTAAAAAAACTTGAAAGTTGTAGTTGTTTGGCCATATTGAAAAGTCAAATGTATGTCATTCCACAACACAAACCATGTTAAATTTATTACACTGGTAGAGTTACAGGTCACATTAACATTAGAGAGTAGACTAATGTCAATCTCTACACGATTCTCAAAAAAACAATGAACTACGACAACAATAAAATGAAAAACATGTAGCCAGCAATGAAATGAAACGTATAATGATAGTGTATCACACAGAACACTGAGAACAGAATAGTTTGATCATACTGACAAGTGACAGAAGACACTGATACAGATGTTTGGAACGCGTCGCCTAGTCGCCTAAAAAGTAGTCGTCATCTCTCATAATCATCCCCCTCACTCATTACCCACGCACAAGCCTAAGAACTTATGTGGGCATCACCCTCAGTATAAATGAAGAGATCTAATCTAACTCCAATATAATCTCTTTCTTCAGCTTCACCCTCCTTGGATTTAAGGCGAGTCGGCGAGTGGCTCGGCAGTATTGCCAGCCTAGTCACTCAGAGAGTACACCACAAAAATTCCCCATTCTAAGCATAGAAAGCCCTGCGTTCACGCACTGCAAATGTGGCATAGTAATAGAATAGAATAAAAACAATTTTCTGTTGAATCGTCTAAAATATAACTCATGACTATAAACATTTAAATATACTTCCAAAATTTATTTTTTTATTTAACATTTTTAGGTTTACATGAGGCCTAGGCCTAGAACCGCCACTGCAGTAGAACCATCGAGAAAAGTTCTTTCGGGGCTGTTTCCTGAAAAACGATCATTTGACTGGACTAATACCTACTATTCCTCTCAAGATGACCTAATTTAGAATACTATTCCTCTTTAGATGACATACTTTGAATAACATTAATTTAGGTTTATGATACATTTTCACAGATTAAATAGAATTTCGCAAGAAATTGTTGGTCACAAAAGCCGTAAGCCAAAATTATTACTAAATGAAATTGAAGAATTGATCCAGGAGATTCAAATCTAAAAGTATGAATATTCAGTAACTAGACGCTGTGCTTCAAAATCGACTTACTGTTAGAAAAACTTTGGCTTTGTAGGGTGTGCCCTCCCAAGACCATCCATTGGACCACTTCAACACAGGGTGCGTCTTCTTGGGGTTGCAAACGACTGGCAGCGGTTCTGCAAACTCAACCTTCTCCTCGCTGCTTTCTCCGCTTGAAGCGGCGGTCTGCTGCTGCTGCTGCTGCTTCTTAGCTGCAGTGGGGCTCGGCGATGTATCCTTCTTAGATCCTGATGCCAAAACACATAAGATTGTAATAAGAAATGTAATAAATCAGAATTACAGAATTAATGTCACACAATACAGAAGAAACAAAATCATGATATGACCAAAACACAGACGAAATATTGGTGGGCAATATCTTATATCTTCCTAACTATGGTTTTGATTGTTTAAATTTCAAATAATTTATTAGTGATGTGTCAACGCTGACGAATCAAATTTCTCAGCTTTGATTGAAGACTATGAAATTGATGTGATTCAATTTTAGTGTCTTTATTCATTTTACAACGAGAAAAATCAGAATTAGAATATTGTAAGATTAGTAAAAGGATTTCCATTTTTATGTCATACATTACCGTACATAAAGTTGAGTCTATATAGTATATATAGTTGAGTCTACAGTCTACACTTTGATAGTTAATTATGAAGGAGAAGTATCTTTCAAAGCAAATGTTACTCCGATTTCCGAAGCATCAGAATTTAATTTTTTATCAAGTATTAGCTCCAGTAAAGAACTGCATAAGAAATTATTTGGCAACATAAAAACTTGATTTTACATATATTTGGTAATAAAGTAAATTCAAATTGAAATTGACGTACCTTTAGCGGTTGCAGCATTCTTTGGCACATTCTTTCCCTTGAGGGAGGCAGCGGGTTTCTCCAACGACTTCCTACCGCGACAGACTTTCTTTGGCTGCGAAACCTGGACCTCTTCACAGACTTGTGACGTCACATCGGTTGACGCATGCGCAGAAACAGGTTCTGCCTTGACTGTAGGCATCGCTCTCTCCGCACTGGTCGACTTCCGCCTCTCCGTAACTTTGCCGCCATTTTTCCGTTTGCCCGCCTTCACTTCCGGTTCGACACTTTCCGACTTGACCACTTCCGGCTGAGGTTCTGTCACTTTGCACTTCTTTTTAGTCTCTTTGACAACGGCAATGCTATCGGCTTTCCGTTTTTTGCACTTACTACTACTGACTACGGGGGTTGTTGATGTAGTTGTGGTTGTTGCCGGTTGACAGCCGGCATCGGTCGTTTTTCGTTTGGTTGATGTTGTGAGTGGGTGATGTGGTTGTGTTGGTTGCTGTTGTTTGCGAGGCAGGAGGACAGGTACTGTGGGTGATGCTGATCGTGGAGGAGGTGTTGGCAGACGATTCTCAACATCGTCCTTGGATTCTGTGATGGAGGTTATGACAGGTGTCACTTCCTTGATGTTGGTCTGCGAGGCGGCGACAACATCGGTGACCAGCCGTTCCTGGACTTCAGTTAGTGGTCGAGTTTTCTGCAGGTTTTCGGGAAGATTGACAGATTCGGTGCTGAGCCTGCGCACCTCGACGATGGAGCCGTTGAGTCGCCTCCGCTTGCGGCAGTTGGTGGCCATGGTTCTGAGGTCGACGGCGGCAGCGATCTCCTGCTGCGTGTAAGTGGTGGTCATCATCTCGTCGACCTCGATCTTCACGTCGGTTACTTTGGGCATGAGGATGGACGACTCTTTCAGAGCGATCAGCGTCTCGGCGGCACAGTTTGTTTCGGAATCGGGAATGCCTAGCACTGAGTCTGTCACCACTTTACTGATCACTAGCAGTCCGGTTTCGGAGTGTGATTTGGTGTCGGGAGGCGGTGATTCTGATTGGTTCCACTGCGCGGGCGGGTTGGGATTGCGCGCGGTGGCGAGTGCGGGTGACGGAGGCGGCGGCATCCCTGCACTCCCCCTGGCGGGACTCGGCGGCCCCACCGCCCCTGGCGGCTCCAGCGGCAGTGCTAGCGCGACGGGCGGCAGCGGTGTGGTTGATTGGTGGTTTTTTAGCGACCCCTTACTGGCACCAGTAAGAGGCCCAGTATAGACGTTTTTTGGACAGGACTGCATTGGACAAGGACAACCCTGGTAGGTGGGACCATCTGCAATAAACAAACACAAAATTAGCCATTTCTAATAGATGCTGCCACTTTCATTTCATTTCAAATCAAATTTATTTCCTCCAAAAATACAACAAAAATATCAGCATTTAAAAATGATATATTATTAATTTTAAACTTAATTTCATAAATTATATTAGAATAAAACAAACCCTGAAATCAATTTGACTTAATAATATAAACTTGAAACAATGTTAGGTTTATGAATTGATAATAAGTTATTGTAATGACAATGATAAGGGAAAAGCTTACATAGGCAACATATCGCCTGTGCTAGAGTCGAGTTTATATTTAGAGATTGGTAGGAAAATTTAAAAAGGAAATGAAGGTTTTAAATATTAATTACAGAAAAAGCTAAAGAAAAGATAAGATCGATAGAAGATGTAGAATTTTGAAAGCTATATAATTCTAGAAACTAATTTTACTGCACAATTCACTCCACAAACTATAAATTGACAATTGATTAAGTTAAATTTGTCCTACATTCTTATATATTTTCCCTATTTCTCCAGGAATAAATTATTCACTGCCAAGTAGTATTCATACTATCATTCGTGAAGTACTATTCTTTCAGCAAGTTGTTATGAATTAAAAATTTATTTATTTTTTTCCCTGAGAAACTGCAGAATGCATTATCTATTTATTGACGGGCGATTAATGACGCACAGATATGATCATTCATTCATAATTCGATCACTTTCGAATATTATGCATCGAGTAGCCTACGTAATCTACTAAGTATCTAAGAGTACGTAGTCTAATTAGTACTAAAGAGCACGTATTAAGTATTGAGTACCGTGTTAGTATTCCAAACCAATTATTATCAGGGGTATATTGACTATTGTTTTTACCTGCATTGTATCTATTGTCTATGAATAAATGAATAAAAAACGTGTTTCAATTGAACAGTTTTCATGATAGCTTTAAAAATTCATGGATAATTCTTACTATTAGAATCTCCTTGACAACGTAATAGAGTTAGCAATAATCATTGCTTTTTTCAAGATATTATGCAATAAAATGTTGACTAGGCTATTGAGAGAGATTACTTACTAAGTCTTATTAAATAGTAGGCTATTATTACTTGCTGAGTCTTGAAATGCACATAGAAAGACACTGAACACTAATTCGACATTTTTCAAATTTATCATTTTTATATGAAAAATAACAGGATAAATAGTGAAAAATCTTCTTTTTCATATTTTACTGATAAACTTTGGCCTAAGATATTGCTGACACAAGCAAATATTGAATGACGTGGGAGGAAAAATGCTGATATTTTAAAAAATGTGAGCATTTTTTGAATGGGTAGCAATGAATAAGAGATTATTTGGCTATTTTAGAAACAACCAATTTGATCACATAATGTTATAATTTCATTCTAGTAAACTCCATTTTAAACTTTTGTGTTCAAGTTTTGTAATTTGCTAAGTTTTTCTTTCATAATTACGGTATATTAACATTTTATTTGGATAAGAATCATCAATAATAATTACTACAATAATAACATTGAATCATTTTGAACATAGCATATACTTATATAGAATCAATCAATAAATTAATAAATAATTTTATTAAACGAAAATCCAAATTAAACGCTGTAAATCAACCCGAAGATTTCGGCTACTGCAAATATCGACAACAGGGTAAACAGCCTGATGGAAATTCGATGAGCGCTACTATTCCATCTAGCTGTTTACCCTTTTGTCAATATTTGCAGTAGCAGAAGTCTTCAGGGTGTTATTTACAGCATTTAATTTTGATTTTCGTTTAATGATAACTATTAATTCATTCGAATTTGAATAAATGCATCATCTCAGTAATTTCCATCAATGAATGAATAGATTTAGATATAGACCAAATACCGTCTAGTATAAGAAACTGATTGATCCCGACTATTCAACCAATACCTACAGATTATAAACTTGATTAAAGATTGGACATTTGATTAGTTTTCTGATAGAATTTATTGAAATAAGAAAACCATTATGTTGTGTTTTCAACCAAAATAGTTCCAATGAAACTAACGTTTTGTGTCAATGAATTTATTTAGAGAGACTATTGGAGGAGAACACATTTTGTGTACCGTATATTTGTTTCACTACGGAAATAAACTTTTTAATTCATTGATTCGATCAAAAAATGAAAAGATCAAATAATTTATCACCAAAATAATTTCACACTATAGTAATGTTTGATATTTCGTTTATTGAAGAAAATATACTTCCATATTTTTGGAGGTTAAATATCACTTAATTGATTCCTCCTAGCAGAAAAATCAAATGTCCAATGAAATAGTGATCAAGTGCATTCACTTTTGATATTATGAGATCATACACTATTCAATTAGTTTCTAAGGCTGGCCACCAATGGTAGGAGATGCATGATAAACATGCTCATAGTGTACGTATTTGTCATCAGCGAGTGGCTTCTAACAAAAAATGAACAACCAATAACAATAAATGAACCACTGGAAAATTACAAATTATAATGATAGAAAAATAAGTCAACCTCAAGTACAGCACAACAAAAAAACGGAGATACAAGAACCTAACCTCAAAAACTTTTTCCCAAAGCCTTTCACTGTGATGACACAACAATGTATGACGACATGTGCATCATTCATGTCCTACCATAAGTGGCCAACCTAAAGCTGCGTTTACACCAAAGTTATTAACAAATTGTTAATAACTTAATCTTTATAGATTCTATTAGATTAAACATAATAATTTTGATTGAACATAATTTATCATACACATGATGAACATAAATATCTCTTCCGAGCTTTTGTACATCCTATAGATCGTATGTTTCATAGATAGGAACAAGAATAAATTTAATAAATGTGCACATTTCCACAATTATAGAACAAGAAGGCATAGGGAAGAGTTGCGAGATAATGCACACAGGACCACCGTGTATGAGAGAAGAGTGAAGAGTGCTGGGATTCGGCTGTACAATAAATTACCAGCTAACATAAGAGAAAATACAGGACGTAGATTCAGAGTATTGAAGGAGCAGCTTTTGAGCATTTGCGCATACTCAATTGATGAATTTGAAGCACATTACGAGATGAGTTAGGCTGCTCAGTACTATTATGTTCATATTTTTATGTACGGTAATTTTGCTATAAAAAATAATTGAAATATGACTTGATTCGAATACATATTATCGACATATCCAAATACCTCTTCCATGGGTGGTAAATTGGACTAATAATAATAATGACAAAATATCCAAGTAACTCCACCTGGCTGCTGAGATCAGGGATGTCTGGAAGCAGGAAAAAGTTACAACTGTCCCTGTAATTATCTCTACTGTTGGAGTGATCAGGCAGAAAGTTTCAGAGAACCTCAGTCGCCTTGGTGTCTCAGGGAGTGCAAATTATGGAATTCAAAAGGCGGTTGTACTCAGCACGGTATCAATGATTAGATCCTTTTTCCTTTTCAAATTTGACAGAATAGAGATGTAACAAAATCTTGCCAATGGCCGACTTAGGTTGCAATAAAAAATGCTCACTTTGTAAGTGATGAAATGATTGAATAATAATAGTAAATATGTGTTTGTCAAGTTCCGTTCAATCTAATAGAATCTATAAATATTAAGTCATTAACATTTTGTTAATAACTTTGGTGTAAACGCAGCTTAAGAAATATAAATTTGATTATTATTGATAATTGATGTTATTTTATTGAAGATGAAATGTATTGCTCACCTATAAAGGCCAGTCTATTAGGTGGCGAATGCGAATAGCAGGCAGGAGGGGGGCCAGTGCTATAGGCCGGATAGGGATAGGTGGGGGGCGGCGGATGATATCCATCCACCATGGGTGCAGGGGGCGGTGGTGGAGGCGGATAACCCGTATCCGGTGGTGGCGGGTAGGATGAGGCTGAGGAGGAGGTGGGAGGGGGCGCAGACCCTGAGGACGAACTGCCGCCGGCCGGGGGCACGATCATCTGCGTGGGAGGGGGAGTGGAGTATAATTCTTGATGAGAGTAATATTGAGGGGGAGGTACATAGCGGCGGTGATGGTAGGTGGGAGGGGGGTAAGGAGCGGATTTGTGCGACGAGGATGGGAAATAAGGTGAGGGGTAGGGGTTGGGAGATGAGTAGCAGATCTCCTGGTGGTAGTGGGATTGGGGTTGTGGGGGGTACTGGATGTTGGCGGGTGGAGATGGATAGTACTGGTAGCCGTGATAGGGAGGGTAGCGGTAGGCCACCTCAGGAGGAATGATCCTCTGGTCGTCGGGAGGAGGATGGGTCCTCTGGGATGAGGAGCATGAAGCGACCGCGGAGTCAGCCTGGTCGGTCTCGGAGGCGGGAGGGGCGGAGGCAGAGGTGGATGGGGGCGGGGAGGTGGCTGGGGGCAGCTTGGAGGCGGCCACAGCCTGCGAGCTGCTGCTGCTGGTGGTGGTGGTCGAATGGTGGTGATGGTGGTGTGAGATCAGCGGCCCGGCTGGTTGGTAGTAGCCTGCAAACAAACAACAACACTCATCAAAACAATTCAATTCCAATTTATTAAAACACACAAAACAAAATGACAAATAATTACAAAACGAATAAAATACAATAAAATGTTACGAATATAAAAAAAAACATGGGCTTTGTGGTTATTGAATCAAAAGGACCACAAACAAATTAAATTGACCACAACAAATCACCAAACTAAAATATTGATGAAGTAAAAACATAGCTTTCTTTTTGCAAGTTTCTATCTTTTAAAACATGTTATTCCGCATCCACATGTTGGCCCAATGGAGGCCAGTGACGACCAGCCCTATAGTGAGGTCCACGTTATAATGGCAGTGGAGAAAGATAGGAGAACAATGATGCCGATCCTCGTCTTGTCAATGCCTTCTATAGACGATAGCTGATACAGGTTTATGTAATATTAACTGTTCATTCTCATTTAGAATAATCAATTATATTTTATTAATCAAGAAATATTATATTTTTCAATAATTTCATAATGAATTTACATAATTAAGATGAAATATATATTGTTAGTTAATTATTAATTCAACATTGTTGAAAGACGATCTGGCAACAGAGCAAAGCGAGAAAGAGATAGCGCTATCCGCTTTGTTGAATGATAGACAAGGATAACAATAACATTGCCAATCAAACACTGCCATTATAACGTGGACCTCACTATAGGCCTAGTGTGTAGATGGGTTTGGCCAGCGCTGGCCAAGATGTGAACTAGAACATTGGCAGACTAGGCCAGCTTATTGGGGCAACATGTGGACTAGGCATTATAAAAATAATCTCATAACAAATGAAAGAATTCAAATCTAAAATTTAAATTAATCATTCAAATTCCGTTCCTTTTCAATTCGAAATTTAGAAGTTACCAATTGATTTCAGAGAATGTTTCATACAGGATCGTGTATCATAATATTAAGAACACTGTGATAAAACTATGCAATAGTCACGTCAAAGCCCTAGAATTGTATTGGAATTGAAATATGACAATCTAAAAAATTACAAAGATGAAATCAATGTAAATTTTGTAATTATTACCAAAATACAATATCAATGAAGTAGAAACTTTGCCTTCTCTCTGCAATTTTTCATATTTCAAAACATTTTATAAGAATAATCTCCTAACAAATGGAAGAATTTAAGTACCCAGATTTCAGTACCAAACCACACCCTCCACAAATATGTCTTAGTTATTATCTTACAAAAACTAAACCCTGTGCTGACCTTTTATCTGGGAACCAAACCAAGAATTGTTTTTGTACCCAAAGACATGTTCTATAACATAAATGTCATCTCACTATGAATTGCACAGTGTTTTCTTACTTGAATATGCCTAGTAGGTTATAGCATAGACTAAAATAACAAACAATTGAATCTGTGGTTATGTTTTGGCAGGAGGTCAGTAGATAGGACTGTAGTAGGCTACGTAGCTACGTTGGCTGAAACATTAAATCCTGTTCAATTGTTCGTGGTTTGAGAATCCACAAATGTGTCACCAAAAGTTAATTGTTTTCGAAATTATTAATGAAAATCATTTAATTAAAATTGCATTCAAAATCATTTATGAATTTTTGTTGGTTATTATTACTCATTATGGGCGACTGCCCTAATCGAAATCACCCGTGCTCATAAAAGATTGTACGAATACAGCTGCGTTTACACGAAAGTTATTAACAAAATGTTTATTTCTCCGTCCTTATAGATTCTATCAGTTTGAACATAACCTATCATACACATGATGAGCATATGTGTTTGTCAAGTTCCGTTCAAGTAAATAGAATCTATAAGGACGAAAAAAACATTTTGTTAACAGCTTTGGTGCAAACGCAGCTTACGAGTGTACTCTAGAAAACTGGAATGAGCTCAAAAACTAAACGTTAATACAACGTAATCTATAGTTTGTGTTATAGAAGGCAAGTAACGAGACATAGCAACTATTATTATTCTAATTCAGTCACAGTTATCTGTGAGTGCAAGAAAAAGAAATATTACATGGAATGATTGAGTTAGGTACGGTATTAAAACAGAGAAAGGGTTGGCCTACGATATAGTCAATGAAAGATCGAACTGTGTATTGTGAACGTTTGTAAAATCAGATTCAATTTTAACCATACAGATTAGCCTATAATTTGTGGAAAAATGTAAAAACCTGTAGGCTACTGTGCTGGTCTAGGAAATTCGATACTGGTATTGAAATACCTAAAATAATTTGGTATCCTATTATATTAAGCGAGCAATTTCTGTTTATCTGTATATATTTTTATATTTGGTTATTTATATTCACTTATTCATGGTTATTCATGTCCAACGGATCTCGAAAACGGCTCTAACGATGTTCACGAAATTTGCAACATAGTTGGTTTATGATCTAAAAATTCGGTTGCACTAGGTCTCATCCCCTGGGAAAACTCGATGAACGACATTAAAAGGATTATTCATCCTTGGAAAAACAGCTGAGACTTTTCGTCATCTGTGGATGATAAAAAAGTGAGTGAGCGAGTGCGTCTGTGAAAAAATGAAAATGTCTCATCCCCGAAATTCATAAGCTGGCATATAGCCAGCTGTAAAATATAAACACGATCATTTGAAAGAATTATGTTCTGTTTATCAATAAATAAAAATGATTTAATTTAACTCTACCATTCTACGTCTACTATATGGACTGCAAATTGAGATTCTTATCATTGGGATCTGTCTTTATTGAGATTTGTTTTGAAGGTACCTATAACATTTCCACAATCAAATTACTAGTTCGTAAAGGTGAATTTTGAACTGAGAAAATGAACTCAAAGTATGAAAGTGAAAACATAACTTATTTATGTTCAGGAAGAGGGTTTCTCCTATTGAGGAGTTAATCAGTTTTGGGCTCGGGGTCCAAAGTTGTTACTGTTCTTCCTTGACCCTTGTATTATTTGTGACTGCATCTCACTCTAATTGATAAAAAAGATAAATACAAAATATGAGAGGATTATAGTAGATTATCTATAATATTTTGCGTATCCTTAGTATTTTGAGAGGAATAATATTCTTTCAATTACTCTTCAACTAGTCATAAATGATGTTATATAACAGCTATAACCAATAATAGAGCTTGTTTATGACCACTTCTACAACTCGGTGACCCCAATAAAGAAATATTATGAGCCTCAACGTTGGAAAATCAATAATAAAGTTGGACCGTGAGTCTTGTAGGATTCCATCAAATCACGCAATCACACTGGGATGAAATTAGCGGTGATACGCATTACTAAAGGAATCTCCATTTCAGATAGTTATGATAGAGTGATAGAGTCATAAAAGACTTTAAAGTTAAGTGGGATCAATCCTACAGTCATATTTTATGAAGCATTTCATAAACATAATAGAAATAAAAATTAATGAGATGAACAATGAAAAAGTAGATGGCAAATGGAATTAAACATGAATTATGAAGTCAACAAATAAAACCCTATCACTAGACAGTTGAATTATAAAAAAATTTTAAAATTTTATTGATAGATGGAAACATTACTACGAATCTTTACTCACGAAAATAATTACATGTATAACTCTCTATGATGAAGTAAGTAAAACTTGTGAAATTTGTCTCATTACGGGCATCAAAACGACGTGTATTGAACAGTTAGCTCTCGTTTAAATTACGTAGGTAAAATATAATTGACTACGTTACTAAATTTATTACGGTGCTATTATACAGAGTTAGGGAATTGTAGAAGTAGGTATGGAGGATTTAGACTAGCTGTTACTTTTTTTTGAACGAAACTCAAAAAACATTTCTCCAGTTTGTACCTTGGATGTTGTTATTTTTATGATGATATAAAAAGTAAAAAGCATTTATCAAGTACGAGAAAAAACATCTTTTAAATGGCAAAAATTCAAAGATTCTCTCGATATATGGCATGTTTGGGACCATACAGCATTGAGGTTGATATGTCACCTCAATTGTGGCTAAAAAGCATGAAGCATTCATTCATTGTTAGATAACAATCTGAATTGATAGTGCAGTTCTCTCAAAAAAGTAAGAGCCTATAATAAAGTTTCGACTAGTGCCACAACAGTAAATTATTAGTCATCAATAGAGAAACAGCAATTACAAAATGACAAAGACTTGCTTAACTCACAAAAAGTGTTAAGAATTAACTGCTGAGCGATCCTCCTTTTCCTATTCAAAGACACTGGCTTTCCGGCTACTGTCACTACTACTACTACTACTACTACTACTACTACTACTACTACAGGAGATATACGACACTCTTCATCTACATTCATTTTCCAGTGTCATCACATGAGCGAACCCGTGAAAAACTAACGTAACCCCATGAACTACCTAATGAAGATGAATTTTGAATATCATGAAGACTCGCTAGGTTGCGATTTCGCTTAACCCTCAACTAATTTACATTTAAAGGAAGAATCAATAATTACTATAATAGGAATAGATCATCAATCGCCTCGTCTCATGACGTGAATGTTCTCATGATTGGTAAGGTTTGGTTAACTGATTGGTATTGGTCGTCTAAACTTTGTGAACTGGAAAGGTTAGGCCGTATCGAAGGCAAGTTATGGTGTGTTAGGTTTGAAATTGCAACCATTCAAAAATAATTCATCATATTGGTTTACATTTACGGTGGTTTCTGTTGTCCTATACCAAGACCTGTAGTGTTAGTATTCCTTTCAAATGAAATCTATGCTTTCCGTTCAACTAAATATTGAAATGAATCTCACTTTAGTTTTGTTTCGGAACCAACCCTGAGACAGGTTTTTTAAATATTTGTAGAACACATGCCGGTATTGATGTAGATGTAGTTTTAGTAGAACCTTTCTATGACTAAGAAAAGGTACAGAAACAAACTGAAGATGTGTTGCTTTCAACATCATACTGAAAAGCTATCTTAACTACATTTTTCTTAACTACAATAGGCTACTCATTAAAAATTATTGGACAATATAATCAGCTTTCACAGCTTGTGAATGTTATAATGAATCTGCAGTATTAAATACAAATAATACTTGAACAAGATAACCCAACTCAGAAAATATTTATTGAGGATTGAAATCCTCCACAGCTACTACCATCGAAATTTACCAACACTCGAGTTCTACTTTCGCGTTCCTAACTCGCAACTTCAATGGGAGTTGAAATTTTCCCAGAATATTTCAAGAACCTACTTTGTAAACTGTGTAGAATTCAAAAAAGTTCGGGCACGTAATATAAAATCAAACGTGTAAACCTTTTCGTGGGACAAGGTGTATAATCTAATATACGAACAAAACGTATGATCTTAGCACGGACTACAACATTATCGAATGATAAACGTATTTCTGAAAGATATTCAAGTATGAAAATAAATAATAATCATTACAGGACTTACTTTGATAATACACCATGTTGTCTGTCAAACACTGTGAATCTCAACCAACGCTTCTAACGTTCCAACTGAGAATGAGAGAGAGACTGACGCTTACAGGTTACAGCCCTACGCTCATAGGCTCATACCTTCGTATGAGTCATACAGTCTACCAACTGCCAGTGGTCAAAATACTAAATACAAACCAACAGATAATATAACCAAGCAGGCTTGCAGTACTACCAACATAGATTTCATCGATAATGATAAACCGATACTGGTAGAAATATTTTTTTAATAGAAGAGAATAGGTTAATCATTTTTATACCACGATATATTATAAATTCAATTAGAATACCCTGCAGTATAGTGTCCCAGAGTATATAAATCACGTTCAAGTGAATTGTAAGGCGATTTTTTTTATGAAACAATTAGTGTAGCCCAAATTAAAGTTTATGGCCCGATTGCACAGAAGCCTGTTAAATTTTAACCGTGTTCAAATTTCACTAGAATCAATCATTCTTCCCAAATGAAGCCTTTTATCAATAAAACAACTTTTTGATTGGTTCTTCTTACATTTAATCAGGATTGAAATTCAACAGGCGTTTGTGTCACCGGGCCTACATCTGTTTGATTCTATGAATGATATGAACTTTTACTCCAGCAAGACATGATAAAGACAAAAAATGACCGAAATGCGTTCAAATATGTTTGGATTGCTTCAATTAATTAAATTCATGTTTACTATGAAGATATCAATCTTATTAAATGTATTCAAGTTATCTCCCTATCATGGTAATGGAATGAGTGGCTCTTGGTGGCAGGAACCCATGTCTATTAAATTCAACTGTGGTCGAATTACGTCATATAACGTAATCAATGAACAAATCTGTCAACAATGCAATTACGTCATTGAAGTTTGACAATAGCTGAATATCGTAGACGTATATGTGTAACTGAGAGTTGCAGATAATATCCAAATAGATTGATGCGTCCAAATATTCGAATATCCAGATAGATAAATATTTTTATTCCCATTATTAAGAAATTCCGCATTGTTTGAGTAATATTGATATCATCTGTTCACTGGTGCACCGCATGAATTGCATCGAATTGATTGATACAGAACTAGGATTGAATTTATTACTGCTGTATTTGCAACAACCGTCCAAGGTTACCAGAAGCTTAAAATGTTTACAACCTATCAAGTTTACCATAAATATGTTAACGTGTCAACGAGTGTAATAAATTATTGTTGATGAATTTTAATTGAATAAGGATACGCGCACCTGATCGCGCTCCAAACGAGGCATGACCCATCAAACACTATGGCGGTTGAAATGACAATAGTAAATTAAATTCATATCCAACCAACGCAAGGAATCCAAATCAAGCACTAATTATCTTTGAAAATCTATAAATCAAAGTCTTATTGAGTTATCCACAAGTCTACTAACAAATCAACAAGCTTACAACTAACTTATCATAGAAGTTGATTCCAAAAGAATGAACTTGTTTATTCTTATTAAATTTGTAATAATTAATTTTGCTCAATTCACATCATTGATCTGTTTTATTAGAACTTTTCAATAGTATTCAAAGCGATGTGACGTTACAAGTTCAATGCAATAAAGTACTATAGATGAAACGTCTCCTCTTCGATTCTTATGCTGATTCTTGCCTATTCTTCAGTTTTCACCAATACTTTTAGCTAATGCTTTTGGATTAATTCAGGCATTTTATTTTATGCAAGAGCACAATACATCTGATCGCTTAGAACTAATAGTCATAATACATTGAATAGTTGTTACAACATCAGCTCCATTATCATAATTTTTTCAACTTCAAAATCTTTGGTGCACCTCACCTAACAACTACCCACCTCGATTCATTCCTAGTGATTTTTATCCACTCAGAGCCAAAAATTTTGAACAGGTCACTAAATAACCAATAAATGAATGAATGAATATAAAACAAATACACATTAATTGCTTTCTATAAACTATTTCTACGTTGTCACATGGTATTTCTGATAATATGCCTGGCTTCTTTCCTAGGTTAGTAGCAGAGCTATCCCGTGTTATCGGATGGGCACGTTAAATTGTCGGTCCCGGCCGAAGTATGACATTCGTAAGGCCCATTGACGGCTCAAATGATATATACAGGCGAGGTGGAACTTCTGTCAGGAACTCCCCACCAATGAAATCCATATGAATATTATTATTTACTTCCACAGAACTCAACGTTCTTCATATTACTAGATTTTCCTCTTTTTTTACTCTGTTTACAACCAAAAATTGGTAGAAATTTTATAGTATTGTAAAAATGTAGGATAATGTAATATACTACATATGTAGAATAAATCGGAAGTCATTCTTCAGTCTAAGGACTGGTTTCTAGGATATTACATCTAATGCCTTATTAAACCTATTGGCTAATGCCTAGATTTAATGGTTCATAACATTTTATAAGTGTCCTGGAAACTTGGTCTATGTCATATTCATAGTTTAGAATCAAAATAATGTAATACTAATCCATATTAGATCCCATTCTTCAATTTTAAAGAACAAGTTTTTAATTAGAAGCGTATCGCACTACTGTATTGGATGTGTGAAAGAGGCAATCAAAATAGAATCAACGTCAACAAGGGCTAAAATTGAAAAGAATGTTGACGTTCATGTCCGATAAAGATCGAAATAGGAAATTGAATAATGGCTAAAAGGAGAACAAGTGAGTGATCTGCTTCGTTGGAGTTCTAGTACAACGAGAAATAATGTATTTTCGTTGCTAGTGTGTGCCTGTGCTTGTGTGCATTTGATAGAGTGAGTTTGAAAGGGCATAGCAATTTGTCAGGCAAGCTGACAAAGGGGCCACAAATGACCGAGAGCCTTTGTAACTGATGACTGCTCACTACCTATAGGGCCAGGGTAGGGCGTCAAGGTGGGACACTATTAGCGCTGATCATAATATTATGCTGGGCATCATGTGCAAGCGTAGGCCTATGTCTGCGAAAGACAGCTGTGTTATACCAACATTGACAGCAAAGCCGAGCTATTTAATATCGGTACACATTATAAATTGGAACTGAGTTGATGATAACAGTACGTTATATTGAAATTTATGAATTCGGGTGTCACTTTCAGGGGTATTTTATGACTAGCAAAGCAGTAATTAAAGTATGCTGTGAGCAGAGAGTATAGAATGTTATTGTTATTGCATTGAATAGATGTAATTACATTCTATACCTACTCTCTGGCTGAGAGTCGACAACTTTATGATCATGACGTGTGAAATTTCAAAGGTATTTTTGAAATAATTTTGGAGAAAAATAATGGAAATTGGAAGCGAATTCAATTTTTTGTCAAAACCAGTATAGCGTAGGCTACTAATTCACAACACTTCTGCAAGTGATGCATTTTTCAATTACGAAGATAAATATTAATGATATTGATACAAAGAAAAAGAAGAATAGATCAACATGAATGGTATTGACACAAATTAAAAGAATAATGATTTGTCTGAATTTCAATTTAAATTCCTCAAATTTTAATCACTTGACACTATCCAAGTAGATTCTAACCTTACCAAAGTTTCTATTGAAATTGATAATTAGTCGAACCTCTCTATAACGAACCTCCACTTAACGAAATCCTCTACACAACGAATTTTTACCTGGTCCCATGACATTTTAGGGTTTTCGCTGCTTATTTATCTCTATTTAACGAATTTCGGACCTCTCAACAACAAAGTTTTCTCTTGACTTCAAAATACAAAGTGTTGTGTTTATAGGAAGCAGACGGTCATTTTCAAGGAATTCTTTAGTTTCAGCAGAAAGGTCAATAGACTAAAAATAATGGCAATTCAGGTAGGAAGAAGATAGGGTGGTAGACAGTCAATAGAGGGTGAAACACATGTCGGAAATTGAATTCCAAGAGCTTGTCATAATTGTAGACCAGGCAGGTGAACGACTGGACTTTCCCGTTCTTGCTTTTGTCACACATTCTCAATTCTTTGAACTGACTATGATGATAATGATGATGACTGTGACGAACCTGAGGAGAAGCATCCGTCAGATCAAGAAGTTCTAGAGGCTTTCAAAATTATCAGGCAAGGATTAAAACTGAAAAATGTGTACCAGACATGTCCGACTGTTTGATGTGAGTCGTTTATCGAACATGATGCTTTATTCAAATGCAAAATTCAACCCATATTACTCACTTTTTCAAATATAAAACAAAAAAAAAATAGGAAATTTGAGTTATTATAGTATTTATAGTGAAGTTATTGACAAAATAACCGTATTTTGCGTTCCATCTAATAGTAGTGTAAAAAGTTGAAAAATATTGCTACAGAGTATGTACTTTGATTAAGCTCTACTAATAGTACAAATCAAGCTTTCTGGAAATAAATTGGTGAGTTTACTTATTACATTCTACAAATATTAAAAAAACATGTTTTTTCAACAGCATGAATTTTTATATTAATATTGGCTCTACCCTACCTACGTTCGCGATGTTTTTATGTACCATATTCATTTATTTACCGCCGTGATACGATATTATAAGACCCATAGGATCGAGGCAGTTTTCTTCTCAGAACCTCTTAATATCAATATTTTATATTCACCTCTCAATATTTCGTTATACAGAGGTTCGACTGTATTAATTCGGATGTCGAATGATTAAATTCAACTTTAGTAATCATCTTATATAATTTGAAACTCTATCTGTTCATTTGATGACCAATATGAAACAAACAATGTAGATCATTCTTAATTCAATGTTCCAGAAATTGAAATTGGAATAGTTCGATTGAAGATATCTAGTTCAAAATGAGAGGCCTATAATTTAAAGTTTATTGTTGATGAGAAGGTTTTGGAGAGTTCCACTATAACAAAAAATAATGCTAGTTCTGAGTTCTATAAAATGAATTTCCATTCATTGGAAGTTGGTGCTCCAATTGGCAATTTTGGTCGGAACTTCAGAAGAATCTCTACAGTGAAAATGCTAACCTTATCCCACTTCAATTATAAAAGCGATTGATATGTTTCAATAGACCAGAAATGTTAATTTTCTATTGACATTTTAATAAAATCCGTTGAGTTTTTGGAAATGAAAATGGCTAGGTCAAAGGGGTTTTAGCTGGGGTCTGATAAATTCACAATACTCCCCTATCTCAACCAACATATTTAGAGATTTTAGGCATCAAAAGATAGCACCAAAATATCGAGGTCTTTCAACTATTATGTCGATGACTGAGTGAAGAACTGTACAACCTTGTACAAATAACATTGAATTGAAAGTTTTCAGAATCGATGAATAGCTAGCTAGATAATGTGAGCATGCCTGAATGCATTTCCGTGTAATTGGTGAAGAATGAGCCAGGGTTGTCGTCTTGCACTATTGTGAGAGGAGGTTTGTCTGGAGTGTATGACTAGTATCTATAAATAGAAATTCTTGGGAATACCATTTTGAGTTGCAATGAATGGTGATTTTTAATAACACGATTTATTACCTGCATTAGTTGAATTTCGAAAGGCGAGTTGAAGTTCTAATTTGGTGTGAGTTCGAGTTGACAGGTAGCTCTTATTTTGAAGGCGTGCAAGATGGCTGCTTGTTTTTGTGGTATGTGTCAAGTGGTGACAGTTTTGTAAAGTGTATATTTCTGGAGGGCAATCTAGCCGATTGAAAGACTTCAGAGGAACAGTGACTGACAGAAATTGTAAGATCAGTTATCAATATTTCTTTGAGTTGTTGACAATTGAGCCTATTTGAATGCCTATCTGATTCACAACGTCCCTTGTAAAGTGTTACTTTGAAAAGACTAAATACTTCAGAGGAGTTAATCCTACGTTCTTTAATTATTTGTTAAATTTTATTCAATTTCTGCCATAAAAATTCATCAAAGTAGATTGATTTTGCTTGAATTTTTTCAAGAGACTTCCGTTCTTAATTTTTGAACTGATTCAATAAACTCAGGTAACTGATAATAATATTATTCTATTTTTTGCCATACCGTACGCTATTTGATATTGTTCAAACTGAATAATTCATTCAAATTGCTTGTCTAATTATAAATTCTACAACTTAAATTTTGAGTTCAAATAATTTGTACCCTGTAGTCAAGGATAGTCGATATACTATTATTGCCCTGTAGTGAAGCTGAATATTGATTTCCAGTTATTTTTTTTCTTAGACACTCAGCCCACTTTTTCGTACTTCTTTTTCAATAATTGATTTTATTTTTTTTTTCATTCAACAAGCGCCTTCTCCACGACCTAGAGATAAGAGTCCTTCAAGTGATACATTTTAGATCTATAGAATTATTCCCATAACTTCAAAGTATTGGTTAAACATTCCTACTTTGCGTCAAGGACAACCAGAGCTACGTTGATATTTTCTTGGTTTTGTTTTAAACATCATATGAATATATGTCCCAGTGAGAGCCGGGTGGCGCTAAAGAAAAAATCATAAATTTACAAACTCATGAAGATAATCTAATTTATATATTAGTATAAATTTTCCATAATATTTAATTGTGCTATATATTTCAAAAACACATAATAGTTCAAAGTTTATAATAGTGAACTGAAATAATATAATCTGATGGAAAATTTTGGAAGTAATCTGAGAATTTACATTTTTTTCGCAGTCGCTGATTATAGAATATTCTTGTAGCCAACACCACCAAAAGTGTGAGTTCAGCATTTTTACGATACACATTTTAAACCGGAGCTTTCCATTCTTCCAATGTGATTTGATTATTTTCAAACAATGCAAGTGTAAGGGTACTTTCAGTGCAAATGTAACTCGCAATATGAAGGGTGTTGGAATCAATAGAAACCATAAATTTTATGGATGGTGTTTTGGCTGGAGCAAGAGATATAAGCTGGAGCTAGAACAACTATCATCTGAAACTGGAAGTGAAGGAACAGCAGTATAAATGTTTCTATTTACAGCCAGTAATCTATCGGAGGCAGAAGTAAGTTATAGGTTCAAGGCACACTGATCGTCAGGTATGTCTTACTAGTTTTATACGGCAGTTAGCTTTGCAGAAGGTTTCTATTAGATAATAACTTAGTGGCTGTGATATGTAGCTTATAGCGTTTCAGGCAGTGTAAGCTAGAGATATGTTATGACCTCTCTACTGAGATTCACTATTAACTGTCAGCCTTCCCCTATAAATAACATCAATAATTTCCATTCAAACAATACTGACAGTTTGAGGTGAATCTCACAACACCACCATCCATCACTGACTGTGTCGTGAACAAATTCAACCAAACTCTCTCAGTTAGGTTCTCTCTTACTCTCTTTCACTCATGCATCCTCTTTCCCTTAATCCTTTCAATCTAGCAATTTTTTATCTCTTCTCGTCCAAGACTAGCCCTAGCAACATAGTGATCCCAGAACATGCATAATACTACTATATTGTATGCATGGCAACTCTATTATGCTACTATTATGCATAGCAACCCAGGTTGAGTGCATCTTCCGCGTTTAGAAGACTTTGAACCTTATGCACCATCAACGATTACGCTAATTCACGATTACATGAATATATGATCGCACTTATTATAATTGACCGAGCGAAGTGAGGTCTCAGATTCAAGTCGACGGTTTTGCATTTCTATTTGCTCACTGAACATGAAGAGGCAATACCAAGCCAGAATCGCAGTTCCGTTCAAATCATTATTATCAGAGCTTTCAAATTGATGCTATGTAACTATGGATGTTATCCCCATCTCACAATTTCCCTATTTATCCTTATCCTGATTCAGAATAAAGTATTTGATCCCTATAATCACAAAAATCAATGTACAGTACCTATAATAAATAGTAAAAATAACAAAATTTCTAGTAATAATTCAACTTTTTCTAGGTATGAATTTCAAGGCTCATAAAATGACTCTTTCTCAATCACAGGCAGAAATTCCAATGATTATCATAATAGTAATTTAATGAAAACTGTTTATATTGTACATTGTTCGACGTAAGATAAGCTACATCTTCAAGGTAACCAACTTATTTAGGATTATCATGTTTATGAATGAAAGCGAGACTGTGATAGAAGATTGGTCAAACTGAAATATAAACATTATAGACAATCCATATTTCTGATCAACTATACTTATAAATGATAGTATCAAGCCGTAATGAATTGAGCAACTGAATTTCAAAGTTACTATCCACTGTTCAAATCGCACTGTGATTTCCTTTTACTTCCAAATGGATTGAATTGCCTAACTTTTCAACGTTACAATTATTGAAAAAAAACCAGTGGAATGTGAAAGTCATCCAAATAGCATTCGAATTTCAATTTTCAGATCATAAAATTCATAGAAAACTAATTCTTGAGAGAATAGTGATGAATTGCAAACTGTGCAAGTAACATTGATACAAAGCGATACAATGAAAGTCAACATCGATTAATTTAATACTGGACTTATCAAATTTATATTATTTATAAAGCTCATGAAATGTAAAATCAACATTTTAAATTTTCTCTACTGGAGCAAAGCATCGATAGAAAATAAAGAAGAGCCAATCATAAGCACAATATACTTGTGTACTAGAATTCACTTGAACTAACTCATCACTTCAACCCTTCAATGATCACAATGAACTAAAATGGTAAAACCATGGAATTGATAATCAGGTACATTTTTCAAATAGCTTCACCCAACTAAATCTGTGAATGCTAAGTCATAAGAAATCATGTTCGATAGATTCAATTTGAATGATTCAAATAGAAAATGATCTATTCTTTTGGTGCCCTAATCAAAATCAATTTCAATCAACATTAATCGACATAAAAAATAGCTTCTGCCAACCTTGTATAGTGAATGACAAGATGCGAGTGGAGGTGAAACATCGATATGTTAACAAAAATAATAGAACATGATGAATCGTCTTTCAATTAATCTACGGTAGGGTACTTTGTGGTAAAATGTGAAACACTTTCATGATTTTCCTACCTTTCATGCATGCTTACTCTTCCTTAATTTGTATGTTTGCATGGCTTTCATCTTTAGAATCTACTGAATTTTCATATTGGACTGTCTAAATAATCTAAATTCAACTAGTAAGAACGGAAGATAAGCTACTTTACAGAGAGAATCATAGAAAGTTTCGACTCAACAAGCCCCAATGTATAATTTTTTTTATGCCTCAGCCGTCAAATATATTTGGCTCAACTGAAGGTATATTAGCATAACAGCAAACACTGCACGCTATGATTTTTCAGGAAATTGCCACTGTTAACACTATTGTAATCTATGATTTATCTCGGTTTTTGACATAACTTATGATAAATTTTAGCATAGGATTATGATCATACACACATATTTTAAATATGTATTATATTATGTAATAGTATGAATATGTTATCGGTTGCAAACAATATCTTTGTCTGTCATAGAATTCATGATTTAGCAGATCTATAACAACAAAATGATTTTAGAGAATTTAGGCATCAAAAGATAGCACCAAAATATCGAGGTCTTTCAACTATTATGTCGATGACTGAGTGAAGAACTGTACAACCTTGTACAAATAACATTGAATTGAAAGTTTTCAGAATCGATGAATAGCTAGCTAGATAATGTGAGCATGCCTGAATGCATTTCCGTGTAATTGGTGAAGAATGAGCCAGGGTTGTCGTCTTGCACTATTGTGAGAGGAGGTTTGTCTGGAGTGTATGACTAGTATCTATAAATAGAAATTCTTGGGAATATCATTTTGAGTTGCAATGAATGGTGATTTTTAATAACACGATTTATTACCTGCATTAGTTGAATTTCGAAAGGCGAGTTGAAGTTCTAATTTGGTGTGAGTTCGAGTTGACAGGTAGCTCTTATTTTGAAGGCGTGCAAGATGGCTGCTTGTTTTTGTGGTATGTGTCAAGTGGTGACAGTTTTGTAAAGTGTATATTTCTGGAGGGCAATCTAGCCGATTGAAAGACTTCAGAGGAACAGTGACTGACAGAAATTGTAAGATCAGTTATCAATATTTCTTTGAGTTGTTGACAATTGAGCCTATTTGAATGCCTATCTGATTCACAACGTCCCTTGTAAAGTGTTACTTTGAAAAGACTAAATACTTCAGAGGAGTTAATCCTACGTTCTTTAATTATTTGTTTAAATTTATTCAATTTCTGCCATAAAAATTCATCATAATAGATTGATTTTGCTTGAATTTTTTCAAGAGACTTCCGTTCTTAATTTTTGAACTGATTCAATAAACTCAGGTAACTGATAATAATATTATTCTATTTTTTGCCATACCGTACGCTATTTGATATTGTTCAAACTGAATAATTCATTCAAATTGCTTGTCTAATTATAAATTCTACAACTTAAATTTGAGTTCAAATAATTTGTACCCTGTAGTCAAGGATAGTCGATATACTATTATTGCCCTGTAGTGAAGCTGAATATTGATTTCCAGTTATTTTTTTTCTTAGACACTCAGCCCACTTTTTCGTACTTCTTTTTCAATAATTGATTTTATTTTTTTTTTCATTCAACAAGCGCCTTCTCCACGACCTAGAGATAAGAGTCCTTCAAGTGATACATTTTAGATCTATAGAATTATTCCCATAACTTCAAAGTATTGGTTAAACATTCCTACTTTGCGTCAAGGACAACCAGAGCTACGTTGATATTTTCTTGGTTTTGTTTTAAACATCATATGAATATATGTCCCAGTGAGAGCCGGGTGGCGCTAAAGAAAAAATCATAAATTTACAAACTCATGAAGATAATCTAATTTATATATTAGTATAAATTTTCCATAATATTTAATTGTGCTATATATTTCAAAAACACATAATAGTTCAAAGTTTATAATAGTGAACTGAAGTAATATAATCTGATGGAAAATTTTGGAAGTAATCTGAGAATTTACATTTTTTTCGCAGTCGCTGATTATAGAATATTCTTGTAGCCAACACCACCAAAAGTGTGAGTTCAGCATTTTTACGATACACATTTTAAACCGGAGCTTTCCATTCTTCCAATGTGATTTGATTATTTTCAAACAATGCAAGTGTAAGGGTACTTTCAGTGCAAATGTAACTCGCAATATGAAGGGTGTTGGAATCAATAGAAACCATAAATTTTATGGATGGTGTTTTGGCTGGAGCAAGAGATATAAGCTGGAGCTAGAACAACTATCATCTGAAACTGGAAGTGAAGGAACAGCAGTATAAATGTTTCTATTTACAGCCAGTAATCTATCGGAGGCAGAAGTAAGTTATAGGTTCAAGGCACACTGATCGTCAGGTATGTCTTACTAGTTTTATACGGCAGTTAGCTTTGCAGAAGGTTTCTATTAGATAATAACTTAGTGGCTGTGATATGTAGCTTATAGCGTTTCAGGCAGTGTAAGCTAGAGATATGTTATGACCTCTCTACTGAGATTCACTATTAACTGTCAGCCTTCCCCTATAAATAACATCAATAATTTCCATTCAAACAATACTGACAGTTTGAGGTGAATCTCACAACACCACCATCCATCACTGACTGTGTCGTGAACAAATTCAACCAAACTCTCTCAGTTAGGTTCTCTCTTACTCTCTTTCACTCATGCATCCTCTTTCCCTTAATCCTTTCAATCTAGCAATTTTTTATCTCTTCTCGTCCAAGACTAGCCCTAGCAACATAGTGATCCCAGAACATGCATAATACTACTATATTGTATGCATGGCAACTCTATTATGCTACTATTATGCATAGCAACCCAGGTTGAGTGCATCTTCCGCGTTTAGAAGACTTTGAACCTTATGCACCATCAACGATTACGCTAATTCACGATTACATGAATATATGATCGCACTTATTATAATTGACCGAGCGAAGTGAGGTCTCAGATTCAAGTCGACGGTTTTGCATTTCTATTTGATTTTTTGTTTATATTTATGTTCCGCATTTACAGCGAATAGATTTTCATGAAATTTGCAGGTATGTTCCTTCTTGAATTACGCGTCGACGTATGCATAAGGTTGTTTTGGAATTTTGCATTTTAAGGATAATACAAAAGGAAGAGGAGTCTCCTTCGAACGCCAATAGTACCGTAAAAATCAGACTATAAAATTATTCATCATAAATCAACTGTCGAGTGGATTATTAATTGCATGCAATAGCGCATGCAATTAATATCTCAATGTAACTTTGTAAAAAACCAGCTCCTGTGTGGACTATTAATTGCATGCCTCATTGAATGCAATTTTGTATCCAAATTTGTATGCACTATTGAATGAACTATCGATTGCATGCGATTTATAGCTAAAATAACATAGTTTTGTCTCTCGACCTTTCTCTGCTTTGAACTCTTTCAACTCATACTGACCTGTTGCCAGTATGTCTTGAAGGAGATTAGCTTTTGATGTTAACATTTTTGATACACCAACCCCAACAGCCATTAGCCGTTCACACACCGATATCCCGCCGACACGATACACAGACAGGATTTACTCTGATGGACAGTATTAGAGGAGGCTGTAGTTTATAACGGCGCGAGGTCTACTGTTCACAGAACTACTAGTGTTTAAAAGAACAGCTGATCAATCTCCGTTCGTTCATAGATTGTGCATATAGGCCTTAGAATACAACCACAGAGTAAATAACAACGTTTGTTGTTTCTATCTTCTGTGATACAACTCATACCGCGTTCACGACACTCTCTACATCATGTTGTCGTAGGTTATGACGCTATTCAAAAGCTTCCGGTTTGAGTGATGATGTTATAACTTATAAGTTACAGTTACGTCATCCATAATATTGATCTACAATAACTGCATTCGGAATGTCACGATTTTACGCCCAGCTGAGCGACTCAGGAATAAAAAATATTTTGAAATGAATCACATCTGTATCACGTGTCATAATTTGTTAGGATAGATGGATAGATAGATAGGCTGCCTTTATTTTAACCTGGAGGGCGAAGTTAGGGCGCTGCCGGCCCTCTCTCCAACTTGACACTTCTATGCATTTACATCACAACAACATAAGGAAGTAAACTCTTGAATAGAATAATAAGAAATACGATTAAAAACATTATAAATCAATAGTAATTGAAAAAATCATTCAATTTAGAATATATTTTAGACTGAAAAAAAGATAAATTCTACGTATTTTGGAAATTTCACAGTCTGTCATTGAACTCTAGTTGGTTGTGTGGATAGATGAAGATGAATGTATTCTGAAAAGAACAGTGATTCATACTGTTTTAGATTTTAGAAATGATAAATTATACTTTTTCGGATGGCGGAGTATCAAGTAACACTTTGTGTAATAGTCTGTGTATTGTTAGGTTCTAGATAGGATCAGGAAAAAACCATGACAATACTGAATATTGGAGAAGTAATTGAAAGTCTTAATTCAACATCAATTTTATTGTCTGTGAGTGTTTGCTAAATTGGACAAAAACTTAATAAAGTGGAAAAACATAACCTTCTTTCTGGACTAGAATATAAATTAAAATTCGGGGGAGGAACAGTTTTGGGCTGTACCTTTTGGTCCTCTCAAATTATTTTAATGAATAATCGTGTATCTTATAAATAACCAATGAATGAATGAATGAATATAAAACAAATACACATTAATTGCTTTCTATAAACTATTTCTACGTTGTCACATGGTATTTCTGAGAATATGCCTGGCTTCTTTCCTAGGTTAGTAGCAGAGCTATCCCGTGTTATCGGATGGGCACGTTAAACTGTCGGTCCCGGCTGAAGTATGACAGTCGTAAGGCCCATTGACGGCTAATTGGCGGCCCATTGACGAATTATATATTCAGGCGGTGGGACCTTCCCTCAAGGGACTCCCCACCTACAAAAGCCATACGAATCCACTTTACTAGCAGAGCTATGTTCAAAAAGTGAATTTCAAGATCTGCAGCAAAGCATTATTCTCGATAACATTTCAGTAAGTTTTACTGCTTTTTGGTATTAACTGGAGGAGCAGGATAAAACCGTTTTTCAAACAGCCAGATCTTGCCAACAACCTCTTGTTCTCTAGCTGTCTAGATACAAAAAATCCAATGCATGACAGAATAGTGTCGACGGCTTTTTGGAATCCATTAGTTTTCAACAGTTCAACAAAAACGAATCGGTTTGATGTGCACCGCTCAGATCACATCGGTTTCTCACAGCTCACATAATGAGACTAGTGGAAATTATCCAGTTGTTGGTTTCCTTGTTTTCAAGTGGTTCTAGGTAGCTTTGGGTAGCTGTCAACATCGATTCCATCCTAAAATAATGGAATTTTATAATTTGCCAGTCTTTTGGTCGCAGTTGAATACACGAGTTTTCGAAACTTTCGGTTATCTTTCTAGCTTGCCTTGATCCAGTCTTCCTCTTAAAGATATCACAATCAGAACTTCTCAACTATAAGCAGTTCCCTGTCAAATAGTAAGTGTTTTAACAAAATGATTTAATGTGATTTAATGATTTAAACTGTGTTTTAACAAAGTAATTCATCTTCTATATTTGTATTATTCCGACATTATTTTTGATATATTAATAAAGTATAATTTATAACACACACATAATATAATATTAGTAAGTGTATCTATTTAGTAATTCATCTTCTATATTTGTATTATTCCGACATTATTTTTGATATATTAATAAAGTATAATTTATAACACACACATAATATAATATTAGTAAGTGTACCTATTTCAACTATTTTATTTAGTTTCATTTCCATCTTCCAATCAGTCGTTAAGTGTTGAAATGTTTGGCACTCCTCAATCATCAATAGATCTATTTTCTAGATAGTTTCACCAATAATATCATTCAAATCAGTAAAATATCAGTTTCAACATCAGCAATTCAATTCATTAACAAAGAAAAATAGTTTTTGTACAGAAATGTTGAGAATGCCTTCTGAATTCCAAGGAAATTGGTTTTAAATTAATAATCACAACTACTCGCTTATCTCTCTCGTTACAAATACATAGTTTCTATCTGAAATCTGCATAATGAGATTATTATTGTTATTGTTATCGTATGGGCTAGATTGTGGGGTCACGTAGGAATTTCCACTTCGCCAACATAACAACAATCTCCCATGACGGAAAACTAGTAATTCTTTATTTTCATATAGATTTCATTTTGACAAAGTTTCTCTCAATTTTAGAAAGCCACTTGGCGAATTTCCACTTCGCCAACATAACAACAATCTCCCATGACGGAAAACTAGTAATTCTTTATTTTCATATAGATTTCATTTTGACAAAGTTTCTCTCAATTTTAGAAAGCCAAAAGCGCAAAATAAAACACAAGAATTCATAATCCACGTCCGGAAATTAAGAATTTTGAAATAATTTACAGCACCAAATTCTAAACAAATTTGAATTTTGACGATCAATTCTTATTACAGTTCTGATACAAAATCGATTAGAAATACACATTATATCTATGAGTATATCAAATGAGTATGAATGAATGAAAATATTTTAATAATTATATGAGTATCGACTGTACAGAAACTAATTGATGAGTTTCAATGTACAGTATTAGCCCAATCCTGTTGTTTTAATTTAGCACGTTAAGAAAACAACAAATCTCCCCCTAATTGCCTCAAAACGTCCAACCTACTTGGCACCAGCTCGAAAACAACATAATAAAGAGAGGCATTCTTAATAAGCATTTAGCGACTAGCGAATAAAGACAAGTCGAAAAGAGCTGCATAATTCCTGCCAACCCAACTTTCACAAGCAAATAATAAAGCAGGCCTGATCACGTTACACCAATAGCATGCCAGGAAGAGTTATCCAACTGAAAAGTTGGGAATCAACACGAGTTTGTATAAAAAGGAAGCTAAAATGCCGGGATGCGTGTTGCTTCTTACTTCTACTCGAGTATAGGTTATGTGTTTGGGCAGGCCGGTTTATTATTGTTGTTATCCGCGTAAGTACCAATAAATTTCCAGCAGATTGTAGAGGAGGGAGCATTCTTCTTCACGCACAGAAAAATGCAATTGAGATAGCAGCGCTAACTGATGAACACTACCAATTCTACTTCTACTGCTACTATACAGTAAACACTGCATTTCACTGTAGACCTACTTTTTGTGTCGTGTTTTATAGAGGTTGAAGTGCAAAAGTGGAGTAGTAATTTGGGATTAAAGAGGTTATGGAAGAGTGGAAGGAAGGTTATGAGAAGGTAGAAGAAATGCGAAGTAGAACTCAAGAAGCCATAGAAAAAGAAACTACAGTATATCGTTATGTACTTATATTGTTATCATATTATATTTTTACTAAATTATTTCATAATTGATTGGGGATGAAAATTGGAGAACGTTAAAGAGGTTGAAATAGAGAGGGAACAAAGAGAGAAATGTAAGAAAGATAATTGATTGAAGATAAAATGTTGAAGGGGAGAGAAAGAAGACAAGGAAATATAGTCGAAAAAATTAAAATTTACAAATTAAAAATTAACATGAAATAATGCAAGAGACAGTGGAAATAGTCAAATTCTTCATGAAATATTCTTCAAGAACACAGCAGCTGATGTCATTCAAGATTATGGTGACTTGAAAAACATAAAAATTGTACAAATGTTACTGGAGTAAAAAGAGGATGATAGAGTACAGAAGTAGAGATTTGAAATCAAAACAAAATAGTAGAGAAAAAAATGGTGATAGAAGAAAACATTGGCTTGGAGAGTATCAGGAGAATTGAAGATAAACATTTAGAGACATAAAAAAATAAAGATTGCAAAATAAGTGGGAGGTGAATTAATAGTAGGAATATCGGGGCACCGAGCTTCGCTCGTTATTCATTTATTGACTTTTGATAAACCGAAGACAATTCTTTAAAATGATTGGGGAAGTACTGACAGGCACAGCCCAAAACCGAATTTTGATTTTTTCCCGAATTTTGATTTAGGCTATACACTATAAATAGTCCAGAAAGTAAGTTATGTTCCATACACTTGGATTCAGGTTCAATTTTCAACAAAAAAATTATGATTAAGATTATATGCAAACCAAATTGAATAACAAAATAACACTCACTAATCACTTGAAATTATCAAATAATGATCAACTTTGAAAATTATGATATACTCTAGTTTAGGAGGATTATCATGCCATGTCAACAAATCAGATTATGTTGATCAAAGCGATTAAATTGTCTAGCTAGATTTAATCGATGAGCTAAATTTCTCGCTGATTGATTATGATTACACAGCTGGAAATAGTTCTGTCTCTCTCCCACACAGGCACACGCATCGAGAGACGACGAAATTATCATCTTTTTTCCAAGGATGAATTATCATTTTAATGACGTTCAGCGAGTTTTCCAAAGAATGAGACCTAGTGCAATCGAATCTTTATATCATAAAACTACTATGTTCCAAATTTCGTGAAAATCGTTAGAGCCGTTTTCTAGATCCGTAAAACATAAATAACCAGATATAAAAATAGCCAGATATAAAAATAACCAGATATATAAATACAGAAATTGCTCGCTTAATGTAATAGGATAAGGAATAAGGATAAGGTGAAAAAAGAAACCGATGAAATATAATACGATAAGTGAGAGAAAGAGGACGAAAAGAGAGAAAAGGAGAAAATGCGGTGAGCGCCTTGAGGAAGAGGCTTTATACATTCCACTCACGCAATCTTGTATGTAGAAAAATTGTTTCTATTAGCCGACTGCACCCGCGTTAGAGGGTGATAGTGTTATAGTTAGAGAGTGATAGTGATACACAGCTCAATAGCATTCCTTATTCGCCTCGTTTTCGTGTTTGTTGGCTTGCAAATTGTTTCACTAATTTACTTTGGTTCTTGCACTTTTTGTTACTTTCCCGGCCTTTACAACTTATTAAAACGACCAGCATTGGTCGTCTCTGGCTTTAAGGCTGGAGATATTAGTCGTTCTAATGTTTTTTTTTATAACAATCAAGGATAAGAAGTATATAATTTAGAGTGTTTAAAGATTTTTATTCATTCAATGAAAAATAGATTATGGTGAATAAGATAAAATATAAAATTATGGCGAAGTGTTAATTCAACTTGCATTGATAAGTGGTTGAATGTGACTGTGGTGAACGTGGAACGTTATTAGAAAATGCCTGTTTATACGTTTTGCCAGTATACCAGTAATGAGTTAACAATTTTTTTTAACTTTATTGGTTAACTTCAAGACTTCTGCACTTCTCTAAAATCTTGGTCTAATTTATATCACGATAAACTAATATAATTAATTTGAACAAATTAATGGATTTTCAAATCATCAATAGTGGCTTTTGATACACTAAATTTGTATACGATACTTCTAACTAAAATTCTCTTCATTTATCTTCAATTCTCTACCTGCCTATTAACTGGGAAACCATAGTTGGCTAGGTATTTTACCTCCTTTCTTTCTTTTCAGCACACCCCGCCATGAAGCCTGTTTTTTATTATAAATTTATTTTTGATTGTGATTTTTTGATTTCTTTTATGTATATTGTATTGTGTTGATTTGGATAAAACTATTGATTGATTGATTGATGCAGATATTACAGACAACTTGTCTATAACAATAAATAAATAGATAAATGTATATACTGTATTAATAATAATACGGTTTGGTTACATACCACACATGTTTCAAAACCTTAGAATTTTCTGAATGTTCGTTTCGAGATAACAAACGTTGGGAATCTCACCTGGAATAGAAAAGAACATTTGTTAGTAGAATTCACAATAAGGATTCACAAGGTTTCATATGTAACTCGGATTAGAATATTATCATATTTCATCATAACATGAGCTAATTTCAATGTTAATTTTAATTTTGTGATAAAACGTGCTTAGTGATGCAGTAGCCTGAATATCATCAATATAATTATTGGCTGAGTTCCTTGTTATGTGAATACAGCTCCCTGTAAAATATTTCCAGTATGAGATCCTCATATACAGAGTGATTCATATATGGGAACCCTTCAATGGGTTGAAGACTATTGTAGATATAATACTGTAACTTCCAGTATATTCTTATTATTTTTCAAGGGACGGATTCAAGGATCCAAAGGTTCAAAGAACCCCACACGTCAACCGAAGCTTATTGTGTTCCCAAGTAGTATGTTAGTTAGGCAAACCAATACCTGTGCCCTTTACAAGAACCAGGAGTTTTTCCCTATGTTAACATCCCATTCATCACCTGGTCGCTTGTCGCAATCCAGTGTGATATGCTTGGTTTATAATAGTCTCTTAAGACTGATTAATCTTCATGACCTTCGTGAGTTCCACTCCTTGCCTTTTTTGAAGGTCCTTCCGCTGAGAACGGGGTGGCCAAGTTGCCTCTAGGGCGCCTGCACCCACATTTGTGCCTGGAGTGTCACCTATCTCTGGTCTCTTGGGTTTTTTTCTTTTTGCCCCTCCGAAATTGCCCTGATAGGTCAGTTCCCGTGGTTTTCAAGGCAAGGCAACTTCTGGAGTTGCCTTGGGGTCCCTTTTAGTCGCCTCCTACGACAAGCAGGGATACTGTGGGTGAATTCTGGTTTTCAACACATTCTAGAGTAGGATGTTCGACTCATAGCCACCCCAACCCTCAAGGGGCAAACTTTCATGATAAGTTATTGGTCGAATACTCTACCTTTTGACGTACAACTGAATTTCAACCCCTCATAAGGGGGTGACTTGGTGGTTGTAACTCGAATATTTTTAATGTAAACACCCATTGTGTGGTACATCATTTTAAAGACCTTTTAAAAACAAGAAAGATGACACCAATAAAAATGTTTTATGATATCTGTATCCGAAATGGCGGCTGATTAAAGTATTAGTTTTTACTTGAAACTTCAATCAGCCGCCATTTCGGATACAGATATCATAAAACATTTTTATTGGTGTCATCTTTCTTGTTTTAAAAAGTCTTTAAAATGATGTACAACACAATGGGTGATTACATGAAAAATATTAAAGT
This sequence comes from Nilaparvata lugens, assembly GCF_014356525.2. Taxonomy (NCBI): domain Eukaryota; kingdom Metazoa; phylum Arthropoda; class Insecta; order Hemiptera; family Delphacidae; genus Nilaparvata; species Nilaparvata lugens. Next base: position 16,320,794 of record NC_052514.1, read on the forward strand.
TACAACCCCTAAGTCATCTCCGTATGAGTGGTTGAAGTTCAGTTGTACGTCAAAAGGTAGAGTATTCGATTAATAATTTATCCTGATAGTTACAGTATTATATCTACAATAGTCTCCAACTTATTGAAGGGTTTACATACATATGAGTCACTCTTTATATAATAGAAGATAAAATTATATCTAAGAGAAAGGTAATTTAAAATTAAAAAGAGATGCAAAATCTCATCTTAGTTTTAGATAAATCAAGGTGAATTGATAATAATTTTTACTCACTTAAAAAGTATGACATTCGAAGTATCACTTGAAAGTAATGTATGGTATAAGGATGAATCATTACAACGTTATTTTTTGTTGTTGATATCATTATAAACCGATAAAAGGTCAACATAGGCTCGCTGCGACGTGATTGTGATCCATTTCTGTTACATGTAGTAATTTTTCCCAATTTATCTTGAATATATTCTGTGAAGAATGAAGATTGTCAATAAAATTATTATTATTATTATTATTAGTTGGATGTATATTTGCCTTGTTTTTTCTTTTTCAATTGGTTGTTTACTTATTGAGGATAGGATTAATAGATTTTTTCATATTTCATTACATTTAAAAATTCAACGACAAATAATGTCCAATGATTCAACCATAAAGTAAGTAAATATTTATACTGTGATCCCTGCTATTGGTTAACTGCCAATGAAAAGCTTTTGAGAAGGGGCGTCGACACACCTCCTCCGTAGTGGTTGACACATACAGTTTGCGTCACGCGTCACCACAGATCTGCGAAATGAGCCTAAACCTCAACTCAACGTCAGTTTGTAATTCAATTAGATTTACTACGAACTCTGTATTTTCCATTGTCCAACAAATCTATAGATCTTGAAATTTTTGCTTTCACCTGCCACATCAACAGTTTTTTGGTGCTTTTCCTTCTCTTCCTCTTCGTCCCACTCCTGCACTTCTTCATCTATTTTACTCTGAATTCAATCTACCACAACTCCAACTTTGGCTCATCAAAATCTTGAAATCTTCATCCTGTAGATCTTGAAATTATCGCGTTGATCTACTGCTTCTTGTTACGAGTTAGTGAATTGAATTCTTCCACCCTATCATTCTAATATGTTCAACCACAAGACTTTCATTATATAATTGAAAGATTAAATTGATACGGATTGATTGAATAAAAGCATAAATATTGGGATGTTTCTTGATTAATAAGAAAAACATTTGTCCCAGTGATAATTCACAAGATTTTTTTTATTTATTTATTTATTCATAGACAATAGATACAATGCAGGTAAAAACAACAGGCATTCGCCTGTTATAAATAAATAAATAATAACAGCATTATTTTATTAGATAAGCGTCTATTATCAGAGATGAAATATTACTTTCCTCTATGTTATTATCTACATTAATAAAACAGTGTTCGGAGTGATAAATGCAGGAAGCCGAAACCTGTTCCTCGACTCAACAAGACAGAAAGAGGAATTTTTTTAATTTCACTTCTTGAATGTCGGCTTCTTGAAGGGGTCTCTTCAAGAGGTAGAATTTAGAAAAAAATTGATTGGACTAATTCAAGTTGTGACTGGTAGCGTTTACTGTAGAGTTTTATTATATCACAGAAGCAATTGCCACATTGCAAACGCACCGGGCAGCATATAAATCGTAGCACGGTCTAGTGAAGATCACCGCGGTTGATCTCAGCATCTCAGCCTGGATGTGGCATAACACATACACAATCCACCTGCATAAAACTCAGGATCTGAAGGCCTAGGTTGATGTTAAGGAACCTTTCAATCTATGGTGAGGTCAAGCATTTAATTCTAACAAAGCATCAACATCAAGAGTTCAGCAATCAACATCATATCTGAGAGTTTTCCAATACCTAGAGTTTTCCATTTAGTACAAGAGTTTTCCCAGTTTCAAAGTTCTATTCTAATCGTAGGCTTATTATTTTCATTCATTGAATATTGTAATCGTAGTGTTCTATTTCAAATAAAAGTGTGATTAATTTAACTTTATCTTGGATTATGAGTTTTATTTGAAACTGTTGAATGCTTGACTACAACATTCTTCTTCAATATCTAAATATCACCACATAAACTGTACTAACCCTGTCTACAATAGTTTTTTAGGCAAAAACTCAATCAAGTTATGATTACAAAGTGTTTGTTAAAACAGAATTCAATCTTCTAATTTTCATACTTGATAAAGTAATTACCATAAGTCAGACTGCTACCAATAATATTAAAAAATTGAAGCCATCTAGCAACTTCCAATGGAATGTAGACTAATTATATTCCACTATGATAATATGATATTTCTATTATATGCAACTCGGATTAGAATATTATTATATTTCATCATAACGTGACCATTTGGTACGAGAGCTAATTTCAATGTTAATTTTAATTTTGTGATAAAACGTGCTTAGTGATGCAGTAGCCTGAATATCATCAATATAATTATTGGCTGAGTTCCTTGTTATGTGAATACAGCTCCCTGTAAAATATTTCCAGTATAATGTCCTCATTTATGTTATTAGCTTGTGTGAAATAGCATGAAAAGGGATTTAATCTATATATATTTTTTAAACGATTATTTTTACTAATTATTCGTTAGACACTCCACTCAGTTATCTAGTAAGCATTGGATATTCTATCCAATACACTTTATAATGTTTTATAGCCTATTCTATTTCTATTGTTGTTTTCATTAGTGCTTATTTATTTACAAAGAGGTGCCCACAGGGGGTCCAAGAAATTTCATAAGTAACATTTCAACTGATGACCTAATTTTTTCCAGCTCACTCTCTCTCTCTCTCTACGGTTAAGTGCTGAAGGGGAGGGTATCCTCGATAACCTCTCTGAGAATGAACTTCTTAAGGTCCAAACTTTCATGTGAAAACATTACAGTAGGACCTAATCTTTCTCATATTTCATCATTTTTCTAGCTCAATATTATTGTAGAACTCTTTAGTCTAATATGATTCACCATCTTATTTTACTGCTACTGGTATTTATTTATAACGCTAGAAGCTAGAACGTAAATTGAATTTCGTTTTGTTAAACACATGAATAAAGGAAGCTGAATCTGAACCTGAATCTCTCTCTCTATCTCTCTCTCTCTCTCTCTCTCTCTCTCTCCTCTCTCTCTCTCTCTCACTCTCTCTCTCTCTGTCGAAGAGGTAAGGGACATAAGAACAACTGCATATTAATAAAGTACATGTGGCACCGATCTGCAGTACAAATCCGCAAATCCATTGGATGGATCATTTTTGTGCAATGCCATTTGAATGAGCCGAGCAAACGTTGTCCGCTTCATTACAACGATAAGGGCAGGATAACGGTCTTCACGAGTCGTCCTATCTTTTCTGCCGCTCTTCAAATCCACAATTTTGCCTCTCTCTCTCTCTCTCTCTTCGCCTTCCTTCCTTTCTACCCTCTTTCTTCTGCGACTGCATCTTGTCGTGTTCCGATTTTGAATTATTTGGTCGTCCCACAACTCGTAAAGAGTGGGCTAAATGGAACATACAGCGAGATGCTTACAAAAGACTGCGCCACTGCACTACAAGTAATAGAGTATAACAGATGTAGAAAGAAGTAGGGGAAGATGAACTGTAGGAAACGAGATGATAGAAGGAGGGCGTGATACAAGAGGGAGCGAGTAATGATGAGGAGGAGGAGGAAGTTGAGGAAGAGGAGGAGGAGGAAGAGATAGAGCGCCAAATAACTGTTGATGCGGAAGGTGAACTGAAACTACTCTTCATGTGTTTGCTACTTCTACTACTTCTTCTTCTTCTTCTTCTTCGCCTTCTAATTTTTCTTTCACTGTCCTGTTCCATCGATAAATTGAACGAGCAACACGTACACGGCAATTCCCTACTACTTATTTACAACGTGTACTTATTTCTGTACATGGATAGACTTGAAGGGTGATCAATCCTCAATCCAAAAGTGAGAGATTCAGGAAACAGCTTTCAATAAAATATGTGATCTGATTTGAACTTTTAATATTGATATTGTTTACAAAATCTGTAGTAGCGAAGCCAATAATAAGCTATTCTTTTGATCTCTGTGAAGTCTTACTATTGTGAAATGAGTGAATTTGAAGTAGATGGAGTGTAGAGGACTTTATAAAATTGGTAAATCCACCAAAACCGAATAATCAATCATTCTCTGTAGTATCAGGGCTTATTCTCGCATGAATACTTTAATCGTTATTCATTGGAAATTGATTGATTGATTGTGTACTTTATTTATGTAGATTACAATATAATTATACTGGCTTATACACTTATATATAATAGCTTACAATACAGCAAAATTATAGATGAATTTACATAATATAGACTAAGAAAATAATAAATTATTGAACTGTATATGATATGAAAAAGCAATTTGTAATATAAAAACTATAGATAATAATTATATTGTTATGCATCTACATAAATTGGCGGAGCTTTGGACATTGAGTGAGATAGCAATCGATGAAATCATCTCATATCCAATTATTTTCCAATGTAATCTTACATTGATTTGAATTGAATTGAAAAATCTTTATTCACAAAAAAAGTAAAAATGCATATGAACAGTGTCACAGAATGACTTGATTAATCTTGGTATACATTATGGTATTCATCTTATTATACGTATTGTGAGAGCATGTATGTGTGTCAAATAGTTTTATTACAAAATTGAAAAAAGAATCAAGAAAAAGTTTCTATTACAATGCTACTTACACGTAATGCGATTAAAACATGGTGATGACGGGTACATACCTGAAACAAAATAGAGAGGATTTATTAGTATATTATTCAAGATCATTACAAGAGATGAAAGAGAAATAAGCAATTGGTTCCGTGTTGTGAAACAATCAAACAGGAATCAGTGAAATTACAACTTTTCCTATCAGAAAACACTTTTCTATCAGTTTTTCGATTCAAAGAGTAGTGAATGCAATACTTTGATTTATCATACTTTGATTTATTGATCATATTGATCATACTTTGATTTATCTTCGATGAGTTTTGGCTTTTGGGTAACCAAATAAAATTGGAAAGATGTGTCTATAGAGAACTATCAAGCAGCCAACAAGAGACATTATAAGCTTCATCAAATTTATAATTGAAAGAATTCAAGCAACAAAGCGTGACCTCAAAGCCTATCATTCACGTACATTCTGTAGTGAAGCTGAACAAAAGCAAACTTAACTACCAACACTGGAGAATACTCTTTGTGATTCCATACCGGACAAGTTTTTCTGATAACTGGAGAGAGAAACAAATGACAAAGGAGAGAGAGGAGGATAGAGATAAAAAGAATGATAAAAAGAGACAAGTTAACCATTGAATGACAGTTGTTGACCTTTATTTTGTCCAGTGGAAGTGGTTTGTTTAGTCACGGAGATTTTTTCCACCTCCTCGACATTACTGAAAATGACAAGCAATTTCAAAGACTTTGTAAACTACGGGGTGACTGACAAGGGTTATCACCACTCACAAAAAAGCCAACCGAAAAATTATCAATGTTTTTACACTGTGAAAGGCCGGGTGAACTCTTTCAGTCTAGCGAGGGAGAAGAAATCAATATGTTTCTATTTTTAACTCGAAAAACAACAACTTGGAAAACGACACAAAAATGATTCAACAAATGAAATTAGAAATGATATCAGATTGAGAAGAAGTGACTTATGAATAATATTCATATATAATATTATGATATAACTTGTTTTGTTATTATAAATTATGATAATTGATCATTTTCACTACAGTAATAATAATAAATCATAGATTTATTACTGTATAATAATCTACTGGATTATAATCATAATCCTGGAACATACATAATACAGTGACTGATTGATTATTATGAATAAATAATAGGAAATTAAATCTTTCTTTGAATAATTGAATGATTCTATCCCCGGTACTAAAAAAACAAACAATCTTCTTCAATACCTTTACCATTGCAAAGGAGGGCTACCACCATCTCACTTTGCTGAATATGAAATTGTGATTTAAAAAATCAGTAATGAAATACATTTGAATGCATTGTTTTTCTCTTCATTCCATGAAGTAGAGGAAAAATACTTGATAACAGCTCCCAACTTGCCTTACACTTTCCCTCCTGTTACCTGTTCAAATATATGGTAACATTTGATTGTTCCTCAATACAGGAAAAGCTGACTATGAATATTTTTTACTGGATCATCACAGTAAGGTGTGTATTTCGTAGTTTAGATCACCTTTGATTATAAAATATCTTACTAGATAAACTCACTGCAATATTCATCTTTATCCAACCTTCTAATTTTCAAGCTTCTAAACTCTTCAGCAAACGTTCGAGCTAGTAAGTGTTTATTACGATTTCATGAAACTCAATAATTTTGGGACAATTTAATGAATTGTTCTGAATACGTCTGAAGACATCAATCAATCGTGAGAGTAGAAAAATGTTACCTAATTGTCACGACTCAAAAAGGGTACATAATAAAAAAAGGGTAATAACTGTTATTGTGAAATAGTAATTGATGATGATTATAATATCGACAACAATGTTGATGATATAGACAAGAGGGTTGTGTTCATGAAGGTGATGTTGATGATGATGATGATGATGATGATGATGATGATGATAATGATGTTGATAATGTCTCCTCGACAAAAGGCCGGTTCACAATTATGTCCCATCAACAAGAGTGGCCTGAATAATTCTTCCATTTCGATTATGAATAATTTATGTGGTGGACCTGACTCGACTATAGGTTTGTCAGGTAGTGTGGCCTTCAATAGAAAAGAATCTAAAAAAAACATTCAAACTCCGTTTCAGGAATAGTAATACATGGCACTACCACCGGTTTTATGCATGATGTCTATACTAAATACAAAGTACTGACTAGAATCTATAGAACCTCAGAAGAATTTAGAAATGTTTTTTCAATTATATTGAATTTAGGGGTTCACAGTGAAATCATAGTAGCCTATGGTGATTCTATACTGTGGAAGGTAAATGCTTGAATAGGGAGGTTTAGAGAAAGTGGGGAAACAGTATATTAATTTGAGGCACAGTATATAATTGGAAGGTTATAGTAACGTTTATAGAGTGATTCTATATCGAGCTATATTCAATTTTCAGGGAATCAATGTGACATAGGTGATTTCTTAGAGAGTCAAGGGGAGGTTTAGACACTCTAAAAGGTTTAGTTTGAAAGGTTTTTGAACCTCTAAAGGTTTTTTTGAGGTTTAGACCCAATATCACAGGGAGCAATAATGGAAAATTATGTGATACGCTTTTTATACAATGATTATATTAGTTCAGTAGTTTTGATAACTTTTATCAGTGGTTATTACATAACAAGAGGTTTATCGGACTTGAAGAAAGTTTTATACACAGTTATGTTACAAGAACAACTGCCTGTATCATAACTGTGTATAGATTTATTGAAAAATTAATTTGAATTTTAAATTCATTAAAATTGTTCAATTAATTATGGTGACTTTATAAGGAACAGTAGCAATGTACTATAAAAATTACTGTAGTTTCATCTAGTGCGGTACACTTTGCTCCAACTGGAACCAAATAGTATGGTGATGTTCCAATGAAAAGAATGGACACATATCGAATTTGCATGAGTCGGAAGAGTGAATCCAATCAAGGATGTAAATGAAAGATCGAAAAGAATCGCTAATCAGTCGGATTCGATTCCGAACATTGAAAGCCGTTATGCGCTGACTTTTTCAAGTAACGGACTACCTCAATTCCGATCGTAATTTGAGTTGCGGGTTATTAAATTAGGAGTGTCATCGGTTTTAATTTCGATAAGTGAGAACTCCACGATAGAGGTCTCTCCTTTCATTCTCTTATCTTCTCTCTATCTCTTACTCACCTATTATCTGCTTCTTTCACTCTCACACACTCTCCCTCTTTCTCTACCTCTCTTACTCAGACTACTCCTTCTCTCTCTTTCTCACTGAGAGGTCCTTATTTCTCTCAGTGCGGTAGAGTATCAGTTCAAGAATTTCAAAAATTAGAGATAAATGAATTGCAACTAGAGATTTATTCATGTCTGTGAAATTGTATGGTTCATCAACCACAGGAGAAGGCTTAGTGAACGATTCTTTAAATTCTGGAAATTAACAATTCTATTTTAGAAAACGCTTAAATGTTGTATAGTGGATAAAAAAGCTGAGATGAATCATAGTTAATATTCCTACGTCACGAAAAAATTTTAACGATTGATTACAACTTTTTAATTGACAAGTATAATACTTATACAAGTTGTGTATTTTGTTGAAACTTTTGTATTATGTAAAGGAGGCAAGATGGGTTTCTACCTGCTGTCTCCATGAATTAATAAATATATAAGTTTGTAATGAATTTAATTACTGAAAATGTACACTATTTTCAATTTTAGTAAGATCTTGTTATCATTTTGAATCTCAGACTCATCTTTATGATATTGCTTCCCTCAGAATTTTGCACCAGGAAATTGAAAGATGAGTTAGCACAAACATTATGAACACATCAAACAATAGACAAAGGCAGATGAGACATACGAGAATGAAGATATGATACACAGAATGAGATAACAAGAGAGAGAAGGAATGCCTTGACACAAAATACAGATCAATCTTTCAACCTCAAATTTAAGGCTGGCGACATTCGAGACAAATTTGAGACGTGAGGAAAGCGATTATTTCTTGAGTTTGTGGGAAATAACAAGCGCGTAAGCTATAAACACGGAAATCGAAATAATCTGAAGCAGATGCGTATTTTATAGGCACCAACTAATTGTTGTGATAAATTATTGGTTTTATAGAAGTCTCAACACGGGCAGGCGCCGATAAATCAAACTGTGTACACTGTAAAACAACACGACGCTAGCACATAATTTATTGTAAACACATGTTGGCTGCTCGCTGCCGGGCATTGGCTGTTATTGTTTCACGCGCATGTGTAGTGTCCTTAACGCCGTCCTCATTATTCATCCTAATCGGGCGCTTTATTAATTATTATTAAAGCAGGGCACGAATTTCAACAAATTAATTGGTCCCGTGGGTGATGCTGCGAAAAGAGCATCTACGAAAAATGAATTACGATGCGGTTGACTTACAGAAATATATAGTCAGAGTATATAGAAAATGTATAGTCAGGTCTGATTGGATTCATTGTATATTGATAGTTACATCGGTTTGGAACCCACCTAGAAAAGTAGGTTCATCAATATTTCTCCAAAGGAACTGAGGAATATATATACTATCCATACATTTCTCCAACGTCAAGTGATTTTTTTCACTTGAGAAAGGATTTTCTATTGCGATTCTTATACGAGTGTTTAAATGAGATAGAAAGAAAAAGTATATCTTATTCTTCATCTTAAAAAAATACCACATTGAATAGTTTCTACAGGGCTATTCTAGATCATAAATCTCATTGTATAAATATCAAGAATGTACAGATACAATATCGGAAAAGGTTCATTACATTGTCGGTAACCTGTGAGTCAGGAACGAGTTTTATCACATGAGTACATATTATGTGCATATGGCTGGAGCTTATCTTTTCCACAAATGTATTATAATATTGATAATTCCTAAAATAAAATTGATTGATGAAGATGAACAACAAGAGATGAATATTAGAAAACAGATGAAACAACGTTTTGAAGATTCAGACAACTTTCGTACATTTTATTGTTAATAAATAATAATGTTAATCAATTTTTTTAAATAAATAAGATATGTTTTATTAATATCTGTGGCAGAACCAGCAATAAAAGCAAATCAGAAATTGGCTTACAGCCATATATAATTTGCACTTTCACATTATTATGATTGATTCACAATTCACACAATAGTAGTAGAGATTGACAGGCTAAATTAGAAAACAAAGTGATCAACGTTCTTGGAGAATTTGAATTTTCTTTGGTGAAATAGGAAGGAAATCAGATCACAAAAATTTTCATTCAGCAATGCAACTAAAGACAGAATTGGATGACATGGCAAGACAGCGAATAGATGAATGACAGTTGACGGATCACGGTAAGAACGGGAAATTGGCGTGAAAGCAAGATGAGGAAGATCCAAGGTAGAAGTAGAAAGAGACAATAAAGAATAAAATAGACAAAGCGAATGGAGGTTGATAGCGTGTAGAGACCATTGTCCTGGCCCAACCAGCGGAACAGGCCAAAATGCTCTAGACCACACCGATGATCACCGACAGACTGACAAACTGTGCTATGCTAGTGCTAGTCTCACTTCTTCCATCTTCACTCTACAGACTGATGCCTTCGCCATCTTGAGCAATACTGGAAGAGGAACACTCAACCTTTGCTTGAGAGTGAATTTCGAAATACCTGACATGCTAAAAAGCCAATTCATTGGATATCATGGAAGAACGTTTTCGAATCTCTTCTTGTATCTGCTTGGTGTTTTTTGCCTTTCAAGTTCAAAAATGAGTGACATTAATATCGAAGGGTATAAATGAAGTTTTTGTTTCTAAATTTTTGAAGAAAATCTAAATGACAAAGTCAAAGTCAATCTGTCAACTGATTCTAAAAAAATCAGTCTTTTGTTTTCCTTTATACTATTTCGATAGATGTATGAAATAAATTACTATAGACATGAATTTAATCACATAGAATTTAAATATAATTTGAGACCGCTCTCGACCGTTATCATTCCACAAGTTCCCAATAGTTGTCATGTATTTATTATATCCAATGGAATTTTTTCAAGGAATAGTTGAAAATAAATTTCCATCCTCTGTATATTTCTCAGAGATATTACTATTTTGTTTGTACTTCTAATATTTCTATGTTTCATATAATCGATCCTGAATAGATTTGATGTTATGAGAACGATTATAATGAACAATCATTCAAATGTATTTATACTTCTATAGACTACAAAATTCTTAGTTGAATCCAAGAGGATTTCAAGCCACCTCGACCCATAATTTATTGATTTATTTATCCAGAGATACACGAAACACAATTCATCAGATTGATTGGAGAAGGACCAACAGGCACAGCCAAATCACATTCCCCGAATTTCGATTCATACACTAGTCCAAAACGTAGGTTTTGAGTGTCCAATTTTGAGTTTGAGTTTTGAGTCACTTTTGAGTTTGAGTCTATTTTTCAGTGCAAATACTTGAGAACGAGAATTTTTGGATTTAGAATTCATCATTATAATCAACATTATTATAATATCAGTGTAGAAGGATTACTGAACCTTGATACTATCAAATAATATGTCATTTTATTGAATTGGACAATGAATAAAACACAGGGATGCATCAAGCAAGAACAATTTCAACACGAGATCAGTTCAATATTTGAATGGGTGATTCGAATAAGCATATAAAGTAGTGTATATTTTAGCATAATATTTGTTCTGTACTTGAGTTTATTCAAGTCTATTATCAATTGAAAACGACTTGATATTGTCAAAACCACCAATTTATTACAAAAATTGAGATACCAGTCTCGATTGTTACACCATTAATGTCTCTAGTAAACTGAATGCTTAAACATTGAGAAGCAGAATGAACAGTGTGGGTGAAGCCAGCCCCAAGATTGGCTGTTGACCAACAGGAATCACTTCATAAGTGATGCTAATTGCTCATTGGTAACAACTGATGGCCAATCATAGGGCGTCACACATTATATTCAGTTGCTGAACGTCTACGCTTTCAGTTTACTAGAGATTGATGAGGGCGTAACAATTAAAATTATTTTTAAAATTAAAATTATTTTTAATTGTTTGTATAAGTAAGTGGTTTTGATGAAATCAAATCGTTTCCATTCGATATGAATGTCCACTACATCACTTTCAAAACAACACAGAAAAAATCCAACCTAACAAGTCAGCGATGTAATACTGTACTTTGCTTGATAGGTCTCAAGGTGCATTTTCGTTTGTGCGTTAATTTCCGCAGTCGACGACGACAAGCATTTTTGACATTCATATTGTCCAAATTTCAAGTATGCTAAAACAGTTGATCAAATAACTTTTTATCATTTGTCTTTATTATTCAAGAATTAAACATTCCTAATAATATCAACATATTGCCATTTAAAAGTATAAAAAAGTATAAGCTCAACCATTAAAACATAATCTTTTAGGTTATGTAGACAAATTGAATCTACCCAATCTGAGATTCTCTCCCTGTCGTGGTCGACGACGGCATTTACGCACAAACGAAACCCAGCTTTAGATAGAATAGTGTATAGCCTACAAGAGTTTTATATAATATGATGGTGTTCAAAGCAATAATTGTGAGATGCGCTTATGTAAAGACGTGTTATTAAAGTAATAATCTAACTTTAACAAATTTATATAATTGATTGATTAATAATACCCAGCCCTAATCAATTTCGAAAAAAATGGTTAAAGGCTGTCCAATATCGAAAACCCACGTGGATGAACATTAACAGAACAATTGAGATAAACATTTCAAAGGGTGATGAACATTGAAACAAAAGCATATACTGTATTAATGATTTTTCAATTCCTACTGGAGCTATATTCTCAAAGTTCCAGTAGGAATGACAAACGAATAATCAAAATACTGTATCATTAATTTCAGCAGGTTTATTACAGCCTGTCTGAATTAGAAGATTACAGATTATAACTGAACCGTTAATAAGGCCGACTTATTTATCGAACATTTAAACACGGTTATTGTGGATCTGTTGATCAGCTAAATGCCCGCTTCCATTATCCGTTCCATTTCGGCTTATTAATTCCATTTGAATAATTATTAATGGCCATAACTAACAAGTGGGCTGGACCTGCTTGTTTAGATCAACCGAAAAGAGAACATAAATTAATAATAAACGTTTGACAAGAGGGCAGAGATTTAGCCCACGCCAGGAGCCTCCTATCCCATAAGAAAAATGTATATCACAAAGAAACGAGAAGCAGTAGGCTGTTACCGGCCTAGACAATATCACTTCTACTTCCATATTATTAAAATTCTGTTATGGATTTTTAGATTCCTGCTATCCCAGAAAAATGGTTGAAGTCATACAAGGTATCATCTGTGTGATATCTCTCAATTTTTGGGTCAATTGCATTTCAATCGATTCCTATATAGACCAAAGACTTCATAGATACATTTCATTGGTGACAGAAAATTTAATAAACATGTAAGTCAATAAGTTGATTACATAACCCGAAACTAGTAGATTAGGAGTAGACATTTGATTGGTGATAGAAAATGTAATGAATATGAAAGACAATATTTTGATTACATAGCCCAAAACCAGTAAATAAGGAGTTGATATCATTTTCAAGATGTTATTTCCAACCTCCAAAGTATATAGATTGTGTTGTGTTTCAATTCCCAAATAATTGATTTATGAGTCATTGAGAGATGCCAATAAGCTATTTATTGATGAGTTAAATTATTATGAAAGAAAAGTGAAGGATTACCGTACTATATAAAGTGTGAATAGGCCTGAACCTACCATGAAAATCATAATAAACTTCCAACAAAATTGCGATGCAAAAATGTAAAACTGGAATTAATCAACCGTAACTCTTTCATCACGAATGAAAATCACATTTCCTAGGGATTAAAATTAATAGTATGCCTACATATACTACACAAGGTTGGGAAGTTTATTCTTCATCCATACATTACCATTCTGGCAGTTTTTTTAAGCCGATCGTATAAACTGCACATTGTAATAAGGCATGGTTGTTTCGAAGCATTGGCTTACAAAAACATAAAACTGAAAGTACTTCCAACAAATCCCATGGATAATAGCATTGAACACTGTTAAAAAACATCATATTCTATGAACCGTCGAGTACTCAGCATTTTCCTTACTTTATTATACACATTCATTTTTAGTAGATACTGCATGGGATATACTATATACGATTTGAGATGAAATTTTCAGGGACGATCAGAATTTAATCCTTCAAATTGACTGATAAAATGCCTATATCAACTGGGAAATTCGCTTTATTTATTTGAATCTGTTCTCACGATTCTATTTAGCATTCAACAATGTTGCGAAGATTGTGCTTAGTTTTAAAATAATGATCCAGTAAAGTTGAATGAAGAAGTCGAAAGTCAAACACCTGGCTCAACGCCAATAAATTCAAAGCTTGACTTGACACCAGATTGATAATCTTAATTTATTTCATCACTTCAAGAGTATACTTTCCTTTTAAAGGATCTCTAGAGTCTGCAGTGCAGTTAGCCTAGAATTTGCATTCTTCCTCTTTTTTCAAATCAACAACCATCAAATCAACCTCTCTTGATGAAATGATTAATCTTGGAATTTCAAAACTGAAATTCTTCAATTGATCTCAACCAGCAATCTCCTCTCATGCTGGTAAAATGTCTTTGGTTTCATGGTCTTACCATGTATCATGATTCTAATCTCTCTATAAAGATTTTTTACTTATTGAGTACATTTTATAGTATTGAAAATTGAAATGTCCTATTCCCTGTACAATAATGAATTACCAATTGAATGAAACTCCTGAAGGTTAAAGTTTTTGAATCAATCTTGCCTAAAAAAGCTAAACCAAGATGATTATCTCAGAAAAAAACGATCACAGATTGAGTAAATCAATCTCAACTCTATGATTTAGTTATTTAGTCATATGAGCAATCATATATTAGTAATTAATTGTGGGAGAATTGTATTTGATATTGGACAATAAATTGATATCGACAATTCATTTCTATAGCCTAATAATATATAATCAAATTTACGTATTTGAGTCGCAATCCCTTGAATCCTTTATAAATTGGACATATTCATCAGTTCTGTGATAAATTATATTGGTGTTTCCACAGAATCAAATCAAAGTTGAGGGATAATATCAACGATTGTTAATTTCGTAAATGGAGGCACGGTTTTAGAAATGAAGTTAGGAGTTAGGCGTTTCGTAACACCCTAAACAATATTCAGCTCACACGCATACGATTCTCTTGGAATTCAGCCTTCACATCCACAACAAACACAGCACATTGATGGACTGGCTGGATAAAGTTATAAACTTGAGCCTCAACATCCATGATTAAATCAGTATTAGCATAGCCGAGGACTTATAACCCGTCTCCATTCCATGTAAACGTTCAAGTATGCCACCAAACACAATCAATACGCTAATAAATACCTTGGTTATTCGCTGAGACATAGTTAAGTTAGCAACAATGCTCAGCTTAACACTTCCTGGAGTAACAGAGTTAGGAGTGAGGAAGTGAAGGAGTAACTTCAGTATTTGCTCAGACGGCTGAGCTCCTTTGTTTCTGTCTCTTGAATCTTTCAAGATCGTGTTTCCTTGCACTTATAACTCTCACTCTCTCTCACTCCCCTATCACAGGCTGCCTTTAAACTTCCTCTTTCCCCCCATTCCACCCTCAGTGATTTATTACCTTTGCAAGAAGTTGTTGAAAACTTTCAGTAAAAGCGAACAACTTGTTCTTTCAGCATTAAAAGCAATGCTCCGTTACGACGCCAGGAATTTAATTTGGGTTCGAGTTTTTTTCGCATAATTTAAAACCAGTCAATTTATCGAGAAGCGATAATAACTGTTATCCCGATCGACGATCGTAATCCGATCAAAGCCAAATTGAGAAAGCTTGGAGGTTTGTTTTTCAACTCTGGCTGGTATTAGACAAAAAAGGAGATAGAAAAAAGAATACTGTACCTGAAGGTATTAAAAAATCATACAGTGATGAAAACAGTAGTCTGTGAAGATTAATTTATTATTGAAAGAGCCATCATATGAATTTCTTATGGAGAATAATCTAATAAAACGAAGGAAAATAGGATAAATCGACGAGGTATTGTCAAAAACAACTATGTTGTAATACTCTCCTTGGTCCGAGAAGACAAAGGTGTTGTCTGATAGAGCTACCTGGTCGCGGGTTCGAAACCAGCCAGTAGGCATGAACGTTTGATCATCTCAGCATATCAATCACACAATTCCATTGTACAAGCTAAAAGCTCAATTTGGCATCGTCATTAATAGAAAAAGTTGTGAAATCTTTTCATGTAGGTATTCATTCGATCGTGAGGAAAGCTGCTAATGCTAATTATCTTCGGAAAATCATTGCCAACCAAATAAATCGAATGGTGCTTTTATTTATGTAATAGGAATATTCTACTTTTTTATGACCACATAGGATCACTGTAGTCTCTGTTTAGTTCTTTTTCTTTGTTTATTCGCTTCAATTCTCTTCCTTTCTTCCCAGTACCTTCTCATTCTGCATTCTGTCAGATCTTTCTTTTCTCAAATCATCTTATCAAACCTGTTGCCTTCTTTTAATTGTATTTTACTTTTATTATTATCAGTATTGACTTCTCCAGTATTCGAACCAGCAAACCAATATGGTTATCCTATTACATGACACTTTATACGAGAAACAAATTACAGTAATATAGGTACGTACATGAGAACATGACACGGAATTAGACAAAAAGACTATAACAATGTATTCAATGTTATTCAACAAAAAGTCAGTAGGTGCAATTCCAACCGTGAGTTCAAGAATTGCAAATTTAATAGTCAATGATTGGAAAATCAAACATCAATCCAACGTCACCTCACGATCAAAATACATGCATTATAGAATGCTTCAATCACTTGAAAATATCGGGGCACCGAGCTTCGCTCGTTATTTTTATTTATTGATAAACAGAACACAATTCTCTAAAATGATCGTGTTTATATTTCACAGCTGGCTAACGTTGGCTCACGGTATTTAGATGAAAACGGTAGTGGTCATGAAATGTGTGCGTAGTGGCCAGCCAGCTACATTGCATCATCGCCACCAACCGACGTTTTTAACAAGTATTGAAACTTATTTGTTTAAAACAGATGATTGGATATAAAATGACGTCAGCTACACCGGAAATTTAGCACTAACATGCGCGTGACACCTACCGTCTTCTTCTACATACCGTGCGTTGGCTTATGAATTTCGGGGATGCGATTTTGATTTTCCACAGTATCACTCGCTCACTTTTTACCATCCACAGACGACGAAAGTCTCAGCTGTTTCAGCAAGGATGAATTATCCTTTTAATGTCGTTCAGCGAGTTTTCCCAAGGATGAGACCTAGTGCAATCGAATTTTTATAAATAACCCTACTATGTTCTAAATTTCGTGAAAATCGTTAGAGCCGTTTTCGAGATCCGTTGAACATGAATAACCAGATAACCAGATATAAAAATATAAACATTATATACAGAAATTGCTCGCTTAATATAATATGATTAGGTGGAAATGATTAGTCATAATAGCTGTAATGTCAGTAACATTCTATTATTTTGACTGATATTCATTATCTACAGCAGTTTTGAATTATGCAATATACCTACAGTTGAACCACTACTGCGAATCGCATGATATGACGGCAGAGGAGACGATTTAAAACATTGAACCACGGCATAAAAATTCTCCCGCTCCCGATGCTCATGCGATTCGCAGTCATTTGCGGCCCTTTGCGCAATGTTTCAATCTATTGATTGCCATGCCAATCAAATTAGAAGAACGTTTACTTAACGGTTCAAATGAAACTGGAAGAAAGAGGTGAATCTCTAGAATTATAATTTGTCCCATTCAAAAGATAAATGACTTTCTCTTGAGAAATCGATTCACCGCAAGCTATTTCCCTCGTTACGGCGTTATGATCTATTGAAGAATGAAGAGCACTCTAGCATTTCTCGGCGAATGGTGCTACAGTAACGATTGATTGCCAACTATCGAGCAGTAATCCAACACAAAATGCTCGACCGTTTTATTAGTACTTGTCAAGTAGGTAGTTAGTAAGTAGTCTTATATAGGGGTTAGGAATAAGTCAATAAATAGAAAAGTCAGAAAGAGAGTAGATGGATGGCGTGAAGCGAAAAAGAAAGAGACGTACAAAAAAACGGAAATACACCGATTGCGCCCAGCGGTCAGATAGGAGTGATACATAGCTCCTATACACACGTACAATGTTTACGTAGTGACGTCATTACTACAACTAGTCACATCATTTTTGTCATGCTCTATCTCTATCGAAGAGATAACGGTATTTATATACTTTCCGATAACCATCTGCTTTATAACAACCAATCCTTCCTAGCCGACTCTAGTGTTCCATTGATTTATCTCGACTTGTGAATTTTGAAATCATGAATACATGGAATTTCTAGCTCTGACAATATGTTGAACCGGTTGACGACCGGAATCCCCCGGTTTGTGAAAAACGCCACATCACCTTTTCGATAATTAGCACATATTGACTCTTTCAGTCTGTCACCATGAGTAAGAATTCTTATTCTCACTGGTGATATGTTTGCTTTGCTGAGTGACGGAGGTTCAAAGTTATTAGTGTTTAAAGGTTTTAAGTTTTCAAAAAATATATCTATATCTATCACCCATATTGTCGCTTTCATTAAAACAAATTCAGAAATGAAAAGTCATAACATTAAGATGATGCTTGAAATACTGCATAATGTGAAATACTTGAAATAATGAGTTTGCTAGAACCAATTTGATAGGGATAATTCATTCAAGATGACTGTATCTTAATAAATAATTGATCGTACAATCATGGTTCTAGCCCAATCTTCCAATATCAATTAGAAAGGATATAGGATAGAAATCTGTATCTCATTAACTTGGCTAATAATATGTTGTCATAATACAGAAGTGTTTTGCTTGAAGCTTCCTTAGGATACTGGAGTGAATTTGAATTTCGCTTCTTCAGTCGGGGAACGTAATGTCGGCTGCTAGTGAGAGCGAAATGACGTCACTCGTGCTGACGTCACGGACGTTCACTCTTTGTTACGTTCAATATGTGAGTGGCCAAACACATTCTGGGCGCAATCGGTAGATTCCCAAAAGAACGGAGACAGAAAGAACAATAGAAAATATGTTGCAGAGGGAAAGAGAGTGACTGTTAAAAAAAAGAAGAGAGTGACTGCCTTTATTTTTTAACCTAGGAGGGCGAAGTAAGGGCGCAATCTGCCCTCTCTTGAAAAGAGAGGGAATGAAGAGGAGGTCAACAAGAGTGTAAAAGAAAATTATACTTTATACGAATTTAAAATCCTAATGGAATTTAAAATAATCTAATTTTCATTTATTTTTACATCAATAATGTCTGAATAACAATAACTATTATACTGGTCTATAGCCTCCATATCGAATCCCGATTTCTCATACCTTTGATTCAAAAGATTGTAATGTTAATTAATTTCATTTGTTAGTCTACTTGTAGATAAATCCAGTTTCCAAATCTTTGCCCTTAATAGGTTCCCTTTATTGTATCTTTGAGAGTGGATAGAGTTTTCAATGTTGACTCCAAGAGATGAATCTATTTTTAGTGAAAAGAGTAATGGGAAATTGGTGAGAGGAGTAAAATAAAACACATACCAAAAAGAGAGGGAAAGAAGGCGGAAGAGAAAAACGACCAAAAACAGGCTGACTCAATGACAGTGTTGAGGGTAGCTATTAATTCGGGAAGGTCTGAAGGGCGACTTCAACTTACGGCTTCCTTATTACATTATTAATGAGGAGTACGTCCCGCATGGATACCCAGATCTTCAACTCACTCCTTCAACCCCTTCCAACACCTCCCCCACCCCACTCATACCCAACACCGTTCAACAAACCATAACTACCAAAGCCGGTTCAACCTTTTAGGGAGCTTTAATTTCGGTCAACCCCCTTCTCTGATTATGGTGAGTTTCTCACCAAAGCTGATAACAACTTTGATGGTGTCCGGGAGGCCATGCCAATCTGTACCATGTTCCGATGCTGACGTCATGAATTACTAACTAAGCTGAGCGAGTGTAGCGAGGTGGCTGATTTTCGCTGTAGCGAAAACAATACAATTACTGCCGGTATTGTCATCTGTAGCTCGACTGGTCATCCACAAAATACTCCCAAATACATCACGATTCTGAATATTGTTGGGTGACAATATCGATTCAACCTTTCGAATTAACGCCCAATTACCGGATTAACGATCGTCACTTCAATTTTTTTGTATTCCAGTATAAATAAAATCATTATTAGTGTGTTTGTTATTCATTTGAAATAGCCTCTAAAAATTGGAATTATGCTCTTTCATGTTACTTTTGATAATTCAAACAGTTTTAAGAAGTGTGTTCTTTATTCGAATGGACCTCTACTAATTAAAATGATCTCTTCCTTGTAATTACGAGTTTGAGTATCCTGTCTGTTCAGTAGGTCACGATCCATTCAACTAATTCGTTTTGAAATGTTACTTCTGAAATGTAATTTCCATCAAATAAGAACTATTTTTAAAAATCATATACAGATTTGAGAGTAGAAAATTCATCTTGGGAAATGATTGGGAACAATCATCAGGCCTTGATGTTTCACAAATGACTAGATTATGTCCTTAGTAATCGGTACTCAAAATTCATGGTTAGGCTAATAATTGCTAATAATGTGAAATACTCAATGTGAGTGAAGTGTTTCACAGCTAAACTATATGATCGCAGATTTATCAATGAGAGTTATGAAAATATAGAATTATTACTACCAAACACACAATTCAGAGATCTGAGAGTCCAAACTGAGGAGGTACAAATGGAACCTCTGATAAGATTAAAATGTTCTTAGTCAATTGAAGATAAGAAATAAGAGTTAGAGTTAGAGACGGGTATCAATCATGTAAATTGAGTTGAGTTGAGAAAAGAAATAGAAATGCCGAAGACGAAAAATAAATCTAACAAAAAGTGGACGATTTAGTTCGCAAAAAACTTGAGCTAATCACTACAAGACATTCCATCACCTCTTATAATTAAGAATTAATTTAGTATATCACATCAGTGTTCTATAAAAAGTAAACCAATTAATCAAGTAGCAAACAACCCCATGATGATAACGACTATGTTATTATAATGTTAGAACGATATTAAATACTTTCTGAACAAGCTTTTGAAGAAGAAAAATCTCATCCATGTTGTTCTAGACTCAACAATACCATATAAGACCAATAACAGCCTGAAGGATGAACACATTATGATGTTAATTGGAGCATACAGCTTGGGAAATTCAAATTCAGATATTAACATTCTACCCGACATTCAATTGGAGTCGGTAGTAATGATTGAGAAGAACATATAATTGTTGGTAGTCGTTCTTTGGAGAGTTAAAGTGATTAATCAAAGTGGACTAATCACTGTAATCAGAGAGAGATGAGAGGCCAATTGCATTTCCGTTTGTACTGGTTAGATTTTTTCATATTCCATATTTAGTTCACCTCTCGCTTCAATTCCGGCTTGATAGCCGATCTGGATATGATTTTCTCATTGAGGTAGGTTGCGCTGAAATACAGTAGCTGTTGAGGGGCTAGCATAATTGCAAAGGATGAACTTTTCATTGGTTTTCAGTAGCGCGCTTACCTTACAGTTATATTAATTAATGTATTCAACCAATCGCAATGTAGCCACTAACAAACGCGTTCTTCAGTAGCATTGAAATATCAGCTATTATCTGCATTAAGCTAATTGCAATATTATTTGAGAACAGGGGCCTCTTATTAGACTACTGAAAAAAGATTCATGGAAATCTTCTCAACTTTCAATTCTATTCATTTTGATTCTTAATATAGTGATTTATTTATTATCATCTACTATTTTCAAATTCCTTGAAATTTTGTCAATTCAAAATATGGAAGAATCAAACAGGAATATTGATAACGAATACTTAAAATTTACACTTTCAAATCATTGACTACTTTGAGTTGAATGAACCATGTACACGAATAAAAAACTATACTCTGAAAAGCTTAGTAGCAGTGATGTTTCCAGTAAATTTGTATCGGCTCTCAACTGTCACAGAAATCTTAATAAAATAATAATTTAAATCTTAAATCTTAATTGTTTTTCTTATTCTAATTTAGATTTCAGATTGTGATATGGCATAAAAATTGAAATGGACATTACCTATGTATAATATTTGGACAAATTGAAACTAAATTAGAAATTTGAAGTAGTTTTGGGCAATTAGTAGTTTTTTTCTTTTCCGATCTTTGTATTGTTTGTGCTAACCTAATAAATAAATGAATAAATAAATAAATTGAATATTTCATTGCATTCATCAATTATTTGAACAGATTTAGAGTTTGTGAAATGGTGCTTCCTGAGGGGTTATCTCTTATGATAGAGTCCCACGTTGTGAAGCCATTATTATGTGAAGTTGTTAATTGTAAATCCTTCACAGATAATACGATGTTTCTGATATTTATAAGAGCAGTCTCTAAATTCCCTCTTTTGCGAATAAATTCACAAAAAATTAAGGCCGTCCGGCTCGCAAAATTACTGGGTTCAAACCTCAGCTCTAGCTCAGTGGTAGAAACATGAATTTTATAAATACAAATAATCACCATAAGGTTCAGTGACCGGTGATTGGTAATTCTTACCGCTGCTTCTATGAAGTTCTTGAAGAATACCAATACGGAAAATAAAAGAATATTTGATGACTGATTATCAGTAACCATGCATCACTAGAGAATAATAAGGACCAACTATAGTTGTTTCTAGTTGATTCTTAAAACGCTCGTCGTGAATACAAGTATTCACCAATATACCCTTCCAAAATTCCTTAGAACTTACAACGCCAGTTCTGGAAGCTCTCTGGATCCTTATATGATATAACTGGAACCTTATTAATATAATTTCTTAATATACTTATTCTGGTATATGAGATGAGTATCATCAAAGGATGATAAATATTGAGTGCTCTGAATAAGATTAATATCACTTGATTCAATAATTTTAAGTGCTGCAAAATATTTGTTGATATTAAAACAGCTCAAACTGTATATCACGGGATGAACTAGGATAAAATAAACTTCTACGATTTGTATGCTGACTAAAAACACAAAATATATTCCCATAAAAAAGATATGCATAAAGTATTCGATATATCTATAATTCACTTAAATAATCTATTTCTAAAATCTGAATAATTATCACAGACTTTACTAATATTCACAATAGTGAGTTTCAAATTCATAAATATATTATATTTAATATTGGTACTTATACTTCCAATCAATATAAAATTCTGAAGATAAAAACCTGTTCGGTCTATAGGTTTGATGTGATGTACTTTGTTCAATTGACAAAATTATAATCAATAAATTAATATTCAAACATGAGATCTCAGGGATTTATATGAATTCGGGCTGTGCATGGAAGTAAGCTTCCTACATATATTAAATAAATTCATAAATGTTCTTATGGACTATGTGATATTGTTCAACACGTGGTGACTTTTTATTTTAATTCAAATTAATTGAAATAGCGCTTTTTTATTGATTAATTACCCCCACTGGACGTAGAAAAAACGAGCTCGTTTGGTTTGACTTATCACTCACTGAACTGAAGTTCTAGCTGGTTTCGTGGATTGAATTAATTATTTCCAATAATTAATTAGGTAGGCTCCTTTCGTCTCTGCTGGGCTAGCGCGTGATCCAGACTTTTATAAGTTTCTTTCGAATTAGCTATTTTTATGGGAATCTTTACAAATTACGAACTCCTTGACAGCACTGAGTTCACAGATAATTAACATTTAACACAAATACATTACATTAAAAAAAAAGGGTTTGGCTTAATAGTTCATTAAAAAAAATTTTAAAAGGAAGAAGAAAAACCCCTAAACTCCATGTGCATCCTCTCCGGTCGGGATCTTAAGCCAGAAGAAGGAGGTTTTCAGAAAAATTTGTCTCTTCCATGAATAATTCTGTAAGCTACTCTCTGATTGGCCTTCAATTTAATAGACTCAATGCAATTGGTTGCCTTGGGAATCAGGGCTTCCTCGGCTTTATAATAGAAAAAATTAAATAAAAAAGAATTCTTATACAAATGTATGGAGTGTTTATCTTAAATTGATTTCGTAAATAAATCCTAACATGCGATGTTACTATATTCAGTCTTTATATGAGTTTTGTATACTCTTGATTTATCATGCTTTCTTAGATTATAATAAATATTTATACAAAAATAATGGGTGTCTGTATTTCTACACATCGACTTCCTTTAGTATACATAACATATCCTTTATGAGTAAATTTTATATAATTCAACCTGTCATATGGGTTGATCGAATAATCAGCTGATTCGCTCAGTATTGATTCTAATAATTATCGATTTATCCAAGATCGACTAATTCTTTTCAAAATGTAAACAAGTAACTCTAACCTCAATGTTCATGCATTTTATTTTTTTTTTTTTTTATAATCCGCCAATAATAAGTAAGCCGCTTTATAACTTTTTGATCTTACCAATGGGTTCTCATAATTATTAAATCACAATTATACATGTTTTCTTATCATTTGTTGATAATGCTATTACTCCTAATCGCTAATAATACTTGATTTGAGTTGTTTTATCCTTTGACTAGGTCTAACCTTCTTTCCAATTTTATAGTTCTATTATATTTCATTAGTTCATTTTAAAATATTTGGTGGTATTAATTTACCACGTGACAAGTTTAATTCCATTCTTCTCCACATTGAATCCTATTCCTATGTACAGTATCACTACATACATGATCAATTCAAAGATTTGGGATTTCTCTGATAGAGAGACACAAATACAAGAGTGGGGTGATCTGATGACGAACTTGGAATAATTTTGATACTACTCTTAAGAGTAAGATAAGTAGGCTATTATTCTCTTAAAACTTCTCCTTAGTATTAACTAGAATGATTTATTGACTTGACTTGAATTAGAACTTGAGGATGTTCTTAGAATATTGATGTACACCAAGGTATCCTTTACTATTAACGAGCAATTTCTGTTTATATGTTTAGATGTTTATATATCTGTATGTCACCGGATCTCGAAAACGGCTCTAACGATTCTCACGAAATTTGGAACAAAGTAGGTTTATGATATGAAAATTCGATTGCACTAGGTCTCAACCCTGGAATAACTCGCTGAAGGACATTAAAAGGATAAATACGTCCTTGGAATCTGTGGATCTGATAAGAGCTTTTTTAAATAAATTGATAAAACTTGATTAAACTGGTAGAAATTAATCATTGTTTATTCGAGAATTTCAGGTATGAAACCACACAGCTCAGGTTCACTAACTGTTCAATCAGCGTTATTCAGTCAAGCTAATTAGAAATAATTAGTTGGTCATAAATTTAATCCCATACCAAAACATACAATTAGTTATTGTGAATAGGCAGCTTATTTATCGCTAATAAACGAACCTGTTCTAACTACTGTTGGTCGGCGCAGTAAATTTTGGTCGGCAACGCAGTCGACCAATAGGAAGGGAAGAGAGATAGATAGTTTATGGACGCAAATTTGCATGGTTAAGGTGGCAACAGCTGCCTATTGAGCAGTGAGCAGGTTTCATGTGGGCTGATGCTAGCGACATTCAATGATCAGTTAGAAGATAGAAGTGGGTTGTGGGGAGCCTTGGGGGGTTGAGGGGACCCCTGAGGGAAGGGGGTCCTGACCGATCACCCATAATGACACCCAATCAACTGCTATAAATAGATTGACCAGCGTCTACACAGAAACCTAATTGCTGCAATCTGATTGGCCGAATCATTCGCTACCGACAAACCTGAACTAATGTTGGATAACCTGGAGATGGCGATGAACCAGACAGAGCGCTATGATCAGGTGGTAATTGTATTCTACAGATCGGTCGAATCCAATTTCGGATTAAATATGAAATGGGGACGATTTCCTACGATTTCATGCTTGTTATATAGATTAGATCATTTCATACTATAATGTCTTGGAATCAGAAATCGTCACGGTATGTAGCTCTTGATATTAATTTTGAATGATTACATAACCTGCACATGTAGTACCTCTTCTACAAATCAAGAAGAAGTTTTGATAATGTTCTTTTTACCTTGTGAAGTGCATTACCAATCATTGACGTATCATTGAATCATCAATTGATTCATTTTTTAGTATGAGTAATTTAACCTTACAGTTGTGTTGTGAGTGATGTTGTGGTACTTTTCCATAATGAAAACACAAATTGAAATTGTCACAAATAAAAGTGGTTGAAAATTTCAATTTGTGTTTTCAATATGAGTAATTATTTGTTAGAAGTCTTTTATGGTTATCTTTTCAACTATAGGATATTGATGAAACAACAAGATGAAGTGAGAGGTTCGCATTTCTTGCTAATAATTTTTATGTTTTTCATAAGAATTCCTTGCTTTTCACTTCAACTTCAACATCAAACTACTTTGGATGTTTTAGATTCTTTACGAACTAAAATAATGAATTCTCTCAATTCAATGTGGATATCAATTCCATCAGTTCTCACTTGCAATAATTATTGGTTTTTCATTGTAGAGTTGAATATAGAGATTAACAGAAGAGTTGAATCGAGTAGATACTCCCAAGTCATTTGGTCTCGTAGAACTTTTAAATTGGTTGGATAGGAACTTTAATCTAGAGTTGAAATAACTACTGAAAATTGATATTCTTTTGAAAGTAATTGTTAGAAACAATGAAAAGTCCTCCTCTATGGTAGCGAATCGTGGATCGCTACTAAACCTCAAGAGAGTAGAGTACAAGCGGCTGAAATGCCATTCTTAAGGCGAACAAAAGGTTGTGATTAAAGAGATCACATCAGAAATGAAAATATTCATTCGAAGCTGAAAGTCTACTGTCTGGGAGAGAAGGTTTACCATCATCGTCGTTTCTGGAAGGAACACGTTGAGAGAATGTCCGAAGGAAGACCATCAAAGAGGGATGTCGGAAGACCATACATTATAGAGAGATGACAATTTTATCAATAAAATAATTAACACTCTATACAAAAATCAATTGTGAGTCGGAACAGGCAAATATGCCCAATCCTTGAAGGTGAGAAGAAGACGAAAAAGTAATCGTTACAAGGAAACTATAATTGCAGTATTTCTTCGATGCAGCAGTTAATGTGGTAAAAAATGAATTTTTCAATTTAATGAATACTGGAATTTGAAAGTTCTCTACTGTTGGGTTGCACCAAAGATTGACTTGTTCTTCTTGTTGTGTTTTTTGTTGTTGTTGTTGTTTATATTTATGAACAATTTGTCGTTTTTATTGTTGTTAGTTTTTATATATGAGGAACTGCCAAAAATTGTAAAAAATGTACATGCAAAGAATAAATTGATTGATTGAATACAATAGAAAAATAGGAGTCTCCAGTCATTCGAGACCCATCGATCAAACTCACTCACACCTTGCTAACACGTATCAAGAATGCGCTGATCCTGTTTGGTGCAAATTTGGACTTTTACTTAGAAAATGTAGACCTTCGAAACAGAAAAGAATTGACAGTTCATTCCTACGATTCCTGTTCTGGTCCAACTTGCTCATGATCAAAGACAGTCCACAGTCGTTCAAGTTGCATCTTGAGAGGGAGGGAGGGTTGGAACGAGAGCATCACGTGATGGCTGGATGCTAGTGCTGGAGTTCACTCGTAGCCACAGAGTAGGTACAGATAGAATTTAACATTCTATACTCTGTGCTCGTAGCACGCGAGGTTAACGGTGATGCAATCCACTATATAACTCAACAAGCATGGCGTTTGTTCTTCATCTGCTCAGTGTCTTCACAAGAGCACACTTGACATAACAAAAAGTAATGGTAACGGCATCTTGATGCGACAAAAGTATGAGATGGTACAAGATAAATTGGAGATATTAATCAGAGTGAAAACCAGACCCAACGTTATTGTAAAAATGTGGATCTCTTTACACCATATACAAAAAAGTACATAAAATGTAGATTTAATACATCATCATTCTATGTTTATTCACTATTTCGTAATAAATAGTAACATAAGTGCTCGAAAATAGAGAATAGAGAGTCCATTCTACATTGAGTGTTGGATAGAAATAATTGTTAGGCGCATTGATATAAAATCAGGCCACGAAAAAAGATATCAGGAAATCACTTCACTATATGCGCTTCATTATTCAGATTAATAAAAACTTGTAGTACCCTTTTATTAAAACATTCAAAAACTATAGAATAAATCGTTAAGGACTTTCAATGTTTTATTGAAGGGTACTACAAGTTTTTATATTGTTATTATTAATTTAAGATATTAGGAGCCTTGAAAGCCCTAAACACCAAGTGTTAATTTAAGATACATGTGGCACACAAATAATATGCACTCGCTTAGTAAAAACATTTCATTAAAATGAAAATTAACAATATTGGAATTGAAAGTAATTCATGAATACAAGCTGTTAATCGTGTCTTTAAACTTGATTATGGTTAATTAAATAGCATATTCTTGGATATTACAAAGAAAACTGTTTTATCGCTCTGCTCTCATGAATAACATAATCCCTTTAAAAATGGCAAAGATGATCCCCATGGATAAAAAGTGTAGATTCTAAAAAAATCAATTAAATTTAGTGGTTAGCTTAAATTAATTATATTAGAAGTCCTCTGTCAAGCTCAATAGTTACTTTCAAGCTAACTAATAATGAAATTCAAAAGACACCCTCTTTCTTTTAAAGTTCTGTGCTAGTTTTTATTAGTGTATTTCAGTACATGGAAGGTTTTACGCTGCATAGATAGAGGATTTGATCGGTAATGCAGCTTATCCCATTCAAAAACTTATGTCGACATTGGACCAAAAAGAGAGACATCAAACCTCTTGCAAAGTTAAGCGCTCAAACTGAGCAAGGGGTGCTGACAACTTGAAAAGTAGTCTGTGACTTTTCAACTTTTCCAAGTGCATCTGCACGTTCTGAAACTTGGAAATCTATCCGAAAACTAGAGACCCATTCAGTGCTTGGTGCAGTCAGTGGTAAACGGTTCCACTTGAAAAAGAAATTGAAAGTCGATTGGAAAGGAGGGCTTCGATAGAAAGTGTCTGAAGTTGAAGTTTCATTCACAAGAGGTTTTTGAAATCTCAAGTGGAAAACTGATCTATATGCATTTTTATTGCAACACTTTTCCAAACTTTATTGCAAACTTTTCAAGTATCAGGGTGTTAAATGATGAGTTGGAAAGGAAAAAACTTGTTTCTGAATTGTTAATGAAATGGAATAGTTAACTGGATTGAATCTAATATTATTATTGGAAGTGATAAAATCAATTACAAAGTTCATGATATCCTTAATGATATGTGATGTGAATATTAAATGCAACTAAAAATACAGTGAACATCAGAGTTATTTCACTTTGGATCAATAGGTCGAGTACTGGTAATAAAGGTTGTAGCCAAAGAAATAACAAAATAATTCAACTCGAATTATGAACTACAACGACCGTAACCTAACCATAACCAAGTTTCCATAATAACCGTAATAACTATAATGTATCCATGATAACCATCATAAATTTATTGGCGTATATCTGAATACATCATGAATGTATCGCCTAATGTATCTCCAGTTATAGTATGCTATTAATTCAAGCAGAACATTCAATAAATTGTTATTTCGTTTGGATTGTGGCCAGAAACAATTTCAAAGGTTGTAAGAATGAGCTAGTTGCATGAAATATGTATTCCCACTGACAAAACAAAAGATAAAATAGTTACGGAGGGAGCTAGCTCAGTCTCAGTTTTGAACAAGGAAGAGAACTCGTAAAATCAAGAGAATGAAATAGAATTTGCAAGTGAACCGGGCAATCACTTGAGAACTAAATATCAACGTATGGTAATAACTTCGTTTGGACATAAACTATTTCTGGAATACAGTAGGTACTGGAACTATGAACTATTGTATTTTCGGAATATAGGCTACAGTAGGTATTAGGAAGTACACAAGCACGTTATTCATATCATTTGTTGGAAGAGATCCATTCATGGAAGTATGATTTTTGTTAGAAGGGTGTTCGACTCTCCAAAATCCCACAATAAATAAATAAATACAATTTTATTGTCAGCCAGCCAAAAAAGCACAAGACAAGGCCCACAAATAGAACATGAAATAGACAGTCACACATTAAGAGACACATTGTTACTATTACATTGTTATTTAGATTACATTTTCAAATATTACAAATAACAAAGACAATATTACAAAATTAAGCAGCTAGTTCATACGTGCTAACAATAAGAATTAAGGTATGCTGATTCTGCTCTCGTAAAATTCACTTAATTTATAAAAAGGATTTTTTGCCAGCAAATCGTGCACCTTCAATTTGAACAGTTTTAGGGGTGTTTGTTGGAGGTGTAGCGGTAACTTATTATACACCTTTTGCCCAACTGCTTCAAAACTGTTTAAAGATTTAGACAATCTTTGGTATTGAATATAGATCTGTCTATTCTTTCTGGTATAAACATAGTGAACAGTATTTCTTAATTGATAACGATGCAGATTCTCCTTAGTGTATAACAAAACAGAATATATGTACTGATTTATTACTTACAGAATTTTATTATTTATTAATAAAGGCCTTCAGTGTTCTAAATAAGGTGATTCCGTGATTATTCGCACGGCTTTTTTTATTACACGGCTAATACATAGAAGTATGGTAAGTTAATAAAACAATATAAACATCTTAATGCACCCTTTATTTTTAAAAAACTTTAAAATATTTCAATTGAATAAATAAAGGGTGCTTCAAGATTTTTATATTGTTTTATTAATTTAAAAAGTAGCCCATGAGAATGAAGTGTTTTCAAGTATGGTAAGCCATAATTATCACTGTACGGCGCTTGAAACATTCGAAGCTTCCA
Source organism: Nilaparvata lugens (assembly GCF_014356525.2). NCBI lineage: Eukaryota > Metazoa > Arthropoda > Insecta > Hemiptera > Delphacidae > Nilaparvata > Nilaparvata lugens. The sequence goes on from NC_052514.1 coordinate 16,351,473, forward strand.
CTTTATACTTAAAACGCAATTTGTGAAATCATCAAATAGATAAATATATACAATCCAAACAAAGCACTAAGCCAAATTTGAAAAATATTGAAATCTTTCCATACATTCGATCCACACAGATTTAGATCACATATTTCATTATTTTCCAATTTTGCGCCATTTGATTATTACACTCTTATGGTCTGTAAATGGTAATAAACTGCAGTTCAATCAGAGGTAAATTATTAACCCTTTTACTACCAACGCTTTTCAAATACACAAAATACCAAGTGGGGTAACTGGGTTACCCCAACAAGATTTCAGTTTTATATAATTATTTTATATTTTTTCCTGTTAACTCATTGATCAAATGTACACGTAAAATTCTAACCTTATCTTGGACTTTGTTACCTATAAATTTGGAAGAAAAATAGCACAAGGGCTACCTTATTATTTTATCTTCCAATGTTATCAAAAAAATGCATTACAAAAGCTATTAATATAATTAAAAATGAATTTCTTTTGTTGAAAAATATGTTTTCAATCAAAAACTGACAGGACAACAAAGTTGAGCATTCTATCATATTGTTGTAGGGAAATGTTGCCAAATAATTAAATTATGATTACAGAAAAGTATTTTTACAAATTTAGATTCCAAGTGATCATTATGAATCAGGTTTGGCAAAAAAATAAGAATTGAACATTAAATTGATATCTGATGTATTCCGATGATGCATGAAATAGGCCTATACCAAAAATTTTCATGACATAGAATACCAAGTGGGGTAATAGAGTTACCCCCAGGATAAATCTGCTTATAATTTCAAAAAAGAGGAATGAGATGATTTTATGATAAAAAAACTAAAGTGATATGTTTTCAACAAGTACTCAACGTTTCAATGGAATATATCAACATTATCTACAAAAAAATAGACAAAATTTGGGTTGGGGTAGTCCAATTACCCCGCTTGGTAGTAGAAGGGTTAACTAATATTGTCAAGCATAATCATCATCTAACTAATAACTTTGCAATCATATTCACTTTAATTCCAGCAAAGTGGAAACAATGATGTCATCTTGTACCCGTCAGTGGAGGATGGTTTCTAAAGCGAACACCGTTTTCAAATGTAATGTGGCCAAGAATGCACAGACAATTGTAACAATGCAAGAAGTGAAGGCCATGTTTATTTGTGAAGCCATCAGGCATACATGGAGCTGGGTAATGTGTTTGTCATGTCAAGCGACCTATATAGCTCACCGGAGATTTGAAGCAGACGATGCATATTATGTGCGATGTGCTTTGTATTAACATGCACACAACTCCGAGTGACTTATCGTCGGCTATTATCACAGCTATCATTACTGAAACTATTGATTAATAGTCCGTTATTCCTGTGTTGTGATATCAAGGTGAGTGAGTTACTAATCTGCAAGGTTTATTCAGTCACAATTGTACAGGATTGCGCTTCACATCTGATTGGATGCGATTCTAGTGAATCAACTCATCCGTGTGATTACAATAATGATTATGAGAACTTAGCTTAAATTTACTGCCCTCTCTCTTTGAGATTGAATTCAAATTGAGTAAATTGGAGAACAATAAATTGTATTTAAAAGATTGGATTTAATGTAAAGCCACTTTTTTGAAATTGATAATGTATGTATGTAAATATTTATTTCCTGAAAATATTTATTGAATTGTAATGTAAATGTTTTATTAATGTATTTTTGTTGATGAAAATGAATAGAATTGAATTGAAATTGAAATTATCTTTATTCTTCTCCTTAGATGGTACAAACAATATACATATACAAAACTTGAAGAAGGTTCCTCATATGGCAAAGCCTGTACATCAGAGTTGTCACAAATAATTTTTTCCATCAGAAAGGTAGTCAATTTTTCTGTAGAAAATAAGATGAACGTTGCTGAGCTTTTCAAGAAATTTGTTGACAACTCTAGTATAAACGTAGTTTGAAGCATTGCTCTACGTAAAGGAAGTCACTTTAATCTTGAAAAAACTTCAATTGTTGTAGCTGTAGTAACACAAGTGACATCATTTTTCACCGAATATTTTAGAAGAGTTTGAAAGAGAATTTCAAAATAATGAATTTTAATGAGTAATGACTTGAAGTTGTACTTCTTTAGAGAAATGTTTCGCGCTCTCTCGCGTTTAGTGAAATGAAGAGGTACAGTAGATAATATTATACATAGAAACAAATTGATCGCAATATAATTATCATATAACCAATATTATGGCATAAACTGGATGATAATTTCAAAGTTCAAGATCAAGTTTCGCAAACAATACTTCAAATTTAAATTTTATTTGCCATAATAAAAATAATAATCCTTAATACAAAGTTGGAAAAAACACATTGATCAATATTTAAATATACATGAAAAAATCTTGTAAAAACAAAATAGCATGTTTGGCGCTGCCTGCAAAACCGAAGTTTGAGTGCTGACAGCGAGTATCGATATCAATTTTCAATAAAGAAACAAGATACTACTTATCATACTTATAACAATAGACAAACAATAATTTCAATGTATTGCATGAATATGAGGGTTTAAAGCACATAACGGAAGAAAGGATGACAAAGAAGTACATTGTTGATAAATCAGTGAAGACTAATGATAGGACACAACAATCAGATCAATCCTATGATCCCCAGCACCACCATCAACACTTGACTAACGTCCAACAATTTATTTCTTCCTTCGGAAGCTAAACACAATCATAGATTGATGGCTCTATCAGTTCAGAATCGACAGTCCTGTTATTCAGTGCAATGCACACATTACAAACCGCGCACCATGTGAGTAAAAGTGCAGAGAAGAAGAAGAGAAGTAAGAGGTGCAGAGAGCAACCACATCCGGTAACTCCTTTGGTCACGAATACGTCAGATCAGTGCGCATGCGCAACTATAAACCATAAACATATAGGTATATTACAGCATAATGTTATGTACATCATAACTGCATAGCCACGTGATGCGCCAACTTAATGAAATTCTTACGACAAATAAGGAACACTACCACGCTATAAACTGCAACAGCTGCTATCCTGCTTTCAGACACCGACATGCTTCATCGCGCAATGCACATTGCACACATACACGATCGATAATTGCAAGTATTACATCCACAAATTGAATAAAGTGAGCAATACTGTTCGACAACTCAGCTCGTGCCTCTGACTCGCCAAGAAAGAGTTATAAATAGTGTTTAAGAAGTAGTGTCGAACATTTTAGGGTATTGTTCCTGGATGATAGGAGACTACAAAATGTCGTATTTGAAGTGTCCAAATCTCAGCGGTTTGAATAAAGTGAGGGCAGATTTAATTCCACTCATGAATTTTATCGGTAATACAGTACAGTATTCAGTATCTTAGATTCAGTATTCAGTTTTTATAGATGCCATTTTGTTTTTTCACTTAGTAATTTTTATCTCATGGACGAAATGTTGTATGGATCTGAAATTTGGCATGAATATTTATGCTATAAAAACTCAAAAATGGCGGCCATTTTAAATTTTTGATGGCGAATTTCACGAAAACCGTTTATTTTAGAAAAAAAAATACAAGAGACAAAAAAGTTAGCAAATTTTATCAAGATTCAAGGATACCTTATTCATAAAGATTGGTCAAAGAATAACAGAGAAATTAATTCTTTTCGTACAATCATACTTTTACAAGACAAACAAGATCATATATGAAAACATAGTAACTTTTTTGTCTCTTGTAAATTTTCTGTAAAATGAACAGTTTTCGTGAAATTTGCCATCAAAAATTTAAAATGGCCGCCATTTTGGAAATTCACATCGAAATCTTTTTATTTTTTTATTTAAGTTGAGTTTTTATAGCATAAAATATTCATGCCAAATTTCAGATCCATACAACATTTCGTCCATGAGTTAAAAATTACTAAGTGAAAGGCAGCTATAAGGATAACCGCTGAGTTTTGGACACTTCAAATACAACATTTCTAGTCTCCTATCATTAGGAATAATATCCTAAAATGTTCGACACTACTTCTGAAACACTCTGTATATCTAATTTTTCTGAGAAATAGTTTGGGTTTCACCTGTTTGATTTCAATTAGCTATATATTAGCTCGTACGGATGAACTCTACGATTTTATTATTGATTCAAGTAAAGGACGAGAGCTATCAATCGGACATTCTGATCAGAAATTTGTCAAATTCAAAATTATTTATCATCATTCAGCCACATTGCGCTCAAAGCATTGCAGCAATTAGAGCATGGAATATCAATTGATATTTAGATTTTGATTGACGGGGGAAAAATATTGTAATAAATACCCACACATAAACAAATAAATTTGTTAGTCTGGAATAACAAACTTACTCAGCTCTATCACTTTCAGGAAGATTGTTGATTTGGAATAGCCATTTGAACATACCTGCAACAGAACAGACAAACATAAAATTACTCTTATGTAAAATAGATCATGTTCAAAATTGTTTCAAGGTAGATGAACAAGTCAGAATCTGAAAGATCTATAGGTATGATTATTATTCTAATTCATAAAAACGCATTGCAGGTATTATATCATAAAACTAGTATTACTAATTTTTCAATCGCCTACATTTATGAAGTAGTTTTCATTTATGAATTAATTGAATGTGTGACCCAATGAAAAATTGATGAAGACATAGTAATATGGAATGAAGTGAATGTGTAACGCAACAAAACAATACCATAGAGAACAGAAAGTTCTAAGCTTAGAAAGCTTTACTAAGTTTATGCTATCTTTTCTCTATGAGAATACTCAGTTAGCCAAGTAAGTTTTACAGTAGATTATAATGCAACTACTCTTAAAACCAAACTTCAAACTTCGTAGAAACTCGAAAAAATTGAGATTCAGATTATTAGAATAAACCTGAGAAGATAGAGTTGAGGTGATTGAATGATTATACATTTTTAACAGGAAGTCGCAGCTAGGGCTCAGCACAGTTGAACCATATTAGAAATAGATTTTTTTTATATATTAGAAAATACCAAAAATTAGGAGTAGATAGAAAGAATGGATCAATAATACCAGAGTTTGTTACTCTTCCTCATGAATGGAACTATATGAATAACATTTTAAAGCTTGTTATTATGGTTATGATCTAATTAATACACTTCGTCAATGCAGAAATAAATGCTTACTGAGGAATGAGAAATTTTCAAATTCTAACACCAGCAAGAACGTGCGCCAAATTGCATTAATGAAACCGAAAACAAGACCAACGAAAAGTGGAATAACGAAAGGAATTCAAGAATCGTGCAAATAAATAACAGCCAGCATTGGGTGAAATTAAAGCCGTACGGTGTTGGCGATTAACATGCTTGCAGCATTCCATATGAACACAATTCCAGCAGAAAACTGTGGCTGAAATTTACTGTCTACGTGGTATGTTGTCGACTTCTCCTCCCTCCAAAACTCGAAAAACAAGTGACTTTGGTGGACATACTGGCATTTTACTGTAATTTAGCACTCCGGTGGCAAGCGGAACTTCATTCGGATAGAAGTGTTCCAAAAATCGAGAGCTTCAAGCTGGAATACTGGTGAATGCATTCACCACATCCACTGAAATGTTGAAGCTCGTGTGTTAGTTGTTGCAAATCTAGGTATTCTAGTTATTTCAAAATAAAATGCTCAAATTAAGCTTGATTTCAATTTCAGCAGAATGTCCAATTGATGTGGAGGAGCATCTTAACGAATGTTGTCTAAGTTTATTTCGTTTTACCCTTTTTGTCTAAACGGGTACAAAATGACTGAAGCGGAGCGGAGCGTGGCGTGGCGTTGAGGAGCGTCGTGAACAATATCATGTTGAGTAATGTTGAGCTGCAACACACTGGAAGCGTCTTCTTGAAGCGTCAAAATTTTTGTTGCAGTACTCTTTCCAGTGAGTATTTCTACGTCTTTATACCAATCTCTAGGATACAGGAGGATAATTTTATCAAACTTTATACCTGGCAAACCTCAAAGTGGACCTACATAGTATGTTTAATTTCTTTCAACAATATTATATATAATGTATTTTCACGGTTCCTAGTGAAATTCAACTCACATTCAACACCTCAATTTCTACATATAAATATTAATTTATAAATTGATGTTTTATATTTAATATCTCGATTGATATTTAATCGAGACTAAATCCTTTTGTAACTTATAATCCTGATTTTTATACCAAATTCATGTTCAACAAACCTTCACTCATTTTAGGAAAACATATTTTTTCCATTTACCACAAAATAGCCTCACAACCAGCGACCACATAAAACATGTACATATTAAGTAGTACTATGTGGTCGCTGCTCATAATAAAACAAACATCTGAATAAAACAAATATTTCCACCTCTTTATCCTGATTAATACAATCATGGAAAAACATATCATAAGCTTTCGAAATTCAAAACTGACGACGTAGTTTTCGGTTCAATGAAGTACAGCATGTCACATAACCTTCCTTCATTCGGGTTATCTTTATTATTATCAAAGGGCTCTTCCCCTTATTTTTTCTGGAATTCATTTCATTCATGGATGAATATCTTAATATCTAAAAAACTACTACTTCTTCTTCTCCTCCTCCCCCTCCTTCTTCTTCTTCTTCTTCTTCTTCTTCTTCTTCTTTTCTTCTTCTTCTTCTTCTTCTTCTTCTTCTTTCCAGGATCAGGCGTACACACCTGTTCCGGTTTCAAAGGATATAACTATATTTATCTTACCATCTTTCCATTTTTTTAGAGTTCTGCCAATATCCCTTTTACCATAAGGTCTATATTTCATGACAGCCTTTGGAATCCTAGTATCTGGCATTCGTTCGACATGGTTTTTCCAGTTCAATCTGTTTATTTCAAGTTGTGCAGCTAATGATGATCATTCCTAATGTCTTCGTTGCAGAATCTGTCTAATTTTGTTCAAAAACTGTTAATCAAAAATAACATTCTCAAGTCAATATTGTGACTTGGTTAATAAATAAATGAATGAATAAATATTGAGTGAACGACAGTACTTTACAATCATGAATCTGTGTACCTTTACTGTGAAGACTACCTGCATAATGATTTTCTACCTGATAAACCAGACGTTTTATTGAAAAAATATGCAAACCAACACGCTATAAAAACAGAGTTGAACTGGATGTACACTTTTAATGGAGTTAGGAGGAGTGGGAGGGATGGGGTGCAGCACATGATGACGAAGAGAAAGTAGCAAGAGCGAGAGCGAGAAGATACGAAAGGTGGGGAATGAAAGTGGTCGATGAAGGAAGATGGAAATAGGAAAGAACATGCTGCCCAAGACAACCACACGAAATCACTGTCCTACTTTCACCGACCTTGGTCCTACTCTAAAAAAAATAGAAAAAACGAAGGTGCCGTATCCTGGTGTGGAAAGAGCCACTTGTCGGCAACTGAGAGAAAAAAGTTGTAGTTCGATTCACGAAGTTGTCTGATCAAGTTACGTGGGCCATCGGCATCGGCTAGCGGCCACTGCTCAACTATGAACAGTATAAAAAGATAACCATCGACAATAGAGCTGTTAGTTGCTACAACCCTACGCTGGACCACTAGGATAGCTACTAGTTTATTTTTGTGGTAATAGCTGCAGATGTAGCTGTTCACTTCTCAGCTACCTGAGGATCTTGACTACTGTTAAATTAATTTCAATACACATAGTAAAGACAACTTAAATTGTCTCATTGTGCAATAGATCTGAGAATTCCCTTCATAGACCTTTATCTATTGCAAATTACACAATTAAATAATAGAACGAATCTCAATTACTCAATCGTACGAGTGAAATCTGTGATGAAGTTCCGGAGAGTATTAAAAGTATGTTGTTTCACTCCTAGAAATTTCGAGATACTGAGATGTGTATATCAATTGGAAATTTCAATTCACAAGTTCATTTAATACTGAGGAAAATTTAAATTCTCAATCCTGCAATCAAATTCTTATTTTTTATCTTATATTGATAGAATTCGAGTAACATTTGAAGGGTTACACAGACCAAGTTTTACAAGCCATAAAAACTATAAAGGCTTCGTCCAACTAGATTATTACAGCCGTATTATTTTCTACAATGGGGAAGTACTGATCATTAATGAGGAAGTATTATTAATGAAGAGATCAACTAATCCGATACAGACGTCATGCGAGTGATTGATTACTTATAACTAATTGACAACAGTTTTCTTCCTGTTGCGTCTGATAGTGTCAAAACAATACCTTCAAAATATTGTGTGTTGACTATTCAGGGATTTCTCATGACTCATTGAAAAACAATGTCAAATATTTCATCTCATGTTCTTGTGTTGTCAATATTGATCATTGATCATTCTCCTCATGCATGAAAAGAAGATAAGTTGATTCTGAATCACGTTTTCGTTCAGTTTATTCACAAGTACAAGTTTCACCAAAACTCTGCCATCATATTGTTTTTTATGAAAACAATTAGGTCTAGATTGAAGAAAATTGAAATGAAAAATTTCAGCAGTAGATAAACTAATCTGGGACATTATAATAATCTCTAAACTTTATGAAATTAAGATCAAACACAAACCATCGGATTAAGAGAAAAGAAGAATTTATGAAAACAATTAGGTCTAGATTGAAGAAAATTGAAATGAAAAATTTCAGCAGTAGATAAACTAATCTGGGACATTATAATAATCTCTAAACTTTATGAAATTAAGATCAAACACAAACCATCGGATTAAGAGAAAAGAAGAATGAGATGAAAAGATTGTTCGTTTTTAAACACAGTCTATTCCAAACCAGTTCTTCAAAAACTGTGAAATTAAAATATCTGTACGTAGAGGTATCTGATATTTTAGATATCTGGACGTAAATTCAGTTACACAAACATCGATTTTTGGTCGTTTGATATTTTTTCTTCCTTATAAATTCTATTAGATTGAACAAAACATTATGATGTGATCATATTGTGATCGGCAGGTTCCATTTTAATCTGGTAGAATTCATAAAGACGTTCAAAAACCGATGTGTAGCTTGCTTAAACGATTCACAGTTAACATTTTATTTACACATTCAAAAATAATAGTTTGCTGATAATATTTAGTTTATTCTTTACGAATTACTTCATTCTATTATGAATTTTTATTAGAGAGAATATAATGATATCAAACCAAATCAACAATACAAATTTATGATTGACCCAAGTGTAATGTACATACAAGTATGATACAAGTATAGTGTATTATACAATGGTCTGACCCATTCATTATCTAACTACAGCATAGAACTTTTTACACTTATTTCACTCCCCAGGTCAAGTTCTTCTACTATACTAGCCAGAGAAACCTTATGCGTTAGAAGATTGTTTTATTCTATGTACTAGCCTGCAAGATCAAACACGCTCAAAGTTCAATAACTCCCTACAGCATTTACAAACACGAAATTGATAATGATAAATCTCCTGTTATCATACAAAGTGGAATATCATGAACATTGTGTGGAATGTACACCCTCCATTGTATAATAATTGATTTGATACGATAAGCCGTTGAGTGCTATGAGAGGTTATGTCGACCAGCTTTTGTTAGCAAATTTCTGAAGGTGAGAGAGATCTTTTGTGGGGTGAATGTAAGTGGCGATAAAAGGTGTTAATAAACTGGAAAGGTCAAATCCGGCTCGTGTGGTTTGGCACAAGTCGTTTTATGGTTTATCGATTGCACTAAACACCTCAAGGGCTGCATTATTTTTATCGGCCCTTACCGTTAGATAATGCCAGCCAAGGGTCAACGTGAGCTATGGCCAATTCATAGCATACCTGGCTCTTCAGCCCAACCATAAACCTAGCTCAAAATTAAAATTCATCAGCCAACAAATTGATTCTGATTCTGCAACCTAGAAGACTACCCCTCTCTACCGATTTCTTCTTATCAAGTTGAACAAAACTCTTCAATAGTTTCAATGGTTAGTAACATTGTTCTTTACTAAACATTTATGAAACAGTTATGAATCAAAAGATCTGAAACTACCAGTTGATTGTTGGTTTAGTACTGTATTTGATGTTATTTAAGTTTTTGAGAGACCTTCAAATTAACTAAAGATTGAATAGCCATTTTTCGCGTGTCGTATAAATATCTGATTTATTGTTTCACTAGCAGGTGACCCGTGCTCCGCAACGGTCTAATAATTACTAGGCAAACTGAGATAGGTCAGCTCCTGATTGATAAGATACGGGAAAGATTTAGGACACGCTCCTAAATCTTTCCCGTATCTTATCAATCAGGAGGCAGAGCTGACTTGCCTCACTTCCACTCAGTGTACACAGCTTTAAATAAAGATGAGACTTCAATAAGAGATTACATCAATGATAGTAATAAACTGCACTTAATTAGTATTATTTTCAAAACTAGAGGAGCCCTATTACCACTCAACTTCAGGCTGGAAAGACAGGAAGGCACTTATAGATGCTCCATGTGTAATAGTAATGAGTACGAGGATATATTTAATTTTGTAGATGTAAAATTTTGGCAGAAATAAGAAAAAAATGGTTTAATCAATGGATATTGGGAAGGACAGAGGTAATAGAGTATTTGAATGGTAAAAGTTGGAGGAATCTAGTGGGATATGTGGAGACTGCATTAAAGTACAGGGGGGAAATAATAAATGAGTTCAATTACTGATTTATACCAGAAAAATAAGTTGTAGAATTGCTAATATCAATTCAGAATAGGAAATTAGGTATTATTTTGATTTCATGCTTTCGATAATATTATAACGCAAGCCTTGCCACATTGTTTGTTTGTATTGTTCATTGATTAATTAATTGTGTAGGCTGTTCAAGATATTATAATTTATTGCTCGTTTTCTATTGATCACCAAAAGTTTACAGTGGTTATTGCTTTTTTTCTCTCTCAACTTCGGCTGACGGCAGAAAATGCCAAGCTAAATGAACTTAGAACACTTATTGATATCATCAAGTGATACTAATTATTATATACATTTAATATCAATACTGCTATAATATTGGCATGTAAATAAAGTTCTTTTCTTTCTTTCTACTAGGCAAACTGAAAACTTGACCAACTGAAATCTTAAAGAATTTAAAATAAGCCTATACTAATCACCCTCGGTAAATAAAGAATATATATGCGAAATTTCAAGTTAATCAGTCCAGTAGTTCAGACGTGATGATGCGTGAAACAAAATTTTCCTACCCTGTACGTGTACAAGCCAGTTCTTTACTTTATTATAGTATAGATTAGTCAATACAGAGACTGGCAAAGCGAGGTGTGAATGGTGTTTCTTTTATAACAAGATTGATGAACTTTCAGGTCTACTTGAATTTGTGATCTTGAACGAAATAAAATTAAAAATTAGTATGAATTCAACTGAATTAATTCAATATAGTATTGAAATTCATATGTTGAATTTGAAAAAATAATTAAAATGGCTGAGATCAAAATAGGATGAATAGACCTGGAAATTTTAATGGAATTTCAGCACTTCTTTCATCAGAAATCTACAAAAAATGTTAGTTTAAAAATTTGTAAATTAAATATTTGAAAATAACAAAATTTGATGCTATACTAGGCATGTTATATGCAGACAGTTTAGAATATAATCAATAATGTGCTAATTTCTATTCACATTCACATAGAATACATTATTTTCTAATTCGAATACGCTAATTTTCAGCTTTGAATACTGTAGAATTCAAGTATTGATGTCAAATTGAATCGGCAGGTTTAAGGACGGAGTTTCAATTCACAAATACATTAAATTAAAATTTAATATTGTGTAATTTAATATAAGTTGTAGTGAAATTTCAATGAAGAATATGGACTAAAGCATAAATGAATAATGAAGATATCTCCATCTTTTTTCTATGATTAAGGTCTACATGTTTCATCTCATTTTAATAAGTTAAAAATTAGGGTAAGAAATTATAAAAATTATGTTTTTGATTGTAATGTATATTTTTGCATTATAAATTCCAACTGTAGATTCAATTGTACTCATCACTATCATCATCACAGCCATCCGATTTCTTATGCTTATCCACCCACATCGATTTGCATTGATTGCATATTCACTGCGTCACCCCATTCCACTACATTCTATTCTTTTTCTTCCTTCTTCCAAACCTTCAATCCTCTTCCTTCTCTCTTCTATTTTCATTCTTCGTTTTCTTTTTCGATCACTCCTCTATCACTACCCCTTCTATTTCATCAGATTCATTTCCACTATCTCCTCTCCGTCCTTTTCTTATCCCGCAATAATAATAATTATTAAATTCTCTTATTCTTCGTTACTTACTTCCGTCAGCATCAACATCTACATAATTTCATTATCATCAACTACGGTTTCATACATCTGTTTTTCCTGTTCTTTATGCAACATTTACTACTTTTTCCATGTTTTATCCTTCTCCTTCTCCTTTGACTCCTCCTTCTCCTCTTCCTACTCCTCCTCCTCTTCCTTCTCTTCTTCCTCCTCCTTTTCCCCAACACCTCCCCTACTGTTAATTGTTTTCATCTGGTTATATTAATTTCTGTTCTTATATTTCTCACATTCTTCTTCTTCTTCTTCTTCTTCTTCTTCTTCTTCTTCTTCTTCTTCTTCTTCTTCTTCTTCTTCTTCTCTTCTTCTTCTTCTTACTACCTTAATTCTTTCTTTTTCTTTTTCACTTATTCTCGTAACTCTTCTTCTCATCTTCCTTTTCATCTCCATATTGATTTTTATTTTCACTGTCATTTTGTTCTCCATTACCCTCATCTCCTTCTTCATCTTCATCTTCTCTTCCAAAAGCCAAAGGAGAAACTGTTCAATTCCTTCGGCTTCTTATAGCTTTCTTCCATCTGGCTTTTAGCACTTGTGTCACTGTATCCACTTGCGAATCGATACAATGAAGAGTAATTGGACCAAAGTAATGCCGGCTAGAGCCCAGATGAAACTTCCCAACTCACCCAGTCAGCACATTCTTGAATCTGTTATGTTCTCGTAATCTCCTATTTCCGCAATCTCTGCTTTAAAACTAGGTCGCAGTTCTTCTAAGCACAATGGATTCGGATTCGCATACTGTATTTAGTGGTATTTTGTTACAAGTATCTTGTGGTTGAGATTTTAGTGCACTTTAAACATAAACGTTACTAATATTTGACCTTATTTTGCACTGTATCCTTTAATGAATTCACCCACACGTTTGAAATATAATTTTGAATGAAATTTGTAAACCATGATGAGAATCGTATAATATTCAGAAATCAGACTATTAAATTCTGGTAGGGTGATTTGATGGAACAAATAGTTCCATGGAAGGGCAGCCAAATAATTAAAATGGTCCCCTTTAGTTATCCTCTCCTATTGATGGCTGAGGGTTATATTGATTGCTTGAATTATACAAAAAGTACATCATCAAAATGAGAGAAAATAAGGTAACTTTGTACTATTCCTCTCCCAAATTTAGAAAATGTTACATATAGTCCGTAATAGGTTAAGTCTTGTAGTTGGTCACTTCACAAAATTTTCAGTCCTCAATTATTTCCACAAAATAGATTTACAAATTTAGATGCTTCAAAACCGAACATAGAAGAAATATTTCACACTTATTACTAAAATAGGAAATATTCACATATTAAAGAAATAATTTTGAAGACCCAAAAAACAAACTCCATCATAGAGAAAAGATGGCATAAGAAAATATCACATCATATATAGTGCGTTTATGTTCCAATTTTCACTGTTAACTCAACCCTATTAGTAATAAATAGTTATAATAGATGGTAGTCGACAAAAATCGGCTTGAAATTTGGAACATAAACAACCAATACCGTGGGATATCTTCTTATGCTATATTTTCTCCATGGTTATACCAACATAAGCATGAGATTCAAGATTATGCTTGCGTAATGAGGTAGAAGTTGATAGAAAATGAGTGTACCAAGAGTTATAGGTGGTGAGTTCCCAACCATCGGGTAGCGAGTTTTATCCCGTGAATTATAATTCGGATAAGTCAACTCCTCAAATGGGATATAGCAGGCGCAGTGTATATCAACCTGGACCTTCCCTATTTCAGAGTCAATCTTCCGTTTATTTCAGGAACAACAGTCTAGAAAAGATGCAATCCATTATCTAGATTTTCAAGGATTCTACCTCAAAATAAGTTTTTTTTTCAATAAACATTATAACTCAATGTAGTATTCTTAATTAATGTATTATACGTTTGAACTTCTTAGTAGTATTTAATACTTGGATGGTATGTACTATCAACAATCTTCTTGAATTTACAAAATAAAATGAAATAATTGAATTTTAAATGAAGAAAAGTCGAACCCTAAATCATTTCCTTGCAAAATTTGGATAAAGTAGCATAGACTGAACAAAGTTACAGTACTATAATTGAACAATATTATACATATACTAAATCAGCAGCTACTGAAATTCTCAAAATTGTTTATACAAATAATATGGTATCGAATTTCATACCATTCGATTTCATTTTCAATAAATAATTTTATAATATATTCATAGAGTTACAGCACTATAATTGAACGATGGAGATGATATTATACATGAATACTAAATCAGCCACAACTGAAATTCTCGATACAAATAATATGGTATCGAATTTCATAATACCATTCGAATTTCATTTTCAATAAATAATTTGATACTCATATATCTGATTCATAGAATAGCCTATAATCTTAATACTTCAAATAAAAATGATAGGCGAGAGCAATAATTGCCACTATTAATTTCAGAGGGAACAACAAATCAACATGGATCAGTCAAGTAATACTGTAATATCATTTCACTTCTCAGTTCAGACGAAGGAGAATTGAAGGAAAGAGGAGAGAAAAAGAAAACTTTCTAGTAATTGATCACTACTGAAATTATCGAGTTGCATGGTTGGTTCACTCAATCTTCACAATCTTCATTCGGTTGAAACAACAGTGAGCAGTGAGAGAGATTAGTCAGATAACACTGGCTGGTGGCCAAATGTCTAATGGTTAGACGGTAGGTCGGCCAAGATTGCATTTCTCTCGCCTCTTCAAGCTTCTCCACAACCCGGATGATAAACTAGAAGAGAAGGGAATGAGTAGGAGAAGGAGGAGGTGGAGGAGGATGAGAAAGAAGAGGATGAGGAGGAAAAAGTTAGGAGGAGGTGGAAGAGGGAGAGAAGGAGGAGAAGGAGAAGGAGCAGACAGGGTGATAAAGAGCGATGCAAGTATTCCGGTCGCGAAATAGTGCAACTCTCAACCGGAAGATTAGAATGTAGAATGCTGGTAGCTGGTACTCTCATTGTTAATGTTCTGGTATCCAGTTTTTCGAGCATAGTACGCGGTTCATGAAATCTGGATCCGTTAGCTTCTTCTAGCTTGAGATTGGTTAAACATACTCTTCCTCATCTTATATATTATCTACAAGTACATGAACTAGATTCATTGCGAATGTCCAACTACTGTACGTGTACGTATTGCATATTTGAACAATACATTTCAAATTTTTGTTCAGTAGGTTTAGCAATACTCAATATTGTACACATTTTTTCAATAAATTTATTAAATGATGATTGTAAAAGCAACAATTGGGCGTTGCAACATCAGGGTTCTCAGAGAGTATGAAATGTATTTACATCCTATCACATGGGTAATGCCTATTACATTTATTAATTTTATTACATTTACATTCTATTCTAATTTAGTAATTTCTATTCACATTCTATTACATTTCCTCCTTGGGGCGGGAACTACTTATCAAAGAAATATAATACAGTATTTATTTGTATCCGATTTCAGTTACAATTGAGATATAAATATACAATAGGTACATCATTCATTTAATCAATCTCTACTTTGTCAAGCTTTTTCCCTCCAAGCTTTTCAAGCTTATCATGTTGTCGCCTCCAATAATTGTTCTGCAATCAACTTCAAAGTGGTATTTCAATTTATAATTTCGTAATACGTATTTAGAAAGGAAAAACACCAATTATAGTCTCTAAACTAATCTCATAGTCAAATACTTTTCCACTCAAAACACCGATAAATAACGTGATATCAAGGAGTAATGAACATGTGTGAAACTCCACAATCATGACGATTATGTGAAATGCTATGATTTGAAACCATGCGGAGTCTGAGAGACACACCGAGAAACTAGAGGAGACTCTCTTTGGAAAATTCGAGCGCTCTCCATCTCAAATGCCAAAATATAGCAAATAGAAGAAAGAAGAGAGACTGAATGAGATTTATAGAAAGAGATAGAGTGCGAGAGAAGTGAGAATATAATAATTGTGAGGTGAAAGGTAGGCCACCGATAATCAATAGTAGAGAAAGGCTGCTCAAGAGAAGCCTCCAGTAAGTCCCCCCCCTCCCACCATCGATATTCGAACTCTCCAAGTCGAGAGTTTGTTGTCCAAGATAAACAGAGACGGCAAACAAGTGTACGAGATATAAATTGGAATCTGGGTGGTTTGACATTTAGAAGCGCGCCGTTCAAGTGGTACATGGTACGCTCTCTCTCTCTCCTCTCGCTTACCCTGACCCACTAACGTGCACTCACTCTCTCGCTCACTTATCTGCCCAATCAAACCCTCTCCTCTCAAATTCACTCACAAAAACACCCCTCCCCTACCCACTAAACAGCCCGCGCCACACTTGCATCAAAACCACGACATTGATCCCAAACAAAATCAAACAACGACGCCGTTGTATAAAGTCCGGTTGTTCAAGTGTTAAAGCCAACTCCTATACTGGTGTATGGTTGTTAGTCATGTGTATTCTGGGCATTCTACTGCATTGCTTACAAATGTATTTCAAATACTTCACTTACGCTAGAACAATAGAACGAATACTTCTTTATTTATATATTTATTTATTCGTGGACAGAATCACAAATCATATAAATATGATTAGGAAGGAATATAACACTTATAACGTTATATTTCGTATGAACATGATTATTTTTTTCCCTCGATATTTCTTCGGAATATCCAATAGCGGTTCTACATTCAATTCAACTCTTATGTTGTCATTCCTTATTTTATCCAGTCTACCACAACCTTTAACCGCTCGTAAAAATCTCATTTCAGCAGCTTCTATACGAGATTCAGTTTGTCTGTTTATAAAACCCATGCCTCGCTACCGTATGTTATTAACGGTATCGTCATTGTTCTGTAAAACTTCAGCTGGGTATCTTGTCTCGTTCGCCTTCCTATAGCTCGTCTTATAGTGCCACAGACCTGAAGAAATATCGGGAAAATTGGTCTACTCATTTATTCAGAATGCCATGCAATAGGCTCCCAATATTAGCATGGGAGTACAAACCTGAAGGAAAGCGAGGCAAACAAGGAAGAAATGGATGCCGGTACAGACAGACCAATAGAGCCTAATCCTTGTAAGAAGATGATGATGATGAACATGATTATTTGAAGTAATCTTGAACTTTAGCGTACACGTACTCCAAGTAGAAGTAACGCTATTGTTAAATAATACCCCAAGAATAACATTATTTTTGGTCATTGATATGAGTTACATAGAACGTTACTAGAATTTTTCAATGGTTCAAAAGTGACTACTTCTACTGAATACTAGAATACTAGCAGAGAGGAGTTAGTAATCTTCCTTATCTCTGATACCAGTGAACCTGAATAGCCTCTCATCATGTATCATATTTCATCACAGCTAGTTTATATCGCATTATTCATATATTGATAATTAGACTTCTTCTGGGACCCGACTCCCCAAATATCTATCAAATATATCTTTCCAAATATTTATCATCGGTTTCGCCTTTTCAACTCACACCCAAAATCACACTAGATCCAACTTGAGCACTGAAAAAATGTCAATTTTCTGTTTTGATTTTATTTTTTCTGGTGTGATTTTGGAGCTTTATCCAGCTTCAACTGCATCACTGCCCAGTTTTCTTCCACATATTCAGTGTTATTTAGTGATCGGTGGAATAAAAACATTTAAGCATATTCATTATAATCATTGTAAGCATATCTGTAACAGCGTGTCCAACGCTAGAAATGACATACTAACATTTTATTTTTCAAATGACACTCAGGTTGTTCATTCCAGTAGCTTTTGGAGATTCATGACAAATTATTTTTGACAATTATTTTTAATATTCACATAATTCGTCATGAATATAGTTATCTCCAAAAATCATTGTACAATGATTTTTTTTAATATTCACATAATTTGTCATGAAAATAGTTATCATCAAAAGCGAATGGAATGAACAACCTGATATGTCAACAACCTATAAGTGTCATTTCTAGCGTTGGACACGGCTGTTGCAGATATGCTTGTTAAAATCAGTGCCCGTGAAAGTTTATAAATAGAACGGGAACCGGCCGACGAAATCTAGCTAAGCAGCCGACTTTGAAGCAGATTCACTAACTTCAAGCTCAAATAATGTTTTTTCATCGTTATAATGACGACTAGATTCTAGATTCTGAAGACATTGCATTTCGTATAAAAATGTTCTCACTAAAAGCAGAAAAAACTTATAATTACATTGTTTTATTCCATGCTGAAACTACGATGATTGAAACAACGCAGTTATGATCGGCAATTAGTATTGTAATCGTATAAGTCGGTTTTTAAGAATCAAGTATCCAGGAAAAGAAGTTCATCAATATGTTTAAAGACTTGATAATGAAATGGCATACTTAGCAGAAACCGGTAGTGTTTAAAAAAAAGGGTATAAGGATGAAATATTTAAAAAAATGGAAGATTTTCATTGGAAATTAAATTGGTTAAAGAACTGCTGGAAAATTGTTACTGTCACGAGATGAACTAGGATAAAATAAATTTCTACGATTTGTATGCTGACATAAAACACAAAATATATTCCACAAAAAAGATGTGCATAAGATATTCGATATAACTATAATTCACTTAAATAATCTACTTTTAAAATCTGAATAATTATCACAGGCTTGGTTAATATTCACAATAATGAGTTTCAAATTCATAAATATATTATATTTAATACTGGTACCTAGACTTCCAATCAATACAAAATTCTACCATAAAAACCTGTTCGGTCTATAAGTTTGATATGATATACTTGGTTCAATTACAAATTAATATTTAATAAATTAATATTCAAACATGAGATCTCAGGGCTTTTAATATGAATTCGGGCAGTGCATGGAAGTAAGCTTCCTACATATAATAAATAAATTTATAAAATGTTCTTGTGAACTATGTGATATTGTTCAACACGTGGTGACTTTCTATTTTAATTCTAATTAATTGGAATAGCTCTTTTTTATTAATTATTACCCCACTGAACGTAGAAAAATGAGCTCATTTGGTTTGACTTATCACTCACTGACTGAAGTTCTGGATGTTCTCGTGGATTGTATTAATTATTTCCAATAATTAATTAGGTAGGCTCCTTTTCGTCACTGCTGGGCTAACGCGTGATCCAGATTTTCATAAGTTTCTTTCGAATTAAAGCTATTTTTATGGGAATCTCTACAATTACGAACTCCTTGACAGCACTGAGTTCACAAACAATTAACATTCAACAAACATACATTACATTTAAAAAAGGGTTTGGCTTAATAATTCATTAAAAAATTTTTAAAAGGAATAAGAAAAAACCCTAAACTCCATGTGCATCCTCTCCGGTTGGGATCTTAAGCCAGAAGAAAGAGGTTTTTAGAAAAATTTTGCTTCTTCCTAGAATAATTCTGTAAGCTACTCTCTGATTGGCCTTCAATTTAATAGACTCAATACAATTGGTTGCCTTGGGAATCAGGGCTTCCTCGGCTTTACAATAGAAAAAATTAAATAAAAGAAGTTTTTATACAAATATATGGAGTGTTTATCTTAAATTGAATTCATAAATAAATCGTAACATACGATTTTAATAGATAATACATTTAGTTTTTATATGAGTTTTGTATACTCTTGATTTATCATGCTTTTTTAGATTATAATAAATATTTATACAGAAATAATAGTTATTTGTATTTCTACACATCGACTTCCTTTAGTATACATAATATATCCTTTATGAGTGAATTTTATATGATTCAACCGGTCATATGGGTTGATCGAATAATCAGCTGATTCGTTCAGTATTGGTTCTAATAATTATCGATTTATCCAAGATCGACTAATTCTTTTCAAAACGTAACAAGTAACTCTAACCTCAATGTTCATGCATTTTATTTTATTTTTTTGTAATCCGCCAATAATAATTATGCCGCTTTATAATTTTTTGATCTTACCAATGGGTTCTCATAATTATTAAATCACAATAATACATGTTTTCTTATCGTTGTTGATAATGCTATTACTCCTAATCACTAATAATACTTGATTTGAGTTGATTTACTCTTTAGATAGGTCTAACCTTCTTTCCAATTTTATAGTTCTATTACATTTTATTGGTTCATTTAAAAATATTTGGTGGTTTCAAATTACCACGTGACAATATATAGAAGATAGAAGAAGATAATCATTGTAAGCATATCTGCAACAGCCGTGTCCAACGCTAGAAATGACACTCAAATTTTATTTTTCAAATGACACTCAGGTTGTTTACAGTCGCTTTTGGAGATAACTATATTCATGACAAATTATTTTTGTTTATTATTTTTGATATTCACATAATTTGTCATGAATATAGTTATCTCCAAAAAGTCATTGTACAATGATTTTTTTTAATATTCACATAATTTGTCATGAAAATAATTATCATCAAAAGCGAATGGAATGAACAACCTGATATGTCAACAACCTATGAGTGTCATTTGAAAATGAAAATTTGAGTGTCATTTCTTGCGTTGGACACGGCTGTTGCAGATATGCTTGTTAAAATCAGTGCCCGTGAAAGTTTATAAATAGAATGGAAACCGGCCGACGAAATCTAGCTAAGCAGCCGACTTTGAAGCAGATTCACTAACTTCAAGCTTAAATAATGTTTTTTCATCGTTATAATGACGACTAGAAGAAATTGCATTTCGTATAAAAATGTTCTTACTAAAACCAGAGAAAACTTATAATTAGATTGTTTTATTCCATGCTAAAACTACGATGATTGTTGAAACAACACAGTTCTGATCTTCAATTAGTATTGTAATCATATAAGTCGGTTTTAAAAATCAAGTATCCAGGAAAACAAGTTTACCAATATGTTTGAAGACTTGATAATTAAATGGCATACTTAGCCGGTAGTGTTTTTAAAAAAGGGTATAAGGATGAAATATTTGAAAAAATGGAAATTTTCATTGGAAATTACAATTAAAGAACTGCTGGAAAATTGTTATTTATTTATTTTATTTATTGACAATGCAAATGACACTAATGTAATAACATTGAAAGATGAAATAATAAGGTAGTCCTTGTGCTATTTTTCTTCCAAATTTATAAGTGACAAAGTCCAAGATAAGGTTAGAATTTCACATGTACAATTTTTTATAAAATTTTAGTCTAAAATAAACATTAAAACTATAAATTTCGAATTTAGATAGCTTGAATTAATGAATTAATTAGAAATATTCCACTCAATTGACACTTGTAACGAATAATATTGAGTTATTTAAGAAAATTTGGATCCATTCAAGAAACACAAACTTGTAAACACTATTGTATATAGAAATTATTATTAAGCACAATTTTCGCACAGTTCTATTCTGCGAATTTCCTTCTGCTATTCAGTTCTGTGGACAATAGGAGATCAAGTCGTTAGTTCTATTTATATAGATTTCATTGAATATTTAAAATAATAATAATTATTCATTAATAAAAGGGTACTAGTTATTACAATAAAAATTATCAAGTAGCCCTCAATAAATGAATCAACTATTAGGCCTAATAAATGTCTCAAACACTAATCGACTTAACATGAAAGGTAAACAATTCTACGAATAATTTAACGTTGTGAATAATTTTGTTTTGATCTGGCACCTGCTGGAAAACCCACGGGTTTAGCAGGACCCAACTATGTAAAAATGTTTTTCTAATAAAATTGATAGATTGATCGATTCAATTGTGAAATTATTTTGTTGAAAATTTTCAGCTTTCCATTGTTATCATAAAATGAAACCTAATCATTCAAGAACATTTACAACTTTCTCATTAAACGAAAGATTAGCCTGAGTGTTATCCATGTTATTTGATTAGTGGGGAATATTTTATTAACATATCAACACTCTTTCTTCTGATCAGAGTCTGTTATGGGTGACAACATTTCCACTTGATTGAAATAACTGAATTCAACCATGCTAGACATGCAGAGTAATAATGAGAGAGCTAGAGCTCTCGCCACAATCCACGTCTAGTTCAAGTGCAGAAAAGTTTTCTTTCTACATCACAGGAAAATTGAAGTTCTATGAAAAAGGCTCTTAGTCAAAGAAATTCAACCAATTCAGGATTTAATGAAGGTTTCGCGCAACTTTGGCTGTACATTGTTCATAACGAAAGCTGTCTATTATCCACTTACTCCACACCAACACAGCTTGATGCCACATAAACGTGTCAATACAGAGTTACGTGTACAGTGTGATTCACTGTAAATTGACAGCATTTGTTGAATGGGGAGCATTCATGTTGTTCAAAGTGAATGTAGCACTATAGCTTACTAAATAGCAGTTCAGTCTAAAAGGTGTTCAGAACACTCGATGAAAAACTTGTTCTCTCTACAAGAGAAAATTGTTTAGCAGTTGAAGACAAAATAAAACAAGTTATTGAGAGATTGGTCACTGAATAGCAACCAATAAGCAATTTCAATCACCGGAATTCTGAATCGTCCAACTTGTGACGAAGAAAATCCGCAACTCTCCGATAGCAATTTTCTACTTGTCGAGTACAGAACACGGCATCCACTATCCAATACAGAAATCCTTTTTGTATCACTACATAATATGAATCCATCCTATTTCTTATATCACTACTCTGAAAGCCATGTATGGAAGCGGAATATTGTGTAGAGGAAGCAATAGCTTCCGGTTTCTATCGCTTTTAGGATGCTCACAACGAAACTGCATGGACGGAAATCAGGAGTATCAGAGAGAGAGGGTTAGGAGAGAGGGAAAGAGGGTGTGGCAAAGACTCATAAAGCAGGAAAGAGAAAGGACAAGAAGGAGAGAATTGAATGAGAGAAAAGAGTTTTAGTGGAGCTGCCTTGGAATTGTACAGCAGTAGCGAGCAGGAGATAAAGTTTGAAGTCCCTGAGTGGGACCTCTGATAAATTAATGTTTCACACTGATAGGCCTACTCTCAAACGTCGAGTCACACAGAACTTGATATTTTGTGGAATTCTATATAGCTACGGTTTTAAAAAATGTGTGGTCGTCTTACAAAATCGATAAAACCTGTCAGTAGAGGATTATTTTTAATCTATGGTTAAGTTCAGTTGAAGTTTTTGGGCGATTTTATCCACAGGATTACTAGGGTTCGGTGGACTCACTGGATAAATTGAAGGAATTAATTTTAGCTTCTCAGTTGTTTTCCGTTGGATGCTGATAAGAGAATTATAAACGATAAATTATCGAGTGAAATAATATCTAAAGACGTCAGACGCCTGTTTGGATAAAGATGGACTTGTTTGGTGACAAGATAACGCATCACAATATTTCGAGGACAAGTGAGAAACATTCATCTTGATTCTCAGTTGTTTGAGCCGATTTATCAAAGCAAAAATTAGAGATACTTGTGAACGTTTATAATGTTTTTCATTCTATCATAAATAGAAAATTATCCTTTAGAGATGATTATTGTTCTCAATATATGCTTGCAATGTCAAAAACAGTTCTAGAAATAGAGAAAAACAGTTTACCCTTCCAATAATTATCATACACTTGAACAGGGCCGGATTAAACAATTTGACACCCCTAGGTCCAATTGGCATTCCGCCCCGACTCTAGTTGGAGTTACTCTTCTATAGTCTGTCCCAAACAGGCGTGTGCTCTGATTAGGATTAGGCCGACCCACCACTACTCTCACACAAGCGCAGTCCGCGTTTTATGTGTGAGTAAAGGGACGGTCTGCATACCTGTCCGCTAATGATTCTTTTATGAATCACCTTGTGCTAAAAAATACATTTTTCCAACCGTCAAGTTTACTCAATTTGTACTCCAATTACTGAACTCTAAAAATTATTCCTTTCAAAATGAGTCCAAACACGGTTCAGTTTTATAGTCAATAGGTTTCAATATAATAAATAAATTAGACTTTTATGCTTAGAGTTGTCACAAAAATACCGTGTTTGAAAGGAATGAATCATTTTGAAAGGAATGGTATTTAGATTTCAGTAATTAGAATGCAAATTAAGAAAAGTATACAGTTAGAGAAGAGTAATTTCTCAGCACAAAGAATACTTGGTGATAGCACATTCTATTGGTTTCAATTGAACTGTTCATCGCTCATTCCTAGAAGACCAAATAGCGCAGGTAGGCAGGGCTTGTGTGCCTGCGCTTGGGGGAGCGAGGGTCAGCTTAATCCTTCAGGGCTCACGGCTGCTTGGACAGACTATAGAACAAATTTTTAAAATCTATAGCAGGCCAATTGTTTCTTTCCCAATCATTCATAATGAATTAAGAATCATATTGTATTTATGAATGTATAATAATAAATAATATGTTAATTGCTTAAACACCATTTTGCGATCGTAATTTTATTTATTTGAAGAATATACTAGTTCGTTTATCTCTAGATTTCAATAGAAGAATAAATTCTAGCAGAGAAAGGCAGAACTAATTCAAGAGATCAAACATATGGGAGTGGCTATTCTAATGTAAGCCACTCCCCAAATCCAAATAGCAGTCTCATTGGACATTGATTTGCATGCAACAATCACAAGCTTCTTGCTTCCTATTGGTGCATTGAGCTGTGGAATAAAATGGCGACCGATTGACCGACCAATTGACAAAATGACCCGTCGACCAATCAGGCAGCTTCTTGGTTTTGGAGGCGTTGACTACTAATTCAGCCACTCCTACATCAGGAGATGTGTCTTCAACTGAACGGATGCAATAGCATGGTTATTCATTTATTATAAGAATGACTGAACTGGATAGATATATGTTCAAATTCGACTCACAGGAGACGGAAGGCTGGAAGGCTGACTTTTTAGAGTATATTTTCACCAATTTATCGTTGTGTTTCCAAAGCATTTTATCACATTTTCCACGTGAACTTCTTTTTCATGAGTTGTGTATTTCTCATATGAATGTTGTGGAATTTTTCTACAACATTTCAATCTTTATATTATTGTAAAAACAGACTCATCACATATTGTAAGTATCTTAGAATATTTATAGTATTATTAGTATTTTAAAAACCACTTCCGAAACAACCTTAACCTGTAAGTTCTCTCATCTATGATATAAGAAAAGGTAAGAATTGGCTTATACATGTATGGAATAGGAAATTCACGAATGACACATCATCACGTCTGAATTACTCAACTGGTTAACTTGAAATTTTGCACATAGTTTCATATAATACACCGAGGATGGTTATAGGCATTTTTTCAATTCTTAAAGATTTCAGTAGGTCAAGTTTTTGATTAGATCCTTGGGTTACCCGGTCATAATCATCATGGTCTCTTATAATCATTCTTCCAGTTACCACGAACACCTCTGGAGCTCATTTTGGCAAAACTGTCAGAAAATAAAATACTTTGGCCTGTAGCAGGCAGTCAAGCTCATCACATTCGCCCATCCTGTACACGATGTCTAGTTAAATATGAATTCTACCATCCTCTATACGCTCTGAACATGAGGTAAATGAGTAATAATAGGGTGGAAAATTAACCAGTTTGCAAGGTAATCGAAAATCACTGCTACTGAACATGAGGCATTCGAAATTGCATACCATCAATCTACATCCTTTCTCAAGTATCTGATTAGCTCTTCAAAGATTATCATCGTAGTCGTCAACACGAGTAGCAAACCACGATTTGAAATTCAAAACTCTTTTGCACGGCAGAATTACTGTTAGACACGAAAAGCTGGAATAAAATATTCGATTTCTCCAGGACTCCAGCTCACCGGCTGCTCAGCATTCGACGTAATTCGATTTCCTAAGAGATCCTTTGTAGGCCAATGGAAAACTGCAAAACTCTAATGGTCGAATAACATGCTCAAAAGTGTCACCCGCAGTGGGAAGAAAAAGCCACTTATTCAATTTCTGCGAATCATGAGAATGTTACTTTGGAAGATATTAGCTTGAGTTACATTTTTTCATATATACATAAGGAATATTCATACTTTTTCAGTTTTTAGTACATTACATTTGAAAAAGATGAATCTTGTCTTACCTTGGTAGAATTAAGGAGCCACACTCAACTCACTGATAAGGAGTTCTCCCATGAGTACTTTCGTAAAGATTTGTGACAACTGAATAAGGAAACTATGTTTTTGGAAAAAGGTAAACATAAAGATACTCTGTTTCAATCGTAAATCAAAACATTCGAAACACTTTATGCTAATTTTCAGGTCGCATCTACTAGTGACTCAAAGAGGGATGCAGTCTCTTATGGAAACTGCTAAAGAATGGTAAATAGGTATAGAATGGCATAGAAATCTATGATAGCACTTCAAATCAATCCAGATTCGAATGAGAATATACTCAAAAATATCCAGCTAAGAAGTATTCTTCATCTACAGAATTGATTGACTTTTGAAAATATCTCATAATAGAAGAACCAGGCAATGATTTACATTGAGAATACACTTTCCTCAAACAGCTTAAACAACTTATTGCCAAAGAATTTACAAAAATTGGTTCATGTGGTTCAATTTTCGTGAATGAGGTTCCATGAAACCTCAAACAAGTTGAAGTATAACAGTCGTGAGGACCATTGACAACTTATATGATAGAAATTATTATTCTGGCTTGGTGAAACATTCTTGTAAGGTATTTCCGACGAAAAATAGCCATACGAATGTTTCATATTCTCATGGAAATGTAAAAAATAACTTTTCCCATACTTCATTTTTCGATAGATTCTGCTAAACAATAGACAAGAATTATTTTTAATAGATAATATAAATGGAGATTTCAGTTATGGTAATAGGGATACCCGATTAAAACAATCATAATTTAAGCATCATCATCCTCATATGTATGGTGAAAGAATAATAATAATCTTAGTATAAGTTTTCTCTGGTACAGTATATGATTCCGAAGAATCACAGAGTCCAGAGCCATGATGAGCTTTACAATACTCATATAATCAGTTTTATACTAAGCGAGTATTAACTTAAGGTTAACTAGAGTTCTTAGCGAGTACTCAACTAAGGAACAGTTACTCACAGTGTAACAGTAGGATCATAGTACGAGTATATACAGTATATAAAATATTGGATCCCTTAGGAAAGAACAATATCATCAATGACTCGAAAATGGCAAATCAACACTTCTCGTGTAGTACAGCAACTCAAAAGCGAACTTGTTACTCAATGGATGGCCCACTTCAATGGTGGAAATTGAAGTGACAGCACTTGTGACTACCTCACTGAATATTGAGGGACTTTCTGTAAATAAGGAAATTTTAATAGCAGACATGTGCAAGCAACGAAACTGTGACATTCTAGCCCTGCAAGAGACACATAGAGGCCCTACTAGTTATAGACCAAAGATAGCCGGAATGGAGCTAGTCCTTGAGAGACCCCACTGTCAATATGGAAGCGCCATTTTTGCAAAGCCTGACCTTGTCATTCGATCAACTGCCTACACCTGCAACAATGATGTGGAGATTTTAACCATAGAGCTTGAATCATGTACAGTAACCTCAGTGTACAAGCCACCAAGTACAACCTTTGAATTCGTCAAGCCTGAGAATTTTGATAATAAAAAAGCCAAGATAGTCATCGGAGATTTCAACTGTCACAGTGTCACGTGGGGATATCCAACAACAGATGTCAACGGCGAAGCCCTTGAGTTATGGGCAGAACACAATGATCTGAAGCTGATCCATGACTCCAAACTCCCACCTTCTTTCAACAGTGCTAGATGGAGACAAGGCTACAATCCAGACAACCTCTTCGTAAGTGAGGCAATAGTACAACAAACTGTCAAATATGTTGAAAGTCCCCTTCCCAGAACACAGCATAGAGCATTAACGTGCAGTATAGAGGCTGTTATAAAGGAAGAAACTGTCCCTTTCAAGCGAAGATTCAACTTTAAAAAAGCAAAATGGGACATGTTTGCTCAAGATTTGGACAGAGAGATAATAAAGCTAGAACCAATTCCCAAATCTTATGAAGCTTTTGTGAACATGGTGAAGTGGATATCCAGAAAACACATTCCAAGAGGATGCCAAGTAAACTACATTGCTGGCCTCGACCATGACTCTCTGGTAGCTCTTAATAACTATGGGAAACTGTTTGATGAGGACCCCTTTTCAGATGAGACTATAAACACCGGTGAACAGCTACTGTCTCTCATAGCAGAATCAAGAAGAGAAAGATGGTGCAACCTACTTGAACAGCTAGATATGAAGAGAAACAGCCGCCGAGCCTGGAAGCTACTGAAGAATATAAGCAGCGACCCAACCACAAATAAATCGAGCATTGGTGATGTCACAGCGAACCAAATTGCTCATCAGCTCCTCTTGAATGGCAAAACTACAGGAAGAAACATGAGAACAAGGATTGAGCGAGAACAGGAAAGTGAAAACCACTCTTTGGACACCCCATTCACAATGCAAGAGCTGCAAGTGGCTATCAAACAGATGAAAGAGCACAAGGCGGCAGGTGTTGATGACTTGAGAACTGAGCAAATAAAACAGTTTGGACCAACAACAAGAACTTGGCTTCTGGATTTCATCAATAACTGTGTCAACACTTTGCAAATTCCAAAAGAGTGGAGGAAAGCACGAGTGATAGCACTCTTGAAGCCTGGGAAAGAGCCAAACAATTGTAAAAACTACAGGCCTGTATCTCTACTTTGCCACCTTTTCAAGTGCATGGAGAGGATGGTATTCAACAGGATCTCTGAAAAAATCGACCAGTCCTTGATTCCCGAGCAGGCTGGTTTCAGGACTGGCAGATCATGCTGTGGGCAAATTCTCAATCTGACACAGCACATAGAGGATGGTTATGAGAGGGGTCAGGTGACAGGAGTTGCATTCATTGATTTAAGTGCAGCTTACGACACCATCAATCATAGAAAGCTGACCCATAAGCTGTATAACCTCACCAAAGATTACAAGCTGACAAGGTTTATTGAATGCACCTTGCAGAATAGAAGATTCTATGTAACGCTGCAGGGAAAGAATAGCCGGTGGAGACAACAGAAAAACGGTTTGGCACAGGGAAGTGTTCTGGCGCCCCTATTATATAACATCTACACAAATGACCAACCAAACAGTCCCAAGGTGAAACGATTCATTTATGCTGACGACACAGCGGTGGCTGTACAAGCAAAAACCTTTGACAAGGTGGAGGAAGAGCTTAGCCAGTACCTTGAAAATCTTGGTGTGTACTACAAACTTAATAACCTCAAGCCCAATCCATCTAAGACTCAGGTGTGCGCTTTCCATCTCAGAAATAAAGAGGCCAAAAGAAAACTTAGAGTAAACTGGATGCAACAAGAACTTGAGCATTGTGAGTGGCCTAAGTACCTTGGTGTCAAGCTGGATCGAACGCTGTCATACAGAGCACACTGTCAAGACACAAAGATGAAGGTGGCTGCTAGAAATAACATAATACGTAAATTGACAAGTACAACATGGGGGCTAACCCCAGTGTTCTACGTACATCAGCCATTGCACTATGCCTTTCCACTGCAGAATATGCTGCCCCAGTTTGGACAAACTCTGTACATGCCAGACATGTTGATACGGCGGTCAATGAGACTGGGAGAATAATCTCAGGCTGTCTCAAGCCCACACCCATTGGTAAAATTTTCCCAATCATAGGAATAGCTCCACCACCCATTCGCAGAACTGTTGCAGCAGAAGTGGAACGGAAGAAGCAAATCAGCGACCCAAGACACCCTCTGTTTCACCATCAACCAACGGCAACAAGGCTCAAGTCAAGAAGGAGCTTTATCCAGTCAACAGTACCTCTTACCACAACTCCTGAACAGCGAAGGTTGGATCTATGGCAGGAGGAACTGCAAAATCCGCTCCTGGAACTGAAAGAAAGTGCTAGCTGTGGTAGTGAACTCTCTTTCACAACTTGGAAGTCTTTAAACCGACTACGCACAGGAGTCACAAGGTGCAAATCGAATCTACTACGCTGGGGTTACATCCAGGACGATGCTGCCTGCGACTGCGGCCTGGAACAAAACTACACTCACCTATTGCAGTGCGAGTTGCTTGACACAAAATGTTCTCACGACGACCTCCTCCAAAGCAACGACAAAGCCCTCCGGGTGGCTAAATTTTGGGAGCGAAATATATAGAAAAATAGAAGACTGGTGATCCTGGACACGGAAAGTAAAGTAAGTAATGGTGGAAATCATCTGTTGTCTTCACAGATGATAACAATCGCCACGACGACAAAACAAAACCATGAGAAAGCAATAATAACAAAGCGATGAGTCTGTGTCAAGTGTTTTATTACCTACAAACAGACGCTGATTTCATCGCGTTTTATTACCAACTGACGCTCATTCGCTCATTTCACGCCTAGCGGTCTTTCACCAGGGTGGGAAAGAGAAAGATGAATTCAGATTCAGATATCATGAGAGAAACAGAGAGGGAGAACAGTGTCCCTTCAACACTCTATAAAAGTTCGCTCCGAAAACAATTTACTGATATGGAAAAATCCTCCCTTCACATCCACCGGGTACAAAGAGGGTCTTTCATATCTACCCATTCCCCACCACCCAACGAACCCTCTCTATCATGCACAGTGTTTCCAACACTTGTTCTCACTTCCAGCAGGGTGCAGTTAAGCGTGTAAACTTACTTCTACTTTTTAGTAGGGCATCTCTATTAATGACCCGTTATGTTTGTTAAGAAGATCCTTAAGTGAATTCATTGTGATTATAATGCTATTTTGGTTTGGTATAGGTCCCGAAGAGATCACTGGACTTGTGATTTGTGATAAGGAGTTTCGTTTGAGGAGCGTTTATACGTTCAATAATTAATCAAGGTGGAATGATAAGGCTTTCTTTCATTTGACCTTAATATAGAGAAATTCTGCATCTCTGTTTTTAGTATAAATTTAATAATTTATCCATCTCCAGAGCTTCAATAGTCAACCATCGAAGCACAGAACAAAAGTAACTCATGTCATGGTATATGTTTAAATTTACCCTTCATCTCAACACTTTATCGGTTTACAAAAACCTCCCTAATTGACAAGTACAAGAAAATAATTGGAGAATGGATGTCTCCTCCCAAACAACTCATCAAAGAATTTTACTTCTTCACTTATTACATAATTTTACTTCTAAACTCATTAAAGAATCTCAATCTCACTCCTCCTTCACCCATTGAAGAATCTTTCTTCTTGAAACTTCACTTCGGTAAAATTAGTTTTTGCAAACAATAACTAGCTACCAGCGACCAGCGACCAGCCAATGGTGTGTGTGGTAGAGAAGGTTAGGTGAAGTGATTGTAAGGTAAGCCAGCAATCCACCTGAGCTTGGGCGAGTTTCAGTATTTACATTTTATTAGCTGTGTTGGTCTCTGATTTACGACAGAATATATACTGTATATACTATATACTGCGGCAGGTGGTTGTGTGTATGTGTGTGTGTGTGTGTGTGTGTGTGTGTGTGTGTGTGTGTGTGTGTGTG
Organism: Nilaparvata lugens; assembly: GCF_014356525.2. Lineage (NCBI taxonomy): Eukaryota > Metazoa > Arthropoda > Insecta > Hemiptera > Delphacidae > Nilaparvata > Nilaparvata lugens. Next base: position 16,383,173 of record NC_052514.1, read on the forward strand.
TGTGTGTGTGTGTGTGGTATGTGTGTGTAAATTCTCGTCTCTTATCTTACCGCAGACACTGTTATTTAATGTTTGGCCCGCAGCAATACTTTTAAGAGCGCGCATTTCTCTTTTTATTTCCATTGTCTAGCCGTCAAGTTAATGTCCCTAGTTACAACTCCTTGTAGACTAAATAGTTTCAACTGAATGGATTACTGTGCTCCCAGGTGATTATCAAGGAGTAATAGATATTGTTAATAGAATTGTTGCAGGTCATTCAATTGAATGCCTTGTGGGATAATCATTATTCAGCCGATATAATATTGAAATGAGTTTACTTCTGAAGCCAACCAGCCTTGAAAGCATTTTTCTCACTTTTGAAGGGTAAGGAATAACGATTTTATTGAAGGATACTTTTCTTGGAGCAGTTATTAATGTAAATAAAATCCAGCGTGATTTTGTTTAGTCATGATACTCAGTTTTTAATATGGTTTATAAGACAGGAGAGTACAGAAATCGGTTCTGACAAACGGTATTTGAAATACATTAGTCTTGGTCTATTGCATGAAACATGGAAATTTTACAAATTAATGAAATCTGGCATTAATACATTATTTTCAATTTTATATAATAACATTAATGCTCTAATGGATCTTCTGGTTTTTAAATTTTGGACTTTAAATGTTGACCTCGAAGCTTCAGTGAAAATGGCTATATTGGACAAAATGTATTATACTTTTTGAAATAAAGATACCTTAATATCTAATTTTGAATAATCTCCAAATCTTTGATGGCAATGTTTGACGCCATATCAGTGTGTAAACAACTAATGGCTGTTTCGGTTGTTGCGTCGACAATAATTTGTAGTAAACAACTATGCTGCACTATCATCAAAAGCTTACCGAGTTGAAAGCAGAGAAAAGTCAAGAGAAAATAATATGCTACTTCGAGTTATCAATTGCATGCCTCATCGCTTGCAATTAATATTCCACACGACAGCTGATTTTTCACCAAGTTACATTGAGATATTAATTGCATGCGTCATTGCATGCAATTTACAATCCACTCGACAGCTGATTTATGATGAATAATTCTAAAGTATTTTCAAGGTAATTGGCGTTTGAATGAGACTCCTTTTCCTTTTGTATTATCCTTAAAATGCAAAATTTCAGAAAACCTCAAGCATACGTCGACGTGAAATTCAAAAAGGAACATACCTGTCAAATTTCATGAAAATCTATTGCTGCGTTTCGCTGTGAATGCGGAACATATAAACATTTAAACATATGAACATAAAGAGAAATGCAAAACCGTCGACTTGAATCTTAGACCTCACTTCGCTCGGTCAATAATATTTTATTACTTATTTCTCAGTTACTAAAAGATTATTGCAGAATATGCTCAAACTATATTTTTTAGTTAATTTAGGATTTACCACCCAATATCCCTATATCCAGCCATTGAGGATATACATAATTTGGCTCTTTCCATCGCAATATTCATGCTTTATTATGGTGAAAGACATTCACGGAAAGATATTCCGTTCATAATACGACCGAAATCCACTCAGATTATTACACAGCTAATACCTTGGCAATCGCAACTCCGATTGAGTAGGGCTACCAACTTCATGCGACAAAACAATATTTCCCTCTATAAATCTTTATTAGAAATGGATTATATTTCAATTATGATTAGAAATGAATTACCAAACACAATAGGGTAACAGAATTACCAAACCCTTACAATAGGGTAAGAGAGCTCAAAAATCACTTTGTACTTGCACTCGAATTGGTATTTAGTTCCACAATGACATTCTAAGGAAAATAATAATACATTCTATTTCCATTTATATACAAACAAGCAATCTAATCAATAAAATGTACATATGATATTCAAAAATACAATATATGAAATTTACTACAAATATAAATAAATTGCACTTTTATCGGAAATTAACTCAACCTTTGGAAACCCATGTACTAGAGCAGGTGTAGAAGTAATACATTCAATTTAGAGTGGGGGTGCAAATACAATAGGTAAGTGAGCTCACATATAGTTCGAAATTATATTTTCAATATTATGTCCTCCAGTTGTTTTGATCCAGTTTTTAACGGCGCATTTGAATTTTCTTGAGTTTTCTATCATCTTGATGTGTAAAAGAAGTAAATTGTGGAGTTTTGGTGCTAGGTGGTTGGAGTGTCGGTGGTACAAAAACAGTAATTCTCATTCACATACTTTGAATTTAAATTCAACTTTTAAAATCAGTAAGTCAGTATGAAATTGTGAATGATGTATTCTTCTCTAAATTTATGATGATTGTGATATAAGTTATATAGCTACATAGTTATAATTATGTAATATAATTATACGTTATATAATTATTATTCTGTGCCTACAATCAATACAATTGCTTCAAAATAGATTATTGCTCTAGAGCTCTTAATTGAGAATAATGACAGGGAAGAGTAATGGAGATAAAATACTAACAATCCAAGATGGAATCGCTTCATAGATTTGATTCCTAAGACTATCATCGTAGCTTTTCTACCAAATCAAGACATCAAAATGCTACTATATAGAAATATAGAATAATAAAGGGCTCATAATGGATATAAAATTCATTAAAACTCACAATTTAAGGATTACCGAGATTAAGTAGTGTTCTCCAAACAATAATCAGCCCGCAATAGTTTAGAGTTCAAAGAATTCCTGTCTCCCACACACAGGACAAGAGAGAAAGAGAAAATACGAGATTGTGTGATGAGAGAGACGAAGACGGAAGTATGGTCCATTGCCAACTCTACAGTACACAGCCGATAACATCAACACAATGCTCCATCTAACGGGCCTTTTTTTACTGTCTTGCTTTGGCGCTTTCCTGCAATTGTTTCGCTGTTATAACCTTTTTGCAGACACATTCCCTGTATTTCAGCTGCTATGTGCTCAAATCACAAGGAGCTTTCAGATCTACTCAACCAGCTTGTAGGTTAGCTGTTGGGGGCCATTTGCTGCAAATGTGCTAACAAAATCATAGGGAAACTAGAGTTTGAGTCGAGATGATTTTCTAGCTGTGAAAAGAATAAACCAGGTTGAGATAATATTTTTAAAGAAAAGAATAATGTTTGTCAGCCTGTTCTTGATTGAACTTTGAATTTTATTCATCCCTTGAAGAGCAGAGTAACTAACTTTAACGGCTAATTTACAATAACTGCAAATATGTAATTCTAATTACTGTAATACCAATTTCATTAATCACTGCAGAGTAATTAATTAATTACAAAAAAGGAGTAAACTAGGCTACTGAAGTAATGATGATTTTCAGCGTTTTATTGGACTAAGACCAATTTTCAGCGACATTTGTGTCCTGATGGCTAAGGTCTGGTAATAGAAATTTTAGGTCGCAACTGATCAATTTCAGGGCCTCTGGCATGACCTAACGACTGCTTTTCAGGCAGCCGGGACCGACAACTTAACAAGTCCATTCGAAACACGGGAGTGACCCGAGATAAATATCTTGCCCGGGCTAGGATTTGAACCCGGGCCTCTGAATAGTAGAGTAGAATAGAAGAGTAGTATAAAATCACCTCATGGACTGGGTTTGAGTTTAAATCAAGTTTGGAATCAGAGAGAAGAAAAGTATTTATTCGTTCAAGAAGGATATTCGTTCATCTCTGGTAGAGCTTTTAGTTCTGATAAAGTTCTGGTTTCATATTGTTATTATAATTTGGAAAATCTCTTCAGCTTTTTTTCTATGATTATTCTATGCAATAAATTTAAGATGAACATTGAATAAATCTCTGAAATAGCATCATTAACTTATTCTCTTTTTCATAGAAGTGATTCTATTCTCTTAATCCTTTCAGCAATTGATATTTTGTGATTGATTTTTATTTCTATACGAAAAGCATTGATTGATTCATTCTACCATTGTTATTTTGGGAACTATATTCCTTGAGAAAAGTTGAAAAATCAGATTCTTAAAAACGATGAGGAGAAACTACACAAATCAAGAATCTAAAATAACCATACTCACTGTACAACAAGCGAGCCAGCAATGGTTGATGATTGAACTCATCATAACTCACCTGAAAATAGAAAGGAAACATTCATTAATTCCACGCGGTTTTACAGGTTTAGGAAATAAAATACAGAATTAACAATTGAAATAGTCACATTCCAGTTTCAAGTTATCGTTTGGAGCTACTTAGCTGTCATTACTCAAAAGATCAATAAAATTATGTCAACATGAATATTGGAGTTATCTATTTTCATAGTAATCATTCTTCATAATTCTTCAATATCAATTATAACAAACACAATGAATCTACAACAAACTTTACTACTAGAGCCTTAGAGCCATATTCGTTTTCATAGTGTGTTCAATTTCCATATTAAGCAAGCACTTATCATAAGAATAATGTTCATATTGTAATCAAACTGAACAATTAATACAGCAAAAGGATATCTATTGCTGTAAAACTGAATACTTACAAATAATGTGGGATACTAATTTATCGAACACTTTATTCACATATTGCATAGTTTTGGTTAGAATAAGTCTTTACAATAGAGCTCTTATCAATTTGAAGAATGTTTCAATACCATAATATATTAATTCACCATTTTTGTGAATTATTGAAGCAGTGCAAAACAGCTGTTGCGATTATTGTATTACAGTAAGTTCTCAATTGCAGAATGCCTAATGAATATCAATTGAAGCTGTTCTACCGTGCTTCATGGCACTTCATAAATATTCAACAGAAATGCTTCGCCCTGTTATCTGTTGACTTCAATTTCCATCCTAATACAGCCGTAGCATTATTTTACAGCAGCCAACCGAGAAACAGCGGAGAAAAATTGTTTTGAATACTTCGGCTGAAAATTCAGCATCATAATTGACGTCTGGTGAATATTTATAGGCGGAAATTTGTTTTCAGATTCGCGACTCTTCCTCTTGCTCAAAAGTTCCTCGAGCAATCAATCAATCAATGAAATACCTTTTAAATTCAGTTCAAATATTCTAAGCGCTAAATTTAGCCCAATAAGTTCCTGTCTGATACTTGAATGTCATGAATATTCATGGTGTGACTTCGGCTGAAATTGATACACTTTAAAAGTGACTGGTTGCGAGCGTCAAGGTATAATCATCATTAATAACTTGTACATGAGGCGAGAAAGCCTGCTTGCTTCAAAACACCTTTCCTGATCACTGGAACGAGATAAAGTGATAATTATTATTAAGAGCGTATTAAAAGATGAGTGCAGCCTTCGTCCAATGTCAAGTTTCTCTCATTTTAATACTGGGATAATCTAATGCGGATTATGAGGCCTAATTTGATGGGTTTAATCGAATGCCATTCGGCGTAATTCAGTGGTTTTACATTGCATTTCCTCCACAACCTTCCACCTGCTTCATTTCATCCAGTCCAAGATTTTCTCCACACTTTTTTGTTCAGTGATTATGCACTGTTTCTCCAATCATTTTGAGTGTTTCACAACTGACCTTCCAACTCACTGTCACTCAGTTATTTAGTTCGATACAACTTCATCAATATTTCAAGATTGATGTATTATTTGGTTTAATAATTTGAACTTATGCATTTAATACCCTCTAACAAAGCAAGAGTGAAGATGATAAAAAAGAAAGACTAAACAAAAACGCAGAGTGGAAAGAAGAACGGAAGCAGGAATAAAAAATATTTTTCTAACATCAGAATAACAAACAATTGTATTTTTTGATAATAAAAAAAAAAGCTGTAAGACTACATATTTCGTAAGATTACCAAAGAGTGGAGAAGTAGGTGGAGAAGGAGAAGGGATAGGAGGAGGAGACGGAGAGGAAGAAAAGGGCTGTGTATTTTTTGGCAATTATTTTTGCTATTTTGAGGCATGTTAGTCATTACTCAAAGAAGTACCATATCCAAGGGGAATAGAATTTATTTTTCAAACATGAAAATATCAAAATAATTACTGTATTTTGTGGAAACAAAAGAAGGTTGTATGACTATTTTGGGGCATGTTAATAGCTAACTACACGGAGAAGTACCCAATTTGATTAACATCTACTTTGAATTGAGAAGGTAGGAAGTCTAATTGATTAAGTTCCTTCGTTCAAACTTAGCTGGTTACTTATGGCTGAATAATTCACATCACATCAGAAAGTTCCCTGTCTGAATATCTATCATTGATTAGCATACAGTCAATTAAATGGGCTTCAAATCAACTTACATAGAATAGTGGGGTGGAGCTCTAGAAGAGAGAGAGTAGGGAAAGGAGAGGAGAAGAAGAAGGAGAAGGAGAATATGAAGGGATAGGAGGAGAGGAAGGAAAGGGCTGTGGAGCAATTGATAGAATTACTGTCGTAGCAAAGTTGTAGTCTATCTAAAGTGAAACGCAGAGGGCGGTTATTGGAAATTGGCGGGCAGATTTACGCCTGTTTTTCAAGCGCCGATAAATAATGGCCGGCATTGCTAACACCTGTTTTGGGAATTTATAACTCCGTGGAGAGTATGAGATAGAGAGAAAACGACGATGCGATATAACTTGTGTGTAGACGGGAAAAAGAAGGAGAAAAATCTTGGGAGAAGGAATGAGTGATAATTGTTATGAAAAAGGGTTCGGAGAGAGTTCGGATAAACTATCAATCAACAACTGTTGCGCGGTTGAGAGGCTGGCGAAAAAATGCCGAAAGGGTAGCTGCTGGTGTTATGATTAGCACACTACTTACTAATAGAGGGTTACAAAAACTCCCGAGAGTGATAAATCGCTAATTATAGCTTCTGAACTTTGGGGTGAACCCAGCCAGGAATTAATGGGCGCTTATTAAGAGAAGAATGAAGAAATTTTTTAAGTGATGCTTGAAAAATAGTAATTTGAGTAGAACAAAATCTAACAAATCAGAATGGAATAGTTTTCATTGCTAAAAAATATCATAGGACATACGACAAAACGGTCTTAAAGTAAGATAAGCATTACATTTCGCACTTCTTTCGACGTTATCTGTGTTCTTGAGAAAACAAGTATGCAGAAATGTATTAAAAAACGTTCATTAATAAATTATTTCAATAGGGCAACTTGAATGTTAAATTTATTAGAACCCTATTATATGTTTTATATTTTTTGTATTGAAAACTATTTTCAATCCGAGCTACCAGTTCATTATCAACGAATGTTGAAGCTTGACTCACTTTTGTTCTAAAAAGGCCAAAACTATAGTAAACACAGATCACACAAAAGCATAAAGTTCAAAGGTTATGTTCCCGATAAGTTTCAATCAAGAACCATAAATACTGTAGTTCCAATGCATATGTATGTCAAAAAAGAAATGTAATAAAGTAGATTTCAATACAGTATAATACTGTTCAATAATATACTAGAACAAAAATACACAGAATACGTACGAAGATTCAATATGTGTAAATTACAAATTCATGTAAAGTATATTGCGCGTTCGTTGAAAAAGTTACTAGGTCAGTAATTTACTGATAAGTACAAGGCATAAGTTCTACGTGGAATATTGTTGAAAGTCCCAGCACAAATACTAAGTTGTTCCTACCAGTATCAAACGAGAATGGCACCAATTAAATTTGAATGCATATCAAGATGCAAGATAACGATTGTAATTGGTTATAGAAGCAGATATATTGTGATGGTGGCCTTTACACATATCCAACCATTCTATTTAAAGATATTCGGAGAGACTTGAGCGACTTGTCAACATGTTTTTTCAGCAACGCCTCGGCAGACTGCCAAGTTTTATTTATTGATTGCAATATACGACCGTTACTTTCGGCTAGGGTTGCTGAGGGATGCTGAGAGGGGATCGCAGCAGCCAAAAAGCGGCTCTCATAACGTGTTTTCATTGGAAATACGACAACTTGTGGCCAAAATGATTACCTACAAGCAATAAACACTGTTCTTCCGATTCTTCAGTGTTTGGATTTTCTTATATTGTAGGAATACGAGCTGGTTGCCCTGGTTACAGAACAGAACCCCGCTCTTAACACACATACAACAAACTTCCATTTAGATGAAGATATTTATTTGGGTTTTAGTAAATTTTATTGAACTTTTTCCAGGAAAAAATTATAAAATCTTGTCAGATGCACCCAGATAGATAGATAGATAGAAGTAATCTGCGTTAAACCATAGAGACATACAAGCATATGAGCATAGAAGATTCTAGATGAATGTGTAAGCTCACTCTGTGGTTATACTTGATTTGATGGATTGCTTGTCGTTATTACTATACTCCGTACAAAATAACTTTTTACTTGGGAGGGACATGCGCAGCAGAGAAAGCATACAGAGGTAGAGATACAACGGAGGCGAAGTTACCGTTCTGAACCGGCCAGCAATCTCTAATTTCTAGTGAGTATTAAAGCGCTCATGTTGAACTTACGGAGTTTCCTATCTGAAAGCATTCAGTCGACTACTATACCTCTATTCGACAAATTGGCAACTGCGCTTCTACCTATGACTCTATCCATCACTGTAATTGGCTGATCTCCCTCAATTTCTGTGCGGCTCATATTCCTCCAAGTCAAAAGTAATTTTGTACGGGATATAGTTGAATATGTACAGTGGAACCTTAATATATTACAACCAGTTTTAGTACATTCCCAAAAATAGTGAATTTTTAACACACCATTTTGATGTTTTAAACGACATGCAGTCAACTATTTATGTAAAAGAAACATATTTGTTCACTTACTGACTGGAGTACTTTTTGGCGGCAAGCGTTCATTTCAAACTGTACATTTTTTCAATAGGGCAACTTCAATGTTAAATTTATTAGAACCCTATTACTGTATATGTTTTATATTTTTGTATTGAAAACTATTTCCAATCCGAGCTACCAGTTCATTATCAACGAATGTTGAAGCTTGACTCACTATTGTTCTAAAAAGGCCAAAACTATAGTAAACACAGATCACACAAAAGCATAAAGTTCAAAGGTTATGTTCCCGATAAGTTTCAATCAAGAAACCATAAATACTGTAGTTCCAATGCATATGTATGTCAAAAAAGAAATGTAATAAAGTAGATTTCAATACAGTATAATACTGTTCAATAATATACTAGAACACAAATACACAGAATACGTACGCAGATTCAATATGTGTAAATTACAAATTCATGTAAAGTATATTGCGCGTTCGTTGAAAAAGTTACTAGGTCAGTAATTTACTGATAAGTACAAGGCATAAGTTCTACGTGGAATATTGTTGAAAGTCCCAGCACAAATACTAAGTTGTTCCTACCAGTATCAAACGAGAATGGCACCAATTAAATTTGAATGCATATCAAGATGCAAGATAACGATTGTAATTGGTTATAGAAGCAGATATATTGTGATGGTGGCCTTTACACATATCCAACCATTCTATTTAAAGATATTCGGAGAGACTTGAGCGACTTGTCAACATGTTTTTTCAGCAACGCCTCGGCAGACTGCCAAGTTTTATTTATTGATTGCAATATACGACCGTTACTTTCGGCTAGGGTTGCTGAGGGATGCTGAGAGGGGATCGCAGCAGCCAAAAAGCGGCTCTCATAACGTGTTTTCATTGGAAATAGCGACAACTTGTGGCCAAAATGATTACCTACAAGCAATAAACACTGTTCTTCCGATTCTTCAGTGTTTGGATTTTCTTATATTGTAGGAATACGAGCTGGTTGCCCTGGTTACAGAACAGAACCCCGCTCTTAACACACATACAACAAACTTCCATTTAGATGAAGATAATTTATATGGGTTTTAGTAAATTTTATTGAACTTTTTCCAGGAAAAAATTATAAAATCTTGTCAGATGCACCCAGATAGATAGATAGATAGAAGGTAATCTGCGTTAAACCATAGAGACATACAAGCATATGAGCATAGAAGATTCTAGAGGAATGTGTAAGCTCACTCTGTGGTTATACTTGATTTGATGGATTGCTTGTCGTTATTACTATACTCCGTACAAAATAACTTTTTACTTGGGAGGGACATGCGCAGCAGAGAAAGCATACAGAGGTAGAGATACAACGGAGGCGAAGTTACCGTTCTGAACCGGCCAGCAATCTCTAATTTCTAGTGAGTATTAAAGCGCTCATGTTGAACTTACGGAGTTTCCTATCTGAAAGCATTCAGTCGACTACTTTACCTCTATTCGACAAATTGGCAACTGCGCTTCTACCTATGACTCTATCCATCACTGTAATTGGCTGATCTCCCTCAATTTCTGTGCGCCTCATATTCCTCCAAGTCAAAAGTAATTTTGTAAGGGATATAGTTGAATATGTACAGTGGAACCTTAATATATTACAACCAGTTTTAGTACATTCCCAAAAATAGTGAATTTTTAACACACCATTTTGATGTTTTAAACGACATGCAGTCAACTATTTATGTAAAAGAAACATATTTGTTCACTTACTGACTGGAGTACTTTTTGGCGGCAAGCGTTCATTTCAAACTGTACATTTTTTCTACAATCCATGGACTTTTTAAGGTTGATATATCTTTCAACCATGATATAGGTTGTCACGTTATTCTTTATATTTAAATAACGATTAGCCTCCTGCTTGGCATCAGTCGGTAAAGCATGAGATTTGATATAATTATATAATTAGGTCGTGGTTTTCTAATAGTATTCAGTCTTAAAAAATCCTGATAGGCCTAGGTATGGGCTTCTCCTATAACTCTTGTAATTCAATAAAAAATAAATATATATAAATATGATACTTATACAATAGTGATGAGGAATAATAAATAAATTGCACACCATAAACGTTTCATACATATATTACACAAATAATGCAAAAAATAAATCGAGGCAAGAAATATATAAAGAGCGATAAAAAATATAATATAAAAATAGAACAATAATTGAAATCAATAAAATATCACAGGCTAAACTTTATATTCTAGATTTATGGCACGAATCATTACCATGTGCCTTTATCTTAAAATCATATGCATTCTTTTGCATGAGCTGCGATATGCGCTTGCTAATACTTGTCGACTTGGACAATTCAATTAAAAATATGTGCTTTAAGATCAGCTTGATAAATTAGCCACTAATAATCCAAATATATATATATAAAAATCTCTGGTGCTTAGCAGATTTCTTTGTATCGAATATATATTTTTATCTCAGGGTGCAAGATTCGGCACCTGACGGAATAGGTAGAGCCATTCATCTAGTGAATTAGAGCTATAACAAACTATCGCAAATTATATTGCAAAAAATTAAATATCATATGCATATGTTTTAATAGCCTAGATTTTGTACTTCTTTGATTTAATAGAAATTTCTGAAATATTGATCTATATTTTTCTTTCAAATAAATACCTTTAATACTAATTTTACTTGCGCAAGTATTACTCTTATTAATTCTTAATTTATAATAAAAACCCTTTCGGCGAGCTAGCTTTGATCATTAGATTAATTCGAAGCACTAGGGCGCCCATCACTAATTCAATATTAATCACTCACGTGTCGAAAATCTTCTTGTAAGCCGCCGATGTCGATCCAACTCCATGTGGTCCGGAAAATGGTAGCCGGAATCGTCTCCTCCAAGGGGTTATAAATTTATTTAAAAATGAAAATGACTTCTGCTTCACAATAGCATCACGAAGTCTTTTAAGAAATTTAATAATTTAATTTAACTTTAACTTTTATAAAATCATTAGCAAGGTACTACGCTCTAAAATATTTGGGGTCCTCTCCTGGTGGCATTTGGTTGGCGAGTGCTGGTTCTCCTTTCTCAAGTTTTACAAATCTTATTTCCGACTTTCAAATTAGCATAAAATTTAAATATCTTAGTCCTCCGCCATTTAGGTTCAAATAGATCTTACAAAAAATACCAAAATATTGCTTAGATTGTATGATTAATAATTTCTTTGCTTTCGAGCCATATCGATAACATAGACTATACAACAATTCAACATAGATTCCGAACATTTATAGAAATATATATAAATATTTTTGAATTGGCCTACAATTGCCGCCTATTAACTGCCATTTTACTATTGGTGCATGCAAATTTTATTCGGTATTCATGCGCCTGGTACCTCTTATTTCCTGAATACACTTAATTATTTTTATTTGGTTTATTTGTTATGCTCTTTACATGCTAGCTAATATTCTATACATTAATATTAATTTCATGCTACCTAATAATTAGCCACGTGATCAGGTGTTTTTTCACATTGCACACTATTTGATTGCAGTAGAGCTCTACCAAGGGGTTTTGGTCAGATTCTACGTTTCTCGATTTGATCGATCTCTAGGTCACCGATCCGTGAATACATGTACCTAACCTCAATCTTCAAATATTTTATATAATAATCTATTTATGAGCAATAAAATTCCTTCAAATCCTTTTTAGGTTTTTGTACCATTTAGCCAGAACAAGCTGATGCTATCTAATCTTAGTTATTATCTATTTGGCGATATTAGCCAGTTACTTTATTTTCAGACCTATTACTGTTTCTGTTAGGGATTTTTATCTACCCAAATTTGATACTTTACACGCGCCCCTGGGTTTGAATTCAAAATATTTGAGAATCATAATGTTTTTAATGAAAACCCACCCTTCAATACATCGATATACACTATACTTTAATTATAAATTATACTCTCATACTTCTATCACAGTTCGCAGACATATTTGCTGCATCTCCTTTATACCTTTATCAAATACAATAACAAATTCTTCTCCTCAACACACATAAAATATCATAAATATAAACTTCTAAACGCACTCCTCCTGACAACACTTAAACATAGTAATTTTTGAAATCGCCGCTCGCAGGGCTGCCAACCTAACTACACACATTTCATGATTCTCACAAATGATTCCTTTTAGACAATAATTTCGATTCACAAAACTTCTGGGCTTATATCTTATAGTATTCCTTAGGTCTTAATATAAATAATTTTCTATACATCAGGTACAATACTTTTCTTTTGCTAATGGCTCTTTGGTTTTTTGGTAGCTTGTATTCACTTTAGGTTTTTTTTTCAGGTAACAAACGTGGCATAATTAAAAGTAATAAATATAAAACATATAAATAAATATACCGACATTAATAAATATAATAAATAACAATAATAAATAACAATAATAAATAACAATTTTGGGGTAACCATACTTTTTCATAATCATATGTTTGCAGGTATTACATATTTGATTCAGGTGGCCTTGCCCAGCTGGTCACTGGCTCTACAGGATTTGCTGTCGACTTTCATAATTAACCTAACTGCTGCATTTTTTCTCTTTAAAGGTAATTTACAAATTTTAAATATACTATCCCCGCTTGTGTCCTTTTTTAGTGGATGTAGCTAATTTAATTACACATTTAAAAATTATTCTTTTTCTTATTGCAGGTTTATAATTTCTGTTGTAATTGTTTTGTGTGTGATTATTATTTGAGTTTAATTGATCACGGCCATCATAGTGATTCTTACGATTGCTCTGCTGGGCATAGTGGTTGGTTGTGCGATTTTGAAATTTTTCATTATTCCAGTTACCATTTTGCCTGTGCTCATAGCGGCGTTCAAATTGAGGGGCAGAACGGTAGCGATCATATGATACCGGTTCATATTTTTGGCTGTTATACTGACTAAATTTTGAGTTATGTTGATTTTGTGCGTATCTCTGGTCTGAACGGTGGTTTGATATTGCCATCACAGACTGTATGCCATATAAATGATTTATCAGCTGCTTGCAATCAGTAATGGGTTGTGTGGCGAGTGCCATTCTAACTTGATACGGTAGCTTCTTTAAAATAATACTTGCTAATGCCGATTCATTAATGGGCTCGCTCAATTGAGAATTTTTAAACTGTAGGGCAGTGACGAAAGTGGTACATGCACCGTCTAAGTTAGGGTTGAAATCGCATGATATAATGTCCGCTAGCACGTCCAACTGTTTACTTCTGCTCCAATACTGTTCCAGGAAGACAGCTACAAACTCATCCAATGATGTAAATTCATGGGCTCTACTCCGAAAGAACATCAGGGGTTCGCCAATCAATAAATTAGTCAAACAAAGACGCCAAAAATTCCAAGAGGTAGGTGCAAGAGTTTGTACTAATTTTATCTGATCAATGAATGGTTGAGGTTGCAAATGGCGATCAGTATTATCAAATTTTCCTAGTCCTTGTAATATACTATGTACGTTGAGGTTGTCTGTTTGAATCCCTTGAGGTCGTTGTTGAATATGATTTTCTAATGCTGTTATTTTTTCCTGTGTTATCTGCCATTGACTATTATGTGTAATTTTATTTGCGTTTATTTCTTGATTTAATTGAGTCAGAGTGGATTTTTGAATTAGTAGAGTTCCGTTTAAAGCTTTACAGGTTTCAGTATTTTGATTGATGCTACCTTGCAGTTGGTTCATTTTTGTGGACATATTAATCTGTTTATTTTGTATTTCTTTAATACTGTTAATATTTTTGTCAACTGTAGTTGTTAATGTTTGATTGGCAACGGTAATTTGTTTGTGGATTTCTTGGTGGCAATCGGCCTTAATGTTATTGGTTATATCCTGAATGGGTGTAGTGATTTGTATGGTTAGGTTATCTATCCTTTCATTGAGTTCACATGTAACCGTATCCAACCTTTCTGATAATCCTGCCGTAACTTTATCCTGACTTTCTTTTTGTAGGGTTATCATTGCTTTTAATTCTTCCCTATGATTCTCTACTTTAGTTTCAATATTATCCAACCGTTGTTCTACTGATTTTATAGCGCCTGCGGTCTCTTTCATGCCCTGTTCCACTGTTTGTTTATTTTCCTCGTTTACTGTAGCAATCTCTTTTTTAATCTCCTGCATCATATTATCCATTGTTTTTTGTAACATAATGTTGAAAGTACTGCTAGTTTGTTCCATTATTACCTTTTGAAGCGGATCTAACTCTGTGATTGAAAATATACTTTGTTTGCCCAGGTGTGACTCGGCCTCCGGCGATGCGGGTTCTGCAGGCTGCTCCTCGCCCCCTTCAAAGTTGATCTCTGCTATCCGTTGATTCAATGGTGTGTCAGCGGCGTCGATTCGAGTGGATGATAGAGGTTGCAGACCCGGTGGATCGAAGACTATCGACCCGACGCTTCCTGGTTCCCTTTCTCGTGGCGTATTGGCATCTACCGTGGTGGGGTTTGATGTGCTTGGAGTCGACAAAGTGGGATCTGTGCAACCGCCGTACATATATGAAACTTCAGAGTTTGCGGGAGTGTGATTCATTATGTCAAATATGATAAATGCTAATTAAAAAGTGATAAATGATAAGCGAAAATGCTTAAAAAAGAGACACAAACCGGGACTTACAGTGAAACAGTGATGTGTAAAGTGTTTGGATACTCAAAGACAAGGTATTTATACTTAAGTTTTTTATAATGCTCTAGCGCCCCCATGTTTTGTTTTAATTTATTCTTGGCTAGTTTACAGGCTGTGATTTATTTTCCAACCGGCTTAAACATATAATATATTTTTGACTAGAAAGTAATAGCAGTTTAGGCTTATAAAATATAATCTCTCTCTATAACATGTATTTTTTACAGTACTAATAATATAAAATTTTCTTTAAAACATATAATTTCTCTTATTTAAAGCTATTGATTCCCCAAAAAGTAATACAATTTCACTTCGCCAGTTTTCCTCAAAACTCGTATAAGTTATCTATAATTTTCAATATGGTTATTGACTTAATTTCAAATAATTATTCAATGAGCTTGGCTCTCATCATCAGTCCCACGTTGGTACGGCATGTTTTATGTCATGTTATTCTTTATATTTAAATAACGATTAGCCTCCTGCTTGGCATCAGTCGGTAAAGCATGAGATTTGATATAATTATATAATTAGGTCGTGGTTTTCTAATAGTATTCAGTCTTAAAAAATCCTGATAGGCCTAGGTATGGGCTTCTCCTATAACTCTTGTAATTCAATAAAAAATAAATATATATAAATATGATACTTATACAATAGTGATGAGGAATAATAAATAAATTGCACACCATAAACGTTTCATACATATATTACACAAATAATGCAAAAAATAAATCGAGGCAAGAAATATATAAAGAGCGATAAAAAATATAATATAAAAATAGAACAATAATTGAAATCAATAAAATATCACAGGCTAAACTTTATATTCTAGATTTATGGCACGAATCATTACCATGTGCCTTTATCTTAAAATCATATGCATTCTTTTGCATGAGCTGCGATATGCGCTTGCTAATACTTGTCGACTTGGACAATTCAATTAAAAATATGTGCTTTAAGATCAGCTTGATAAATTAGCCACTAATAATCCAAATATATATATATATAAAAATCTCTGGTGCTTAGCAGATTTCTTTGTATCGAATATATATTTTTATCTCAGGGTGCAAGATTCGGCACCTGACGGAATAGGTAGAGCCATTCATCTAGTGAATTAGAGCTATAACAAACTATCGCAAATTATATTGCAAAAAATTAAATATCATATGCATATGTTTTAATAGCCTAGATTTTGTACTTCTTTGATTTAATAGAAATTTCTGAAATATTGATCTATATTTTTCTTTCAAATAAATACCTTTAATACTAATTTTACTTGCGCAAGTATTACTCTTATTAATTTCTTAATTTATAATAAAAACCCTTTCGGCGAGCTAGCTTTGATCATTAGATTAATTCGAAGCACTAGGGCGCCCATCACTAATTCAATATTAATCACTCACGTGTCGAAAATCTTCTTGTAAGCCGCCGATGTCGATCCAACTCCATGTGGTCCGGGAATATGGTAGCCGGAATCGTCTCCTCCAAGGGGTTATAAATTTATTTAAAAATGAAAATGACTTCTGCTTCACAATAGCATCACGAAGTCTTTTAAGAAATTTAATAATTTAATTTAACTTTAACTTTTACAAAATCATTATCAAGGTACTACGCTCTAAAATATTTGGGGTCCTCTCCTGGTGGCATTTGGTTGGCGAGTGCTGGTTCTCCTTTCTCAAGTTTTACAAATCTTATTTCCGACTTTCAAATTAGCATAAAATTTAAATATCTTAGTCCTCCGCCATTTAGGTTCAAATAGATCTTACAAAAAATACCAAAATATTGCTTAGATTGTATGATTAATAATTTCTTTGCTTTCGAGCCATATCGATAACATAGACTATACAACAATTCAACATAGATTCCGAACATTTATAGAAATATATATAAATATTTTTGAATTGGCCTACAATTGCCGCCTATTAACTGCCATTTTACTATTGGTGCATGCAAATTTTATTCGGTATTCATGCGCCTGGTACCTCTTATTTCCTGAATACACTTAATTATTTTTATTTGGTTTATTTGTTATGCTCTTTACATGCTAGCTAATATTCTATACATTAATATTAATTTCATGCTACCTAATAATTAGCCACGTGATCAGGTGTTTTTTCACATTGCACACTATTTGATTGCAGTAGAGCTCTGCCAAGGGGTTTTGGTCAGATTCTACGTTTCTCGATTTGATCGATCTCTAGGTCACCGATCCGTGAATACATGTACCTAACCTCAATCTTCAAATATTTTATATAATAATCTATTTATGAGCAATAAAATTCCTTCAAATCCTTTTTAGGTTTTTGTACCATTTAGCCAGAACAAGCTGATGCTATCTAATCTTAGTTATTATCTATTTGGCGATATTAGCCAGTTACTTTATTTTCAGACCTATTACTGTTTCTGTTAGGGATTTTTATCTACCCAAATTTGATACTTTACAAGGTCTAGTACACCCCGCTTTAGTAGAGACTACAGAAACTCTTACTGTAGTACAGACCTCATAATAGTGAACTTTTTGAACGGTCCTTGAAATGTACTATATCGAGGTTCCACTGTACTAGTCTTGAAATAAATGACTAATCAATCATTATTATCAGCATTCTTTCACCCATTATTTAAAATCAAAATCAGAATTCATGTTTGAATAAAATTGGTGACTGAAGTGATAATTCCGAAAATTCAGCATTATTATTTGCTTCATTAAAAAACATTTTTCCGATGAAAATCAGATTTGACCTTCCATAATTCCTCTAACAATTATTATTGATAGACGGACACAGGAAATAACATAGTCCAGGCGCTGGCTTACATTGAGCATACATGAGAGAGGCAGAGAATTTGACTTCGGATTATTGTTAGGGGGTCTTTAGTGTATATGAAACTCGATGTCGTCACGTCCCAGGGTGGTCGACAGATTGTGGGGGAGGGGGGAAAGTTGTAAAAAACGCGCGCTTATAAAATCACCTGTCCTGCAGTTACTATTCATAGTACAGCTTTGACTTTTTTCTCAATATTATGTACACATAACTGGCTTTCAATGTGGTCCTCTACATTTTTGCGATAAACCGCATAGTTTTTCCGTAAAAAAATAAAATATCTCGAAAAATGTATTTTTTTATTATGGACTTTTTATTATTTCTCGAATATTCAAGTCGTTGGCCGACTTAGAGGAAAAGGTTCTCAATAAACGTTGTAGGCCGTTTCTTCCTGAATCCAATGATATATATAGTTTGGGGGTTACGATCATAGATGCGGCGGTGGGAGGGGGATAAGTAGCACTGTTACGCTGCGGCGCGGTCCTCCCCCATGATTAATGCGCGTAGTGGCCTGTCTATCGCATCGCTCCTACTAGTCTTTGATTTTGATTTTTGATTTTGATTAAATTTTCTCCCTGGAGACTCTTTGAAGAGTATAGGAAATCGTCAAGGACTATTTGTCAAAAAAATAAAGGAATACATATAAACATATATTATATACATCACATTCCACAATGTACATTGCAATTTAATCCTCCCAAAAGCCTCATTATTCATCCATAAATTCTTGAATACTGTAGTAAACCCCGTTTGCTAAATATTTTCTCAATAGCTTTTTGAAAATATCCTTATTCTCATTTTCTCTCAAAGCTGACGGCAGTTTACTCATAAATTTCATACCCATATAAGAAGGCTTATTTTCATACTGAGCTGTCCTGTGGTATTGTGCAGAAAATTTACTCTTATTTCTAGTGTCATAATTATGTATGTCACAGTTTCTTATAATTTTTTATCTCTTATATACATGATCACTTCGAAAATGTACAGTGCAGGCACAGTGAGTAGTCCTAGATCTTTAAAATACTCTCTGCAGGACTCTAATGGCTTAAGACCTTTAATCGCTCTCACAGCTCTCTTTTGCATTCTAAAGATTCTATCTAAATTTTTGAGACTGGAGCCCCCCCAAACCAATATATACTGTACATGTTAAGATAGTGTTCCCAGTACTTAATCTTGAAATCTGCCTGAGTGCAAACACTCCAGATGATATTTTACAGCACAAATGATCAATATAGTTATCCCAAGACAAGTTCTGGTCCAGCAAGACACCTAGAAATTTCACAGACAGAGGTTGTTCAACATTCACTCCATTTATTTGAACGTTTATCTCTTCAAGATCTCTATAATTATTTCTATGTTTGAACTGCAAGAACTGCGTTTTAGTTTCGTTCACTTTGAGGTTATGTTGACTGAGGAATTGGGCTATGGCATGTACATTGACAAAAGTATCTAATTCTAATTTTTCTGCATCCTTTGCACTACAAATGTAGGATGTGTCGTCAGCATACATCAAAACCTTACCACTTGTTATTATTTGTGGTAAATCGTTAACATATAAAATGAATAATAATGGTCCGAGGATCGAACCCTGTGGTACACCTGTTTTTATTCTAAGACTATTTGATCTGTATTAATTTTTTGCCCATTTTCTTCTCTAGTCATCTCCACACACTGACTTCTACCCACAAGATAGGATTTGAACCACTCAAGCTCCACATCAGTAACTCCCACATATTCCAACTTTTTCAACAAGATAGTGTGGTCCACACAATCGAATGCTTTGCTCATATCGAGAAAAACTCCCACTGCCCTTTCACCATTATCCATTCTATCTATTACATTCTCCACAAGAGACGCAATGGCTGACCTGGTTGATTTATCCTTCTGAAATCCATGTTGCTCGGATGACAAAATTCCATTTTGAAACAAATGCTCCACAAAACGAATTAACATTGCTTTTTCATAGATTTTACCCAGTGCATTCCCTATAGTGATTGGTCGAAAATTATTTGCCAGATTTTCTTCGCCACTCTTGTGGATTGGTACTATCTTCGACTCTTTCAATTTCTGAGGAATACACCACACTCCAAGGACTTATTCACCAATACTGTTAATGGAGCAATTAAATACTTTTTACAACTTTTTATAACAACAGTTGAGATCCCATCAAGACCAGTTGCCCTCTTACTCTTCAGGGAATCAATAATTTCGAGAATTTCTGTTTCTGTGAAAGGAGCAACAACCATCTTTTCAATATGGCTTGAGTCATTTTCTGTTTCAACACATGATTGGGTAAAACCATCCAAAACTGAGTCTTCAATGTTTGAGCCAACTTTCTGGAAGAACTTATTTAGATATTCACAAATCTCGTTTCCATCTTCAAAACATTGCCCTCTTTTGTTTTCATACTACCAATGTACCTGTTACCATTTGTTTGCCTTGATCCAGTTTTTTCATCATTTATGATCCTCCATACACATTTATTCAGGTTATTTGACGCACTCAAAGTATCCACAACGTAATTGCTTTTTGCTCTTCTTATCGCATTTGTATAGTGCTTTTTCAAGTTCATGTACTCTCTCTCTTTTGTTGCATCTCTACTCTGCGAGAATAATTTGAAAGCATTTCTTACATCCTGTCTCAATTGTAATATATCCTCAGTGATCCACTTATTTTTATTTTCCGTACAGCTCATTTTAATTCTCTTTATTGGACAGGAAACATTGAAATAATAATCATGCATTCAAATAGTCTATGCATTCAAATTATGTATTTCAGGAACGCTATCTTATGTATTTTCGGTCGCTGAACACGATTTTTCAACTCTCAAGCCTCAATAATTAATAATTCTCATCATAATATACAAATAATGGTCAAAATTACAAACTTCATCTCATTCTGCAAGGAAACTAAGAAATGACTGTTTGAAATAAACGTAACTTGGGTTTCAAGGAACATATTAAGATAGAATAATGAAAATATTAATATGTGTTTGTGTTTTATTGTTTTTATTTCAAATTCATACGTTGACAATCTCTCATATTTGAACCGTTCATGAGTCCTTCTTGTAGTTGTTTCATTGAATTGATTGCTTGCTCTCACACCTTGATTATACTGATCTCCCCTCAATAGATTTCTAACAGTATTCTCTCCAAAAATATTCCAGATTCAACAAAGATATCTTCAATTCAACTTTCATTCAAGTACCATCCCAAGACAATCAGTCAAACTCAGCCAGATGAAAAGTATCTATTCGTAGATATAAGTTAGAGCAAAGACCTTAAGATGCATAGACTCACATGCAGCGCTAGTGTCGTACTTGGAATTGAAATCCGCCATTGAGGGGGCAACCCATAAGATTATTACATACCAATGCCACCAATGCCTTTGTGATCTATAGTATTACAAATTTATATAATATATAATATCTCGTGCTAAAATGGCGGCCCTCAATTTTAAGTAAGAGCTATCATTGAGAAGGCATAGGCATTGTGGGTCTATATCTCTTTAAGGTCTTTGAGTTAGAGAAATCAGTTGATAGAGAGTTGTATCTTCTTTGAAATCAAATATTTGGTCATATCACATGGGAGTAATTAGCATTATTTGTGATTCAACTATAAATTTATATGAAGAAAATACTTTACTCCTCTTACACGGTGCTCTATATGGGGTAGCCTATATAATTTGTTTAACTTACTCTATTAATTGACTTTCGCAATTCCAAAGTGATAATTGAACTAAATCGAATAATTATTGTCTCTCAATGGAATATTTCGACTGAGAAACACATATAGGATTCCTAACAAGACGGTTTATCATTACAATGTAATCATAAATGATGATAATGAGATGAAGTTTGTAATTTTGACCATAATTATTGAGGCTTCAGAGTTGAAAAATCGTGTTCAGGAGTGATACAGGTGGACATTGTTTTTCATGTCTATGGTCTAAATTCAAACAAAAGTAGTGAACATACTAGAAGCAGCAAAGTAAAAGAATCACTCCAATAATAGGCTCTCCAAACCATCGAGACTTGATTTCTAAATCTGTGGCAAGGATTTGCACGTTAACATACGTTTAACATACGTTAGCTACATGCAGGAATACATTCATTCATTCATTTGTGGATTGAATTACAAATCATATAAATATTATGTATGAGAAAGAATCACAGGCATGGCCCAAAACTATTCTATTCCCAACTTTTGATACTGAATAACTTGTTACCATTTCAAAACAGTCTGAACGGGAATACCATAATGGATGAATCAATCAAAAGTTAGTGAAATACCATTATAATAATACTGTTAGAAATAATTTGAATGAATATTAAAATTTTCATTTCATTTTGATTTGACACATATATATTATATTATTATATTGGATATAATTTCTCAAAAGTTCACGACAAACTGAAGATTCATGAAAGATAATAACTTTCATACTAAACATAATTATTATTATGATAATAAATGAATGATGAATTCCATATCCACCTTTAAGAACTAAGAAATTCCAGAAACACTTCTTGGAAATTAACTGACCACACTATATCAAGTAAGCGTGGCCAGTGTGTACTTAATAATTTAGCCTGCAGCGCATCACAATAAATGAATTTGAAATAAAAACAATAAAACACAAACACATATTAATATTTTCATTATTCTATCTTAATATGTTCCTTGAGACCCAAGTTACGTTTATTTCAAACAGTCATTTCTTAGTTTCCTTGCAGAATGAGATGAAGTTTGTAATTTTGACCATTATTTGTATATTATGATGAGAATTATTAATTATTGAGGCTTGAGAGTTGAAAAATCGTGTTCAGCGACCGAAAATACATAAGATAGCGTTCCTGAAATACATAATTTGAATGCATAGACTAGTAGGAGCGATGCGATAGACAGGCCACTACGCGCATTAATCATGGGGGAGGACCGCGCCGCAGCGTAACAGTGCTACTTATCCCCCTCCCACCGCCGCATCTATGATCGTAACCCCCAAACTATATATATCATTGGATTCAGGAAGAAACGGCCTACAACGTTTATTGAGAACCTTTTCCTCTAAGTCGGCCAACGACTTGAATATTCGAGAAATAATAAAAAGTCCATAATAAAAAAATACATTTTTCGAGATATTTTATTTTTTTACGGAAAAACTATGCGGTTTATCGCAAAAATGTAGAGGACCACATTGAAAGCCAGTTATGTGTACATAATATTGAGAAAAAAGTCAAAGCTGTACTATGAATAGTAACTGAAGGACAGGTGATTTTATAAGCGCGCGTTTTTTACAACTTTCCCCCCTCCCCCCCAATCTGTCGACCACCCTGGGACGTGACGACATCGAGTTTCATATACACTAAAGACCCCCTAACAATAATCCGAAGTCAAATTCTCTGCCTCTCTCATGCATGCTCAATGTAAGCCAGCGCCTGGACTAACAGAAAGAGTGTTTCTGTGCGTAACAATGTAATTCAACATGGGAGCAGTGTAGTGAGCAAACAGACGTGATGCGATCAGTTCTTTGAATCGTAAACTGAGGGCGACTCACAATTCACAACACTGCAATACAAGCCCAGTCAGCTCCATGCTCCAATAATATTATTCCAGAGATGGATTTCCCTACCACCAGCCTCACACTGTCTCTTTCCATCATCACCCGATTGAATTGATTCGAATCCAACACTTGTCAACTCAATAAGCCATTATTCGACCAGCGTCAATGATAAATTCCACCATTAATAGCCGTAATCATGTTTCATGGAACATGAGACCATGTATATGTACTATTTTATAATAAGCTACGGCATGATAGATGATAACCTTCGCTCAATGTTGGTCATATGATCTCAGATACGTCTGCTATTATAGGATAATGGAGAGCTTTAATAATAGGATAATGAATTAAATACAGCGTATTAAAGGCTAATGAAACAAAGCTTTTAATTAACAATAATAATCATGATATCAATGGAACAGCTCTGAACTGTGGCGAACTCCAATTTACTCTACGATATTATTTAATTTTTGAAAATGAATACCTCCTGCCTCTTCTTCTGAGGATGGTGCCTGGCTAATGAAAGGGATGATGATGTGAGATGAATAATCTGCTACTTTAGGTGGATTCCGAACTAATGGGAAGCGATTCTGGAGCTTATTAATGTCAGTTAATGGAAATGGTACCAATAAAAATAATGAAAATGAGAACAATTAGAGAGACGATAATGATTAGACTATTATTCAATAGATAGAAAAAATACAAAGAAAATGTATGAACAAATTTAAAACTTCAGAAACAAATTATTAATGGAAAGAATGGCGCCTCAAGATTGGAAAAGCCGACCCCGGGCAACGGGAAGTGGAGAGAAGAAAGAAGAAGAGAAACATGAATATGCAGTCAAAACCTTTGACAAACACAATCAAACCATTTGAGAAACAATGATGATTGTAAAATTGAAATGAAACATTTCATGATTTTTTGATGAGAGGAAGAAAAATGTGTAGAATTACATCCACTACAAAAGATCAGAATATTATATGTTGAGCTCCATATTTGAGCTCTTCAAATTTTGCAAGAAGGAAATTCTCTATTATTCAGTAAAGTTTAGAAATAAAAATTTGAAATTTAGGATTTCTATCAGTATCCACTTAAGTGGACAGTTGCAAGGAAATATAGGTATCAGATGATCACCTCCATTTAGGACCAGCTGCAGACCATCTACTCAAGTCAAAAACGTCCGAACATCAAACGTCCTCAAAGTAACCAATTTACACAATAATTATCTTTTCTTTCAAACGATAAGAGAGCAACACAAGTTGCGAGATGCCCGATGCTAAGTAGATCAGAAGCGGAAGAAGGATGTTTTCGAAAAATAAAATTCAACATGTGAGCAGTGTAGTGAGCAAACAGACGTGATGCGATCAGTTCTTTGAATCGTAAACTGAGGGCGACTCACAATTCACAACACTGCAATACAAGCCCAGTCAGCTCCATGCTCCAATAATATTATTCCAGAGATGGATTTCCCTACCACCAGCCTCACACTGTCTCTTTCCATCATCACCCGATTGAATTGATTCGAATCCAACACTTGTCAACTCAATAAGCCATTATTCGACCAGCGTCAATGATAAATTCCACCATTAATAGCCGTAATCATGTTTCATGGAACATGAGACCATGTATATGTACTATTTTATAATAAGCTACGGCATGATAGATGATAACCTTCGCTCAATGTTGGTCATATGATCTCAGATACGTCTGCTATTATAGGATAATGGAGAGCTTTAATAATAGGATAATGAATTAAATACAGCGTATTAAAGGCTAATGAAACAAAGCTTTTAATTAACAAGCTGCAATCTAATCTAATAATCATGATATCAATGGAACAGCTCTGAACTGTGGCGAACTCCAATTTACTCTACGATATTATTTGATTTTTGAAAATGAAGACCTCCCGCCTCTTCTTCTGAGGATGGTGCCTGGCTAATGAAAGGGAAGATGATGTGAGATGAATAATATGCTACTTTAGGTGGATTCCGAACTAATGAGAAGCGATTCTGGAGCTTTTTAATGTCAGTTGATGGAAATGGTACCAATAAAAATAATGAAAATGAGAGCAATTACAGACAAGATAATGATTAGACTATTATTCAACAGAAAGAAAAAATACAAAGAAAATGTATAAAAAAATTTAAAACTTCAGAAACATATTATTAACGGAAAGAATGGCGCCTCAAGATTGGAAAAGCCGACCCCGGGCAACGGGAAGTGGAGAGGAGAAAGAAGAAGAGAAACATGAATATGCAGTATCAAACCATTTGAGAAACAATGATGATTGTGAAATTGGAATGAAATATTTAATGATTTGATGAGAGGAAGAAAAATGCCTAGGAAAAATGTGTTAAATTACATCCACAACAAAAGATCAGAATATTATAATTATGTTGAGCTCCATTTGAGCTCTTCAAATTTTGCAAGGAGAAGATTCTCTATTATTTGGTAACGTTTAGAACTAAAAATTTGAAATTTAGAATTTCTATCAGTAAGTTATCCACCAAAGTGGACAGTTGCAAGGAAATATAGATCAGAAAATCATCTCCATTTAGGACCAGCTGCAGACCAACTACTCAAGGCAAAACGTCCGAACATCAAACGTCCTCAAAGTAACCAATTTACACAATAATTATCTTTTCTTTCAAACGATAAGAGAGCAGCACAAGTTGCGAGATGCCCGTTGCTAAGTAGATCAGAAGCGGAAGAAGGATGTTTTCGAAAAATAAAGGATTCGAAAAAAGGGCCTCCAAGGACCAAAGGGAGGAAGCACCTGTCTTGTGTTACATCTGCTTTCCAGTAGATGGGTTCACTCAGAAACAAAAGCTGGGCAGACAGATGACATTGGGGATCACAGGTATGAGGGCCAGTATAAGTGTAGATCACGCAATACCTTTTCAACCTCTCATAGAAATAACCGCTAATTAATAGGAATTGTTTAATTTTCATTGAAGGCTATTGGTTGGAATAAGATCTCGAACATAAACTTCATATGTCTACTTGACCATTATCAATACTTTATTGTTTGTTACATATTATATTGACCATTAGTCCATTATCTTATAGTTTCTAGTCTATTAGGTTTTATTAGCAATTACTAAAATTTTCTTTATATCCACTAATACATGAAACATTTGAAATATGTTATATTAGGCCTATACATGTAACAAGTTACCTATAAATAATGTAATAACACCTACTGTGTAAAACAATAATCATTTGGTTTTAGTAGATGCTGAATTTCTCTAGTATAATTATATTTTGTATATTCTTATGGCCAGGGGAAAAACATAGTACTATCCTAACTAGAAAAAAGTAATTTCTTTATTATCCTCAGTAGACGATTGGCCACCTCAATCAATTGATTTGTTGGCGGCTAATGTTCTTCCACTATAAATTACATTATTATGTATTTATTATCATTTTAAAAAGTCGACTTTCTATTAGAAGTATTTCAAGCCTAGGTGATGATGGGATGAATGATATAATACAATGAAGGTAGAGTTATGAATGAATAAAAATGATAGGTTATGCTATCCACTTAAATTGATTTGAGCCCACTTTTCAGTCCAGAAATAAATAAACTAGAAATTTTGAATTTGATTGTAAACCAAACAAGCAAGACAAATAATATTCATTTTATGAAAAAAAACGAAATTACTGAAATCTGACACAACTATAATGTTTCAATATTATAACATTATCGTTTACGTGAATAAATGGAGTAAATTCAATTGACAATTTTTGATCATCCTTGGAAGTACATATATCGAAAGTAGGAAGGAAGATCACCAGATTTATAACTGAAGATCTGTGTTATCTTATAAGTCCTAATATTCCTCCTTATATCCTGAATATATCCTATGAATAATTGCTATATTGTTTGACCTCTGATTGACAGCATTCCGAGAAAAACCCCAGATAGAATCAATTACCGTGAGCTTGCTTACTGGGAAAACCCATATCTATGTTAAGGCGAGGAAAACTGTCTTATCATGCACAGAACGGTGTTTTCACTACAAGTTTGTTCTCTCGAAACCCTATAATTAGCTTGTTCCTTGACGCAGAAGCGATCATTCTTTCGCGTGACATCAGTTTTCGGCGATAAAAGGTTTCCATTACAGAGAGCGGCTGCTGAATATTTTGCACTCGTCAGAAGTTGGAAAGTTGAAATGAAGCTTGTTTTGGGTGGCGCGCGCGCGCGGGTGTGAGTGTGTACGCGCGTAGATAAGCGGCAGCGTCAAGCTGTTAATTAGCTGCTATGTACCAGAGTAATTGATAAGAAAAGCATGCTGACTGAACGTCGTTTTGCTTTGCTTCACTGCGAGACGCGAAAAACAGAGAAAGAATGATTCAGTGAAGGTGTGTAAAAACTCCGTTGTCACCAGAGAGTATAGAATGTAAAATGTATAGTATAGAATGTATGCAATGTACATTCTATATTCTCAACCATGTCACCCCAGAGTAATTTTTATGACTAAAAAATATTTTTCATTGTTGAAAACACCGTTGTCCCCAGACTGATAATATTATTTTAATTGTTTGAGTAAAGTAGTTGCTTTTTCACTTCGATTACACTATTTCTACTGAAAATTGAATAGAAGGAACAAATTCAAAAACAGACATAAATAATTGTATTAATTATAGTAGAAATATTGTATAAAGTATAAATTATGGTATTGGAAGGATGGACACAAGGTGATTGAGAAGCAGATGAAAGAAATGGATAAGAATAATTCAGTGTTGTACCAAAATGTTCAGCTTCTTTATGAAACGAATCTACATTTCGATTACTAGTGATAATACGAATATTAGCTGCGAATCTCTATATTTATTCTGAAAAATCTATGGTTGCATGGATAAATGTAATTGGTTTTAATTTTAACAGGTAAAAATGCAAGAAATCATGAGGATAATACCTTCCCTCTTCCGATATTGAAAATCATAATCATGATGTGATATGCGACCATAAATAATTATAAAACGGACTTTGAAGCAGCATCACGATTACGATTTTCATGACAACTGAGATCATTCAAAGTGCTGCTGCTTCTCTAAAACATAAACTGGAATTCTCTTCAATTTGGAGATAATATCTGGAGCAATGAGGTACTCATCTAGATCGGTGAAGTACTCTTCTATTACTGTTATTAACTGTTAAATATCTGTCTACTCTCTTGGTGATACTGTCAAAGACATACACAGACGAAAATGAACAATGCTATAACAAAGAACGAGAACAGGAGAGAGAGAGAGAGAGTGTTGATACATCAGAAATGAAAGTTTGAAGTTATCCTCGATTTTCGTAATGAAACACAACAGCAACAAAATTTCATGTTCTGTCGCCTCTTAGCCCAGTCAATAAAGGTTTTTTCGATCCGAAAATTAAATAAAAGCTGAATCTTTCACCATCGATAGAACCCTCCCAGAGGGTCATTCTCCCAAAAGTCCCAAGAAATCCCCTTGGAGCTTTCCCCCCTAGCCCCCCTCAAAGTTGAAAAATGCAGGTCATCACGGAAAATCAATTATCTCTGTACCCATTGATCGGAAACAGTTCTATTATATGCCATTCGATTCGTTACATTATGGACTACAATATTAGTTATATTCATTTTTTCAATAAAATCGATAGTTTTCTTGATAAAATAATATATAAGTAAAAATTTAGGGGGTTTGCGATTTGATTTTTTTGTTTTCTTCGATTAACTTCAAAGGAAGTAGTTTTAAAGAAAAATGAGCCGAATAATTAATGTAGCCAGTCTCATTGCAAATCCATTGATGTATATTGTTATGTATTTGAGATACGATTTGACGCCGTGCGGCTGACTCTCTTAGCCATAGTAAACAGCAAACTGGAAATCAATTATCTCTGTAACCATTAATCGGAAGAAAATCTATCATATGTCATTCGATTCGTTAAATTATGGACTACAATATTAGTCAGATTCTTTTCCTCAATAAATCGAACAGTTTTCTTGATAAAATAATATAATGTAAAAATTTAGGGGTTTTTCGATTTGATATTTTTGTTTTCTCCGATTAACTCCGAAGCAAGTAATTTTAAAGAACAATGTGACAAATAATGAACTCTGAACTCTGTTGTGAACTCTGTTGCATATCCATACTTTGTCACAAATGAAACAAAACTTGTAGCCACATTCATTGCAAATTCATTTATGTATATTGTTATGTATTTGCGATTCAAGTTGACGCTGTGGAAGGGGAAACAGCCGACGCGGATGACTCCCTTCAGCATAGTAAACAGAATAATACTGCTGTCTACATTGCATCTCATTTTCACTATGGCGCTCGAAACAATTAATTTTGTCTATTGTTTTGACATGCGCTGTATATAGATTTTCACTTTTCAATACTCTAAAAAATATTACAATTTTCTTGATTAAAAAATAATAATAATGTCGAGTGACCTGGCTGGCTCAGGTCTGGTGTCAGAGTTTTCAGGTCGCAACTGATCAATTTCAGGGCCTCTGACATGACCCAACGACTGCTTTTTGGGCAGCCGGGAATTTTCTTGATTTAACCATGCTCATGATAAAAATCAGGATTTCGTTGTTTGCTCAAAAAATTTATTATATTAATTTGAAGTGTGCCTTCTCCATACGAGTCAGAGGTAACACAATTTGATAACTCTAGTTTCAGATATTGATGTTTTTCAACGAAGTTTCATGATATATTATGTGTCCGACTCCTTCATCTTATCCTTATTTTGTGAAAAAAGATTCAAAATTTATTTTCATAGCTTTTCTTGTGTTTTATCTTGTTTCATCACTCTTTATAATTTAAACACTTGATAATGAAATGAATATCATAAGATCACGTGAACAAAAAAATAAAATAAATGGGTAGGGTGGGCCTACCTGAGATACTATATAATAACACTGTACTCCTGATAAGTTGAAAATTTTCATGCTGAAAGTAGATTAATTTGTTGCATATTCGGTTCAAATATTAACAAATGTTACCAAATGTTACCAAATATTACCAATATTATCACATATAGTGAAAACGAATTACTCTGAAGCTTTCTATTCTCACTGAACATGAAGAGGCAATACCAAGCCAGAATCGCAGTTCCTTCCAAATCATTATTATCAGAGCTTTCAAATTGATGTAACTATGAATGTTATCCCCATCTCACAATTTCCCTATTTATCCTTATCCTGATTCATAATAAAGTAGTTGAACTCCATAATCACAAAAATCAATGTACAGTAGGCCTACCTATAATAAATAGTAAAAATAGCAAAATTTCTAGTGATAATGCAACTTTTTCTAGGTACGAATTTCAAGGCTCATAAAATGACTTTTTCTCAATCACAGGCAGAAATTCCAATGATCATCATAATAGTAATTTAATGAAAATTGTTTGTATTGTACATTGTTCGACGTAAGATAAGCTACATCTTTAAGGTAATCAACGTATTTAGGATTATCATGTTTATGAATGAAAGCGAAACTGTGATAGAAGATTAGTCAAACTGAAATATGAACATTATAATACAATGCATATTTCTGATCAACTATAATTACAAATCATAGTATCAAGCCGAAATGAATTGAGCAACTGAATTTCAAAGTTACTATCCACTGTTCAAATCGCACTGTGATTTCCTTTTACTTCCAAATGGATTGAATTGCCTCACTCTTCAACGTAACAATTATTGTAAAAAAACAGTTGAATGTGAACGTCATCCAAATAGCATTTGAATTTCAATTTTCAGATCATGAAATTCATAAAAAACTAATTCTTGAGAGAATAGTGATGAATTGCAAACAGTGCGAGTAACATTGATACAAAGCAATACAATGAAAATCAACATCGATTAATTTAATACTGGACTTATCAAATTTATATTACCGTTAATTCATATTATTTATAAAGCTTATAAAATGTAAAACCAACATTTTAAATTTTCTCTACTGGAGCAAAACATCGATAGAAAATAAAGAAGAGCCCATTATAAGCACAATATACTTGCGTACTAGAATTCACTTGAACTAACTTATCACTTCAACCCTTCAATGATCACAATGAACTAGAATGGTATAAAAACCATGAAATAGATAATCAGCTTCACCCAAATAGCTTCAAAAAGCTTCACCCAACTAAATCTGTGAATGCTAAGTCATAAGAAATCATGTTCAATAGATTTAATTTGAATGCTTCAAATAGAAAATGATCTATTCTTTTGGTGCACTAATCAAAATCAATTTCAATCAACATCAATCGACATAAAGAATAGCTTCTGCCAACCTTGTGTAATGAATGACAAGATGCGAGTGGAGGTGAAAAATCGATATGTTAACAAAAATAATAGAAGATGATGAATCATCTTTCAATTAATCTTATACGGTAGGGTACTTTGTGGTTAAATGTGAAACACTTTCATGATTTTCCTACCTTTTATGCATGCTTACTCTTCCTTAATTTGAATGTTTGCATGACTTTCATCTTTAGAATCTACTGAATTTTCATATTGGACTGTCTAAATAATGTAGATTTAGCTAGTAAGAACGGAAGATAAGCTACTTTACAGAGAGAATCATAGAAAGTTTCAACTCAACAAGCCCAATGTATAAATTTTTTTATGCCTCAGCTGTCATATATATTTGGCTCAACTGAAGGTATATTATCAACCTGGCTTGGAGAATATTAACTGTAGAAAACAGCAAACACTGCACGCTATGATTTTTCAGGAAATTGCCACTGTCAACACTATTGTAATCTATGATTTATCTCAGTTTTTGACATTCATAACTTATAATAAATTTTAGCATAGAATTATGATCATACACACATATTTTAAATATGTATTATATTATGTAATAGTATGAATATTTTATCGGTTGCAAACAATATCTTTGTCTGTCATAGAATGCATGATTTAGCACATATAACAGCAAAATGATTTTTGAGAATTGAGAGAATTAAAATGTGAAAAATTAGCTTCATCGCATGTCAAAACAATAGACAAAATTGATTGTTTCGAGCGCCATAGTGTGAATAAGATGCAACTTAGAAAGCAGTAGGCCTACTACTGTTTTTTACTGTTTACTATGGTGAAGAGAGTCAGCCACGCCGTACCGCGACGACTGTTTCCCCTTCCACAGCGGATCGAAACTGCTTTTTTGGACCTTCATTGACTGGGCTATCTACCGACAACTGAGGTATGTTTATTAAAGTTCCTTCATGTTTATAATTAGATATACAATTTATTTTTCATGTATTTATTTACAATGCAAATGACACTAGTGTAATAACGTATTATACAAAATTATGTTTGAATTCTATGTAGCATATCTCACAACCAGAGAGTATAAAATGCCACTCAACTCGCCCTCAGTGATCGTGCATCTTGTTTGGGGATGTGACATGTGAATGTTGTTCTTGCATGTTCATGAGTGAGCGTGTGAGAGCATCATACGTGTGTTGAGCAGAGAGAATGTACATTCTATACTCTCTGGTGTTGAACTGTTGAGAGCAGCCCATTGTTCCTTTTCTGACAATGTGATTACTCAGCTTGTTCGTTAAACTGACTGGCTTTCACCGCTGGAGTCGTGTAAATAGCAAGGCAATGAAATTAACGTGTGGCTCTCTGTTTCAATTACACATCTGAGTCCCATATTTCAACTATCAACAGTCGTATGTACAAGTGTGGTTCGGTTGGAAGTTGACTTGAATAGGATTGATTGACAGATTGATCAATTTTGATTGATAGAGCTGATTTAATTTTCTGACTCAATATTTGTATTGTACATTGTACTAGTTAATATTGTCACGATATTCTCCGTTTATGGAGCTAAAATTGGCAAATGAAATATATGGGAGAATCAAATTATAGAAAATGAAATATTTCTGTCAAGAGAAATTTGTGGAAATCAATACAAGATCTAGCAAATGTAACTACTACTATCATCTCACCTTATATTTATAATGTTTACAATATCTTTATCAAATATAATAATAATATCGTGTGACCTGGCTGGCTCAGGTCTGGTGTCAGGGTTTCAGGTCGCAACTGATCAATTTCAGGGCCTCTGACATGACCTAACGACTGTTTTCAGGCAGCCGGGACCGACGAATTAACGTGTCTATCCGAAACACGGGAGTGGCCCGAGAAAAATATCTTGCCGGGCTGGGATATATTCTATATCGAATTCAAATAAGATTGATTGATAAGTTGATAAGTACTCTAAAACAACAATTTGGAAGAGGTGTGAAAATTTAGTTTCTAGTCAAGTTTCAACATGATCAACCTCTATGCTGCTGATTCTACTTCTACTCGTTCATGAATGAACTTATCTTTTTCCTACTCTACCGCCTTTACAAAAAGTACAACATATAATAGAGAGACGAAGGTGATCTCAATCAATAAAATAAGAAATCCTTCTCTGCATTCTTTGTCGAGTATTTCAACATCAAGTCCGCAATCAACTAGAAGAAATGAAAACTACTCGAAGATAACATGAATTAGGCATTGACTTGAATTAAAATGTGAAATTACACTCCAATAGGCCTACCAAACAGCAATGTTCAAAAAATCACATCACTTATATATGGGCTACTTTTGTTTAAATTAATTGATTTTAAAGTTTTTAATAAAGGGTACTACAAGTTTTTATATTGTTTTTATTAATTTGAGCAATTTTTAATTAACGTAGTTTCTAGAGATCTGGATAGCCCAAACCTTTAACCTTCAACCTTAACACCTTCAAACCGTCAACCTTAGCTCAAACCTGGAGATAAGTAGCTCAAATCTTTCAATCCCAGACAAGTTCATCTCAATCAATTCCGACTGACGGTCACAGATCAAGCCGTATAGTATATCTCTTTTCCTTCCCTTGTATCCAATTCCTTGTAAATTTATTCGATATGAATGAAACACTTTTATATCATTTTAATCATGAAAGTCTATCAATGCCTACAAAAATACATTTCTCCCTTGAATGAATGAATGAATGAATTCATTTTCCAAAAAAAAAAACAAAATACAAAACAGCTTTACAAAAAAATAAATAAGGGTATGCAACTGAACTTGACTAAAATACATACATAAAAATTAAGGAAATGTTAATTTATTTAATTAGAAATAATAACGAAATGACATCCTTATTCATGATATTATAATAATAATTATTATTAAATGAAGAGTGATTGTAAATCAATGAATCAGAGAGTCTCTAAATGGACAGTCAAATCTGTCCAACGGAAACTATTGGAAATTAAATTTTCGTAGCTCGTTCGAAATATTTACGTCAGGTCTATGCTCAAAGTCCTGCGCATAGCACACAATTTAAAATTCAGAGCCTAGACAGCAGGTTGAAGGCAGCGGTAAAAAGAGAGACTTGTATGACAAAAGCGATCAATCTGTTATCATACTCCGAATACGTACGACTCATGAATTTTGTATAGCTCTGTATTCAATCCTTGCAACCCAAGCCAGGCCTTCGCTGCTCAACATGTCACGTGGCTTCCTTACATGTCGATAAAATGTGAGGTGAAACAAGTAGCTCTCTCTCTCAACAATCCTCTCTCTCTCATTCTCTCAAAAGAAAGTTGCCTTTCTTTGACCGAGTCCTACGCAATGTTCAGTTGATTTTGAGCCAGTGATATGAATACGGATGGTAAGAAGTGGATCACTTGTTACTTGTTAGGAATGAGGTGGGTGTATTAAATATAAGTGGAAGTTGTAGTTTAACGCAATGACTTATCAATAATACTTGTATTGACGGTAGAATCAACTACGAAGTCGGTGATTTATAGGATTGTTTTGCGAAGCTCTTGACTGTTTCGGAATCATTTCCAGATAAAGTTATCATTGCAAATTAATAACAACGACTTCATAATGTCAAAGTAGTATCTTAAATTACAGTAATGAATCAGTAGTTTGACAATATCAAATCGTTTCCATTCAATATGGATATTCACCAGATTATCACCTTCACAAGAACACAGGAAATTAGCACTGCAAACCTTAATTTGTAGTTGATTATACTCTACAAAATTACTTTTAATTTGGAGGAATTTGCGGCGCAGAGAAATGGAGGGATATCAGCCAATTACAGTGATGGATAGAGTCATATGTGGAAGTGCAGTTACCAATTTGTCGATTAGAATCAGTCGAGTCAGTACTTGCAGAGAGGAAACATCGTAGGTTTAACATGAGCGCTTGAATACTCACTAGAAATTAGAGAACGCTGGCCGGTTCGGAAAGGAAACATCACCGCCGTTGTATCCCTACCGATTTATGCCTTCTGTGCTGCGCATGTCCAACCCTAGTTGACAGTAATTTTGTACAGAGTATAATTATTTATTATCCATATGAAAGGACATTCATACTTTTTCCAATCAAAGGATATTCATCCAATTCCTTCTTGATGGTTAGAATATCCAGGCTGTTGAATCGGAATCTGATCAATGGAGAAGGAAATCAATAGAGAAAAATGGCCCCGTCAATATTAATAAAATATACTCATATATTAATTAACTCAATATAAATAAAATATACTCAAAATTGATAAAATAGTTTTATAACTAAATAACTGGACATTACTAAATGGGTAGACGTCTCACACAGCATGTCTCGACTTCTTCAAGTCACTTCAGACTTCACCGTGATATTATGTTGGTAAAATAAAGCGATGTATCAAGAAACACACATGAAAGACTATGAAGTTGTTATCAAAATCTCATAAAAGCATGCAGGAATGACAACAATTCATAACACGACAAGGTATGAGACAAGTTGCGGTTTAAACGTTGTCACTGTGTAGCCAGTTTAAATACATACATAGCGACTAGTAACAGGTAAGTTTCAATACCTATATTGTATAGTATTTTATAGTTTGGTAGTTGTGTGACGTAGCGCGCATGCGCAAGGAATGCAGGACGCGTGACCTGTCGCTTATTATTGTGAAATTGATGTTTGCCTGCTCTATGCTGCCAAGTGCCAACTGAGTGGAGGGCTGGTGGCTGGAGGAAGCCGCGGCTCAAACTCACACTCAGCCGGCATTGCACTGGCCACCTGGTCTGTCTTACTATCGGTCACCTTGCCACTTCTTCATTTTCGCCGTGTTCTTCTCGTTCTCTTTCTTCTTCTCCTCCTCTCCTTCTCTTTCATCCTTTCTTATCAACCTCCTCCTCTCCTTCTCTTTCTTCCTTTCTTATCAACCTCCTCCTCCACACTCAGCCGTCATTGCACTGGCCACCTGGTTTGTCTTACTATCGGTCACCTTGCCACTTCTTCATTTTCACCGTGTTCTTCTCCTTCTCTTTCTTCTTCTCATCCTCTCCTTTTCTTTCTTCCTTTCTTATCAACCTCCTCCTCACCACTTTCTTCTTCTTCACTTGCTGCTGCTCCTCCTTCTCCTCTTACCCTTTCTCCTTCTTCTTCTCCTCCTTCTTCTTCTTCTTCTTCTTCTTCTTCTTCTCTTTCTTCTTCTTCTTCTTCTTTTTCTTCTTCTTCTCTTTCTTCTTCTTCTTTTTCTTCTTCTTCTTCTCTTCTTCTTCTTCTTCTTCTTCTTCTTCTTCTTCTTCTTCTCTTCTTCTTCTTCTTTTTTCTCTTCTCATTCTTCTCCTCCTACTACTTCTATTAATACTACTTCTATTTCTTCTTTTTCTTCTTCTTCTTCGTCGTCTCCTCCTTCTTATTTATTCTCCTTTTATTCTTCTTCTCCTACTACCACTACTACTATTTCTTCTGATTCTTCTTATTCTTCTTCTACTTCGTTCTTTTTTGTCTCAGTTTTTCTTCCCCAGCTTGGTATAACTTACTCTAAAATGTTTAGTATACTAAACTTATTTGTTATTATGCTTCTTTCTATCGGTCCTTCACATTTTAGTCTTGATTTCTTCTCTTCATTTCTGATTTTTCTGCTCTCCGTCTAGGTCTTCTCCTTGTCTTGAAATTTTACTGTGTCTTGGGGGTGTATGTCTGCAGTTTAAAATTAATTAGTATTGAAACACATTTTTGAATAAAATGATGTAAATGTTTTATCACAGAAGAGAACATCAAATGAAAACAATAACTAATGTCAGACAATAACTAATGAAAACAGCTAATGGAAAACGGCTTGATGAACAAGCCGTGGTCACTTACACAAGGTATAGGACCTTTATCAAGTGCCACCTTTAGTGGCTCCCTGCCTTGGTCTACTTCTTCTCAAATTTTCCAATCACCTTATTTTATGTCATGGTTTACTTCTCATCTTGATTCTCTTCTATTGGGTCCTGCTTCTACAATCCTTTACATTACGGTTCTTTTTCTTCTTTCTTTTTCGTCATGGTTATCTCCTTCTTGAGAAACTCAATATTATTATGATGAAAACTTGAGGTGAATTTTTAACTGAAATTTTTAGTGACTTATTTCATTGAAAGAATTCAAGGAAGCAAAGAACATTCTGTGGTAAAGGTCATAATAAGCATTTATTAGTTCACACGCTTTCCCGTCAATTTCTCAAAAACACGTCTTTACAGACACTGTTAAGAGGCCTTGAATTTATCAGTCGATCAGTTCGACCCAAGATTAAAGAGACGATGGTTCAAAAAGCTGTTTTGTGTCAACCAATAAAAACCCGCCTTTCTCATGTCACAGTACTCCATCATTCGCCGTCACTTCTCACTCCCGCTGCTGCTAATACATTGCGGTTTTCACCCCTATTTATCCGAAAAATCAACCCTCTCTCAGCCCACTAACCTTTCAAAACCTTCTCACCGTATGAGAGGAGCTCTATCACTGAAAAAATGTCAGCTCAGTATTTTTCCACCCAGGGTGCACACATTACTGTCAACTCCCTGGTAGCAACAGATTGGAGAGATCCAATTCTCTCAATTGAGTGAGGAAAAAGTGAGAAAGAATTATGAAATGTGAGAGATAGAAAGAGAGAATGAGCGAAAAAATATGAGAGTCCGAAAGTCAGGGAAGATATGGCAACATGTTGGAAAAAGAAGAGAATGTGGAAAAAGTAAGAGAAAGACAAAATGAACGAGTGCGAAAGAGAGGAAGAAAGACACTGTTGATAGAACTTATGTTTGTGTGTGTGAGAATGAAAGAAAGAAAGAATGAGAGAGAGAGATATGGAGTTCTGGAGTTTGACGGATTATATTTCGATATTTTAACGTAAACTGGAAAATAGCATCGAAAATAATAACGCCTGTTTGTGGATTCCAATCCGGAGCATTTGTAGCGCGGTTTAGGTTACCGTGGTACCTCTGTTTTTAGCGGATGAATGAATGGATTGTCCACTGTCATATCGTACGATCGACAAGATTAAATCATTTCGATATTGTTTCATTTGGAAGAGGTTCTGGAAAATCGTGATATCATGTTATCAAGTAGAAACGATTTATTTTCGGATGAAAATAATTTGAATCACTAGATTGGGAATTGATTTGAAGAGATTACAGGAGGAATCTCATTAAAAATGTACAATCGGTTCAAGAGGAAAATTTCGAAATATAATTTGAAATTCCCTTTCGAGGATATACCAAACATAGCAGAATCGAATAATAGTAATCTTGAAAAGGTACAGACAGATAACAGAGATTTTACCAGTACGTGTTTGCATGAATAATATCAGATAATTTATTATATCGCTGGCAAAACTAATTATACCCTTATTCTGATTTTTAAATCAAGGACTAGAAGATATAAATAGTTATAACCTAGCGAAGTCCTAACTCCGCCTAATAAAGAATTTTTCCATTACATTTCATAACCAGAAATAGAAGAAGAAGATAGTTCAAGAAAATATATTTGCAAACTAAGAAGAATACATCTACGATTCCATAGTTTGAAAATTGAAAAAAATTGTAACGTATTTTGTAGAAAATAGAATTCTTGATGAGAAATTAGAAAAGGAGATTTTACAGCAGAATACTGGTGGTCAAGTATAGATTGGAATTTTGAAAAAAATATGTGATTTCAAGTATACTGGAGTATCATAGAAACAGCAACTCCAAAAGGGAAAAGTATTGGAGAAGATTATAGAATAGGTGATAATTTGGATTATTAAAACCATGTCAAGTGATCTATGTCAAATATTTGTTAATATTTTGTATGAATTTCGAGTGAATAAATTTGAATTTGAAAAAAAATGAATCTAATAGATACACCAACTTCAAGGGAAACATGATCAAGAAATCCTAGATGAAAAATGGATAAATAAAATAAAGGATTGTATTGTGTGTTCAGTGAAATAAGGGAAATGAAATGAGAGTTGAACGAATTTTAAAACAATTATCAGAAGATACAACAATACACAAAATATTCAAATGAAGGAAAATTCTTATAGAGAATACTAGTGACAAAGAATAGATAAATGAAAGGAAGGATTGTATTTTGTGTTCAGTGAAACGAGGGAATTGAGATGAAAGATTTTTAAAACAATTATCAGAAGATACAACAATACAAAAAATACTCAAATAAAAGAAGATTCTTAAGGAGCATACCATTGACAAAATCAAGTAGAAACCAGAATTTTCAACCATAAGATTCGCCAAAACACTTCAAAGACGTTGAACAGAGGGAACAGCGACACCGTTAAAGCGCGTGCGAAGCTCAGAGGCAGAAGATATCGGAAGCCTTTGATTAGAGAAGCGTAACAAACTCGATTATTGTTCATCGATAGAAGCAGCATTTGTCGACTGTGCACCGCAGAGGTGAGAAAACGCAACAAGGGTTGCGGCCTCCATCGGGATAACTCCACCGGGATAGCTCCACCGGGATGGCTCCAACACGGAAGCCCCGAATTCACAGCTTGCACACATGAATGCCTCGATGCATACAGCATGCCTATCCAACTATATTATGGCCTAAGCTCCTTACCGTAACATGTTTGTACATGCGGCACGTTCGATATCCTCGCGAGATGTTAGTCCTACAAAATATTTTCGGTTTTATTCATCAGTTCATCTCTTTATTCAAAGACAATACTGGTAAAAACAAAAAGTATTCGTCCAAAACTAATTTGGCTTTTTTATAGGAGTTGTTTGACGTGGAAGGAGAGCTTGGTGAGCCGTCATAATATTGTATCAATGTATTTCCCAATGCTCAAACTATTTGGTTGGATTCTTACATTAATGTCAAAATAATCATGAATAGTGTTAATCAATTCTAAGTTCTTTCATCTATAAATTTCTATATAAATAAAAATCGAGCCTCAAATTTCGACATTCAATAACTTCTTTATGAGTGCACCGAATTTGATGATTTTTTTCAGTTGTGTTCCTTATGTTCAGGGCCAGGTTTATGGCCTATCAAATGTATGATCCGACTTCAGGACTCTTTCCTACGGTCCTTCAAAGTTTACATGTGAACCTTATGGGAGAAGATTTGTGAGCTGGCCACACACAGAAATAAAATCAGCTGTTATAATCATCGCGTCATCCAACAGCCATCGGTAGATCTGTTTTCTATTTTCTTTCTACTGATTCACAAAATTCTAATTCTAATAATAATGCCGCGGTACGAACGACGACCAAATTTGGGTCGTAGAACTAGAAATGCTGTAAATTTAGAATATGCACGGGGAAATCAGCAGCAAGGAGATATACCATTCAATTTCCCAGCAAGCTGCATTCAACTATATCTGAAAATACAAACTGCTGAACAACTAACTAAGCACATAGGAAGTCCATATTGAGATATAAATGTAAATACTGATTGTTGGATAATTTTCATCAAAATATAGTGCATCAGATTAAGCTAAGGCTGAGCACACCTGAGGAGGCGCGGCTTGGTGATACAAAGTGTTGATCTTACGGAGATTGCCTTATTACACCGTTCCACGTCATGCCCGGTTCAGTGTGTGCAGTGTGTGTAATTTCTTCAATCCAAACCAATAAGCCATAAGCACCTTGAATGCAAAATGCCGCATCGCGCCTCCTCAGGTGTGTATCAAGCTAAAGTTTGTCATGAGATGCATTAACTATTTGGAGGTAAGAAGTTTGCCGGGCCAGCTAGTATCATATAATTAATCATAATGTTCTTTTTAGCAATGTTGACGAAGTCACTTTGATTGAATGAGCAAACCAACTACTGTAATTGAATATCCATTTGAATAAATCTTTATGGCCGAAAATATTTGTAATAATGATTGAATAGAATAATTTCGGCGCGACTAGAACATGTATTGAACTCTATTGCGAGTTCTTTTCGAAATTCGGACTGAACGTGTCACATTTGAATTTTCAAGTTATTTTAAAAAATCAGTTATTTTACAGAACAAATTTCTACAGTGGTAAGACAGATTGCATTATCAGCTGAAACAGCTAATTATCAGCTTATTCACATCTGCTCAATAATTGATTTGAGGACTAATGATAACTTGAGAACAAAAATATGGTTATTAGTTGAGATTTGCTCGGCGAATATACAGTACCTACTAGCTATTAACATTAACACCATTAAAATATAATGAGAATCAATTCTAAGTTCTTTCATATCATTAAAACTCCAATATTTTTTTATCAATGTGTAGGAAGTAATTTTGGAACAAAACTCATTGACTTTTCATCCGAATATAATACTGTTCACCCAATTGATCAACTTTATCTGAAAACAAAAATTAAAGAAGACAGTACATCATTAAAAAATGGAACAACCAGCTGAATGCAATCGTTGTCAGTGCATATGTGTCTATGATACACACATTGATTAGACGTCGACTGCACAAGGTCAATTTATTCGAGATTATAGGTCGCGGTCGAATTTTATTCACATCGATGGTCCATTACAACCATCAACAAGCCACATTAGCAACGTATCTTTTTTTCATCTTATTGGAAAGAGAAAGAGAGTAAACACTATTGAAGTTCTCTGGACACCAATAACGACCTATGTTTTTAAGGAAATGAACAAATTCCATTCGATATTGCTACTTTTTTGACAGTGATCAGAACAGTATTAGAGCTTACGACAAATTTTATTGAGATCACAGATACAACAAACAGGCCGATTGTCTGTGATTGAGATTATACTGAAATAGCTGAACCCTAAAAGAGAATAGGTTAATTAATTGCTTAATCACTCATCAATACGTAATTTTATTCGCAAATTAAATACATATATAATCATTTATGGAGATTGCACATACTAATACAGTTTCCTATATGTTTATTAATTAATGGATCAAGGATGTAGCCTACTTAGGAGAGGAATAATACAGTAGTTATGAGCAATAAACGATAACAAGTTAATTATCTTATACCTCAAACTGAGAATTTGCAATGAATGAGTCATTTCAAATCCATTTCAATATAATATTTATGAATTGACGATTTTCCAGGAGTCGTAATTAGGTTTTTGCACGTAAAATCAAATTAATTTACATTTAAATCTTATAAAGACGATCAGCATATCACACTCGAACCAATTTAAATACTTGACCTGGATTATAACGAGACAATATTTCAGAAGCAATACACAGGCTAAGTATAATGTACCTTTATTGATGTACATTGAGTTTTGAATGCAAGAAACTATATTCTCATATAAAATCTATATTCTGATATCTATCTGGAAATTCCTAGAAAAAGTGCCCTGTTCAATTTCAACCCAATACGTGGACAATAATAAAAGTAGCCCCTTCTTCATTATAATGCTTTTCCTTTTTTTTCTGAGGGTGATACCCACATGAACTCTAGGCTTGTGCGTGCGTAATGAGGCGGATATGAGATGAATGGATCTACAGTTTTAGGGGAGGTTCCGAACCACCAGGAAGTGATTTTACAACTCATGATCATATTCAGATGATTTGGATCAAGCGGTCACCCTTCCAACGGGACTAGCAGACGAATGATTCTTGACTTATCTAAGCGATAGCTATCAGCGCGACCACAGAGTCAAAGAGTTCCCTAGATGAAGATGAACTTCCTGGTTAAACTTGGAGAGTAAGATCGTTTATGGGGATAAATTGCACTAAGGCTCAATTCACACTTAGAGACTCGACTCCAGTCGAGAGCATATGTTTCCAAATGGTGACACTCAGACAAGTAGATTCTAGTCTCCACGACGTCACCATTTGAAAACACATGCTCTCGACTAGAGTCGAGTCTCTTCT
Source organism: Nilaparvata lugens (assembly GCF_014356525.2). Lineage (NCBI taxonomy): Eukaryota > Metazoa > Arthropoda > Insecta > Hemiptera > Delphacidae > Nilaparvata > Nilaparvata lugens. The sequence continues at coordinate 16,426,948 of NC_052514.1, forward strand.
CGACCTGAGTCGCGTAAGTGTGAATTGAGCCTAAGAGGGAATGAATAATGATTAAAACTGGATAATATTGAAATTTGTGACCAAAATGTTTCATGGTTTAGTCGACACAGTAAAATAACACAGTAATATTATGATCGACACAGCAATATTATGGAGCATATATATTCCTGATTTCGGCACAATAAAATGACTAAAACTTATATACAAATCTACTGCAGGAACTCCATTTCACAACTCAACATTTCTTGTGCAACTGAATACTTATCATATTCTCACAGAGCTCCCTCAGTACTTGTGAGAAAAACTCTGTGAAAAAGCAACCAGTAATCGGAAATAATCGTGACAGAGGCCAGCAACTGTTGGAAAGGAAGCTACCTTCACTCTATTAGCATTGGTTGTATGGGAAACTCATGAGAAATATACTGATGGTTTAAAGTGAATCTCACCATAGCACCATTAGATCGTGACTGGGCACTAACACGACCATTCTTTCTTAGCAAACACTCTTCTTGATTGTATTTATTGCCTTCTTCACAGCACAACACACCATCGGCGGCATCGGCCCATGTTGGAGGTGCACTGGCAGTGCAGATATACCCAACAAGGAGATATTATGGCAAAACCTGCAGCGCAGCAAAATGGTCAGACACATCAACAACACACTGTTCATTTGTCGCTTGCATTAGAGACATTAATAGACGGTAGTAATAGTGGATATGGTGTGGTACAGCAAGTCATTGGACTATTACAATTTTAAATGTGTTATATCTGTCTCATAAACGGTAGAAGAACGTCTTATGAGGTTTGATAGAAATCAGGTACTGTATTACTGTTGTCTTCAACTTCCTACTTTGAGAAAATTTTTATTTATACATTTATTGTATAAAACACTATAATCATAATACAATTATGACATTGGAAAAAAACTATACTGAGCCTGTACTATTTCTCACCAAAAACTTCGATAAAATGTTAATGTTGTCCAAAAGTTAAAGTCATGTAATCATACACTACTTCGTCACTTGATTGTATCTTACTTCTGAAATTAGTAGGATTGAACGTCAAAATTTGTGAAATATCAATCTTTTATCTCTATTTGATAATCGAATCCTTTTCAATCTGATAATTTACTGAATTAGAATGACACACACTAAATCTGAATCAATGGCCAAATAAATTAATATTAATGGAGAATCTGAATCAGTGGTAATATTGACAGGTAATCTTGAAAATCATTGCAAAGTCCTAGAATGTTTGTTCCAGGGTGCATTAAATTGAATGATCTCAATTCTATTGTGAACTAAATAGGTCTGTCTATTCCTGTTGCATCGAACTGTGAAACTCTTTCCTCCTCTAAAGAAGTGATAATCAATGTAGGAAGTTGAAGTTTCAATCTCGTAAATATTGAATGATTGTTCCCAGGAATGTGGAGAGCAATAGAAAATTATCGCTGTTGGTAAGTGTTGAACATTACTATTAATGAAATAATTCAATTCAACCACACACAAAAGGGATGAAAGAAGCGGGTTTCGCATTTAGAATGCTACTTTTCAAATTTACGTATGAGAATCTCATGATCTAGTTTTTAGATTTTTTCCTCTTCGACAATTTCCATTCAAGAATATAGATTAAAACATTTTTAAAGTGGAAATTTCATGTTTCACATTAAAGATTTTATATTCCATTTGTAAAGTTCCATTAGGAGGCATGAACCATATCAATTTTGTATTTGAGAATGGCATAAATATTTTACATAATAGATGCAAACAGGAGAACACCTAAAGGTGCGTACAGATATACGCGCCGCGATCTGTATTTTTACAGAAACTATATAAAATATAAATATAAAAAGCTTGGCATCAGCTGATTGAAATTGAATTGCTCATGTTCGCGGCGCGTAAATCTGTACGCACCTTTATGAGACATTCGAAAAATCAATTTATAATGTACAATTGAAGTTCGAAGAGCAGTTTGAGGTGAAAAAACAGAGCTTGGTTTAGTTACGCTCGCTATAAACTAAACTACGAATCATGAAGTTCCCCCAGTGCAAGCAGATAAACTTTAAAATCAACAAAATATCGTGTCGAGCAGCTTGTAGACACATATGTTATTCAATTCACACTACAAACAAAATGTGTTATCAAACAGAAGCACAGAACTAATTCAATTCCTCGTTTAATAATTTTCTAATGATTTATAGTAGGTAGTAGCTTGGGATTTAAATTGCTTTCAAAGCTCAAACTTATCGATAATCACGGAATCGGCTCGGATTCGCAAGTTGACTTTGAAAACTTGGTCGAACTTGACCCGATTCTCCTCAAACCACAAAACATGGCCGACTATTTCTGGCGTTACAAGGAAGGAAATTGTTACTTGAACTATCATGTGATGGCATACACCTGTCACCTCTAGTCTAGAGTTTGTCCAACTACTATTCACTAAACTTGACAGTTACCATGAACGAAAGTTCCATAACACTATAGACTGTAAATAGTTTCTATATGCATTTTACATGGATGGTATATAGATTAACTGACGCCAGAACTATGAAGCCGACATGCTGGTAACATAAAGATGAAAATAGATGTTCGTATTGAGGCACGCTAGACAAGGAACACTCGTGAATCACGTGATATGTACGTTGGATAAATCCACTCGCACTTATCTAGACCAGGACAATATAATTAGAACAGAGATAACAGTTGATTGTGGTACAAAATTAAACGGTGGACAGGCAGTCTGGTACAAGTGAAATTATTGTATTATAAATAGCATTTTATTAACAATCTTATAATAATAATTATTGTTCAGCGATGGAGTAGAATTACTGTTGACTCACAGATAAATAAAATAATGACACATTCACAGAGAATCTGTAGTCGTTTTATGCTCATTAACTCTGATAATGAGAAAATAACATATTTGAAAACGATAAACACTTGTAATATTACATAAGCTCCACAAAAAATTACACTTCGTAATTGAAAGCATTCAAACTTTAAGATTATATGCAGTGATTTTCGATGAATGAATATTTGGCGATCAACCAAAGTGAAAAGATCTCCATAACTATGTTATTATACAGTACCATAGATAAAGTAAATGTTGAATCTGTGACAGTACTAAGATGTTTTGTAAGTTTCCAATGAATTTGACTACGTTTGATGAGTTTATTGAAAGATCATTATACTCAAGATGGAATTTAAAGCTCCAGCAGTACGTAACTTTTTAATATTGCTAATTGGACTTGAATTGGAAGACGGAAAGTGGTGTATTTGAAAGTGATGTCGAAGGATTGACGGTGGTTGAACATTTCAAACAAAAGTTAAAAAAGCGCAATGAGCAGTAAACCAGATTATTCGCAAATTTATTACGATTGATGTATTCTGGTATTTGAGTTGTACAAGTTTAAAAACGAATTAATATAGAAAAAACAACTATAAGATAAATACTAAGGATGAGAATTATTGTAAAAATTAAACAATCAACTCACTGTGAAACGTCGATAGGGTACAGCTATATATTTCATTATATTTTACTCACCTGGAATGGAAGAAGAAAGATATATTAGATAAAAAAAGTGTATAATTCGAATTCAGATTTTGCATTAAATAAAAAAAATATTCATGCTCATAAGAAATAGTTATCAAAATTTGATCAAGTCTGATTATAATTGAATCCTATCATAACCTACAAGATGTTCATCTCAAATATATATTTATTTTGCTCTGTCATGTAACCCATGTCAGAGGTATTTATTAAACATGGAAAAAAAGCATTTACAATATGGAAAAAAGTCCTTTACATACTTGGATTAATTTCCTTCGATAGTTTAATGTTTAATAAATACCACAAGTTCCATGTTTAATAAATACCTCTGACAAGGGTTACATGATGCATTTGAAAATAGAGAATGATCATAATATGATAATTATTGAACAAAAATCCAAATCGAATTTGATTAAATACAATCTCTCATTTATGTTATTTTCATCTGGAGAATAGTTGTACAATACATTCACGCAATGGTAACAAACATTACTTATTCATGAAACTACAGTTTCATACATGAAAGTACATGAACATACAGTTCATCAATCATTCATTCAGACATGAAACTACAGTTTCATACATGAAACTACATGAACATACAGTTCATCAATCATTCATTCATTAATTTCTCCCCCAATACACTAGACTAGCGCATTATCCTTACAAAAAGTCCAGACCAATAGTTCGATCAATAATAAGCTAGAAGAAGCCTACCAATAAATTAGCCAGGTTTAATTGCGGCGGAAATAGTGGATTAAAAACTATTCAAGTTCACATTATTTCATCTTTGAGAAGGCGTTATTAGAAGTGGATGTACATGCAACCTTTCCGGCATCACTGACCACTGACCACCCAAGCTGTGGGGCAGAGGAAATGCACGGGATAACCATTGATGATCTATCGAATATCCCATCATGTGTACTGTTTTAATAGATAGCCACAAGAGCCGCGAATATTAACAATTCAGTTGAGAACACGCCTTTCAGTGGACTGAACCAGTTTTTCAAATTACTCTCTGAACCTTTAGGCTAATTACTTTACAGTTGACTAGAAATATGTATTGTAAGAAATGAACAGTTACGTCATTAGGAAAAACATCTATTTCATTAGCATTTCGTTGGTATTGTCGATTGATTTTATAAGATAGTTGGAGTCATTGCATGTAGCCTGTAGAGTTTTTGACAAGCGAATAAAAAATTGTTGAATTGAGTGAAAAAAATTTATTGTAGATTATCAGCCAATAATTTTGGATTCTGAAGGAAGGTTTTTGTAGTAAAAAATACAACAGAGTAGTATATTTTTAAATGGAACATACAAAATCCACCAGATTGTTCAAAAAGTCGGAATCTAATGAAGGTTGAAAGGATCTGTAATGTAGTGATAAAGAAATATGTAGAAATAAAAATGACACTAAGCCACTTTTCGGAAAATTCAGGTTTTCATGAAGAACATCAACAAACCAGTCAGGTTTTCATGAAGAATATTTACAAAACATTCAAGTTTCCATCAAGAACATTAACAAAACATTCAGGTTTCCAGAACAAAGAGCATCAACAAAACATTATCTGCCAATCTCTGAGGGGCAAGGCAACACAAAGTAGATTAGTTGAGGTGTTTGCAGCAGTGTAATTGATATTTGTAGGTAAGCCGGATTTGAATAGTACAGGATTTTCACGGGCAAAACTACAGAGGGCCTTGAAAGCAACTCACCGACAAAAAAGAAACAAATGGCGAAAATCTGCTCCTTATTGGCAATGCGATAATAAATTTGGAATGCAGTAATAATTGGAAATCGGTGCCGAAATGAAGGAAGGTCTTTCGGTCGACTGGAGTGGCAGACCTTGTAAACAACTCGATTTGAATCGTCTTGGGTCGACTTCTTTTCTCACTGCTGCCTTATTAACAAAGGTAACGAGTAAATACTCAAGCCAAGTATTGCGTTTCGCGTATCAGTCCACCTGTACTATGAGCAGATCTGATTTCTTTGTTCGAGCCATAGGAATTCGCTTTTTTTTAACGAGGAAAACTTATACTTCCTTCACAAATGAATCAAGAGATATCATTCTAGAACAAATATTAAATAGCAGCGAGTTGTGAGGAGTGATTGCGTTTTGGATTGTTTGAATTTGTTTCACAATTTGAATTAGAGCAATATGGATTGGAATTTTATCTCAGTACGAATAAATGAGTATTAGTTGAAATGTTGCAATAAATAAATAATGAATGATAATTGGAAGCTCCCTCCCTTAAGCTGCGTTTACACCGGAGTTAATAACACAAGTTTTTAACATTTTTGTTATCAACTAATGTTAATGTTATCAACTTACAAAAGTTAATAGCATTGTCAATTATATTGATAACAAGATCTTGTTAATAACAAGGAATTTCCTGTTAGAAACATGAGTTATTAACTTTTGTCAAGAGAAAATTTTGACGATTCAGTCAAGTTAATAACTTTTTGTTAATAATTCGTGTTATTAACTCCGGTGTAAACGCAGCATTAAAACGATTAATCAATATGAAATGCAGTGAAAAATCAGAGATATTCCTATTGGAATTATAATGGAGGGCTTATTTAAAATATAGAAAGAACTGATACAGACATTCTTGAGAGAAATAATATTGTTAACACAATTAGAAATAAAAGGATGATCAATCAATCTGTCAATAAAGGATGAGCTCTATTGTCATAGATTAAGACTAGTCAGGCCCATGTATTTCAAATATGACCATATTGAAAAATGAGAATCGTTAAACATCAAAAAATTATGAGAACCTTGTAACTGACAGTCACTACATTCCATCCATTTGCTTCGATTAGTTTCTAAGATATTCCTCTTCATTGTTATTGTTGAACGGTTCACATGGCCATATTTGGAATACTTGGGCGTGACAAATAGAGCTCAAACTTGAGTAGAGCTCAAACTACTGCTGATGGCAAATCGTAGGGCTTCATCCACACTAAATATTTTGATGCTCAATGTTTAAGCTTTCAGTTTACTGAAGATTGATAACGGTGTAACAACCGAAAATACACCTAGTATCTTGTTTAATAAATTGGTGGTTTTGACTAAATCAAGACGTTTTCATCAAATATTTGACGTTTTTTCACTCACCATTTATTATTATTACATTTTGATTGGATTGTGTTTTCATGTTGAGCTTTGTTCGATTTATGAATATATAATGAGTGTAGAATAAATTTGAATTTGAAATATACATCATATCATCAACACAACAACACTGAAAGTTGAAATAAAAAAAATCACGTGATAGAGTTTGAGTCATGGGAATCTGAAGCAAAAGGACGAGTAGTAATGAGTCTTTTGAATGATACAATCAATACTAAAGTTCTATGCTTTGAGATGATAATGTTGAGTAATCATACTTTCTTACTTTCTTCGTAATTAGATGCAAAATTTATGATAAAATCTGCGATTACAAACCTCATGTAGGAGATTCATTCTAGAGGTTATGTGAAAGAATCATTCTTCTCTCATGGTTCTTTCAAATATTATATACAGTCATGGAAACTCATCAAATCAAGAAGATAATTCATTGATCAATTTTGAAATATATGAGAATATGGGGTGAATTATAGTGTGGTTAATGAAGGCAAAAGAAAATGATAACAATGACACACTGGTATTGCAGCAGTTGAGACGGCTGAAGATACATGAACAAGTACGAAAGAACTGCCGACTTCCCTCAGCTACTTGCAATCAAGACAGACGAAAAAAAGTTGAAAAGGACAATTAGACTGACAAACGACCGAGTAACTCTGCAGGAGGAGGAAAAGAAGAGGAGGAGGAAGCCACTCCTTGCCACCTCTTATGTTCTCCTCGCGACCAGGAACCAGTTCCCTAGTAAGGAAATGAACAGGGAAACACGTATCAGTACTCTTGTGCAAACGAAATCACTGCGGCCTGAGTGTGTGTGTGTGTGTGTGTGTGTGTGTGTGTGTGTGTGTGTGTGTGTGTGTGTGTGTGTGTGTGTGTGTGTGTGTGTGTGTGTGGTGTGTGTGTGGTGTGTGGTGTGTGTGGTGTGTGTGTGTGTGTGTGTGTGTGTGTGTGGTGGTGTGTGTGTGTGTGTGTGTGTGTGTGGTGTGTGTGTGTGTGTGTGTGGTGTGTGTGGTGTGTGTGTGTGTGGTGTGTGTGTGTGGTGTGTGTGTGTGTGTGTGTGTATGAACATGCCAGGTCTCAACAAGTGAGCACTGTAATAAGAATTCGCCAGTTCTCACGTCACCAATTGCTTTTGGCACTCGTTGCTGTGAATATTGCAGTATTCCGAATATTTGGGGCTATGTGGGTGTTCACCATATATCTTTAAATCGAGTGTAGGTATGATCGGTATTGACTATGTACTAGGGTATTTTTATTTATTTAATTATTCAGAATTACACAACCTACAGAAAAGTACCACAGGCTTATAAAACGGTATTTTATGGTGATTTACTCGAGTATATGAATAAAGAGATATTAAATAGAACGTGCTATTTTTCAATGAAAGCATAGTAGAGGAATATCGAATTTTCAGTCCGAAATCTCAAATGGATAAATAAATAAATGAATGAATAAATCTCGGGGAAATATTTATGTGTTCCCACTCAATATCCTTCAAAATTCTAATTTGTTTTGTGTTTCTTAGAATCCCTATAATCCTATCCTGTTTGAAGGATCAACCCCATTCAATTTTATTCATAATTCAATCTTAATTTACAATTGGGAAGTTCTAATAAGTGAAGCTCTATGGTGTTAAAATAGATTTTAGACACAACTAAAGTTTTTGAACGATTAAATATGAACTATTTATTATTGGGGATTGCTTGCTTTTCTTCTTCTTGTTTGCTTCATCAAATGAAAAACAAGGCACTGCCGACTAGTGCGTTGGCTCCAATTATGGTATGGAGCGTTCTCAAAGCTACAAAAACAATGAACACTTACTTTTCTTGGGTAAAATAGGTTTTAGTTTTGGTGTATCATGTTATCTATCCCATTATGAAAGAATCATCAACTTGCTTATTTGTTGAATTATCAACAAAGAATCAACTTGCTGATAGCTCTTAGCTAACGATATAGATTACTCCTTAGATTGTTATTCAATGTCCTCAGGTGAATATTGAGGCATTATTGTCACTTTATGAAGGGGAATAATTATCATAAATAATTCCTGACATTAAAAAAAGGAAATTGACTTGGCGGATTTAAATATCCTTCGGAATTTGTAATTGTAGATGGGATAGACAGCTTTACGTGAAAGTAATATGATTACTTTCAGAAATAATCCTGATACTCAAGAAATAGTGAGTATGAATCATATCAAAGTTTCATCAGTTGAGAGGATGTATTTATTTCGGTAGAGTCAATAGTGATACGTCCTATTGTACTGTACACACTTTTATTTACATTTTATTGTATTACAATATTCAATGAGTATAAATAGAGTATGATTCCCGCCTTCTAGAGTAGAATTTTCGACAGTCAAGTTGTGGAAATTTAATAATTCATACTAGGAATCGTAAACTGAACACGAGATTTTCAATTCAATTCAATTATTCACATGATTTGATTTGATCAAAATCATGATTCATTCACAGATTTGATCAAAAGACAAGTAGAGAACGGAGATATCGTTTCAAAAATGACATTTAAATTGCAATCATGTTGAACACAATTTATATTGCTGAATTGTAGACAAGGACAAACAACACACCTAAAATTGAACCAGGTGTGAAGATAAAGGCTTAGCACAAACTGCTTAAATATTCATGTGAACACCAGAAAGAACGTGTTCACTAATATTCAAACACTTGAGACAAAGCAGTGCGCCAACTCATTGATTTGGAAAACACACAGACACGAACACACACGCGCGAAAACATAAAGAAGCAGTAAAATAATATTTTGGATACGTATAGCATTACCAACACAAGTTTGTGGAAAGATAGAGTGAGAGAAGAGAGGGTAAAGTTCGTATGGGTGATGTTTGGAATAAAAAGGGATAAAAAACCAGTTTGGATGCAAATTAGGAAACCGAATATTATGAGAGTGAAGGTCGAACGCAATGCTTTCCACATTGAGCAGGTATAACGTGGTGGGTGAATGGCTCAATAACAGGATAGGCCTCGAATTAAACGGGCCACAACCAACAAATTAATGCCCCTTCTAGACATGTAAACATGTGGGTACCGTTGCCTTACCGCCCACACTAATGAATATATCAAACGATTCTTTCAAAGATTAAAAGTAGGCTGATTTTGACCTAGAAATTGATTTAGTCACACAATGTTTCTTCAACCCAATTTAGATAATTTAATAAAGGAACTGGGCTGTATGTGAGCTAAAGGGCCTTTAAATGAAATACAGTCTCAACCGACTCAGCAAGATAAATTCAACTCAAGATAATATTTGAAATTATGTAAGTAGGGGTAGGTGGTGTGCTTTTTTATTCCATCGAAGAAATGAAATACTGATTTTCAGAATCAGGATATCCCATCACATCAAATCAAACGAGCTGATCCACCCAATTTCATGAACTTCAAATTGAAGATGACAAAGTATAGTAGGAATTACTTTTCTAAACAACTAAAGACAAACTTTATTTTTTGAAGTACAAAAATGTCAACTTCATGTTTTGAAGTACAAAAATTTCGAATTCATGTTTTGAAGTTTGACAAGAAGGAGCATGGAGTACAAAAGAGGAATGAATAATGAAAATACAGGAATGGAAAGTGGGAGATGTATAATGAAACAATGCTGTAAATCTTTGTTATGATGTATATATTTGTAACTCACTTCGTTTCTGTTCAAAAGAACAGATGAAGCATGCAACTGAGATGTGATGTTTTTAGCCATTATCCGCCATTTTTTCTGCCATTTTGAATTGAATTTTATTGAATTTCAAGTCAATCGGTCAATTAGGAATGGAGTTATCGTGTTCACAGACACACACACACACACACACAGACCAACACCCAAAAATCATGTTTTTGGACTCAGGGGGCCTTGAAACGTATAGAAAACATGAAATTAGGGTACCTTAAATATTTTTGGAAAGCAATACTTTCCTTACCTATGGTAATAGGGCAAGGAAAGTAAAAACTGAATAACAGTTACTGATAATAAATGATAACTGAAAAAACTTCAATAAATAACAACCAAACTTTGTTAAATTTTAATCATGATTAAAGTCTATGAGAACCGATCAAAGAAGGGGTTTCCGAGAAGAGGCTTCTCTGATTGGTTTTCGTGACATTTAATCGGGATTAGGAGTTTTCAGACTGCTGTGCAACCGGGTGTTATTGAAGAAAGCCTAGTATATTAGAATACGTGGACTTGAACTGGAATCGAAACATAGTGGAGAAGTGAATGTGGGGTGTATCAGATAAGGTGGAAATGTTTTTTCAATTTATACATGAGCTATTTTTTCTAATATAATAAAGAGTATAATTGAATCGGTCTGAAGAGAAAGGGAACATGTCAAAAATCATAATTTTTCAGGGGAGAGAATAAGACAGATATCAGAACAGTTCTTGTCTGACAGTTAGGATGCTAGAGAGGCAAGTTATATTTAGATACTGGCACATAATAAAAACATCTCTGTCCAATAAGTTCATCTACAAATATGTTTGGCAAAGTTAAACAGCTCTGTGTAATAGCTGACAGATACAGACGTACTGGAAGTTCAAACAATATACTGACTGACGTCTCCAAGCCACAACGTCTTGTAATGTAACAAGAAAGGATTCTGCCTCTGCATTCATCCATTTTCAAAATGGAGGTTTAGAAAACAAAAATTATTTTTATCTCAACTTACTCATCTACATTGTTCATTTTCACGACATGCATTCAGTTTTCTAAACAATCACGCAGATTCATCGCATCAAACTCTCTACACAGGAAAGTAATAATGACTTTATTACAGGTTGCCATTTCAGCCATTAAATTTTGCGTTGCCATACTCGACGGCTCTTTGACTTCAACGAAATGCGGTTATTTCGATAATTCAACTACACGAACATTTCGCGAACTGTGTGGAACAATAAATTGTTCCGCAAAGCCGATCTCTAATTCTCCACCTCTCTCTTCATATTTCCATTCACTCTGTTCACTCTCTCGATCTTTCATCCTTGTTGATCTTTCACACGTACTCAATTTCTCCCTCTCTTTCTCTCTCACGAGTTGGGAACACCAGATTTAACGCGGAACTAGCACCGTAATTGAATACGCTTCTGGGATCCAGATTGGAAAGTAATTTAACATTCACTCTGTGCTCTTTTCTCATCCCATCCTTGCCATGATGCCTCTTGCTCATTGCCTGTAATTTCTGCAACCAACACTTGCCTTCTGTAAGTTTCCGCTTACCAATGCAATCACTGTGATAGAGATAATTTATAAAGAATTGGATGTTTACAGATATCAATGAACGCCGAGAGTGTTTTGAGGTGTTTCCTGAGCAATTTTCAATGGTTTTCATATTCTATTTGGAGTAACGAGTTCCATCATCCACCATCCATCACATGAGATCAATTTGAGAACAATCCAGTGAACGTAATTACTGTATTAAGTTGTAAAACTTTAATTGCAGTTTGGTTTGATTTAATTGCATTTTTATGAACAAATTCAGTTTGATGAGAAAATGCTTCACTATACATATCAATTTCACACGAAAATAGTGAATATTTTCATTGAATTCCTTGATTTATAATAAAATTAGAAACCAGACGCCAGAATAACATAGGGAATATCAGTAAGCGTTTTGATGTACTGTGCTTTTCAACACATCATTACAAGTTTCTTATTCGTATCAGTTTCATGACTGTACCTTCAATTCAATTCAATCCAATTCGTTTATTTCCACTTGGCATACAATACATGTACATATTTATATTTGATATTCAACAAAATAAGAATCGCATTTTTACAAAAACAGTAGAAAGAACATATTGATTGAGTGGAATTCCCCCAGTAAGACTATGCGTCTGAGCAAGCAGTATTATTCAATAAGTAGTTATATGGTATTATATTTACTATAAATTACAATATGTGTGATTAAAATTACACAACTAAGATTCAGATAACAGTAGGTGAATTATAAGTGATAAGATAGTATAGTGTTGGGTGTAGCTTGATATCTAGAGTGGGAGAGCAAGAGGACCCAAAAACCGGAGGTAATATATTGTTTTATAAGCCTCTATTATGTTTTGGAACTCTAAATACTTGAACGTGACGTATGAGTGTATAAATGTATTTAGCATTTCGAAATATTAATGTATAAAGTTATTCCCCAATCATTAAAGTTATACGCATCAATCATCCAAGTTCTATGAAATCTTGTCTACATTCTACGTTATAAACATCAATGAAATTAATATCTCATATTCATTCAAATTCTTATAATATCCTCAGGGAGTTTGAAACCTATATAAAGATTAAAGTACTTCATTTTCAAGCTTGTACATTAGACTAGTCGCATATTGAGACGCGACCCAAAGCGACGTGACATGACGTGACCGGAGTCTGGAATCTGTTACATGAGTTAATATCAAATGATCATATTGTATTGTTTACACGAGCTAGCCTATGAACTATAACAATTTGAATTATAATACGCGTTTAATCAAATGATATTATGGGTGACCACAATAATGTTGCAAACTTACCAATTTATGAAGGTATGAAAGCAGCAAATCACCACCTAATTATTTAACATGATTTTCCCAGTTTCGAAGCTCTTCTCTAAGTATTCTGTTATCCATACAGTATAACAAACCATAAAACTGAACTTCCACGAACAGTTTAGGCGGCCTATGAATAAAACATGGCATAAGCAGGTAGCAGTGGATGGCATGTGGCAATTATAAGCTGATGATGGCATGCTTAATTCATAAGAGACCTTCGAATGGTGACTGTTCACTGGTCACTGTGACGCCAGCGGCGGTGACAACCAGTAGTCACTGACAATTATCATCAATTATTAGTGACACTAACTACTTGACCAATACTTGATTCCAGTTACATTGGGCTGATTTTTCGAGACGAAATATTTGAAGCTTGGGAAGTGAGTGTTGTCCACTTCCGTGTTCACAATACTTGTTACTTCTTTTATATATTCTCATAATCAAGACTTTGCTCGTTTTTGAAACATTTTTTCAACATGGTGATTTAATATCTTAAACAATCTTTTTTCTAAATTATTTTTCCTGTTGTGAGGGATATGTTTAGTGTGAAACATTCAATGCAGTCTGATTTTCTTATTCCTTATCTCCTCCACCTGAGCTTATTCTGAATCTTCATTCTTATTAAAATAAGCGTAATCCCTCCTCTACATCCTCTTTTGTACTTGTTATTAAAATGACACTCCTTAACTATCTCCTATTCTACTACTAAACTCTTATTCCTGAGTTAATTTGATGTAATCCTTTAGATTCATCCTCGTTTCTTCAATTCATTCAGTGCCAATGCAAATTTTCCATCACCCATCTTCACTTCCACTTCTTTCACCTTCAATTCCCATCTATCCATTGACAATTTCCGATAACAAAATAACATGAAATTCGCATTAAATACTCCAAATAGTACGAAAATATTTGTAAAATAACACCTTAGTACCCTATTTGTGATCTTTTTTATAGAAAATAAAAAATTGAAAACAAATAGTTTCGATGATCACATCATTTTCAAGTTTTGAAAATAATTTGTTCAAATAAGAAATTGAGTAGCCCTGAATAACGTTTTCAGAGAATAACAAAAATTATAAGAACATTCAATATTGAAAGATGAACTCCTAGTCATTATCTACAGTTTATGCGAGAATGACACTGTATAAATTCTTACAATTTCAAGACTCAAATCTTCCTTTATAATGCACATGACATATTCTTACGGTAGAATCGTACCAACACCTATCGTATCATAATTACAATCTAACACCATCTCAGATAAATCGAATAATTTTTATACAATCACTTCCAATTATTATAAAGTTATCTTTATTGAATTATCCAGAAACTAATCCTGGAAACACCTTCACATATCACTAAAATCGTATACCGTATCATAATTACAATCTTACACCATCTCAGATAAATCGAATAATTTTTATACAATCACTTCCAATTATAAAGTTGTCTTTATTGAATTATCCATAAACTAATCCCGGAAACACCTTCACATATCACCAAAACCAATCAACCGCCAACCAAAAAGGACACAAAAATCAACACTACAATCCAAAGATTTCACATGAGATTGCCAACACTCAGCGAATTTGTATTCAAACTCGTCGACCAGTTTTTTTTCAGCACATTGGCATCATGTACCTGCTATCTGATACAATCTGGACAAGTCTTATCCAACAGCAGCAAAACCAACAAGACCGAAATTTAGTTGCCGTCTGAAGGGGAGATGAAAATTGTACAAGAGTGTAATGTCTATAATGTAGTAGCCACGCTGCCTCTGGGCCACGCAATACATCTGGAAATATTATAACTATACATATAATTCGTGGTGAATTATATCTATACATTCGACCACAGCACGCGGTGGACTGCATGGCCATTAATCATAGCAGCCGCCGTATTATATTCACTCCGCCTATTTCTACTGTGGAAGGCACTTGTATCTCTCAGACAAACTCACCGAAACTTTATTAAAACTGAATGAATTTATCGGTGTTGAAGCCTATTTCACAAATAATTTATAGGGTGGTCGATGACTGATTTTTTCCTTGCTAAGACAAGACTGGAATACAAATTGCATGTTATTAGCAGTGATGGTGAATCCTACTGGATGGTAGGCTCGGAGAGAACAGAGGTAAAAATATTCAATTTGATGTATAACAATTGTACAGTGGAGTATAGTAGAATGTATAGAGTATAGGACAATGTATAGATGTATAGTAGAGCATCACTCAAATATGGAGGAAACAAAACCTTCATCAATATTTTCACGGAGAGAATAAAAATTAGTATTCCAGATTAGTGAACATATAAACCCATACTGAATCATATTAATCCCTGTGGAATATTATTCATATTAATCCACATGTAATACGCAATATAAATAAAACCATAATATCCAAGATCTTGGATAGATATTTTCGTATAAAAACGAAAAATACAGTTAGTTACACAAGATAGGTCGATATTTTAGTGATAATATTAAATAATATATAGTGACTAATATCATACTAATGATATTAGTATTCTCATTTAATCAGAGAAATGAACCATTCAATTCTATCATTTCAGTATAAGTATAGCATTAAAAATAGACATTTTCATTTCATTTCTTCTTCGAAACATTTATCATCAAAACTAAATTCCCTTCGACTTGTTTAAGATGTCATCAGTTGGAAAAACCAAGTAATAAACTGATGAAACGATAGTAAATTTTGCCGCAGTGAATGGAATTAGCAACATTCAGATAAGAGGGCAAAGCAGATGTGCCTATATAGAGCACACAAGTCGTATCAAACTGCGATAAGAATTCACGAGTTCAGTTTATAAATAGACTAGCGAACTTTAGTGGAAGCCGAACTGTAAAAAAACACTAAAAACTTTTCTATCACACTTTCGTACTCAACTCTTGCTAACATAATCTCTTCTCTCCTAATAGTCTGTATCTGAATTATGTCGGATATATTCTCTCGAACTTACTTCATCATGCAGGAAGTGTTTCTGATTTTGTAAAGCATTCCCTATTTTGTTTTTAGTGAATAATTGCGATATCTCACTTATTTGCATCTTTGTAGAGCATTTTTGTTGGAGTACAAAGAGAAGAACACCTATAAAACTGAAATTCTAGTTGGATTAAGCAGTATACATTAGCGAGTGATATATGAGTGACTCTTTACTTCTAGACGTGACGAAGTTTAGACAGCAATGTACACTTGATCTGAACTAAATGTCCAACACATTTAAAAATGGATGAACATTGAAACAAGAACATTTCAAAAGTTTAGCTCTCATCAACCAGTTTTTAGCATTGTTCTGGATAATCAGGTTTAGTTGCTCTACTACTATCAAGCTAATTCAAAATAAATTTGAATAAAAATGAAATTATGCTCTAATAAAGAACTAATGAACTTTATTGCTCTATTGTTAGCATGTTATATATGATAGCGTATTTTCCTATTATAGTGGTTGACGATATAGAGCGCCTTTATTCATAAAGGCTATACATTTCAATTTGTTATGAAACATCAATATCAAATGAGCAACTGTCTCTGTTCTCTGTATTCTGTCTGTAACATGGATTGAGTGAGAGATCTCTTAACTTCTCTAATTTGCTAGATCTCTCTGAATTGCTTCAACTTCGCCCACAATATTAATCACTTATGAAGTATGAATAAGTATAGTCATTCATATTATCTTTGCTCATCTACAACACTCATCAACATTTTCTATTCCAACAATACTTATTGAACCATCAGGTACTGACTTATCAAGTACATTTAATCCAAGATCCACCGCTTAGTTTAGAATTTTAGATTTAGCACTGGTTCATAGAATTGTCTGGAAAGCCATACTATTCCACCTAATGCTTCTTCCACACTCTTGTCAAGTGCGTACAAATGACGACGAGCGCGAGAGTGTGGATGCATCGCTCGCCTTCAATCTGCCCGTATACAGTGAGCCGCTTGGCAAGCGACTTGGCGAGAGTGTGGCGCTGGCATTACAGAGCGGGACTAGAAAAAGATGAACAGAAAAAATCATTAAATTAATAAATTACATCGAACAGGACTATAATTCGATTTTCTTCATTAAGATCCAGACAACACAACTTTCGAAACCCTGTCGTTCTGTACACTGGTCCAATTAGGCTAATGAACGTTATAAAGACAAACGTGGACCAATCTATCGTTGTTTAATGTGGCATCTGCTATGGTTAGATGGTACCGTTATTAGACGAAGGATCCCTTCCTCCACCGCCCTACAGTAGACCCCGGGTGGCACGCGACCACTAATCGGCGACGAATACCTTCACACTTGCGCAATAAATTATTTGTTCACTTCCTGGCGCACCACAACTAGAGACCACAGACGAGGCCTGCTGTGGCACCAAATCACGCCCACTACTCCAGACTAGTCGCTACACTTGTCTATTTTGATGATATTCTAGAGACTAGTAAATCCAAGTCAGTCAGAGTCTGTGAGATCATTCAGAGAATCTTTTGATGTTATAGTACATTTCTGAAACTCAAAGGCTCTTAATTTTATTGTCTTTCCTAAGAAATCAGTGTCTAGTTTAGAGTAGTTTCACGCTTTTTGAGTCTGTGGTGTTGCAAAGAAAAAGGCGTATTGAATCAATATATATTCTCTGAGTGTTAATCTTTGGTGAAAACAGAAATTTTAAATTTAACCTCACTTTGGACTATTTATGTGCCAAAATCAAGGAATTGAAGAAGTTTTGGGCAATTGCCTGTTTCTCTTTCCAAATATCGTGTTTGTGACTGTTCTAATAAATAAATAAATAAATATATGTGCAACTCATGGACCAATACAAAAAATAAAAACATTCAAAGAGTCAATAACTTCCTTGGCCTATGTAGCCGGGAGACATTGCTGTGTCCGGCCTGCAAAAACTGAGCTTCAAATTAAAAGTTCATTATCCACTCATAATGTATGCACAAGAACACTTCAATTCTAAGGTTGAAATACATTCGTAATCTTGCCTTTGAAATTTCTTCATGAAAAATTCACTTCCAACAAAAACTTTTTGTTCTTAGACCTTTAGAACTATTTGAATTGAATTGAGATGATCTATTTAGTCAGTCGAACTAACAAATTAATAATAATAATACTGAGGGTGAAGCCCACATAAGCTCTCAGGATTGTGCATGGGTGAGTAAGAGGGATGATGATGGGAGATGATGACTACTTTTTAGGTAGTCGAGACCGACGAATTATCGTCTCCTCCGAAAGACGGTAAATTGATGGGCATGTCGTAAAAAACGATATAGATTATTTCATTGATTTCATCCATGATTATAACTTGTGAGCTCAGTTACAAGATATAACAATAAGGTAACGCAGAAAAGGGTAGAGGCTTGAGGCTTATAGATTTGAAGTAACTCAGAAGAGTTACACATGTGAAGAGAATCACATCATGGAATACCGGCTTAGTTTAAAACTGTTGAAGTTTAGAGAGAAAGGAAAATAAAAGAATGTAAGAGGTATCTCACGATAGAAGTTTCAAACAGGAAACCACTAAATTCACAATGATAAAATTTTGAAATTTGAATGCATTGAAGGTATTGGAGTGTCCATCAGTGTCTGAAGAACACATCTCGAACAAAAAATTACTATATACTTGTATCAGATGATATGGTTTCTAATAATAGGTTGAATTATACTTGTAGCTTACTTAACTGATTAATCCACTAAATAACGACATAAATTATTTATTTAGGCTGAGAAAAACCTGTCTTCAATATTCACGACAATCGATAATCATCTCATTCGACATGACAATCTGTTTTCAATGATACTGCAACTCAAAAAAGGTTGAATTTGACATTTGATCGTTGTCATCTGTTACAGAATCCGTTGGGTAAACAATTTTCCCGCTCTTATACCTCTGGAAAACGCAATAGCGTCACTCCATTTTCCCCGAGTAGAATTTTCCTTGGCTTTTCCTTCGTCATAACGAGGAGAGGAAAACTCAACAGACAATCGAATCGAGAGCGTCTCACATCGTCAGGATGCTGTCGCGGAAATGGTTTTCCCAGAAAAGCCACCCCGAGGAAAAACGCGGAAAATATTACTTGTCGGTAAACAGGTCCGGAAAAGGGTGGGAAAGCTTCCACCATAAATCCAGTTGCCCCTTCCATTTGAATGTGGACATTTCTTGGCTTATATCGGAAAAACTGTGACAAGGTGGTCGGAAAATAAGATTGATTTTAAGTTCAATAACTTTGGAAACCACCCAGGTGAAGTGGTTTCAGTGCTGTGCTATTCAAAGTCGATTACTATACTGAATACAGTTGTGGTTTTTGTTATCAGCTCACTTGAAAAGCTTCTTATTGGAGGATTATTACTTGAGATCCGACAGTAAATCGACTCTGGGAAGAAAATGTTTTTCGATCGATTAGTGAATCAATTCAACAATTTTAGAGATTTATTTTTCATTGATTGATATCTCGTGAATCGTGAACTTCAGTATAATAGTTTAATCAATGTTCGACTAATATTGAATTGGTCACATTCATATCCAAGTTCTACAAAACTTGATACAGACCGCACCATCAAATAACGGAATAAATTGCAGATAATACAAACATTATGAATTGTGAAATTCTAAACAATGATTTAGGATTCAGCCACTTACCTGGAAAAGAAAAACATACATTACAAATTGCTCTGACAAGGAGTTTACTGCACTTTTTCCGACACATAATTTGTATTGAAATTGTCCTTAATTCCATGAATAATTATAATTATTGTAATACATGTCGTTTAATTATCATCTAATCCATTACATATGAGCAGGAACGGGAGCAGAGTTTTTTCACCCCAAAAACTATAGACTACATGAATTGATCAATACGCAGATTCGACAAAAAAACTTAATAAAATAAATAGCTTTCAAAGATAAAAAAGGTTGTAGTGGCCTGGTAATTGGTTAACAAATGGAATGCAAATTGCCTTCCGATCAGAGCCCTTCACAAGTAGTCGAATAAGAAAAAAACGGAACAATGAAAGTATCGTTGAAAAAAGAAGAGTATCCTTGAATAAAGAGGGTAGGGTATTGTGTTGCGCCTCCTTTTTTTCTTCAGGATTGCATTTCGATCTGATTCTTTTGTGAATGAATGAATGGATAAGGAGACACGGCTTATACCCCGAAAAAGAAGGGTGGAGTGTCCGATTTGGGTTTGGGGTGGAAAGAAAGCAGAATGGAATGGGTGTGCGAAACGGATGCAAACAGTTTTCACAAACTCACAACGCAAAACAAATTTTATTCAAAACCTAGACAGGAAGTGGGAAAGATGATGCGGTGATGGAGGAGGGGGAAGTAAAAATTGAGAACGAATGAAAGTGTGTGAACGAGACAGAAAGCCAGAGAGGTCAAATACAAATGTTTGTGACATATTACATAGAGAGTGGAGTGTGAAGAGTGACGCTGAATAGAATAAGTAATAGAAAAACAAATTAAAACTTTTGCACAACAAAGCAGTAGTTAAGGACAAACGCGTTTGTGAGCGAATTTTGCAGAAGAGATAGAATAGAATAGAATCTCTGACTTTATTTTTTAAAGGAGATTTTAAATTTATTTTTAGATATAGATAGGAGTAGAGATAAAGAGCAAGAGTGATAGAGCTCTAAGGAATAAGCAACAGAGGTCCTTATTATAAGGAATAAGGATAGAGCAATAAAGGACAAGGACAGACAAGAGGATGAAAATTCAAACAAAAAATGCACATTCAACGTTCAACCTTTGTACTGAAGAGTAGAAATATCACATAAGTAAAAAGTATAAGTATGAGTGGAAAAATGTACATAATGATACAGTTTATGAGGCAAAAATGAAGATAGGTTGTGAGAGAGAGAGAGTGAGAGTGTGTTTGAGAGAAAGAGTAAGGATCAGTGAGCTCTAAAAAAGTATCGAGAGAAATATTATAACAAGATATGTGAGGAATTTCGATTTAGAGGTGGACATACATAGATTGAAAAAGAGAGAGAAATCTAAGAAATAAAGAGAGAGCAATGAGCTGAGAGGATGAACATTAATACAACAAATGCCTGTAAACTTTTGCAGAAAGAGCAAACAGATGAGCCGATTTCGCTGTAGAGATAGAGCGAGAAAGACTATGAAAGAGAGAGAAAAGAGAGATTGAAGGAAGAAGAAGGAAAGTAGGATATAAACGAAAGCAGTGAATAAAAGTGGGGTCGGATAGAGGCGTCTGATTTACATGATAATGTGGAAGCAGGAAAAAATCGTGGCTCCTCGTATCGGATGTAGTCCAAGTGGTACTCAACTGAACAGCCGTGGCACGGCGCAGTCGGAATTTATCTAAATTTAGCAGACAATTTCGGAAGATTGGACAGACGATATGCCTGATATTGAATCGAGATATTGGCGTCGACGGAATAGAAGCTAAATTGGAGACCAGCCCAATCAATTATAACAATAATTATTCTCAACAGTATAACAGTGAACATCTAATCCAAGAAAGATGTCTCGGCAGAATATATGCTAATCTTGCTAATCAGTGGCTTCACTGCTCAAGTTTGAGACTGAATTTTGAAATTTATTGAAAATGCTGAAAAAACTTGAAAGTACACATTGTAGTGTGCTACTTGTATAGTTGAAGTAGGTCACCACTTGAATTCTGTATATTTTCTCTTGTGATAAAAATGAAAGAGTAATCGGGACGACTTCCATGGGTGCTTTGGTAACAAATAACTGTTTTGTTATTACTAATTAGTACAATTACTCCAGTTTGTAACCCACATAATCTATAGATTGATTTTGAGGTTGCTTCAACTATAGGTTGAAGATCAAGCCATCCGTTTAATTACAATATTGGATAAATAGATACAATACGAGTGAATGAATATCATTCCTAATTACTAGGAACGTATTGAATGCATTGTAATGCATTGAATGTATTGTAATGAATGCACGTATTTCAAACGAGAGATAATTTTCCTTATACTTGTTACTCCCTTACTCTTTATATGACTATTATAATATTTTGAAATGGATCAGATAATTGATGAATAATGAATCTAGTTGACTTATTGATCGTACATATTCTACATCAATTCACATTATGTATGTCAGCTCATAACTTTCTTCATATTCCATATTGGTCAGCGGCATCAGTTGCTGATAAAATAGTTTGGAACAAGAAGTAGATAAAACTAAAGAATAGTATTCTTAAAGAAATACTCTGACAAGATATATTATCCTATAGTTCAAAATTCAAATGTGAAATAGTTGAACTAACTAAGTACAGAGAGCACTATTTCAAATGCCGTAACTAAACCATAGCAATCGTAATAACATTTTCTACACCGTTATAAATAGGATTACAAAAGAAGAGGGCAATAAATACTGGGCACTTAATTCCGGGGCGACAGTTTGCACGTTATTCGAAAATAAAATGAATTTTTATCGTTTTTGAAAAAGTGCCAGCCACTCGGTACTCATATCGGATGGGTGACCTCCAGATTAGAGCCAAGAACGGTAACACTTCAACTGTTCAAGGGCCCACCACTCATGCCCACTCAACCTCATCTAGCGTCTCACATCTAGACTATTTCTGTTTTCAAAAAACTAAACTCTGTCTGGAGATTGGAGTGCGATTTTACAGGAGATTCAACCCGAATAGTACACTGTTTGAGGAGACAAGAATAAAAGATCTCAGTTTTCTTAAAAACGTAATCCTGTCTTCAGATTGGATTATGATGTACATCCAACTGAAATGTACACTCTCAGACAGATTAAGCACACAGCTGAATTAGAGACATAAGCACAATCTACGTCCTACGCTGAACCACGTTCACTTGTAAATATGGATTTATCATAATGTGTTTCATTTGAGGTTTAAACGAGCATCTGACATTTCTTCGTTTAAACCGAGCATCTAAATACGGGCCTCAATTCGTTAGTAATTTGAATATACTGTATGTGGGAATACATCCAAATATTCAATGAATATCGATAAATTTATTAGGTGGGTTGTCACTTTTTTAAGGGCATTATTAGATCTAGATTATTACATATACAGTTCATTAAATAAGCAGAGTACAAACATATTAAATGAAGTAGTTTCGTAAAATTCAAAAAACAAAATTTGTGAAAAAGAGTAGTTCTTTCATTCAAGATGAGTGCTCAAGCTTATAAAGCAAATTCAAGAGACGGGAAGATAATTGAACTGCTGAGAAGCTCGAATAGTTAATTGGAGTTTACAACTGAGAAAATCAAATGAGATTCCAAGGGTCATCAATCAGAACGTCATCATTTAAGAGGAAGACAATGATAGGAGAGGAACGGACATCAAATTAAATATATGATAACGAATAAAAAATAGTGAAAGTTACGTGTATAAAGTTTAGTTAAGAATTTAGTTTACTGATAGTGTTGGATAATGAAAAACTTATCATAGAGAAACAATAGCGTAAGTAGATATCCCAAGGTATAGGGCGTTTATGTCGCAACTTTTACTGTTATCTCAAGCCGATTACTGTCTATTATTGTCGATTTTAACTGTTTTGAGCGGGTAAGGGTGTATGAACGGCACAATATGAGAGACTACCAGTGTCATAAAGCTTCACGGGAAAGAACTACGTGTACTATCGGCTTGAGATAACAGTAAAAGTTGCGACATTAACGCCCTATACCATGGGATATCTACTTATGCTATTGTTTCTCTATGAACGTCTTACTGTAATATTTCCAAATCTTTATATATTTGCTAATAACATTTATGGATTTACGAGCTTCAAGCTCACTCATTCATCAAGTTTTATGGGATATCCCATCATATCTTTAACAGAAATATTCATATTGAAATTCATTACTGCGCAAACATGAACGAAAACAAGTAATGCAGCATCAGAATAATATGTTTACCCAGAACAAGTGATGAATATTATGAAAATTTTATCTAGTAAGTGAACAGATTTCAGGTGTCGTAAACCAAGATAGCTTTCAAGTTGAGCTTTGACTTGGAAAGACAACAAGAGGGGTACTTGATTTTTGTGCTGCTAGATGGATAACAGACCGACCTAACCGCAAAAACAGGCGTAAGACGGTTACCGTAATAAGTTCCGGCGGCAATGGCGAATTTTCACGAGCGCTAGCTTTTATTTCCTCGGAAAAACTGCGCTGTAAAACCTGGCTCTCGGAAAACTTGCGAGTTTTCTTTTCTTCAGTTCCCCTCCGGTGTTTGGTGGCCGTATAATAATAACACGCGAGTCATACAGAGTGAAAAAGCTTCGCCAAGTTGCGACGGCGGCAAAACTGAGTTCTGCTTTATAAATCCTTTTAGAACACCCGGCGTCTTCTCAATCCACAATGGCCAGCCGTTCAAGTTCGGACTGAATTATTCATAAAATGCCCATCTGTTGCTCTGCCACTAGCATTCAGTAAGTATTGTATCATATCATATCGATTTTCTAATGATTGGGAATTAACTTTTTCTTTACTTTTATCCTTATTATTATTTACTCTTCTCTATTAATTGATTTAGCTCTGAATGATTTATCGTTTCTATAATTTGGTTTTTACTTATTGATATTTTCAGTCTTAATTTTTTTTCGCTTAGACATAATATTTCGTTTGAATTTTTAACTTTATTTTTTACGGTTAAGTGCTGAAGGGGAGGGTATCCTTGATACCCTCTCTGAATGGACTTCTTAAGGTCCAAACTTCACCGTTTCATGTGAAAACATTACAGTAGTACCTTACCTTTTGCATTTTTCATCATTTTTCCTGCTCAATATTATTGTAGAACTCATTAGTTTAATATGATTCACCATGTCATTTTACCGCTACTGGTATTTATTTTTAACGCTAGAACGTAAGTTGAATTATGTTTTGTTGAACACATGAATGAAGGAATCTGAATCTGAATCTGAATTCATATTGTTTTCCTATATTGTATTAATGGATTAGGTTCAAGATTCTCTTTGATTATATGTAATTGTATTTTGATTAAGAATTTTATTTATTTATTTATATTAATCTTATGTAATTTATTATTTTTGTATTCATTTTTTTCTTATTTTGTAAAGGGTTGTGTGGCAGAGAGGACCAGGAGTCCTAGCTCCACCCTAATAAAGGCATACAATCATTCAATCAATCCATCTTCTTTCTTCTGAATTATCCCGTATTGTCTTCTCAACAATTTCAATCTCTCCTAAGTTTTTCTGTTCTTTCTCTGTCGTTTATCATCCATCTTTTCATATTACTTCCTTCCTTCACCATTCCCGATCTTCGTCTTTATTTTTCTCATTCACAACCTCTCAATTTTGCTTTCTTACTCCTTCATCTGTCATTCACCAACCATTCAGTTTCTCACCGATACTCTTCTCCTCAATTATTGCTCTTCGCTTGTTCCTTCCTCAGTCATTTATAATTTATCATCTCTTCCTCCTCCATCATTCGTGTTCCTAGCAATCCTCATCTCAACTATTTTCTCTTCACCTGTGTCTTCCTCTACCATTTTTTTATCATCATCTCTTCATCGTCCATTATTCGTGATCCTCATCTCCTCAACTAATTGCTCTTCACCTGTTTCTTCCTCTTCTTCTTTTACTTATCATCATCTCTTCCTCCTCCATCAATCGTGTTCCTAGCGATCCTCATCACAACTATTTTCTCTTCACCTGTGTCTTCCTCTTCTCCCTCTACTAATAATCATTTTCACTTTATCATCTCTTCCTCCTCCATCGTTCGTGATCCTCATCTCCTCAACTAATTGCTCTTCATCTTTTTCTTCCTCTTCTTCCTCTACTTATCATCATCTCTTCCTCCTCATTCATCTCTTTTTCCTCCCCGCGATCCTTATCTTTTCAATTCAACTCTTTCTTCATTTTTTCCCTCCCTAATTCGCGAAAACCTTGCATCTCTTGTACGTTTTTCACGGCTAGCGTAGTATCACGTCGGTGCTATTCTGAGTCCTGAGTCCGTGGTGATTTGCGAGGTCAACGCTCTAATTTGTAAGGCCTGCCTGCCTGCTGCCTGCCTGCTTAGCCAGTGAGGCCGTCATCGTATTACTCTGCCCAGCAACTACACTTTATATCTGTGGATGTAGTTGCTCCATCGTATATTGGAGGCCAATGTCGGGGTGGCCGTCAATTTCTTTGTTTCCCGGTCTCACTGCAAAGTGCGCGTCTTCCTTCTTCTATTCCACTTCCTTTTCTCCAGTTTCCTTTTTCCTTCTACTCCATCGACAATCTCCTTTATCTTCCTCTTCTTCGTTCCACCACCTATTCTTTCTTAATTTTCTTAATTGTCCTCTCCTTTTCCTCCATACTCATCAATTTTCCGTTTTATCTCCTCTACTCAACATCCAAGCCCATGGCATTTACATTTGAGAAAGAATTACAAATCAAAATTGTCAAATTGGTAATTGGATGGTTACTTCTTTCTTATTTTGTCTTGCCATAAGTTTGTTACAACGAATAAGTTGTAACAAATAAACATAAAATAGATCATCTACTCTCTTCTGAAATTTCACGTTTTCAAGAAATCATCCAAAATTTTTTATTCATTTCATTTTATAAATTTCCTCACTATACACCTCTTGTTCTCACTATCATATTTCTTCAGCCACTTTTCATTCCTCTTCTTTTATACATATTAATGGTGTAATTTTTTTTATTTTTCCTTACCTGATTCAGTATATTGTTCTTCTTGCCTGAGTCTAAATGATATTTTCTTATCTTTCCTACCAAACAATTTTATTGAATTTCCTTTTGATCATTAAAGTAACTGTCTCATCTACCATCCCGTTTTCAAAATAGTAATTGTTTATTTATCTCATATCTTCACCTATAATCTTCTCTATATTGTTTTTTTATCTCATATCTTCACCTATAATCTTCTCTATATTCTTCGCTTCTTCACTTTTTTCTCTATCTTCCTTTCATTTTTGGATTTGAATCTCCTCTTTTATTATTCTCTCAATCTTCTACTATTATTGTTCAACTTCATTGCTCTCCATCTTCTTTTCTATCATTTACTTTATTTTACTATTTATCCTTTCGTTCCTCCACTTTACTTACTCCATCCTCGTCCTCCTCTTCTTAAAACTGATTCCTCTACGATTCTCTTTGTCCTGCACCTTTTTTTTCTCCAATCTAGTTCTTTTTCGTTTCTGTTTTGCACTTCATAGAGTCCGAAATCGACATTGATAATTTTCGAGTTCGCTACGTGCGTGAAGAAGCATCGCTACATCACGTACTAATCTGCTAGATTTTGAATCCAGCCAACCCTGTCTTGTAATTTCAGGTTTCAAGCAGAAGGATAATGCTTGTATTTTTGCATTTCTTCTATTTTTGTACGTACAACTACGTACCAAACAACATCCTTGATTTAGCTCAGTCTTCGCTAAGCGCATGTATCTGCTGCTTTTATGTTTCCACGAAGTGTTTTAAAACAGCCAAAAATTTATATTCTTGATAGGAAGGAATTTCTAGAGTTATCTCAGAAGTCATAAAATTTCATTAGAATGATTCTTTGCATCCCCAAACATTAAAGAGGGCGGAAACAGAATTTTGGAGGGTGGTCAGCTTTGGCACACAACTATACTAAGGAGGGTGGTGAATTGTTGAAACAGAGGAAGGAAAATGTCAACGGGAAGGTTACCATTGAAAATTCACAATCACTACCAAACAGGTAGAAGGGTTGAAGATTTTTTATTACATTGTTTCTATGATTTTCCAATTCAATTGATTCTGTAACCTTACAGCTGTGCTTAGTGAGAGAAGTTGTGTGTATTTTTGGGTTCAAAATTTTATAAAATAACTTGATTAATTCAATATGAAGTGTTATATTTAAATATAGTTTGGTGTTTTAATTTCTCTAGATTCAAAATGGTTAGCTTATATTTATTTTTGGACGAAAATTTATTGAACTTTTACAGTAGAAACATAACCTATTTTTTGGACATTTTATTAATTTATCAAAATTTGGGAATGGAATAGATTTGGGCCAAGCCTGTTGTTCCTTCCTAATCATATTTATATGATTTGTGATTCTGTCTACGAATAAATAAATAAATAAAACCTTCTTAAATATCTCTTTGTAGTCCCATATCAATATTTATCAATCAAACTTTCAGTTAAATTCTTATTCCATCGTAATCATCGATCTCTAAACATTCTCTTGATAACTCCCAATATCTCTATTAATATGAGAGACCTTTCAATATTGATATATGAGATCTAACATATAATACAGAGTCATAACAAAACAACATCAAGACGCATGCATTTCCGCAAAAATCCAGGCAAATGGTGTTGATATGCGAGAAGCGGCCTTCAGTTGTACAATATCTCGCTAAAGTAAAGAGGTTTTTAACCTCTCAATATCATTCAGATACCTTTAATTATCTCGATATCATTCTAAGATTCAAATCTTCTAGTTTTTAATTCATCAAGTCAAGTTTCTCATTTGACCATTTTGGGAGTTATAATTTCCAACAGCTCTATCCACCACATCCTGCTCATGAGTTAATGGGAAGGATATCATATCCTTTCCAAAGAATTGACAACTCGTAACTTGTTGAAACACCACCGATTTATGGGGTTACATCACAATATTATATTGTCAATCAAATTTCATTCAATCTTCATTATCACTGATTAATTGTTCATAGTTTGTAAAATTCGCTGAGTAATTTGCAATAATACTGTCATTCAATGTAAATTAGTGTATAGGCTAGTATATATTGTAACATACTTAACTCTTATATAATCTTATCTATCAATGTTAATTGTCAAATTGATCATTGATAAATGAAGTAAACCTTTGGACGTCTTTCCGATGACTTAAAATATCTCAAATTGATCATTGATCAAACATCAATGTTTAAAGTCCAAACTCCGCTGAATAATAAATACTAATCTCATTTAAAATTCAAACTGAAATTCATATTTTATTTATTCAAAATAACAAAATATTCAATCAGAATCAACAAGAAAAACAAAAACACACAGCTCAGTAAGATAGAAAATAATTAATAAAAGACTAATATAATAAATACTGGTATGTTTTATTAGAAATTCATTTCAAACATCATCAATATCCAAATAGAGTATTCTATCAATGTGAGACTTCCCCAAATAAACTCGTTTAACACCTCCGTTTAAAAATTTTACACCTTAATATCACTATCACATAAATCAAAATATCCTCCAGACACATTTCAGCATACGTTGAATACCTCAATCATTGTTATTAATCACTTGTTGGAGTAGCAACTCTTGATAGCTGTTTGACGTCGGGTAGCATAGTACAACAGTAGCGGGAAGGGGGTTTGGGGGACGAGGCTTCTGCAGGTAAGTGTGCGTTTGACAGTTGATTTAATCGCTACTTTCGGCTTGATGAGCCATTTCTGCTTGCAAAGGCATCTGCCAAGCATATTGGGGTGAGGCGTGCTTTCTGCACTGATCAACTGCCGGCCCATCTTCGCAAATAGTCCCGCTAAGTGCTAACCAGTAACCACCAAGCCTCAAAATAGCGCAGCGCACTGCTATTTATGATATTCCTACCGTAAATAAAACACACCAGTTTAGACAGCTCTGCAGATCGGTCAAACATGAAACAACTAGTACGCTTGATTGTATCAGAATGCAACTCTACGCAACTATTAACAATGTAACTCTTGAATACATCTATATGCATACCAGTGAATAAATAATTGAAATTAAATTCTTGCAATTAATAATCTATTATTGAGGTAGCCGCATATTGTGACACTCGACGCGACGTGACATGACGTGACCCGAGTCTGCTAAATGAGATAATATCATAATATGATGATAATACGATGATGATATACTATATAATATGATGATATACTCGTATTATTATAATGTTTACACGTGCTAGCTTCGCCTCATGATCATTCGATTAACACATCTAGCAGACTTTCGTCACGTCGTTTCACATAGCATCGCGTCTGAATATGCGACTAAAATTTTATAACTGATTTTATAGAATCAGTTTTTGTAGAAGAGCGTTATGGATGAGAAACGACTTATTTGAGACATTCAAAATTTTACCTTTTCTCATGAAGATTATCTTCATTCTATAAACGCATGGGAAAGTTCTTGTAATTGAAAATTGTAATCATCATTACAGTTTTCAGACAAGATTGAGTCATTGAGGTTATATTTATGAGTAAAGGTAGAATTTTGAATGGTTTTAATGATCCGTATTTTTCCCCAAGTGGTAATAAGCGTGCTAAGAATATTTTTTTTCCTAAAACCACTACTCATTCTCAAATTTACCCATCGTTAATCATTTGTATATTTACATCCAAGTATATAACTATTAATTTTGTTTTTAATGTCTATGGGAAATGGCTTTTCTCATGAGCTAGTACTGAAAACTAAAAGTAGGTAGTTCTCATAAGAAAGCCTTTACAACAATAATGACGTATCCTCATAGATTATAACTTGAATATTCACATTTCAAACTCAAATATTGACTAGTTCGTGAGTTTTCGTGAGCTTTCAACCTATTCAACAGGTTTTCCTAATGACGTGGCTTTTCTACGTGTTGCAAAGAGTCTAATTGCACATTTGACAAACTGAAAACTTGACGTAGTGAAATCTTTAAAAATGAGATCTTTAAAGAATTAAAAATAGGCCTATAACCATCCTCGGTAAATCAAGAATCTATATGCAAAATTTCAAACTAATCAGTTGAGTAGCTCAGACTTGATAATCCGTCGTCATTCGTGAATTTCCTAATATCCCGTACGTGTATAAGCCAGCTCTTTCCTTTATTATAGTAGAGATGATCATTGGATATCTAATTCATATATTTTAAATATTTTTCTTCCAATATCATGAGTTATGTATCCGCCAATCACCAAATAAATACTGAACGTCAATTTTGAAACATTAAAATTAAATCGATAAAGCATTGGTAACAACTGTACCAAATTTTAGGATTTTCAACAATTATTTTATTGCTGCAATCTTTACATATTGTTCTTCAACCTACCTTCAATTTAACAGTTCATTGATCGGGAAAATACATACAAGCTGATAGAAAATGAATAAATCCATCATTATCGTTGAATTGTGAAGTTTACATACAATAGCTGCGAATTTCCAGCGTTATTAGCTCAGGTAATATTGACGGAAATAACTTATTTGATATTTGCATTATGATGAAACAACAAACAGCTAATCAGAGATTATTTGTGAAAAGGCGGCTGACAAAAGGTCTGCTCTCATAGCACTGTATTACTGCATGAAAGTCTATTCCGATGATTCGAAACAGTTTATTACTATATGCATGAAAGTAGGCTACAGTTATCAGAGAAGGGAACCCAGCTACCCACGCATCAAACGGAATCGCAATGTAGGCGTTGCTTCCAACGATATAAGGGTGTGGAAATGAAATAGGGTGGGTGGGTGTTTTATTAAAATAGGGGTGGGTGGGAATGAGAGAGACGACAATTGAAAATTGAGAAGAGAATGAGTATGAGGGAGAAGTAAGTTGGAGAGTTACTTAAATAGATGAGAATTATGTAGATAGAGGCAGAGATGGATTGATAATATAGACAATTTAATTGATAGAAGAGGAAGAGCAAGGAAATAGGGTGGATGAGAGAGTAAGCGAAAAATAAACAAGAAGAGAGGTAGAATGTATTTAAGTAAAGAGATGTGGCCTATATAAATTATACGAGTGAGATAATGTGAAAACGGACCTTTTAAAAAGTAGATAATAATTTGATATGCATATTATTTTCTCATATGATAATAATTATGACAAAAATTGTTTGTGTAGTTATAATTATGACATGCGATGGGATTGAAGACTATTTCAAAAGGTATTGTCGTCGTGACCTAATAAACTATAGTGATTATTATTAAACGAAAAGCAATTAAATGCTCTATTTCACCCCAAAGACTTCTGTTACTGCAAATATTGACAACAAGGTAAACAGCTAGATGGAAATTCGAAAAGATGTTAATTGAATATTTAAAGATGGATACTCAATTTGGATTTTCGTTTAATAATAATAATTATCAATTCATTAGCATTTGAATAATTGCAATATCTCAGTAATTTTCATCTGTAAACTATAGTGCATTATTAAATACCCTCTGATTCAGGAGATTGTATAAGTTAAACGTTATATGAATGATTTATATTATTTTATATGGCAAATATCATAGATCGTATATTATTATTATGTCATAGTAGACTATGAAAGCTCTGTTATAGAGTAAAGAAAAGGAAAGAGTATTCTTGAAAAGGAGTTGATGTAGGCCTAATACAGGCAAGGGATTTACTCAAAACTAGGGATTGAGAGAGAAAAAAGAGATAATTATACCGTGAGACTACAAAGAGGTGGTGTGAACGGAAAAGTGAGATATTACTACAGAAGAGTTAGGATGAATGAGAGAGTAAGGTATAACAGGAGTAAAGTATTATCTGAATGAAATAGATAACAAAAATGGAAAAATGAAGTTATAATGAAAAAAAAAATAAAATAACTGATATGAATTTATAATATTATCTGAATGAGGAGAGAAAATAAACTAGATAACAAAATAGAGGAAATAGGCCATGTTGAGTTCAGCTTTCATAAATTTAGTGCTTGATACATACAATTTTTAACAGGGATGGTTGAGAGAAAAATAGAGTAGCCAGTTCGAAGTGAGAGGGAAATAACATAAAGTGAAAGAATGGAAGCAAAAGTGAGAGAGAATGAGATTAAAAAGAGAAAATACGCTGATAAAATGAGGAATCCCTCAACGCTAAGCTTCAACCCTTGAGCGTGCTGAGCGGTGCGGGTTTATTAAATTACCATCAAATTACTAAATAATAAAGGCAAGACCTCGATGACTGGACTCAGCCATTTAACGGCAGGGCTATAGGGGCGGAACGGCAGAAAACACCACTCTTTTATAACGAACGTGGGTGACTTGTTGACAAGGGGTGGACAGACACCCGAGGGGTTGTTTGTCCATTTCTTTCCCAAACCGTTGACCTCTTGTCAAAAGTACGAAAAGAGATCCTTCAAGTTCTTGCTCTCGCTCAAACAAATAGCAGGACTTCAATTAGTAACTATGTGAGCTTTTGTTTGAATAGTAGATTTTATGCAACTCAAGATTCGAATTGGGATAACCATCCTAAAGGTCTAACGGAGTAGGCTACTGTTCTCAAATTTAATTAGTAAAGAGAATCAAGTAAATATGTTTCAGATATGATATTTATTTATTTATTATTTTACAACGGCGACTTCCTAGTTGCTGTGCTCTACTTGCTGTTGCTGTGCTTGCTGTGCTCGTAGGCTTAGAAGTATTTTAAGCCTAGGTGATGATGATGGAATGAATGATAATACAATGAAGGTAGATTTATGAATGAATAAAAATTATAGGTTCAATATTCAAGATTCTAGTTTTTATCGTTAATATTTAATTCAATTCCATGGAGACTAACTACCAGTTTATTATATGTGCTTCAAGCTACAAGATCTTCAAATACAACTTTAGTTGGAGTCTTTTCCAATGTTACGAAGTTACGAGAGATCGATTCAGGGACAAGAGGATACCTATTTGTGTGTACTCCTCCCTCTCAAACCTTATTCCATTTGTTGAGCTGATTAGATAGACGCATTCCAAGAACCCATCATTGAATAAACAAGTTGCAACCTTCAGCTGGAATGTTAATATCGATTACCACTCACAGTGGCAACGTCGCTCTCTGCGTCATCAATAATAACCATAACAACACCATCAACATCATCTTTAAAGGAGACGCAATTTGGTATCAAGTAAATAACAAATATACAAACTCACAAGTATTTGGTAAGTACACCAAGACGCTAACACTCGAAAAGTGTTTAAGTGCAATAAATTAAGGTTGCCGCCCTTTTAAATTCTATTAGATTAAACAGATGATGTCAAACAGATGATGTTTGTCAAGTACCGTTTAACTGGCTTTTACACACACATCTATGTTTGGATGTTCGATTTTTTAACGTCCTTATGAATTCTACGAGAATAGACGAAACGTGACAAACATTTTTAATCAAATAGAATTCATAAGAACGGCAAAAAAATCGTTTTTCCAAAAATTGATGTGTGTGTAACTAGCCTTAGCTGTTTTAAGTTAAACTCAATAAGTTGTTCATAATATTCAACTTTGGTAGCTTCAATTTGAAGAAGATTTTGAACTATTGGACTGAATTGGCCTTTTGTATTGACGTTGTAAGGACTCATATTTTCATCACAAAGCCACTAACTTTGTCACTAACTTACTCCACTCATCTATGTCGAGTATTTGTTTATAATTACTTTTTGAACTGCAATGCAATAGCCTACCCATGAACAAAATAATATATTGACTTATGTGATAATGTTTACGGAATTCATCACTCTTGTTCATTTATCAAGACGCACACGATCAATGTCACGAGATACAATTCATGTTTGTTACTTTTTTTAAGAAGTCACGTGTACTTTTCAATGCGTCATTCTATTTTCAAATGATGACGTGTGCTGCGAGATAAGTTGGCAATTTGAGTAAAAGAATTTTATCAGTGGTTATCTCCTATACGCCATACCAGAATACAGTAATATCTCATCTCACTCAAGAATAGTTTCCCTTGATGATGGGAATAAAAGATAAAATTTGTTCTCCAAAGAGAATAATAAGCAATGGATTTATTAATCAACTCAGTGATAGCTGCAATGGATTTATTAATTAACTCAGTGATAGCTGGACGACCATTGACGAGAATCGGTTAAATGAGCACTGAAAGCTGACAATATCTGGCAAATAAGTCAAGTTATTAGTATAATAAGAGTAGTATTATAACTCAATAAGTTAAGTTTTACGTAAGTTAAGTAATAAGTTACATAAATGAGTGAAATTCAACAATTATATGTTCAATAGAATTAAACAGAATAGTTTTGGGCCAAGCCTGTTGTTATATCCCGATCATATTCATATGATTTGAAATTATATCTACAAATAAATAATCCACATGAATAAGTCACCTTCTGAAACAAATTTGATGTAGAGTTACATTTCCACTCAAACCTCCATTCTAGGAGTTCGAAAATATATTTTTTTCGCCCTGCAGTACAAGAAATAGCAAGATTTATGATTCTGGTGAGGTGTAAGTAAGCCTAACAACAGGTGAATAATTTCAGCACATAGCCACCAAGCTTGCCTTTTTGTTCAATTGCCAGTGGGGCAACAACATTCACTTGTGATATTATAGTCTATTGTTTTCTGTACTTGAATGCAAAGCCGACATAAATCTGAGCAAGTTTCTATACATACATGGAACATTTTTCCAACATTTACTTGCAAGAACAATATTATTTATCGTTGTCTCCTCCATGTTATTGTGAATCCTCCCATTTTTCATTATGTGAGCGCATTACATGTACATGTACTTTTATACTGTAATTCATACTTAATCCTAGACATGCATATAGAAGTGTGTCCAATAACATAATATAGAATTCCTGTAGAACAATTAAAGTTACTAATAGTAGGACTACAGGACTCAATTTATTAATGCGTGCACTCCAATATAATAATTGAATACTTGAGCTGATGCAAATGAATAGGCAGGATCATGATAAGCATTCCCCATAACAAAGATTACTTACTAGGGAAATGCATAGAATATTGCACCCATTTTCATGGCTCAGTTACAGAGGATTTTCAAGATTACAATACAACAGTTCATAGGTGAGTTTTCCAACTTGGGGGTCACTAGTGTAATAGTCATAGAGAAAAGATAGCACAAGATAAGATAAGATAGACAAGAAAAGAGAGCACTTATGATATCTTCTCTCTATGCCCACATATGTAAAAAAGATTCAAGTTTAGTATCAATACTATCTTGGAGATCACTGAACCGCATTCTATATGATTTTTCATTGATTCATAAAACAAGTACATCATCAAAAATGATAGGGAGAGAAAAAGAAGGCAATCTTGTGCTATTCCTCCCCCAAATGTAGATAAGGTTACAGTCCGAAATAGGTTAGGTCTTGTAGTTGTTCACTTCACAAAATCATCAAATTCATCTTCTGACTTGGTGTATAATGTGAAAAATAGGAAATAAAAAGCAGTCAAATAGGATGTTACATCAATGTTGACAGACTACAGTCTTTATCAGAAGTTTCTTCATCCATCTGTACTAGCGAACTGTCAACATGCAATCAATCACAATCTATCAATTTCCAC
Organism: Nilaparvata lugens; assembly: GCF_014356525.2. NCBI lineage: Eukaryota > Metazoa > Arthropoda > Insecta > Hemiptera > Delphacidae > Nilaparvata > Nilaparvata lugens. The sequence continues at coordinate 16,463,415 of NC_052514.1, forward strand.
TGCAGTAAATCTCTCTGAAACGCAACCAAAAAAATCAATCCATCACCATGCATTCGATCAATAGCGGCGAATCAACAAGTGATACGATTGTTATCATGAGCCAATTAATTTACCTCTGAGCAGATAAGCGACCATCATATCACGCAGGTGGGGCAGCAGTGCCGCATGACTGAAGGTGAATCCAGGGGGCAGCTGCAGGGGCGGCAGCGGGGGCGGCACTAGGGATGATTGCATCGAACTGCAATCAGTGCTGAACAGGTCACACAGCTTGCATCGACTCTTTTCCACGAACATTGTGGCTGCTGATGATTAATCCACAGACTCAAATAATCCAGCTATGCGAAATGTGATGATCCATTTCCGTATTTGTTGATCCACCAACATCAATTATCACCACTGTACGATTACAAAATCAACTTCTCGATAACAAATATTAATAACTTATCACACTGTATCATCAAATCAATAACACTTTAATCTCCAACAACACGTAGACACTGATGACATACACTAATAACAACAGTAGTTAGACTACAATGGACAGGTAAACAATAACTGTAGATTAAATTATTAAGGCACTAATTCACTTTTCTCACTTCGCTTCCCCTATAAGGCACTTGTTATCAGAGAGATATTAACAGCTTAAACCATTTCAAATGTTGAACCACCAGGGTTTGTTTTCAATTTTATTACACCAGGTATAACAGGGAGTATCAAATACTCCTACAGTAGTAGTGAAATATTGTAAATCAAGGATAGTATCACATCATGACCCAATCAAATATCTGAAATTTTTCGGTAACGAAGTGATTTATCCATTTCGACACCAACTATCACATGAGGATTTGGAACCTCTCATTTGTTTTGGATTCGTAGATGGTATGAAAACACAGATTTGATGGATGACACTACAACGTATATTGATGAAATATGTATACTAATAAAACAAATAAATCTACTTTATGATCAATTTTAACACAACTGTAATTTGCTTGCAGCTAACTGATAAAACTGTAATTATTTTCTTATCATGTGACTTGTTGCGTGATTTAAAACCTTTTCAACACTGCCATCAAGACATTACATAACCTTTTTCACAGTGCTTCTCGTTTTTGAATACGCTGGTTCACGACACAAACGCGTTGAACTCGAAATAGTGTACCGTATCCAATAGACGAGAGAGTATTCTAGCTTCCGAATTACGACGTAGTTGTAAAATGCGACGTAGAACTTCGGAAATTATTGGGAGAAGTGAACAAACACTCGAAAATTTCCAAACAGATTTTCGCAGTGGTATAGTTGCGTGACTTTACGACACAAAAGATACACACACGATCACGCGGTGAGTGCACCCGCTAGTCTCACTGGGAGCGACACATTCACAGACAACCTTCCTACTCGCCGATCAAAGCTCAACTGAAGTGGAGTCGGATTGGGATTGTCGAAGCGCCAGGACATAATAGCGGAGAGAACCGCACAACACAACTCTTCCGAAAAGAACTGCTCTCTTTGCAGCACTCACCTTTCACGGATCGTATCGAGCAACAGAGCAAGAAGATGTGGCTGAGACCACCAAAGAGCGTGCGACAGATGGGCGGATTCTCACGTACTAGTGACAGAGAAAGAAGATACTAAATTGTGATGACGTTGCAGAGGAGGAGGCCAGTTCAAAGAGGCAACGTCGGAGGAAGAGGAGGGGTTGGCACAATCACCTTCTCTCTCCATTACACAGCCTACTCAATAAGAGTTTCTCTCTCACTCGTTGAAATACCGAAGAGCCGTCGCATTTTACATAGCTACTGCTCTACCAATAGCACTGAAACACCGACGACCTCAAAATAATCGTTGTCATCCGTGTTGAGACGGCTAAGCCGAAGCCGACTGATTAGTGTCTCGTTGAGTGTCGCCACTCGTTGGCAACTCTTTCAAGTTTTAATCCCTTCACGATTCCCAAGTCAATCTAACGATAAGATACGAAGTGAATAGATCAATAGATGAAACTTGAAGACAAATGTTAAATAGATTTGAAATGAGACGCATAGATTTCGAAACAATAGACAAATGGATTTGAGAAGGAATGGGATAAATGAATGATTTGCGACTGAAAACAAATTCTAAATATAATGGATAGATAATGAATAAAATGAATTTTATAGATAATAATAAATTAATTTGAAATGGGATGGAAAGATTTTAAATCAATACAGGAATTTGAAATGCAGTTTGTCATTGGTGAGACGGGATGCATAGATTTCGAAACAATCGACAAATACATTTGAAAAGGAATAGGATAGTGGAGTTTTTGGCAGATGTGATATTGATGTTTTAGTATCCTAATAAGCTCGTATATTACTGAAATGTTCCAAAAATGACCGTCATGGAATCTTGGGATGTTTATACATTCCAATCAAAATTTCCTGAAGAATTGTAGGAAGTTGACGAGAAGAATAAGAGATAATGATGGTAATGATGTTGGAATGGTAATGAATAAACTATGAACATAGAGAGAATGCATGGACTACCAAAGAATATCGAAGAAAAATATTACTTTACGAAAACTAATATATTGAACTCAATCGAAATGTACTCAAAAACAAATTCTATTCTAGGATTCCTGATTTGTAATCAATTCAAGACAATGGATTAGATGAAGAAATCTAGAAAAATCAGTTCATGTATTGATACATGCAGATCCCTGTAAATACTATGTGATAACTACAAATAATCTAATAATCTAGGTAACAAAGTACTATTATAATAAAGAGAGATACGGAAAATAGATCATGTAGCAGAACGAAGAATGAGAGGACGATGTAGACTGGAAACTGCAAGAAAAGTTAAAGACTAGACAATGAAAAGAAGCTCAAAGAGTATCATAATACTGTAGAATAACTTGAGTAATTGACTTATAAGCTATTGAAAGCTCTATGTATCATTTTTTAATTTGTGCAGATATGTAGTTCAATACATCAAACAATAAACTCACAAACTAATCAAAGAAGTTATCCATCCACCTACAGTACTATCATTACAATAAACTGGAACATAGACGTACTAAAGCCATTCTGGAATGACTCTCATTTAGGTGATTACCCATGAGAGTACACATTAACAATCCATTGCCATTTACTGAAATGACAGACAAGAATATAATTTCAATGTAGTACTGTCCGAAACAATGTCTTAAGCGGTAACAAAGGAGCTGAATGCGATTAGCGTATAAAAGTGTAGCTCACCTTCAAGCACCTTACAATGCCATAACTACGAACAACCTCACTGCTTTCCAACTTGTATTGAATACTGTATTTACGACACAACAGAGAGCATTCATCTCTGTGAACGACCTTCGGCAATCAGTGCTCAACGGCATTATTTTGTACACACAATAATTCAACAAACCAGATGGTCAGTTAATTGAGTAAAGTATTTTATTTAGAATACAGACGGATGTGTTTTTAAATTTCACAAAAATATATAATTGTCCAGTCAATGAAAGATTATAGAGGGAAAAGTTTGGAGCACAATTTTCGACCCCGCAGCTCTTTTAAGGATAGTAAGGGGGTAAACATATCAAAAGTCCTCACTCCTACCTCATGTGCTAAGGGGGTGGGGGTGGTTTGAAAGTACCATATTTTGTTTTTTGTGTATATCTTGAACCATATGCGTCTTTCAGAAATTTTTGTTGCATACAAAATTGAAGCTTACAAATTAGCCTAAATGGTTTATCTGTAACATTTTCCCATATCTCTCATAGTTTTCTAGGTTTGAGCTCTCGAAGGTGTCACATTTTGAAGAAACCCCCTTCCGGCTCCGATTTTTTCATCTTTTTGGTCTCATAACTTTTCAACGATTGACTGAAAAAATCCGTGATAATCATGAGCTCATAGAGCATCATATTTTCTTCAATTTCATTATTTTAGGCATCTCCCTACGATTGTTGAAGCTGTTATAGTGTTGAGTGTAAAATCTACAACAATATATCAATTGACAGGGAAATTTGGAGGGAATGTTTGGAACACAATATTTGTTTGGACTACTTACAAGGTAAACATACCAAAAGTCCTTATCCCTATCTCTTGTGCTTAAGGGGTGTGGATGGTTTAGAAGTTGCTGTTTTTTCATTTCTGGCTTACACGCATGTATCTTGGAAACAATGCATTTTAGCGGCATGACTAACTAGTCAAAAATGAAGCTGGATGAATTTCCTACAAGTTTTGTCTTGTAGAGTGCTGTAATATCTCCTTTATTGTCAACATTATTGGGCGTGAGTTTGAAAAGTCCTTTCAAGACAACATTTCTAGATCCAGGCTGAACTTCTGTACCAAATTTGAACATTTTCTCTCGATTGGTTCTTGAAAAATGTGAGAAAACGCAGAAAAAAACATAAATTTTGGAGGTTTTTCAGAAAAAAATTCAAACCCGTTCTTAGTGCGCTTCTAGAATGACACTGATGAATTAGTGTCATTTCATTTATATACTGTATATAGATTTTGTCTATGAATGTATGAATTTAGTAAATAAAATCGATCCCTGTGAGAGAGGTGTAGATATGTTTGATGACAGAACTAAATTCTCTGACACTCAGATTTCAATTTATTTGGTGGTAATTTGTAACGAATAGATCCATACTGAAATTTGTGGAGATCTTCCTGAATAAGTTTCCACAAAACTCTAACTCTATAATAAATACAGCTCTTAAATTAAAGAATTATTCTTATATTAAAATATTATCCTTATAATAAAGAATTGAAAGTTCAAAATAGAGTTTAACCTTCAGTTTTATTCTGTTCAATCTCTATCTTCTGTTTTATTTTTACGAGTATATTCTTGTATTACAGTGTATTATGATATAACTGGTTGTGATGCCAGATTATGTACAAAGAAATTATTCAACTACAGTATTTGTTATTTTACATTACTAAAATTATTACATTTTATTCAGTTTTGGAAAAGCGCTTTCGTTGATGGATGAACGAATCTGATACTTGAGATTGGTGCAATCATTGTATTCCACTTTCTGAATTAATTAACTGAGATTAAAATTAAAATAAGGGAAGAAAATTAATTCAAGAGAGTTGAAATGTTGTCAAAAATCCACTTTATTTAAATAAAAATTAGCATTTTACAGGAGCATGCTTTCGTGTGTGCTCACACATGATATGATGTGTGAGCACACACGAAAGCATGCTCCTGTAAAATGTTAATTTTTTATTTAAATAAAGTGGATTTTTGACAACATTTCAAGTCTCTTCAATTATGGAAAAGTTCCACAACATCAATATTCACGCTACAAACTTAATTAATGGAAGAAAATTACTTTAAAAATGAGATTTTGTTTAGAACAATGCTACTCATCAAACATTCAATCTCTCCCTTACTCTCTTTCTATCGTAACAATATGATAAGATCAACAGCAATAATCCTTAACCACGATTATTAAAATTGAGAACCACCCGAAGCAGCGATCCGTATCGACTGTAGTGATAGCTCCAGCTGCCTGCCGCTTGACAAACAACATACAAATAACCCAATTGCAGGTAACTGGTAACCCACGGGGGGCGGAGAACAACCAATAAAAAAACACTGCGCGATCTATATCCTATCCTAACTTCTTTCCGCAGGCTGACAAGTTGGTTTCGGGTGATGTTAGAGGTGGGGGGGGTCGGTTGAGGAGGTTACAGCCCCCCTCTACTCTAGAAGAAATCTACAGCAATAAGTCGTGACTTAAGATGACCTATATCGGGGCGCTGTATCTTGGGGGGCTTCCAGGCTGCAAACTGCAACCGTTTACTGCATGAGGATAGGTTAGGTTGCTTCTGGTGATCATGACGAAGATGATGATAATGATGATGATGATGATGATAATAATAATAATGCCGGATTGGAACACTCCAGGCTTCAGCACAAAGTGTTTTATTTTTTATTACAATATTTCACATTTCAGGTCGATCTCCACTCCTCTCGCTTACTCTCCTCCAACCTCCCCCATACTTTTCTTCCTTTTCCTGCCTCCTTGCCTCTTCTTCCACCCTCTTTCTTTCACGCGTCCAGTTGCCCCTATCAGCAACACGACCTTGCACAGGTCCTGTTAGGTGAGAGCCGCCTTTATATACATGCCATATTATCATCGTACAGGTATACTATACTACACATTATACGTATGAAACGATAATCTACATGTATACAAACTAAGCCATGCCACCACCTGGTCCCGTGTTGTATGTAGTGCGTGTTGTTATCCGGTTTGTACCTCCTTGCCTGGCTAGGCTAGACAACATGCATTTCTGGCTCGAAATTCACTCAATGCAACTGCTTCCAAAGGCTACAAATTACTGTATCCTGAACTGTACCTTACACACTCGGATCATACGGAGTGTCCTAATTACGGAGAGGTACAACCTACGGTAGTTTGGAGTTGAAGTTTAGTTGATTGGTACCAGCTATAGATAATGATTCCTTATTTATTTATTCTTACAAAAATCTAGGAGTGCAACAGGCATAACAGCCCAAACGCACTTATGAATACAGGAAATACATCATTAAAAATTATTACAAAGAAATATATATATATATATATATATATATATATATATATATATATATATATATATATATATATTATAAATACTAGAAAAATAATAAAAGAGAATGATTAAAATGGTACATGTGAAAAACAAGAAAAAGTATTATAGCTACTTGGAGAAAGAAAAGATTAATATTAATTACTTGGCGTATATTAAGGGTCTTGGCGTAAAAGTAGGTCTTAAAAGACCTATACAAATAATATTATCACTCCCTTATCATTGAGAAACTGGAAAATTTTGGAAAAAATTATTCACCTCATGAAAGAGAGTTGTTCGTATTGCATTCATTAATTACTGGAGAATGACAGAATAATTCACATTTTTTTTTAATTCAGCTTAGCTTATATTCATACTATAATTGAAGATGTAAAGAATTATGGAGTTCTGTGTGATTCATCGTATATCGCATATTTCCTGGACCATCTATTGACAATCAACAATTATTAACGCATTAAATTCATCTATGAAACACTGATTTAACCTATCCATTTTTTTAAATCATTTTTTTAAATCAACACTTTACTGATAAAATATTACTACCAATTGATTGAGAAGAATATGTATTCGGAATAATAAATGCTGCATGACTAAGCACATAGGAAGTCCGTATTGAGATGTAAATGAAAATATTGATTGTCAGATAAATTTAATGATTCACAAAATAAAGTTAAGTGTGACATGAGATACATTGACTTTATTTGGCGGTACGAAGTTCGCCGGGCAAGTTAGTTTGATATATATTTCAATCATCGTCAATGGACCTCAAGACTTTTAGACAGTACTGTTGTTGATATTCGTTGATTAATATTAATACTATATTTTCATTATTATTTTAGTTTCTTCAATTGATTATATTTTGATGACTGGAAGCTAGAAAAACTATGAATAATTTGTGGCTACTCTAATTTGGTTTCAAGTCAGACTGATCGAAATCTGTTTCAAGTTGTCGGATCAAATCTGGAATTTTGAAGCTCAGATCCAGTTACATTAACAGTAATTGCATAAGAAAGAAACGATGAGGAATCGTTGTTGTCATCAAGCTTGATTCTCAAGGAAACTCATGGATAAGCAAGAGAAAGGTGAGATAAGATGAATGAATGATAGATAGAGAATGAGAGGATGAAGAATAAACGTGAATGAAAGTTAATACAGGTGAATTGAGCTGTCAGAGATTATTGACAGTGCAACGCAGAAATCAGAGATGAAACTGTTTTCTTAAGCAAACAGTATTGTATTCAGTGATCAGTAATATAATTTGTGTAACGAAATTTGTTATGTAAATGTTATCATTGAATGAAACTTGATTTGATTTGAAAACAGGAGATGAAAGAGAGCATCAGCCCGCCATAACAAACGCGCAAGTTATTACAGACTGAACAAAGTGGAATCTTTATTGTTCATTTTATCAGAATTTGAATTAGTGGAAAGGTTTCTCAAACAACCCTACTTCTTGAATATAGAATATTCATACCGATTTCAATAATTGCAATATTTTCAGCAATAGGACAAAGAGAACAGCTACTGAACAACAAGAGAGCAACCTACTCACTACTGTAGGGTGTGGATTCAAGTTTCACCATGAATGGATAGGATGAAGCAGAAACGAAGAGCAGACATGGGAAGGTCAACCTTCTTCATACCATCACCATTAATGTGTACTAAATATTCAATTACCTTGCTCTTTAACGGTTGGTTCTTGCTCATGCTAATAAGTCCATAGCTTCTGTATTTTATTACTGTACTTTCCAATCCAAATACTATATCCTTAGTGACGTGACGTGACAACTACAAAAACTAAGCATACGCTTCAAATTAAACGAAAGACTGGAGCATTCAGATGTTGTCAGATGTTGACAATTATACTGATTTTTAGAAGTTTGAATAGAGTACAAATGGTTTTGAAGAGCATTCAATTATTCAACATTTCCAATACTAATCAAGAGCTTTGAGGTTGGTTATTGCTTAGCTTTCATGCAACCTATTCCAGTGATATCATCGAGTTGATTCCTGTTTATGAGTTGACAGATTCTTTCAAACTAATCACAACATAAATATTAAATTTGCAATCTATATGTAATACATTGAATTAGTTTTTTCGTTGTTCATCAATTCTTTTAATCATTTATTCATTAATATAATATCAGGCTGCGTGTGAAGACTGCTATGTCTGAAAAGACTGTTTCTCTAATGTAACCAGGCTACTTGTTGTTCTTTCAAAGATCACGGAGAAAACCACCTGTAAAAGTCCTAGAAGAGAAACCGCTAGAACTCTCCTGAGTGATTAAGGAGGACAATCATAGACTGATATTTTATGGAACTACTTAACGCCTTTAAAACTAAAGTCTCCATTATAGAATATGACACCGAAGTCTGTAGCAGAAGAAGACTAGTCCATAAAATGTCACCACATTCAAATGGGGCAAGTTTATTTAGGTTCTGATGACGTTTAAAACGCATTCCGCAAGCAGACGACCTGCATTATTATAATTATATGGCGAGAGCAATATGCCTCTTCAAAGCAGCACATGAAGCCCACATACAGTTGAAATGAACATATAAACGAATGCTGTTAGGTGGATAAACTTGATCATAGGAAGAGACAACACTACGTACACGGATTAACACACAATTTACAGCTCGGCGTGACACGACACTCGTGAGTTAATCGCATCCACTAATAAATTATTCGGTGTGCTTTCACTTTGCAGTAACATCTTTACTGTTATGGCGGAGAGAAAATAATACGGCACCTACTTGAGATTCACTGACACACCCAGATGAAATTCGAAACATGGATAGCTATAATTCAGTTAGCTTTGGAGAGAAAAAGTTATGAATATACAGACAGTAATAAATTGTTAGTCTTCTTGTTAATTAGTCTTCTTGTTAATTGAATCAGATCTTTATTCTTCCAAACAAGATTTTCTATTGAATTTCTATAGTTTAAGTATACAGTTTCAATGAAACTTATAGTTAATGTAAATCTTGATTCTTTTAAACTAGATTATCTATTGAAATTCTGTAATTAATGTATAGAGTTTAAAGGAAAAGTGGAGTTGATGTAAGGCATTTTAGAAATAATGTATAATGTGGTCAAGTTAGGAAGTTTTTTGTTTATTGTATACAATAAAATGGTACCAGTTTGTACCATGACGAACAAAATGTTGAGCAAAATACCAGGGTGTCAACCCTAACAAATACGCAATCTATAGTAGCCTACTGCCTCTAAACTGCAACGACATTGTTTGAAGTTTATATGTTTGTATTTCACCGGATCTCGAAAACGGCTCTAACGATTCTCACGAAATTCAGAACATAGTAGGTTTATAATATAAAGATTCGATTGCACTAGGTCTCATCCCTGAGAAAACTCACTGAAGGACATTGAAAAGATAATTATTATTATTCATCCTTGGAAAAACAGCTGATAATTATTTCGTCGTCTGTTGGTGATGGAAGTGAGTGAGTGAGTTCATGTGTGTGGGACTGTCAAAATTATGACCCAGCTGAACTGTTGTAATCATTCAATCAGGTACAAGTGCCGGTTGCAAAAAAGCAGGTTTATTTTCAATCCAGTGGATCCATCTGGAATTATTTTAATTCCAGTAGATTCATCTTTTTGAGATGGTCTTCTCTGATTTGGTTCACGTGAAGTTAATCAGGATTAAAATTCAACCGGCTTTTGTGCAACTGGGCATTTGTGAGGGAAATTTTTGCTTTCCTCTGGGAATTAATCTCAATTTACTTTTATTAGATAAAACATTTCTGTATGAATGTTATTATAATTTCTTCTTTCGTAATAAATTTTGTATGCTTTTGTACTCCAGAGCGAAGCTCGCTCCGCGATATATATGTTCTATTCAGTAAAATTAATAGTTTCATTCAACTGGAAAACTTTTCATTCTATGGTTAATTCGCTCTTTGTTGCAATAGATACCAGAATATAAGTCACTACACACTATGAAGATGAATGACAAGGAGATCTGCCATGAAACGCTTCTTCATTTTTCAAAAACCTGAATTTGATTGTCAAAAAAACTCGATTCTTTTTTATTAAATAGTAGGCCTACTTGATTCGAGAGTTCTAAATTTGGAACGGTCATGCAATTATTGAAATACTCAATTATTAGAAGATGTGAGTCATATCCATGAGTCAAAGCTCCAGTTGACGTCTAAACTCACATATTCACAATAAAGATGCTTCCTCATGCTATATTTTATGAATATTCGTAATCTGTCAAGCGCTGTGAGATATATGAGTTCCTTGTTGAGAGATGAGGAATTGCTATGACAATTATTTTCATCTCTCATTGTAATAAAGATAATATTGTGAGGAATTGTGAGAAGAGAGAAATTGTGAGAGACAAATGTAAAAATGGTTGAAAAGTCGAGACGAGGGAATTGTCCTTCTCTCACTAAAAGAGAGAGAGAGGGGGGTAGTTGAACAGCTTAGTTTCTGGGGATACGCTGACTTTTAAAAGCTCAATTATCTTTAAAGAAAATCCGATATTCTTGTTTGCTCAGCAGAACTGAAATGGCTTCAGCTCACTGAGAAATAGGTTCACAACTTTCCAGCCAACTTTTCTTCCCAACTTTCATGGCCTTTGGCAAATCTAACGCCATTTAGTTGAGAGATAAGACCGCTGTCAAAATACTTCCATCTCACAATTGCTGAACTCACAATATTATGCCATCTAGGGAAATTATCGTAATACACTACAGTCCACAGTCTACAGTTCTTTCAAGAAACTGTTATTGATCAGAAATCATATTATAATCATAATCACTTACAACTAAAATCACAATCTTCATGAGATTCTTCCTATGGTTTCTGGAACTTGAACAGACATGATATATCGTTGCTCAATTCCATAGGTGTTTATTTTTCTTCTAATTTAACTCAAGGATTAAAGTGATGTTAAACAGTAGCGTATCAAGGATTTTGAATTGGAGGTTAGGGGGGGATAGATTGAATATTTTGGGCCCCCTATAGATTACACCTAGTTAATTTGAATATTTTGGCCCCCTATAAATTTTAGGGCCTTTTTTCTAGGTCATGAGGTGGGGGGGATGGTAACCTTGAAACCCCCTCCTTCTACGCTACTGATGTAGAATTCGTTTAAAAAGTATTTTACAAGCTACCTACCACTGTACTTGTAGAGAGACGAGAAAGTTAGACCCGCTTTGCTCTAGCTATGCCCTTTCATGATTCAAATAATGAAGCATTCATTTCATTCAATATACAACAATTATTTTTCTCATGTTTTACCACTCTTTTTCATCGTTTAATCAGAATAGAGAAAACCCATCTTGTAGGATATCAATGAATTATTACACTTAATATTGCACATGGCTTTAATCTGAAATATTATTACTCCTGAGATTATTGAATTCTACTAAATATTTTGATCTGATGTGATAATATTGAATATTTGAGCTTCACGATAAACTCTGATTCATCAAATTATGATTGGTTACCCCCATGAGTCAAGATTCCTATAATTTACGTATATTATTCCATACAATTTTCACTTTGCTTATCTCCCTCCTTATACGATTAAAATTTCCATATTGATAACAATTATTAGTTATGAACAATAATACTACTAGCTCATCCTAAACAAACAGTAAGATAAATGTGATAAATAACAATTTTCATTACTCATCTATCTTTATAAAATCTCTGTTAAGCCATAATATAAACAAGATAGCAGTGATGATTCACTGAGTTTGGAAACCGGTAAACGATTGACATAACAGCAATAAATTATCACTAGATAAGTACGGTATTTTTGATCTTACTCACATAAATGCAATATTCTCAATGAGTCAGGATGATGCAATGTAACTCACCTGAAATCAAATATGATAGAAGTTTAATTTACACTGTAAATTAACAAAATCATTCACTTTCATAGCACAGAAACATGTAAAAGAGATATCACTTCTGGAAAAAGCATACACTATTTTAGTAATCAAATGTGAGATTTTTCAAAGAGTAATTCCTCAAGGTCAGTTCAAGGTAATAGAGTGGAATAGGAACATTTTTATTTGCTTTATTTGTGGTGATAGCAGTCAACAAGAACTGCCTACATCCCACGAATGGTAAGATTATGATTTGAAATGATTTTACAAACTACATCAAAACTCATCTTCTTCTTGAAGAGATTAATCCTTTGATTAATCTCCAGCTCTCTGCGGGAATGTTTCCTATCACGGGATCAAATTTTGAGCAAACGGTTTCGGAAAAAACAAGAAAATTGTGCTTGAATTGCGACAATTTCTATCAGATTCTCTAGAGAAAGAAAAGTGCACATGTTCCCTCCTTATCGACCGATGCAATATTGAAGCAGAAAAGAAATGAAAACAAACGTTCCCACTAGACCAGGGCAAAGAAATGGACACCATCTAACCTCTATAAAGTTTTCGCCGCGTAATCCGTTTCCGGATTCCATGCACGTGCCTTCTAAATCGATTTCTCGTTTTCATCGTTCACAGAGCCGCTATGCTTTTCAGGTATATTCAACCGCTGAAAAAAGAGCTAAAATGAAATAAGCTCGATTCGATATAATATGAGCCGGCAGGAAGCAGGTAAAGCGACTTGGAAAAGGCTACACACGTATATTGGGGTAGCTTAAATATGGGGATGATTTTGTGATACTCGTGTCCAAGTCGATTTAAAATCTGTTGTCTAAATCAAGTTATTGATTAAGTTGTCGATGATCATGTTAACATTGAATCTTCCTATTGGTTATTGTTATTATGCATGATTCATTCTGAAAAATCATCTCTGAAACATTTAGAAATTGATTAAAGGAAGAGAATGCCGTCGTAGAATCATATATCTAGGTGTTCCTACACTTGGCAACTGACAACTAATGGAAAAGTAATACTGTTCTCAAGTAATGTTATGTTAAAGTTTGTTTGCAGCACAGACAGACCATTTGACAAATAAATTTGGAGGGAATGTCTGAATCACAATTTTTGACTTAGTGGCTTCATTGGAATTAGTTAGAAGGTGAACTTATCAAAAGCCCCTAACCTCAACCCCTGTGCTGAAGGTGATGAGCCGCTTAGTTGACACTTGTTGCAAAATTGAAGATTTGATGCTAGAGCATCACATCTCTAGCAACACTTGATGCTAGAGCTGCTATAACAATTGAAGGTTTGAAAGTAAATGAGAAATAGAGAAAAACATATCATAACAAGGAATTTAATACTCTACAACCCAATGATAACAATTGATAACAAGTTATAAGCATTAACAGAACAATAAGTTGGAAAAAACGTGTTTCTTCTACAGAAATTCTACATTTTCATGACTGAAAACTTTACTGGACAAAATTTGTAGGAAATTTATCAAGCTCAATTTGTTTATGGTGAGTCATGTCGGTGGAACTCATTGTTTTCGAGATATGAGTAGCGTGTAATCGAAACATGAAAAATACAACTTTCAAACCACCCTTATCACTTTAGCACAAGGAGTAGGGATGAGAACTTTTGACAAATCCTCTTCCTATCCCAAAAAGCGACGCGGGGTCAAATATTGTCTTCCTAACATTTCCCTTTTTGCTCTTTTCCCTCTTTTGAGTATTCATTGGCTGGACCATAGAATAAAACAATCTTATAAGAATAATCTTAGATTTAAGTTTTCTCTGCCTGGACTAACAAAAGGTTATCGTCGGAAGGATATCACAGAACACCTTGGTCCATTTGCTCATGAATCTCACTATCAGACTGACATTATTTGTTAATGTATTATTACATAATGTAATCAAGTGAAGAACTCACATGAGCTCTTTAACAGATTGTGAATAGACAAAGAAGAATGTAGAGGTTAACGATGGTTGAGATATAGCCAGTGAGTATAGAATATATTATAGAATATTATATATTCTATACTCACTGAATAACTAAATATTATAGAATATTATATATTCTATACTCACTGGATATAGCAGCAGCAACAAAGTAGACTTCCGTTATCATCGAATTTCGGCATTACTTTAAAACCTTCCTCAAATGTTACAGTGAGTCAGAATTCTTCATAAATAGAATCGATGCTTTCCGTTCAACCAATGCTGACAGTTCGACGTGAATCTCACCGCCTGCTTGGAAACAAGTCAGTGTCCCGTCGGCCTATTACACAATCCACAGACGATCGCAATTCGGATTGCGATTGGGAAGCAGCTAGCCAACTCATGAATAACTCACTGCGCTCCGGCTTCTAGCTATCAGCTATATAGCTCTAGCCAGCTATATCAGCTATCAGCTCTGGTGAGCTATGTAGCTCTCTCAGCACGAACACAGTGATTAGGGCCGCCGATTTTCATTCATTATTCATGCTTTATTGTTATTAAATTCTCAACAAACCTGACAGATCGTTAGGAGATTGCTGCCTATTGACGAATAACATCTTCCTTGCGATCCCAATGAATAACTAAATTGCAGCCGAATTTGGGCGTTGAATGACTAGATTATATTTATGTGTAATAGAAGTGATGTTGTTGTTTTAGAAAGTAGGTGGTGTAATGACTGCGAGAGAAGAAGGTGAACTGTGTAGATAGTGAAGTTTACTTTATTTATTTGATTCCCAAAGGTTACACCAATTTTCAACTCAAGTACAATATGAAGCAGAATGCAAAATAGCAAGACTAGATATATAAAAGTAATAAATTCTAAGTTGATTCATCAATATAATGTTGTATAATAAATTTATTACTAAACTAGCATTTTTTGAGTTTTCAAAGATTCATGTATTAACGTTGAATATGTAGGTATGTTTTTTTGTAGTTTTCGACCTTTTTGTTTGTTTACAATTGCATACTTTTTCCTTTTCTTTTCCATTCTTGTTCATTCGGAATAAGATTTGTTTTTTGTTTCTCACCCAAGCAGGTTCTGTAACCTTTGGGTCATTATCCACAAAATGTTAATTATCGAAATTATTACACTGTAGACTAAGATTTATTCGAGCATTTTCAATTGAGTGTTGGAATGTATATGCTTATGCTAAGGGTAGATTAAATGAATGTAATAATTTCTCATTAATGTATTATGTCTTATGATGGATAATAAACTTGATTTGATTTGAATATACATGCAAAACAATCTAACAGCACAAATCAATAAAGCAAAGCAATACCAATTGAAATTGTTAGAAATATGTGATAATTAATATTAGTATATATATATATTTTTTTTCTATTTTATGATTCTTTTCAATCAGTTGTCTAGAACACATCATTGCTAGAAGCAATGTAAATAATACTGTTGTCGACTGTGGATAATGACAGAATAAATTCAGCAAGTTCAAGTATAATACGATTATTACAGACACCACTTATGAATTCAATTCGATGTAATCCTATTACAACCAGATTAGCAGATTGGAGGTGAAGTGGACAAGGAAAAGTGGGAATAATAATAGCATTATTGTATTCGCAATGCTGTATAGTAAACTTCATACGATAAGAGGAAAACTCTGATGTGCTAAACAATACTTTCTTCATCCAAGATTCATGATTCTGAAAAAATAGTAGTGTAGTTCACAAGTTATTTGAATTTTATTTTTATTTCTAATTTTCATCATTGATATCATTATTAAAGAGGAGAATAAAATCTTTGGTGTGGAGTATGGGGAACAGGCTCCTCTATTAGAGGAGGTTGTGGTAAAAGGGTTTATTTGGCCAAATCTAATCTTGTTTAAGCTTCTTCTATGGTGAAACTAATAGCTAGCGATAGCATGGTAGATGCTCTAAATTTATTATAAATTCTCCTACCTAATAATCTATCTAAGCAAATCTCAATCTACTCCACCGTCTGGTTTAATTTAATAGACTATATTTGAATGCCATGCTGTGGATAAAAGGAATGAAATATATTTTTCCAAAAATCTGATGTAAAAAAGATCTATCATTAGTGTGGTGGTGAAAATACACCTAATATTAATTAAAATCATTGCCAACGGCCCTGCTACGTAGAGACAAGTCAACCTTATCAAATTTTCTCTCCTACTTAATAATCCTCAACAGGATTAGAATTGAGGTCTATTGATATCAGCCGCCATTATTGGTGATATTAAATTACTCTCGTCTGAGCCTTTTCTGGAAGACTGCCAAGTATTTCAACGGTAATTAGATCTTAGGAGCTTTTCGGCAACCCGAATTGGTTCCTATTCTAATTCTCACTGCTACTGGTGTCACAAGTTAGTTAATTTGAACAGCTCAAGAGTCTTTGCTTACTAAATCTCTCGTATTCAGTCAGAGAGAACGCAAATGAAAATGCAAGATCCTAAGAAAAAAAATCATCCCACAAAAATTGATCCTTTCTCAAGTTTGATAGGCTTCATTGATTTGCGGTAGATTTTCAAGTTAATTACATTATAATCAACTCTTTCTTAGACTCGAGCTTAGTTTGCTTTTCCAAACTATTTTAGAGATATAATTCTTTGGTTTTCATCGTGTAACGTGGAACAACAATAATAGAACATTGAAACACCAGTATGAAAATTAACGATAACACGAATATCTATTCCACAATTGTTTAATTGCTATTCTATTTTATAATTAATACTGTGAAAAATGTTATCATTTGTATTATTATAATCATTATCAATTATTTAGGATAACATCACGAAGCTTTTGAAGGTGGTTCGAAACAAATTATATTCCATCTAGCCAATAATAAAATGATCCCTACATTTGGGGAATATGGATAACCATTCAATGTTCATTATATTGTTCAAGATCAACAGTAGCATATTGGAAAACCGTACAATTATTGAAAGACTGTACATAGGAGATAGTATAGAATGTACTCTGACTGTATTCTCTGGCACAGAGTTCCCGTGTTATATAATGAGATTTGAACTGAAATGAACGTGTTCATTTTCTTTCTTGTCAGTATCTTGTTTGACAGTTATCGGTTCACTAATGAACAATAGTAATATATTGGGAAAACTGTACAGTTATTGAAAGACTGTACATAGCAGAAAGTATAGAATGCACACTGACTG
Organism: Nilaparvata lugens; assembly: GCF_014356525.2. NCBI lineage: Eukaryota > Metazoa > Arthropoda > Insecta > Hemiptera > Delphacidae > Nilaparvata > Nilaparvata lugens. The sequence continues at coordinate 16,481,013 of NC_052514.1, forward strand.
TACTCTCTGGCACAGAGTTCCCGTGTTATGTCATGAGATTTGAACGTGAAAAAACATGTTTCACTTTCCTTGTTTGACAGTTATCGGTTCACTAATGGCTTTTAGGTGCAGTTGTATTGATCAGTGCTGCTGACAATTAATTTGAATAATACTCATCTATTTTTGTATTTTTCGGCCTGAAAGAAAATTGAAGCTGCCTGATCTTCTGAGCTTTATCTTTGTGAAGCAGAAATTTTATTTTGCAAGGAAGTTCAAAGTATATAAAAAATTTTCTGGAGCCTCCGGTAGTCTTTATTACACCCACTTATCAACGTGAAACCTCATTCAGTTTCTCTTTAATTATGTTTCAGCACTGATATTCAGCGAAAACGTGAAAAAAACTTCTATCCCATTCTAGATATTGTTGAAAAACACATATTTCGGAGTTTAGATTCTTTTGAACATGATAATCGATCAATGTACTAAACCCATGCAATTCTAATAACTTGTATTTCTGGAGATTGAGCTTGTAGTTCTAATTATACAGAACAAGTTAACACAAAAGAACAAGAAACCGGAAACATTTTCCAGAAATCAATCCCAACTCCTCACGCTAAAGTTTAATGAGAGAAATTTGCATTGCTCTGTGTTTCTTGTGCTACAGATAAATGTTTCAAGTCCCATTACATCGGGTGTGAAGCGAAGTTTCAGAAAGTTCTTTCAAGAACTTTAATCAAGATTTCATCAAACAAATATCTGCAAATGAGTTTCAAGCGCTGGCGCCTTTTTTCAATTTTCACGCGGAAATATCCTTTTTCACTCTGTACTTATCATTAAAAAGACTGGGGAAACAGAGGAGCAGAGAAGAAGACGAGGGATGATAGAAGAGAGAGAACGAATGCAGTCTGATGGGAGTAATCAACTTTTCCCATTATTATTTATCTCAGCAGGAGTATTTCGCCACTCTAAACCCCAATCCCTTCAACAGTGATGATGCCTTGTTCATTATACATGTACATCTCAATTTGTTTTGTCTATTAAATAAATGGTACAGAATTCTCATAACATGACTATTCAATATTGTTGCGGTATTCTACACTAATAGAACACTTGAGATTATTTATACTGATTAGATTTATTACTTATAGCACTATAACACACGGAGGTAAACTAGAAACAACTAAAAAATGATAACTACCAAATAAATTACACAGAATTATCACAAGCGTACGTTTAAACTAGTATAATTAACTGTATAAGAATAACTGTCACCAAGTATAATAATAACTACAGAAGTCTATTATCACTAAATCACTTTATCACTAGTCTGTCACGATTAGAAGAAGCAGACACTCTCACCTCCCTCCGACTGCAACACGCGCCATTTATATAGGGTCAGCAGAACAATCTAGAAAGGTGGAGAATACATCCGGCCAATCACAACAGAACTCTCTAGAAGGGTCTGGAGGTGTGGCGAAACGTCCGACCAATCGCAGTGCATGGAAACCGCCAGAAGGTTCGAGAACGCGCTTGCCATTGGTCGATGGTTCCCTGCACCGAAGCGGAACACACTGGAATGATCTAGAAGCCCCCCTGCCTCCTCCATGTTGATTACTAGACGTTTCCGGAATCCCTCGCCTCTGCCATCCCACTGAAGGCTTCATCCATAACAATATTAACACGAACAGTCAAATTTTTAAATTTTTTGAGAAGCATCACGATAATAGACTCTATTTATATGAGCTTTAGATCTCTCCGAGTAAAGTTTCAAAATCAATCCACCTTACGCAATGGTAATTGATCTCATCACTAGTATTACCAAATATGTTTTGTGAGTAACGTATTATAAAAGCGATAGCAAGATGAATTTCCACAATACAAAAATGGTAGGCTATAGACTAATTTTGAATTTAGGGATTTGGAAATGGTGAATGTGAATAGGATATTGTATGGAACTGATTATGCTTTTATGGAGTCATGGATGAGTCAAGTAACCAAATAAAATTATTGTTACGGGAATAGACGTTCCCAGAAACACTAGAGTCAATCATATAAAACCAGGGAATTATGTTTACAATTTATTATTGAATAAAGATAAAGTTTTAGAGATTTACCGGGAACAGAAGCATGGAAATAATTACTAGGAAGAACATAATTTGAATACATATCATGATTCCCAGAATTGAAATAAGCTATTCAAATTCATGGAAATGAAATCTATTCGTAGAATTCAGAGGTTATTTTGAACAGCTTATTCAGGTAATCTATTAAATTCACTTCTCCTTCCACTCTCACGGCTAATTCGATCCAACCTTTTAGTGCACAATTTTCCTGGTAGCTGATTTCACATTTTCCCTATCGCTCTTTCCCTCTCCCTATCATGAGCTCAATTTTCCTCATTCAATCTGATATTTCCATCCCTCGTCACAATCCATTGTCTCTAACAATTAATTGGAAATATTCCAAACGCTTTCTATTATTATCGGCTTCTCCGAACCAGAATTCGAAATTGTTATGCAATATTCGAGTATTCACAGTGAATTTTCATTGAATAAAAATTAACTATGGCCAAATCAACGTATTGATAACAATTCAATTCAACCAATTAAAGCTTATATGTGAAGGAACTTTATAAATACTCATAACGAATTACAAAATAGTTATCATCCAATTTTTATCAGATGAACTTTGTCTTAGTTTGATGGGTTGGAAAAGCTTTGAGAAGCTTTTTCCCTTCTACCTTAACCCATAAAAAATATGATTCCATGGAAAACAGAATAACAGTGAACAATGGAGGAAAGTACTATAATAAATCACAGAATCAAAGTATCTTCCAACTTTAAATCCAAGTATAAATTCAAGAATCACGTTCAATTTTCGAATGATGTCTAATTCACTGTCAAGAGAATGAAGTTTGTGACAGAATAGATTGAATTAGAATAGATGATTCATCAAAGTCTATTCTTATAAGAATAGTTTGTTCTTCATATTTATTAAATAAGAAAACATTTTGAATTTGAATTGGCCTATTATTTTTCAACAACTTCAAAATATTATGGTTTAAGTTGAAGTAAGAGAGAAGGCATTTCAATTCTAAAAAAATGTTATAAGTTACATTATAAGATTGTTATCATTGGTAAACAATTTAAACAAATACAAGAATTCTTAATAAATTCTAAAGAGCTTTCCACACGATTCCAAACATGTAAATCAAATTTAATCATATCCAGCTAGCTGATAATATAAGTTACAATACAGTAAATATTTTTAAACTGATACAACAATTCTAAAGATCGTTCTACACGATTCCAAGCATGTAAATCAAATTTAATCATATCCAGTTATCTGGGTGCATCCAGGTTTGCAAGTCAACTTCACCAACAGTTAGATTTCCAAGTCAATAAGCTTGAATTTACCTCCCGACTAGCGAGACAGCATTGTTCAGCCGCAACTTGAGAGAAGGACTTCAGAATCTGTGCGCTATAGATTCGGCACCATAATAGCCATAGAAATAGTTCCCACACAGGAGCAGATTAGCACAGACCGCAGGGTCTTAATTTCTTATCAGCATACGGCAAACAAGCCAACTATCCCCCCTCTATCGCCGCTGCTGTCACCGGCATGAATCCCTATCCGCGGGTCCCGAAAGAGGGGATTAGTCCACTCACAATCTTCCACAACGAGCATTCAACATGTCTCGTACATTATTGTTTGAATCTATTGCTGGATGTTGGTACCATTCGATCAATAACAGTCTTATCGAATAATGATAGAGACCTTGTCCGAATCTTTCAAATGCAGTTTAGTATTGTGTTGTTATCAGCAGAGGTTTTGATGCAGAGGAAAATATTTGAAAACTTATACAAAAATATTATATGGGGATTCAGAAAGGAAAATAAAATAGAATTGAACATAAATTAGAATGATTCAATGTTTTTAGACAGCAAGTTCGTTGGATTTCACACCTATAGTATATTATAGTATATATTTTCTGGTACTAATATGTACAAAATTCTAGAATGTCAACAATGAAGAGATCTAGAGACTATTTCATAGACGATATACATGCTATGCTATTCGGCAAGCCTATATTTATGAAATGGTACATTATTTATCTGCTATTACCTAGTGGCTAGTGTATGAGTATTTTCGAGTGTTACAGTCAGCAAAAGTTATGTACTACGTGACTACTGAATTTATAAGAAACAGGCCCCAGGACCCTAAACCTTGATATCAGTTGCGTAGCGGTTGGAATAAACAATGTTATCATTACTGTACATTATGTAATGTATCATTTCTTTCTTATAGAAAGATATCAGATCAACTGGTCGCTTTTGTAAACCAACCAAACCTCGCATTTATCCATTCAATTTTTTTTCTCCAATTTTTCAATTCATTAAAACACACAAAACAAGACAACAAAATGACAAAGATTTACAAAACAAATAAAATAAAATAAAATGCTACAAATATAAAAAACCATGGGCTTTGTGGTTGGGTGTCTTATAAGTTTGTCAAATTCCATTTCACGTAGAGGTAGAGTTCAAGCAATCTGGATGAGTAGGTCTACTACAGTACAAATACGCATATAAGAATAAATGGCAGTTTACAAATTATAAAAATGGGATTGCTCCTTTCCCAATCACTCGTATGGTTTATGTATCATTAAATGAGCAAATGAATATACAGTTGAAATAATGGTTCGAGCGTTAATAGAAGGAAAGAGATGAGGAGTAAATAAACTGAGGAGTAGGCAAGCCTTAAATCTGTATGAGATGTGATCTCTCAACATAAAATGTTCAAAAACAGAGTAGCAACACATGATACTGAGAGACCTCTGATAACATGATATCAAGTAGTTCCACCATTAACACAAGCCAAGTCAAGAATCCAAGGAGAACCTGATCTTACTTTATATACTTTCCTAACCACAATAAAAGGGACAAGGTTGAGCAATCTTTATGAACCACATCAAGCTACACAAGAACCCAACTTTAAAAATTAGATTTGAAACTTACTACTGTAATACTAGCTACAAGTTTCTCAACTCACGATCTGAATGAAACCTTTAACGAAGATGATATTAAAAACTGAGACTGAATCAAATTTTCATAGATTTACTAGAACACAGTGTGACGAATCCCCTGACTCCTTCTGTATTTCACTGATGTAACAGAGTTATAACCATCAAAACCGCAACATTTTGAGTAATTATTTCAAATGCCACACTGACGTAACATGCTTTTGGACATGAAAATCCCTTGATTTTGAATAATTACCATGGAAAAATATTGCGGCTCTACAAGACACGTGTATCTAATGCGTTCAATTCACGATAAACGCCTGTGTTAGCTGCTATTAGTTCGATCTTGAGTGCTTATATAGTTGAGTTTGCTAAATGTGTCGGACAGGGCTATAAATTGGAACGACACCCTTGTCTATATTTATGTATATGAGGCTCATATATCTGTGCTTCTTTATATATGTGTGGTAGTTCTCAATGTACAGGAAGTTTACTAGTCAGTGCTCCGCTTTGCTTTTTGCAGCGACAGTCCAGAACCAGTTTGAATAATGAGTGGCTGCTAAATTTTCACTTCGGTTCTCTCTCACTCCCTCTCTATCTCTCTCTCTCTCGGCAATCGAAATGTCACAGGTTAAATTTTCAACAACCAACTTCAGACTGCTTACTTCTCGATTTTAGCCGGGCTTTTGACAGCGATCATGCGAGAGTGTACCCCTACCCTACCCCTACCCCAGCATGCCATTAAGTAATAGGACAGTGGCACTATCACATCCTTGACTGGTGAGAACCTTTCACTTGCGTAATCGGCGCCCCTTTGACAGTGATTAATATCAAAGCTTATCGTGTCAATTATTTTATGTTTCGTCTCGAGCTTGGGCAATAGGTTACCAGTATTTTTACGAGGTTGTGTTAGAGGCCTGTTCGATTGAAGACTTTCATTAGGAATATTATTGAGGATGTTTTTAAATTTCCACTTGTGATTGTGAAATTATTTTTTCCTACAGTTACCTTGAAAAGTGGTCATTCCTGCACTGATTACAGAACGCAAAGAATCACTTTTCCGCTCTAGTGCGGGAAAATTTTTTCTGCACTCCAGATTTGCAACATGGCAACGCAAAATAGTTAGTAGGTTATATGGAGCACCAGTGCAACGAAATCAAAATGAAGTTGGTAACAGTGACTGTGGTGCACAGTGGTTATAATAATAACGATGGACAACGAGGAGAGCGACATGAGTGATAGCCGCCGCTTCATTCATTTACTATTACATCATTCAATTTGACAATAAATTAAGGTTTTTATTAATAATAAAATTACACAGAAAAACATTTGATGGATTTCAGCGACTTTTACCCATAATTACCCACTTCTCAAATTCAATGGTAACTAGGAAAAATTTAATGTGAAATACGTGCACAAAGTTACTCTGCTGCACTCAAGAAACCATTCCGTAAACGTTTCTTTCGGTGCAGCAAACTGTCACTTTGCGCACTAGTTGCACAAATAACTATTTAACTCTTTTTTGATTTGTATGGAGATTTTAAAGGAATATGCTATGGAAACCATTGCTGGAAGAATGAGTACTAAGCTGAATAGATTTTTTTTTTGTTTAGGCTAGCCTACTGTACGAGAAATATTCCTCTTTCATCTATACAAAAAAGTGAGTTGTAGATTATGGATTGGTACCGACTTTATAGAAATTATTCGGGCTTTATTGGAGGGGTTTCACAATATGCCCTGAAACTAATAACCAAGGTGGAGGGAAGGTTTTTTACCACATGCCACATTCACATGTTATAAGGTTTCATTATTAAATAAAATTTATACCTATTTAGTATTTTATAAATACCATGTCACTCAAAATGAAAATTGGAATTTGGTAGGCCGTATCTCACGTTCTTGGAATTACGGAATTGATAATAATTGTAAATTTTGAATAGTTTTTGAGGGATATTGGAGATTGAAGGAATAAAATAAATGTACTTATCCCCCCCTCCACGGGGTTACTACCACTAGGGGAAGAAGGCCCCAAAAATTGGTACCACTGAATTGATCACCTACTGAAGTTCATTAGTGTGCAAATTTATGATCTGAGAAAATCCCACAAAAATAGTCCAGTTTACTGGTGGAGATTCCAGAGTAATTAATCTGCAGAGAATGTGTTATCTTGTGAGAAGTTTCAAACAGGTGGCTAATAAAAGAGGTATACTAAAGAAGGATTAGTGAAAACATAACATCTGTATTCGGTAGTCAGTGAGAAAGAACTAGAGCAGGAAAACTTGAGTTAATTCCTTCAGTAATTAGTTGGACAAGGTTTTCAATTGCAGCTTATTAAATTTATCGTGAGAATTATATAAGTTTCTTTCTCCCTGTGTGACTTTTCAGTCCCTCGAGTAGAAGCAAATAAATGAGGAGGAGCTGGGAGAAGATGGAGAGGAAGACGGAGAAAAGGATAGAGAAAAAGAGAAATGAATTAGTTAATCCTGTTTCAACGTATAAGCTTCATTAACTTCATAATTGCCATTGAAATGACAAATCAGATTTACTTTGACTACTGAGTCTTACTTCGTCGTTTTTGTTGTTTGTTTATTTACTCTTATCACTAGAACTCGAGAACATGGATGAGTCAGAAGAACGTAAGATCAGAAATGAATCTTAATTAGTTTTCTACCTAGCTAAATTTAACTCAATCTACACATATCTACTGATCTTATCCATAATATTAATTCTTTATATCATAATACATTGGAAAATTTGTCTCATTACTTTATAATACAGTATAATCTCAAAAGGACGAAATATGTGTTTCAACAACCTCTCGTGAAGAAGAGATTAGTATTTTTATGTGGTGATCAATGCTGCTTTCAAAAGAATATAGGACCAATCACAAATCGTTTATGAGTTCTTATCTGAGAGGGAATAATTTGTTTCTACAGAAGATGAAGTCATGCTCTCTAAAAATTTCTTTTAGTCACTTGAAATTTTTAATTTATTTTTCATTCTCAAACTGTATGTTTTCAGAAATCACAAAGACATGATATATTTATCTCAAAAGAAGCTGATAAGTATTTGTAATTACAGTATAGATTATTTCATAATCATTGGAACATTTTGAACATTCAAATATCTGAGAACAAAGAGGTGGAGTATTTTCAATATAGAAATAAATAAGTTCAGATTTGACAATATATCTGCTAGTTCAATAACAGCAGAATGTTCAACTTAAAAATTAAGGAAGAAATAAAAAAAAATCAACAGGAGAGATTCAGTGACTTGGTAGCTGAAAGTGAATGGGGGATTGATAAAACATTTATATTTCTCAACATACAGATCAAGTCTACGTATACAACATGGAGATTAAGACACAGACGTGAAGATTTTCTTGAAGAGAAGAGAATAGATTGAGAGTGACAATAGAAGAGGTGGATTTATAAGAGAGAAGATAGCCGAAGGTGGATAAGTTGACGATGAGTACAAAAGAGCAAACAGGAAAAGTAATAGGAGGAAATCTGAAAAGAAGAAAGTAGATTGGAAAGTGGAAGGGAAGAACATAAAATAGTTCAAGAAGGAGAATTATGGAGGAATAGAATGTGAAGTAGAAGGAAAGATCATGAAATACACAAAGAAGAAGGAGAATTATGGATGAATATAGGTTGATAAGGATGGAGATATGTTGGCGAAGAGTAGAAAAGACTGGAGAAGAAAGGATTGAATGGGTGAACGTGGAGAAATGCTAAGCTCTTATGTTAGCAGATTGATACGGTTGTCGTCCTGGCAGTAGTTGTTGGTTGCCATGGAAACGGCACTCCCTCTCAAAAGGAAATCTCTCCCTACCCCCACCCTTACCACTCAACAACCACTATATTAGACTTCTCTTTCTCCGCTGGTGTTTCTCAGTAACTCCTCGATATCCTCAGTCTGTTTCTAGCTTCTCTTGTCTTTCCCTCCTGGTGTTTATCACAAACTCATGGATATCCTCAACCTGATTCTTCTTCCTCTTATCTTCCTCACCTGGTATTCCCCACAAACTCATGGATATCCTAAGCCTGTTTCTTCCTCATCTTCTTCTCCAATGACCTGTCCATCTCGAATTATTCTTCTTCATCTCGTCTTCTCCTACCAATTTTCAGCATTCGATGACCACTGCTGTTGCTCCTGTACTCCTTCTCCTCTTGTAGTTCATCCTCTTTTGTACTCCTTCATCTCTCCTTCTTCAACACCTCCTTTATCAACTCCTTCCAACCACTCCTCTTAATCCTGTAGTTCATTCTCCAGTGGGCCTTCTTTCTATCTTCTTATTCTCATTTCTCTCCTCATCTGCTCCCTGAACTCTTTCCCGTACTCCATCATCTTCATTCTATAACTTCATAACTCCTCTCTTATCTTCGGCCTCTCATCTTTTTCACACCTATATCATCCTTATCCATGTCTTTGAAAAAGGGCCGACTGCGCCCTAACTTCGCCCTCCTAGGTCAAAAATAAAGGCAGTCATTAGATTCTATTCTATTCATTTTGCACTATCTGGTTCCTTTTCAATTGTTTTTTGACTGTTTCTCTTGATTGGTTTTTTAAGGATAACTCTTTATCATTTATTCTTCTCCTTCCGTTTATCAATCTTCTACTTCTTTGTAATCCAATAATTAATTATATTTTCCTCCACAATCCTCTCATCTAATTTAAGAATTCTTCTCCTTATGCAGCTTCTATAATGCTCCTCCTCGTCTTTTTCTATAACATAACTTATGATCACAGTATTTCTCTATCCTTTTTTTCTTTTCATAATACTCCCTTTCACTTTTTTTCCAATTATTCTTCTCAATTCACACCTTCATTCTCCCAATCATCTGCTTCCTCCACCTCTCCTTTCCTTGCTATTATCCTAATCTTCCTACATTCTAACACAAACTAAATTTTCGTTCCACATCTCCTTATCACACTCCTATCCAATACAGTTGCACCTGCTCCTCATAATGTACAACTATTTGTGCCGGTTGCATGAAAACCGGTTAAATTTTAACCGTGTTTAATTCCACGAGAACCAATTACAGAAGGCCTTTCAGAAAAGACGAATTCTCTGATTGGTCCTCGTGAAGTTAATAATGGTAAATATTTAACCGGATTTTGTGCAACCGGCACTCAATCTTCATTCACCACCTTTCTCTATTTCTTCTTTGTACAAACAAGGATTGGGCAACAGCCTGTTCCGATATCTAGCTTATTATATTATTAAATTTTTAAGTTTATTCAGATGTTTGGACATTTTCAGTTATTCATTTCTGATTTCTCTCTTATTCTACATTCATATAAACTATTCCTAAATTCAAAATTTGTCTGTTTTCGGGATTGTGGTGTATATTGTACATTTTAAAAATAATGTGACTCCCATAACCTTTATTTTTTGGACTGTGTGTTGTTTAAATTGGAATAGGAACAGATTTGGGCTTCAGTCTGTTGATCCTTTCCAAAAGTGATTGTACTTATTGTAATAAAAAATACATGATTACTTATTGTAAATAAATTAATATACTACTTATTATTCACATTATAATCTATTTCTCTTCTTCTCAGTTATATACATATTACTATTCATAGTAATATATGATATAAAATATTATTAAAGATTATAATTGCTTGTAATACATAATATTATCAAGCAAAAACCTAAGCTGCAAGCTACAACCAAAAACCGAAGCCTATCAGTTTTTCTTCATACCACATTTCCTCCACTTCACCATAATCATCATCTCATTCTACTTACATTTACAACCATTTTCACTTGGCGACTTGCTTCTGCTCCTCCTTCTCCTTATTCATCCCTTCCAATCTTGATTCTTCTCCTTTGTCTCTTGTCCTTTTCTCCTCCACTATTCCTCCTAATTCCACCCTCCTGGTCGTCATCACGTCAATGTTCTCCCTCTCTTTTCCTCCATCTTCCTCTTTCTACACCCCTTTCCTCACTCTCATCTTCCTATACTTCATCTATACCACTTCACTCGCCCACACAACTCGACAACAATTTCACCCAATCCAACCAAACCCTATCCACTCGCACACCAAATAATAATACTGGTACCGTTCCTAACCGGATTATATTTCCACTGCTCCACCACCTCCAACCCATGCTACTTGCAACAATAACCCAGCGCACAGTTTTACTAGCAACGGCAGTCCATCCGTAGCATTTCACTTCTCAATAGCATCCCTCAAATATCCAATCCCCAATCATAATGCATCATCTCACACTCCTTTTCCTTCTTCTCATCTTCCCCTTCTTCTACTCTTTCCTCGCCTATTCCTCCACCTTTTCTGCTCCACCTCCTTCTTCACCTGTGCATCATTCTTCTTCTTCTTCTTCTTCTTCTTATATTTCTTTTCAATCTTCCACTTATGCCTCGCCTCCTCGATTTCCCTTCTCCATTCTTCTTCTACTTCTTCTACTATCTTTTTCTTCATCTACTTCTTCTACTATCTTTTTCTTCATCTACTTCTTCCACTATCTTCTTCTTCTACTATCTTTTTCTTCATCTACTTCTTCCTCTTCTTCCTCTTCTTCTTCTTCTTCTTCTTCTTCTTCTTCTTCTTCTATCATCAATACTTATTTATTGTTTTTATAATTCATAATCAATGAATTTATTGAGATGGGATTAGGCCTATCAAATTTAACATATTCCCCTGAAACGATTATTTTTTTCAACAAACACGAATATTTGAAATGCTTCTTTTAAAGAATGTAATGTGCTATTAAAACCATAGACGGGTAATGACTCTCTACTACTCTTCAATTTTCTTTATGGTTTTACGATTAAAAAATAGCTGGGAATCTGTAGCTGAAAAATCTGTAATCTTTTATCATTGATCAGTAAGCACTCAATGAAAAGGAAAACTCACATGCACATTTTTTCTCTGACTTTACTATTTCCTTTCCTTCTCCCTGAACTTCGCAGATTTGATCGTCTTTCTCCTCCATGTGTCATAAATGAAGGTCCGAAATTCAGCTGCCGAAAGGGGATTATGGAAACAATCAGAAATTCATCCCGTGGCGAATCGCATAAGCCGACCTTTTCGGCGTCACGTGTTGCTTCGACTTTATTCAATTTGGCGCCAAATTTTCATCCTGACGCGACTACGTGATGTGCGCACCAAACACACGCACCTTCAAATCCCTTTGAGACTAATGGATGCGTTCACACACAGCGCGGTTATTAAACCGTATCAGAAATGCTGTTGCAGCTTGAGCTAATATCGGGACCGATTCAATTGGTTCATTCCCTCTTCAATCTTGATCAAAGCTTATTTCCAGAATACGATTACGTTCTCTATGCCACAACAATTAACTGCTTAATAGCCCACTTACTGGAAATTACACGTTTTCATGAAAAAAAAATTGTGTTGGAAGTTAGTAGAATAACAGAAAGACCAATAATTATAGCAGAATAATAGAGTGACCAATGTGATTAGAATAAAACTTGAAATACAATAAAATTTGTTATATAGGAAATGATATTGTCTTTTTTCTTCAGGGCTACTTTAAATATAAATAAAAATATAAATCTCAGTACCCTTTCAAATTATTTTGTCACAACATGTTTCGCTATTAATGTTGTGACAAAATAATTCTATAGGGTACTGAGATTTTTTTTTTATTTATAGCAAATGATATTATGGAATTTCTCCACAATTAAAAATGCAGTTTTATTTTTATCATATCCACACTAAAATATTTTTGTTTTATAGTTTGTTATTTAATTACGTTTTCCAATAATATTTTATTGTTTCATGAGTGCATTTGGGCGTGAGCCCTCCGTAGCATTCTCATCATAATAATTATTATGAAATGTAAATTAATAAATGTATTGAATGAAAAAGACTAAGAAATTGTCAAAAAACCACTGATTTATTGATAATTAGAAAGACCGGTTTCGGTTATTACACCATTGTCAATCTCTGATAAACTCTATTCTGATAACTCGGATTCTGAGAGGTACTTCTATCAGCAAAGATAGATGGATGTTTTGCTTGCTGTTCCACGATTCATAGTAAAAAGTAAATACTTATTCTTATTTAAAGCTAGTAAAATTGAAAATTTTCTATATTCTGTTCTAAGTTAAACTTTGGTGAATCCGAATTGTTGAATATATTCTATTTATGTTATTTAATACTGCTGTACTTATAGTTCGTAGAAAGGAAAATGAGAAGGAAAAAGATACTATCATTGATAATCAGGTACCGCCATGTAATACGTATTATATAGTATTAAACACTGATTGTTCATTCTATGAATAATGAAGTTTAGCTAGGCGTAAGTTTAGTTTAGCTTAGCAGACTGATTTTGATTGTGTTCTAGTGAAGTTCTCTTGTCGTTGAATATTAGTTGAATGAGTCAGAAAAAGTGATTTCATTGAATTCTACTAATAAGTGGAAAAATGTAATTTGATACAGTCAGCCCCAGTCGGCAAGATCAAAAGAGAAGAATAGTTGAAATAAATCATACATTACTTGGATCATATTTCATTAATGAAAGCCATTTCCACTTCAACAGCATGCCTACCAACTTCAGAATAATAAAAATACCTTTGTTCTGAGCAAATTTCTCTGTCAAGTGTTTTAGGTAAAGATTGTATTTTATGTACTACAGGATGAGGTATAATAATGAACAATCTCCAATACTAAGAGTGAAGCGTTTTTCAGTGTAGCTAGGCGCTACACTGCCCTAGCATCAGTAGCATTTATCCAAGAACAAAAATTATATTCCTACAATTCCAAATGTTTCTTATTATTTGTCAATAATAACATATGGGAGAGAATTCTCAGAATTTTCTATTGATTGCCAAGAGTAATCCCCATTTAGAAGTCCTAGAAGGAAATTTAGAAGTCCAGAAATGCGTTTAGCTGGAAAAATACGTCTGGTACGTTTAGTCATCTCGTTGAAGTTAATTTGCAGAACAACTGGAATCCTGCAGAGACTACTGTTTTTTCATGATTTACTGCCCGTGAGTGATACTTTACAAGATGAATCTTGTAAGGATTCACTCTTTATTATCTTGAAGAGCGTTTCCATCCAACAGCAAATATTGGAGATTGCTCATTATTATACATCATCCTGTACATAAAATACAATCTTTAGTGATACTTTACAAGATGAATCTTGTAAGGATTCACTCTTTAATTTCTTGAAGAGCGTTTCCATCCAACAGCAAATATTGGAGATTGCACATTATTATACCTCATCCTGTACATAAAATACAATCTTTAGAATAAGTTATTATGTTGTAAAGAAATATGTTTTATTGTTGAAAGTTTGAACGCCCCAGGTCTACCTTATACCACCACACAACCTCAAGTTCAATTTGCGAGCAAAAATCAGCTTTTTCATAACTTTCAACCGTGTTCTATAAAGAGTGCCGAACCGACAACGAAGAGCAACTCATCCATTTCAGAAAACAACGGAAAATCCCTGGAGCAACAGAAGAGTCATGATTATAAATTCAGTAGCGAAGAAAAACTTGAAGTGACTGAACGCGCGGTGAAAAGAGGAGATTAGCTGGAACAGGCTGCAGCCAGCAGCATATTAGTTCGACAATGAATGGAGAGCAGACGATAAAAAACTGGGACAAGTAGAGGAGCTTTTTCAGCACCACGAGTCGAAAAGAAGACGAGAGGAGATGCAGGATTGAAGATAAGGAATGAGGCCTCTTCTCTCTTTTTCTCTTCGGTGTAGAATGAGTGGGTGGGACGGAGAGGAAGCACTTAATTGAAGCACTAGCCAAACAGAGAGCATCCACCAATCATCCCTATTCTGCTGCGATTTCTATTGGAGGTGTATCACACAGATTACCTGCTCTCAACTGTTTGTAACGTCTGCTTTCCAATCACAAAATAGAAGGCTCATTGTATTGCAACTTCAACAGAAAGTAGTGTTCGATTTTTCGTTTTCTCACCTATGACTCCTAGCAAATTCCAGTTCAGAAAATATAGTTTTGATATTATAATATTGGGTACAGAATAATAGGTAAATAGTATTCGAAATATTCTGTATTAGACGAAGTTGAAGACAACTTTCTAGTCCATTCTAGCTAATTGTATTGGAAGTTCAACAGAAAGTAGTGTTCGATTTTCGGTTTCTCTCCTACGACTCCTAGCTAATTCCAGTTCGGAAAATATAGTTTTGATATTATAATTATTGGGTATGGAATTAAAGATGCATAGTATTCAAAATAGTATTTATTAGACCAAGTTGAAAATGACTTTCTAGTCCTCTCTACCACTCAACCTTGGTTAGTCTTTGGTTAGTATTGTACATTATTCTAGGTCAGTGACGAATAAGATTAACTTTACTTTTTCTGGATAGGCTAACTAAGGACCACAGTAATTCAGCATTTTAATCATTATCATTTACGTCATTATCGATAGTATTATTTACGTTGATCTCCTGCTCTTGCCTCCAATACTCTTACAGACTCGCACTTTACTCCAACTCTAACATTACTTTTTTATAATGTAAAGATATTATATTCGGCAATTTTGTCTTGAGAGACTTGAAACAACAATTAAATTAGAAAGCTGAAATCTCTAATTGAATCAAAACGAGACTTTGAAGACACATCATTCTAATTAAAATTAATTTTCGTTTTCAGTAAAAAAATTAGATAAATTTATCTGAAAATTATTCTTCTAATATTGAACTAGTCTTTGTCGAAACATGGCAATACTGTAATGTACTTGTAATGGAGAAAACAACTTTGAACAGCTTCCGTTATCAATGAAGGAGATTAGACACGTTTTAATGGACATGTCGATAAAATGATCATAAATCGGAAGGAATATTGGATGAGTAAGCGAGGTGAATTAAAACATTCACATAATATTTGAGAGCATAAAAAATGGTAAGTTATTATAAAGTCAGAAGCTCTGAAGAGTCTGAACAAGATGTATTGAAGAAACGGAAGCATTCCCTCAACAAACTTGAAGTCGGTGAACTAACAAGAAAAACACCACTAAGTTTAATAATGTACCATAATTTCACTCAACTTTTTGCATTCCGGAAGAAGCTCTATGGCTGATAATGAAGAAAATAAAAAAAAAGTTATGAGAAGATCATTCAGAGCTGATAAAGACATAAAATGCACATGAATGAAGAACAGGCTAACCAACTGATCATGAAAAAGCATAACACATAGAATGGATGAGGTAATTAGAAGCCAGTAGTCATAAAATTAATGTAGTCAAAAGTAGTCATAAAATTATGGAGAAATTTATGACGGAGCAAACACAGGAGAATGTGGGAAGATCAAAGGACGGAAATGGTTGAGAGGGAGAGATGTAAATCAATGAAGATGAATAGAGTAATAAATAATAAAAAATAGGGTTTGATGGAGATAGAAAATAGACAGGGACACAAGAGAGGAAAAAAGCTTATAAAAGATGAAAACCTAAAATCTTTAAGTCGATAAAAATTATCACGGAAGAGAAAAATGAAGTGAACGGATAAATTGATGATAAAAAGACACAGGAAAACCATAAGAGTGAGATTTTTTAGATTTCAGATAATACATTTTTATTCATTCAAGTTACAATATCTGCTGGCTTATACACTAATCTATATAATAAGAGAGAGTAGGGTTGTGTTTGTTCGTGTGTTCGTTTGTTCGCATCAAAACATGTCAACTTGTGGATTGCATACTGGAAAAACGGGAATGATTTAGATCTCCAAATTTTGAACATAGATTCTAAAAATATCAATCTCGTGCACCTGAAAGCCCAAATTTCAATTTTCCTTCTAGATTTTTCATAATTAATGTTCAAAATTCATTAATAGTACATACAATTTCATAAAAAAATCACCAAATCATATGGTGGAATTAAAAAATATTATTATACAGGTATGCAGGTGTAAAGTAGTATAGGAAAATTATGTTTGACGCATCATCACGTCTGAACTACTGGACTGATTAACTTGAAATTTTGCATATAGATTCTTGCTTAACCGGGGATGGTTACAAACCTATTTTAAATTCTTCAATATTTGATTACATCAAGTTTTCAGTTCAGAACATTTCTCTTAAAAGGGTAATTAGAAGATAGGTAAGATTAAGGATCCTTTTCGAATGATAAAAACAGGTTTTCCGTCACACCCAAATTTTTTCCGCCATTTTGGAACCACCACTTTGAATTCAACTTCTTTTTTTAATTGAAAGGTGGTCATATGATAGGATTTCCAGAGAAAAGGTATGGTGAAAACCGCACATTGATATCTCAAACCTTTCAATATTTATTCTCATTCATTTCCTTTATTATAGTATAGAAGATGGTAGATAAATGGATGATATATCCATCTATCTATCATCTTCTATACTATAATAGAGGAAAGAACTGGCTTAAAGACGTATACACGTGTAGAGGATAGGGAAATTATGTTTGACGCATCATCACGTCTGAACTACTGGACTGATTTACTTGAAATGCAGCTTATAAATTCTTAATCAACCGAGGATTCTTTTAGGCCTATTTTCAATTCTTCTGGATTTCATTACGTCAAGTTTTAAAATAGACCCTTGCGAAGCACGGGTTACCTGCTATTTCACAATATAGTAAGGATGATAGTCTATAGCTAGTTATTCAATGAGTATTTTTCACAATATGATGGATATTATTGTCGATCAGAATGAAGATGTGGAATGCAATCTCAATGTTAAATATGATGTTGGAGAGTACGGTAACCACATCAATCGGAGGTATTCCAACAAATAATCCTCAACTCTTTGAGAATAGAGAGAGAGGAGAAGGTAGTGAATGAAAAGGTGTATGAGACACAAGTAGTTTGAATGAGGATAAATATACTGTAGCCTGTGGGTTGTAAATTATTAACAAAGAGAACTGAAAAATTGGATCGTTTTTGAGTGGACCTCAACAGAGGAGAATAAATTAGAATAATGTAGTACACAAGTTGAGTTGCTTTACAGTTTTTAGTGAGCTGAGTTAGATGCAGACGGTTATTGCGTTAGAAAAGTTTCGCAAAGTGTGGAGACAAGCGTTGAAGTTAACTAGATTTCAGACAGCTCACATGTCATCACTAAGCAGATGGAGAATAATTTACGCCCCACACTTTGCACTGGATAGCCTACTCGCAGAGCTGTGTGATATGTGATTTGCTCACAACTCCTACAATTTCATACCATGACAGGACTGCATGCAGCCTTTCGAAATTTCCACGTCAACTTCAACAGTTAAACTTCACGATTCAAGTTTGTTACCGCAATGAAACTCAAATTTATTTATGACAAATACAGAGAATAATTTAGAATTGCACATTGATTTGTTTCAGGTTGTAGTATCTCATACATGGAGTATCATTTCCAAGTATTTATTAGTTACAACTGTCATTATTAGCAATCATCTACAGTACAGTTACAGTAGATAAATATTTAACAACATTGCATGCAAACACCGAAGACTGGACTAATAGAATTGAAGACAACAATTTTTACAAATTCGAGATCAACTGGAAAAGCTGAAGCAAACGTGAAAACCACCAAGGCTAGTAACACACACTTTGACTCTTGGACAACCCATTTTTTGCCGTCCTTATAGATTCTAGTAGATTGAACATAACTTGGAAAACACATCCTATACTATTAAACAAGCAACTTCTGTTTATAAGTTTATATTTTTAGATGTTTACATGTTTGTATTTCACCGGATCTCGAAAACGGCTCTAACGATTCTCACGAAATTCAGAAGATAGTAGGTTTATGATAGAAAGATTCGATTGAACTAGGTCTCATCCCTGGGAAAACTCGCTGAAGGACATCAGAAGGATGATTAATATTCATCCTTGGAAAAACAGCTGATAATAATTACTTCGTCGTCTGTTGGTGATGACAGTGAGTGAGCGAGTTAATGTATGTGGGACAGTGTCAAAATTATGACTCAGCTGTTGAATTTTTTGTAATTATTTAATCAGGTACTTGGTGCCGGTTGCAAAAAAACCGGGTTATTTTCAAACCTGATTAATTCCAGTAGATTCATCTTTTTGAAATGGTCTTCTCTGATTTGGTTCACGTGAAGTTAATCAATATTAAAATGTAACCGGCTTTTGTGCAGCTGGGCCTTTGTGAGGGAAATTTTTGCATTCCTCTGGGAATTAATCTCAATTTACTGTGATTAGATAGAACATTTCTGTATGAATGTTATTATAATTTCTTCTTTTGTAATAAATTGTTTATGATTTTGTACTCCAGAGCGAAGCTCGGTCTCCGATATTGATTGTTAAGGTTGCATCACAATAATGCATCTGAAGATCTAAATAAATCATAATATATTTGCCAAGCTCCGTTCAATCTGGTAGAATTTAATTGGACAGAGAGAATCGAACGTCCAATAATCGATGTGTGTGTGATTGACTTAATTGAAAATAGATATCGATTGCTAAACATGTAAAATATTCATTTCTCACAGCCTTCAATTGAAGCAAGTTCTCATCAGTACAGCCATAGAAAAAAATAATATAATATTTAAACTTATCATCATCTATAGTACAACAATTACAGTTTCTGAATAGATTTATCACGATCAAAGACTTGATTACGTTATTAATGAACTTACTACGTTGATCGGTAACCTATACATATTATAAATAGTTTTTGATATCAATCCTACATACCACATTTTCATAATCCTCCCTATACGGGTATAGTTTTTATACTGGGTATTTTTCCAGATATTCTTAAAATATCTAAGGTGTGCCCTATATTCAAAAAAGGAGATAAAGGTAAACCAGAGAGCTACCGACCAGTTTCCTTAGTACCAGTTATATCCAAGATCATAGAGATTCTGATTTGCGAGCAAGTAAATGAATTTTTAGAACGAAAGAAGGTATTATCTGGAGACCAGTGTGGCTTTAGAAAGGGTAAGGCAACAGTAGATGCAGTGGAGAGTCTAGTCTCTGATGTTATTCAGGCCTTTGAGAACAGGTGCTATACTCAGGTCACATTTTGTGACCTGAGTAAAGCATTTGATTGTTTTGACCATTCTGACTTGTTGGAAAAACTTGATTATTATGGATTCAGAGGTGAATCACTTTCACTATTTGGTTCATATTTGAAAGATAGAAAGCAGGCAGTCTGTATTAAGGGTGAGTGGTCTGAACTTGTAAATTTAAAATATGGGGTACCTCAGGGTTCTGTTCTTGGCCCTCTGCTGTTTCTGATAAGTATAAATGACTTGCCTCACAATGTATTGAGTGAAACAGTTTTATATGCTGACGACACAACGTTCTTGAATACCTCAGATAATTTTGCAGAACTCTCAAATCTTGTAAACATTTCATTGGCGGATGCAGAAGTGTGGTTCAGGGCTAATGGTTATCTTTTAAATGAGAGGAAAACTGAAAATGTTATCTTTAGTTTGAGACCTTATGATAATGAACTCATTGAACACGGTGTAGTTAATAATGTAAAGTTCTTGGGTGTTCATGTTGATCATCAGCTGACATGGGGGAAACATATCGATTATCTGAAAACGAGGCTTTCAAGAGTGGTGTATCTTATAGGACGTCTGAGAAATTGTGTTACAACAAACTGTGTAAGAATGGCTTATTTCGCCTTTTTTCAGTCGGTTATCAAATACTGCTTACTTTTATGGGGTAACTCTGCTAGGGTTGACGAAATACTCAAGTTACAAAAAAAGGTTGTAAGGATTATGAGCAGTGCAAAGTATTTAGATCATTGCAAGCCTTTATTCGTTAAACTGGAGATAAAAACTATTATTAATCTGTACATTTTTGAATTAGCTGTATACTCTTTGAAAAAAATGCCTTACATTACTCTTAATGAAGACATCCACTCACATAATACACGAAATAAAGCAAAAATGAGTTTTCAGTACTGTAGATTGGAAAAGTCACTCAAGAGTCACATAGTAATTAGCAAAAAAGTTTATAATAAGCTATTTGACAGCATTTGTAAATACTCTTATAATCAAAAAGTATTTTTAAGAAAATTGGATGTTTGGCTGGTAGAAAATCCTTTCTATAGTATTGAGGAGTTCTTTGAAAATACAAATGTAAACTTTTAGGTTTGAGTAAGAATGCCTGTACTGCTTTTCTAATTTATTGTTTTATATTGTCATGTGCACAAATTTTAATGTGTAATGTTTTAGCTTAGCCCTATGTTACATTGACGTTGTCGATACATGTATTTGTTAATGGCAATAAAAAATATTTGATTTGATTTGATTTGATTTTGATAGGAGTAGGCTGGCTAATCCAGCTAATTTAAGGAGGCTAGACTAAATAGATTAGAATAGAATGACTGCCTTTATTTTATACCTGGGAGGGCGAAGCTAGGGCGGATTAGAGTGATACGCGGTTTAAGAGAGCTGAATTTATTGTTGAAAATGTATTTGTGAAATAAATATTATTACGAATTTTGAATCTTAATGATTGATTATTGAGATTGTCTTCTTCAGTCCTATAGTTGATCCTTGATTCCAAAATTTTGTTTGTACAACTTCTCCAACCAAATCCAACACAGCAAATTTCTCCATTTCGAATTTCCAACCGTGAGGAACAGATTCGTTCTAATCGACGTAATTGCCTCTTCTGCTCTTCCAACGTTTACCACCAATCTCAACAACATAGTAAACAAATTCATTTGGGGTCAATCAATTCGGCATTTCACATTAAATTAGCCTACAAAGCCAATAACATCAGCAGCAGTTGTAGCATCTATACCAGCATGAATGTTGAATCTATCCCTAGATGTGTTTGAAAATGATTCCAACTGATTATGAACGGCGGCAGAAGGGCATAATATGAAAGAGGGTTAAGGCAAAATGACTACTGCTAAAGCCGAACAACCTGTAATAGCAGCTGAAGTTTATGCGACAACCCACTAATTATCATTAGAGTATATTCGACTCCAGTTTTGCGTTGCGTGCCGGGTTTTGACCTCAATTCCAAATACAGTTCTATCCCACCAACAACTATTCACTCTTCTTCTCTAACATCCAATCCGTCCCTATCTCTCTTCCTTCTTCTGTTTTATTCTTGTATCTTCCATGTTCTACTAGCCACTTCTCTGATTCTTGCGTCCCTTATTCCATCCAGTCTCTCACTTTCAGGGGCAGGAGTAGACACAGACAGAGGTATCTCTTCTTCTTCTCTTCACTTCAGAAAATACAAGTGATCTTCACTTCATCGAGATCTCAGTTGATCAAGGGTCATCCTAGGTCTTATTTCATCCTATTATTCAATTCTACCCGTAATTTATACATCTGTTTTTTATCTTTTGCCTGTTACTTATTTTCTCTTTATTGTTTGCTATATCTCTTATTATATAATTTCCTTCACAGTGATATCATAGTAAGGTGACCCTGATCCCAATCTAAAACTCGTATAAATATTCTACTAAAATGATACTTTAGTCGTATTGTATTCACACATTATTGGAATTGCTGTTCTACTTAGAAAGTTCAGCTCAATCTTTTTAGATACTTTTTAGGTTTCTTCTATTACCTAATTTTTGTACCTGCAGTACTCATTCTCATACTTTGTATTTCTCATTCAATTTAATAATACCGTAATCCTTTTTATTTGCGTAATAATTTTTTTATTTTATTTATTCAGTACTATTTTCCTGTTATACTCTAGTATTGTTATCTTTATGATTCTATAGGACTTTTCAAGAATATTTTGAGTACATTCATCATTATATCTTTCACTTTCCCAATATACATATTCTCCACTCATTCCACTCAACATTATCATAATATTCTCCTCAACTCTTTATCGTGTTATTCATCCTACTCTTCCCTATAGCATAATATTATCCTCATGCTTTCTTCAACCGATCACTCTCAAATATGACTCCTCTCAATACAAAGAAGTATCATCCCTTCTTCTTCTACTTCTTCCTTCTGATACAACTCCACCTCTGTACCTCGTTTTCATCCATTATCCTTTTCCTCCGCCTTTACCTTCGTCACCTACTCCACTTTATCCTCCGTATCCCTTTACTTCTCCTTCTTTCACTCTTCCTTCTACTTTCCTCCTTCTCGCCTTTTTCTCCTAATCTTCCTTATCCTTCTCCACCATCTAATTTGCTTCTCCTCCTCCTCTTACTTCTCAATTGACACCTCCTTCTCCTCCAACCCCTATTCTTTTTACTCGTCTTATTCCTTCTACTCCTCATCCTTTCCTCCACCAAATCACCTTTCTCCTCATACTCTTCTAACTCCTTTTTCTCCTCTTCCTCATCCTCCAACTCCTCATCCTTTCCTTCACCAAATCACCTTTCTCCTCATACTCTTCTAACTCCTTTTTCTTCTCTTCCTCATCCTCCAACTCCTCCTCCCAACCCACAAACTATATTCACTTGAAACAATCTCACCCAACTCAGCCTAACACTCTTTCTCTTTTCACACCCTCTCCTTACTCTTCAAAGTCCTCATTCCCGAGATCCTTTCTCCACGGCTGCGCATGACACCATCATAACATCCACCGTCCACCGCAGAGCACGCAGTAAGTAGGGCATTCGGCCTTTATGAGCGTGTCCCACTTAGCCGACTCACCCAAAACCCAACTGACAGTCTGTCCGCTCCACTTTCATTACCAACATTATAATAATTTGTTCGTCATTATTAGCCCATTATTTAACCTCACTGGGTCACAAATTGGGCGATCCAGGAATCGCACGTGCTTAACTATAGGTGTACTATTTACTAAGCTCTAAGTTTATATTATAGTAGGTGCTTAGTTTTAGCTATTTTTAAAGTTCAGTAGTTACTAGTGCTATAAATTTATATTATAGTAGGTGCTTAGTTTTAGCTATTTTTAAAGTTCAGTAGTTACTAGTGCTATAAATTTATATTATAGTAGGTGCTTAGTTTTAGCTATTTTTATAGTTCAGTAGTTACTAGTTTATGTAGTTTAGTAGTTTATATACTTAGATTTATGTTCATATTACAGTTTACATTATACACTTCACAGTCATTTTCAAGCCACTCTTAACCACACAACTGTAATCTGAAATTTGACTATACGAAAATCATCAACGTTCTCAGCATCAGATACAGGTATGGGTGCAGTGTGTACTATGTACAAGAACTGAGCTTGAACAGTAAACACACTAAAAAACATAGGCATATTTGAGCCACTGTTAACTACAACTGTCTACGATTATTTTAGTTATTATTAAACGATTATAACTTACATTTAGCGATTATTGAACCAAAGGAAATATAATGTTTCCTAGCAATTCCTATTCTTATCATCTCTGCTTGAACTCTTGCAATCAAGTGCTGAAAGGATGGTTTTCCTCGATACCCTTTCTGAGAATGGACATCTGAAGGTCCAAACTTCAGCGATTCATGTGAAAACATTACAGTGATAACTCAATATTCGCATGTTTCATCATATTTTCTTTGCTCAATTTTATTGTATAAATCTTCAGTCTGTAAATGATACACCATGTTATTTTACTTCCACTTACGCGAATCAGGTCGAGAAAAGACCCGACTCTAGTCGAGAGGATGTGTTTCCAAATGGTGAAACTCAGACCAGTCGATTCTAGTCTCCGCGAAGTCACCATTTGAAAACACATGCTCTCGACTGGTGTCGAGTGTCTCTTCTCGACCTGAGTCGCTTAAGTGTGAGTTGAGCCATTCTGATAATCATTTTCAATGCTAGAACGTAGTTGAATTTTGTATTGTCAAGCACATGAATAAAGGAATCTGAATCACTTTCTATCGATTTATCGATGAATAGGAAAACTTCCGAATCAGAAGTCAGTATGAGTGAATAATATAGGGGATAAATAGAGACTGGATTTATTGTGTGTGGAATCACTTATAATGTGTAACGGTTTTGTTTACAACAGTTTCCGTAATATTTTGTTGGAACGTTGGAAATAAATCAGTCAGATATCGTTGTGAAAGTAGTATGGGAGTTCCAATGGAAACTGATCATTCAATATAAGTAGAAAATATCATTGATGACTAAAACAAATTAATCATACCTTATTTTTTAGGATTTGAAAAACAATTTTTTAAATTATTAATATCTCCCAGTGTCATGTATAATTATGAAGCTCTATCATGTTTAGGGTAACAATAATGTAAGAAACAAATTCTAAAACTAAAATGAAAAGTTATACACTTCCCAACTTACGAGATAACTTGATTGAGTGTAGTTTAGCAGCATTGGAATCACTTACCTGAAAAAAGAAAAAGAATTTTAGCATTGAATAATATATATGTTAAAAATTGACAAATATTTAATTGAAATTATATAAAACTACATCACTATGTAGGATACATAACATTATCATTTTCTTCTACTAAAACATTTATGAATTTGAATATCGAGAAATAACATGGAAACCACAACAATAATTCAAACATCTAACAATTATTAGTTTTATTTCATAGCATGCAGTTGTTATTTTCAGAGGAAAAACTCCACTGTGATATACTTGGTTCTAAGCTTGTTCTGAACCTTGTAAATTCTATCAGATTAGAATATTAAATTGGTCTGATCATGCTAAGTCACATTTGGTGTGGGCATATGAATAATCGAACTATGGAAATAAACATTTTCGTATGCGAGCTTACTACTGTATTTAAATAAATGTAAAACACATCTTAGTAGAGATAGATGGGCAGCGTGGGTGAAATAAATCAAACAACCTGCAGCAACAAATAGAACGACAATCTACCATAAAAAAGTCGAAAGAGATTGTATCGTATCGTAATCGACTCGAGCAATCACTACCGTCGACCAATTGAAAAGTGGATAAAAAACAACATATTTATGGCCGGTCGACATCACAGACGGAACTCTAGCCAGCGGCTGGCGGCGGCTGTCAATTGATCGCTTGTTCACAACAAACCCCAGCAAATTATTTCCGAATAAAAAGAGAATCGATGGTGGAGTGAGAGGGGAGTGGTAAGAGTGAAACTGGGTTGGAAAATGTGAGGTTTTGTTATTCACAAGCTGGTTGAAAGACCTGCACACTGCACACGCGGCCCTAGAATTCAGTTGACACCTCGCCTATCACGCATACGACAGATACTCTGAATATTTCATAGCTGCGTGACAACGCTACTCACCCTCTCACACTCTCTCCTTCTAACGCTTCAACATTATTTTCCTCTCTCTGTCACACATGTTATCATTCTCGACTGGGAGACCCTCGAAAAGCACCCGGAAAACCTCAGAATATTTTCGAAGCTGTCCCACAATTTGAGGTGACTCCGCAAATAACGGAAAGTTAGTGAAAAGTTGTGTGATATTCCATGATGGAATAGTTGAATCATCTACAAGTTAGTTCCAAGAGAATAAATGGGATGATAACTGGTTCTATGAAGAAATGATTTAGAAAAATGATTGTAGAGAAAGGAATAGATTCAAAGCTGAATTACTAAGGAAAAATGTATTTGCAGCTGGATTCCTAAAAAATAAATGTAGCCTATTTAAAACTATGAAAAGGCTGTAGTATTTAATTTATACAAGTTATGTCTGTTGAAGTTCTTTAAAATATAGAAATTGAGCAGATAAAATTATGTTGTTTGGAGTGAATGACAACGAATTACATTTATCTAAATTTTGATTTTATCAAAAAGTAAGTCTTTTGAAGTGAGTTTTCATTGGGTATTGATTATTATGGGTGATCAATGAAGTCTGAGAATTGATGAATGATGAGCCTGAAATCGAATGAATTAATTAAGATTCACTTGTGTGAAAGTTCTTTAAAATATAGAAATTGAGCAGATGAAATTATGTTGCAGATGGAATTAAATAGAGAATGCATTTATTCAAATGCTAATTAATATATAATTATTATTCAACGAAAATCCTAAATAAATACTGTAAATCACCCCGAAGACTTCTGCTACTGCAGACATTGACAACAGGGTTAACAGCTAGATAGAAATTCGATGAGAACTACTATCCAAAAATTAGTTGCCAGCCCGGGAATCGAACCCGGTACCTCCCAAGTAAGGGTGAGGGTGTAAGGGTAAGCATTCCTGACTGGCAATTGGGAGGTACCGGGTTCGATTCCCGGGCTGGCAACTAATTTTTGGATAGTAGTTCTCATCGAATTTCCATCTATCTCTGTCAATGTCTGCAGTAGCAGAAGTCTTCGGAGTGATTTACAGCATTTATTTAGGATTTTCGTTAAATAATAATTATAAATTATGTTGTTTGGGCATGTGTAATGTTTCGAGCAGAAATTGAAACATGAGTATTCATACAAGACAAAAATATGTTTCTCATATAATTTCTTGTACAACTGTTCAAGACTCGTAAAATCCAATGAAAATTCCCCTTCACTATCTGGATCTAGAACATAATTTCTGAAAAGTTGCGGCTGTCACAGGTCGATCGATTTCATGGTACAACACATCTCCGCATTCAACATTTCAGGCCGAAACGTTGCACTATTCACGTCATGATCCGTGTCGTCTTATCCAGCTGATACAGATCATCCTTACAAGCTGAACAACTGAATTATTTGGTTAGCATCCTAATTCTCCAGCGAAGAAGAGAGAATCCATTGTAGCCACAGCAAGATGCAGACGGGATGAAAATAGTAGTAAATGGAATTCTCAATAGAAATAGGGTTGAAAGGAGGGTTTAGCTTATAAGTTGGCTCGCCCTTTTGTTGCCTGGCTTCTCGGGGCTCCTTCAAGCATAGAAAATAGCTCCAGGACAGCTGCTAGTATTTTCTTCCTCTTTTCTATTCTCCTACTTCACAAGTCCACACATGAGCAGCTGAAGAGAATAATGGAGACGGCCAAGGTGTGAGTGAGAGTGAGAGAGAGCAGGCCTCAAATGTGGCCGTGAGAGTGAGAGAGAGCAGGCCTCAAATGTGGCCGTGAGAGTGAGAGAGAGAGAGGGAGCGAGAGAGCAGGCCTCAAAGTGTGCTCTGCGTCTCTATTCAAGCTTGTTGATATTGGAATATAACCGTCAAATGACCATAATGCTGCCACGAGTCGGAAAGGCTTAACTGCTTGATTACCGTGAATTTTCTCCAAGTGCCAAATGGTTTCCTATTGTTGAACGCGAGTTGTTTTCACAGCTTTTTTTCTTCGGGTGGAAAATTGGCCACCTTTCCATGAGTGCTCTACTTTTTAACGCGTATTATTTACTCCCTGTTATGGGAATTCATGACAAAATCATTTCATTTTATGATTTTCCACTGTATGGTTTCATTGATGCTTTTTTTAATTTGTGTTGAGTGATGAAAAGTTGAAGCACAGAAAAAGGAACTACTATCTTTTTCACTCTGTGGTTGAAGTGACATCCATAGGAGTAGTTTTGTCTCGCTATAACAGAAACTTGTACGGATTATAATGACGTCCGTACTGTCGACTTTTAGACATTTTGTTTTTATTAATTCTCAATTTCAATTTATACACTCCTATGCTACTTTATTTATAAATTTGCTGAATCTAATAACTTATTGTTCTACCACTATTTCTCATTGAATATATTATCAAAGCATATTATTGGATGTAAATTCATGAAAAACCGTGAAATATAAGACTGAAATCACTTAGAGCTTGTGCCAGCTATGGGTTAATGGGATAACTTTGAGGATAAATTTTTCCAAGAACCTTTGGCCTTTTTATGAGAGTTTCGAAGATCTTGCTGCGGTTTAGTCCAGTAAGAATGCTGTCTCTTTTTGTTCCATTAATACCCACGGATCATATAAGTTCACAGAAGAAATTCTTCATAATAGCCATAATGAATAGGAATAGTTAAAAAGGTTATCTAATAGAGTATTCCGATTTGGCTACTTGGAATGTTGATCAAGAAAGAAATAATTTCATAGCAGGTTTTTTTCCAAATCCTTTTCATAGAAACAGTTATAAAAACATAACAAGTTCGGCTTTCAAGCAATTTTCAAGTTTTCTTCCAAAATGACCTCGAAAGCCAAAACTAATTGGTGTGTTTTAAAAGAAAGTTTTGGAAGAAAGGGTACTATGGAATTATTTCTTTATTGATTAGAAAAGTTATGTTTCATTAAAATTAGCTCCTCATTTTTATTGTTTGCTACGTCCGTCTCATTGAATTCTGGGGGGAAACGAGATGAAAATAAAAAAAATCTACATATTTTTTTCAAGCCTCACAAGAAAAAAGAAGAATGAAGTTTATTGGAAATATTTTTAAAACTTCATTTTAAAATAATGTCAACCATAATAAACCCATCCATTCCTTTCATCTGGTCATTGATTATAACACAATTTTAGATCCGTTTTGAGATTGTGTTAGAGCAGTGAGATAAGCCGGTGTGATAAATTAAAGCTGAAAAGAGAGCTTAGCAGTGAAGCGGCTTGTCAACGCTGTGTACTTTAGCCGCTCTTGATGGTGATGGTGATTCTGATTGACAAAATGCAGATTGCTCCGATATGGAGGGAAAGTGAAGGAAGACTCCAGCCTCGAGCAGCGATTCAAGAAATCTATTAGCGCTTGAAGGATCAATTCAGGTCATTTAGGGGAGATTGATTTCCACGTAGAAAAGCTGAGATGAAACGAACGAGCGTCTAAAGAGGTTTGAGTGATGGCTCGGGCTCGGCACCTGAATTTACTCAGCAGACAATCTAATCTCGACTACCTCAAGTCTCATCCACTCTCTTTCTTACTCACCTACATCTCGTCTACTCCACTCTCTCACACTCACTCTTTTACTCATCCACATTTCCTCGCCACCTCTCTCTTTCTCTCTCCCGTCTTTTTCACGCACAAACGACCTTTTATCTTCTCAGTCCCTCCGTCGTTATCTTTTGCAGTCGATCTAATTTGATCTCAGGCTCGATTCATCCCTGCCATCTACATACTGCAATAGCATTAATTCATGTTCATGCTCAGACTTTGGGTATCGTTTTCGGAGGTAGTTGAATCAAAATTAATGAAAAATGCACAGAGGTTATCAAGTAGCATTCGTTAAGCCAGTTACACACACATCGATTTTGTGGATGTAAGATTTTTTGATGACTTTATAAAATATATTAGATTAAACAGATGATGTGTGTCAAGTTACATTTAATCTGGTAGAATTCATAAGGACGGCAAAAAATCGATGTGTGTGTAACCTTAATAAGGTTTTGAGTAGTTCGTTCAGATATTCACATTAATTTATTCGAGCACAATAGTAGTTGTCAAATACCTTTTTCATTCGATTGTATTTCAATAATTTCAGTAGCTTTGAAAAGAAGAGTGAATATAATTTATATTCATTTGAATTATTGATTAGTAGTAGGGAAAAATCCTCACCTGGTTACAGTAGATAACTGTTTCCAGTATTCCAACTTTATTGATACAACTGAAGACAATCAATGTTCTATTGTTTTGCTACAAAAAATTGGATATACTTCATGATGATCGAACTTATGAATTGAGCTATGAAATTGAGTACAGTACATATAAAATGAGCGTGTATAAACTGAGGAAACGATACTAATCACTTCATCTTAAATCTCCAGTAAAACCGTTCCGTGTATATAGTGGAGATTGATGAATTGCCAATATCAATACTGGAGGTAAGTTTTAATACTATATATTTATATTAGTACTGTTCTAATACAGCATCAGTTGAATTAAAAATGTATTGAAGTTGAGATTGACCTTGAAAATGTTCTATTAGAAAGTACTCAAGAAATTCAGAGAGATTTCTGATACATGAAGAATCTCTCTCAATCTAGATGAATTTAAACTCTGTACTTGATTCATTTACATTGATCAACTAAGTTTCCAATTAGTTCCAGTATTCCAACTTCATTCTAACTCTTTATTTTACAGAGTTCTTGTTTCCACGTTGATGAAGTTCACCAATATTAAACAAAATTTCATCCATTTTATCAATGAGAAAAATTTAATAGTCGATAATTCAATACATTTCAAATGCAATATAATTCATGAATAATTTTAAAAATCACTACAATATTTGTGTCTCTTCAATAGTACACCAATTAAATTTTGATATCGATTGAGTACAACTTTCCGTACAACTTTATCTACTTTCCATTAAATAGTATCCAAACAATCATGATAGATTCGATTATAATGTAATTCATTAATGTTTCAAATAACTGTAGTAACTGTAGTAACATTGTAATCTGGTTATTATAGTCGTTGTATTGTTAGTTGAATATGCATTATAAATTTAATGAATTGAGTAATTGAAAAAAAAAACGATATGCTGTCTGGAACCATCAATCTCTTTGAACAATGAACTCAATGGTTTTGATAGTTTGCCAATATTACCATATACAAATAAAATTCTAACAATTGTACTGTCTCCGCTATCACCAAGAAGACCAAAAGCCTCTTGCAATATTACTGGAGGTTGTTGTTTCCTCTGGCAATCATTAAAGTTTTAGCGATCCTCTCTCGGGGAACATTATCTGCTGGATACTGATCACGTGACGGGTTAGGCCTTAACTGGAGTGTCACCCAAGGAAAGAAAGGGGAAATCGATATTTTTCAAGGATGACAGAGACAAATAACCCGGTTTCCAGTGCACGTAATGCGTGTCTGTCCCATAGGCTTCACAACAGTCCACGCTATTTATTGTTTTTGTTTTCTGTCGTTGTTTTTGTAGTGGGGCAAGGGGGTTGATAAATAAGTAGAAGGAGAGGGTTGAGGAGAAATCGTTGACCGAACAAGAAGAACCAAAACAGAAGTCCATGTCAGTGGAACGTGACTTAGAAGTATGGGCTGTTTCAGTATTCTGGTGAAATAGGACACTGCGCCATTTGTCATTGGGAAATGTAGGCTATTTATACAGTGTTGCCAGGTTGCTTGTTATTGGTGATGGGAATGAGAGAACCAAGTGTTTACAGGTGGTGCCTTCCAGTACACTTTGTTCATAACGAGCTCAACCATTGATTGCATGAAGGCAATATACGGATAAAGAGGATGAATATGGAGAAAATAATTAGAGATTGGTTATAATTCTATGAGGATCGTAAAGCTGGTTTTTCGTTTGTGCGTAAATGCCGTCGTCGACCTCGAGAGGGAGAGAATCTCAGATTCGGTAGATTTCAACTTGTCTACATAACCTAAAAGATTATGTTCAATTATGTTTCAATGGGGCAGGTTGAGCTTATACTTTTTTATACTTTTAAATGGCAATATGTTGATATTATAAGAAATGTTTTATTCTTTGATAATAGAGACAAATAATTAAAAGTTATTTGATCAACTGTTCTAGCATACTTTCAATTTGGACAATATGAATGTCAACAACGATTGTCGTCGTGGACTGCGGAAATTTACGCACTAACGAAAATGCACCTTTAGATAGTCAGATCGTTATAAACCATCTATAGCTTGAAAGGGAGTGATTACTGTGAGAGATGAGTGGATCTGTAGATTTGCGTGGTTTCCGAACCAGCTAGAATTCTATTAACCAACAAAACATAAATTCATTATGTGAATATCAGTTATTTAGAACTGTGAGCTCCTGATGCAGTCAGTTTTTTCTGGTTTCGAAATTGAGTATACTATTAACCCATTCATTATATAGACTTGAAGTGGGCTTTTGAGACAATTATCAAATCTAATGGACTATTGAACCTATAAATTTGATTATGTCCTAAAAACTGTCCATAGACAAATGCAAATATGAGGTTGCTTTAAGCTATCAAATTAATACACCAAATTATCTTCACATCAAGTTTCTCTAGCAACATATGCTATGAAGGCTAATATAATGTGCTGATGTAATCCACGAATAGTAATTTTTATAAATATTGTGTTACTAAATGTCTAAATAACACTGTAAAATTATCGTTAGTAATATTGGATCAAGCATAACAATAAAGCCGTTTAGGGGCACTGAATGTTTTCCTTCTTACAAAACTTTGCATTCAGCTCCTAAAAATAATACAATGAGAAACATTGTTAAATTAATCTGAACTAATTATCTTGAACATGTACAAGAATACCGCATAATTCCATTGGAAAATCTAATTTAGTACTGAGATGATAATTTTCTTGAAGAAAATCTCAACTGTAATTCCTAATGTACGTAAAATACTGGAGTTGTAACATTTTCATCAGCTCAGGTGGTAAACAATCTACATAAATGTTTCTCTAAAATAAATAAGTGAAAGTTGACTGATGCACAAGCGAGGCTGTCACGCACAACGCACAAGTATCAGAGGAAAACTGTGAGGCTCGATTTACATTTTTATTGAACAACCTTCCCATGTATTTTCATGGCGAAAGACACCGACAGCCAACGGCTCGAATATTGCCATGGAAATGTGATTCAACATTTTTCTCTCGGTCCTCTGATATTTTATCATGCAATATTTACCACCGTTTTCCATACACTTTCGGCCCACGATGCTTTTAATGCTCCGATTTTGTAAATGTTGAGACGAATCGTTGGCTGAATGCCATCTGTCTTATTTCAGTCAAGTGCACTTCATACATCACTCGAGTATCGTTCGATTTCAATAAGGAAACACTTGAATCCTAGCAACGACAAATAATATATTATTGTTGCTGATATCTTTCTCACTTAACAGAGACTGTTATCTGTTATAGACTAAACAACTTTCAACAAGTGGATAGGATATTGGAGATAATAATTGACGAACAATTTCCACAATTGGAAAAGAGGTTTGGTAGATTTACCACTACATGGATTGAATAAACAATTGATAGTTAATGATGAGCAGAATATAGGATACAGAAACGACCACACTTCACAGTATCTTATTTCTAGTTAGGCATTATAATACATAGCAATGTATTATATTTCCTGTGTTTTTATTATGCAAAGAAAAAATTTATTCATTTCTGATTATTGTGTGTTGTATCTTGATTATTGAGTGAGGAGAATTTTCATCAACAATATAAATATGAATTAGAATTGATCAATAGGGAGTAGTTATTCGTGAGGTAAAAGCATCATGAATAGGAAAAATTAACTGTGATTTCGAAATCCTTTCAAGTACTCGTATGATATTTACTATGAAGATTTTCATTATAGATGGTGGACATTGTTGTATGACAACAATGATCTGATCTCTGATGAATAAACGAACAATATTCTCTGATGACATCATCAGAGATGATGTTCAACCAATCACTAGGTTGCATTACTTTACATGAGAAGTGCAGAAACAAATTCGGTAATAACACTGTACCATTATCTACAGTAGGCTGCACCTGGATAGAATGACCCCATGCCTTTCCACTATTTTTGTTGGCCCTTCTACAACAACGGATAGTTTTGTTTTATTCTTTTCTCTTTTTCTCTACCATAATTTTCTCCTTCTTCAACTCCTACTTCATAATTTTCTTCTTCTTCTTCTTCTCCACCATTTTTCTCAGCTGCGTCTTTTGATTCGTTTCATTCTTTTACCCCTCACCAAACCGTGTTATTTTTTCTTAGCCTGCTCCAGTCGTTATAGAACGGGCTCGTGCCAAACCAACACTGGTCTCTGAAATACATCTGGTGCAGATGTTTAGTTGCCCAGATCGCCTCATGCTCTCCTCTTCCTCTCAAAGTACAAAAAATAGCCTGATATTGATTGATTCATCAAATAGGAGAATAAATTTTCGGCATTTTATCATCCAACATCAAGTGTAAGAATTTATAAGAAACTGTAAGAAATGAAAGGATCACTGTACAGAGAAAATGTAATCGAAAATATATAAAAATATTATTTATGGAAAAGTCTATTAGCTCCCCAGCATTTTTCATTTGAACATGTTTTCTATACAGTTATTTCAATCAATAAACTCGTTTCAATCACCTGTATACTGATCATTATGTACGCTTTGGGAAGCAAATATTTATATTTAAAAGAGAAATATTATTTACTTACTTTTTTCTATGTATTTTAACACGACATTCAGTCAAATATTCAAGTAGAATATTTTGATTATTTACTTATCAATACAAAGAGAAAAGTGTGTTAATACATTCCAGTTCAGAATGAATTGAGAAACCATAACCATATCCATTTTATTTTCAATGGAGAGATGATTGAGATAGTTATTTGAGTTTAATGTATTAATTATTTGATTATTTAATGTATTTCAGTCTGTTTTTTTTTCATTCAATTGAGATATAATCGAAAAACTTCCACAACAACATTCAAATCCAACCTAAGAATGATAATGAAGAAAGCAAGATAAGATTGTGGAAAGAAATGCTCTCAACTCTCAGCCCCGCTTTCCAGCTGAACCTGTGAATAATTAAATTTAAACTTTTCAAGGTCAATCATCCTTGAATCAGATGAATAAACCTCTAATAATTGTTCCTTATTGCTGAATTCACTAATCAGGGCAATGAAAGGAAATTGATGTAGGAGTAGGAGTAGGAGTGGCTAAATTAGTAGACCACGCCTCCCCAACCAAGGAGCTGTCTGATTGGTCAATGGGTTGAGTAGCCGCCGCCATTCTACCTCCACCAATAGGGAACAAGCAGGTTGAGAATGTCACGTGCAAGCCATTGTCCAATGAGGCTGCTCGTTGAATTTGAGGCGTAGCTTACATTAGCATAGTCCCTCCAGAATTTTTGTGTCTTGATTTAGTCCATTTTATTTTTCTCTAAAGTTTTCCAAGTGAACAAACCTGCAAATTCTTTGGATAAAATTACAATGATTATGCTTAAGAAGCTGCATCATCATATGGTGTTCAAGCAATAAACATAATAGGCCTGCAATAGATATCAGAAATATTATGGTTCACGAGAATAACTCTAACTAGAGTCGAAGCTGGAGAAATATTGGGCCCAGAGGCGTGAAATACAAATGTACTGAAATTGCTTAATCCGGCTCTGTCAATATTATTAATTCTTCATGAAAAACTGGTTCAATTATTTATGTTAGAAAAACTATCCAATGAATTCTCACCACACAGTCTTTTCTTCTTCTTTTTTTTTTGCCTCTCCCCAGTGTGCCGTTGAAGTGTTAGGTAGCTTCAGTCCATTTACTCCATGATTCCCTTTCCATCGCCATCCTCTTCATCTCTGCAACAGTCTTCCCTCTTCTTCGTTCTATCTCCTCAATCCGATCCTTATATGAATACCTTGGATGTCACACGGCTCTCTTCTCTTGCACTCTCACATTAACATACTGTTCTGTTTTCCAGAATCATTTGTTTTATTATTTTTTGAATTGTCAATTACTTGTAGATTCGTGTATAGGCCTGAAATTGGCCTGATTGTAGTGTTATCATTATTGCTATGCTTTTCCATGAGTATGAATTTGTCTTACTCAAAACTCAAAATCTTTCCTGGATCAGAATTGAATCTTCAATTTTTTGATGATGCCTTGATCACATCTGGAAGTTGGGCATTGTATCCCCGTGCTCCAATTGTCCCCCAATCGCTGTACATGTCCATACCAGCCCAACTGCCTCATTTATATCCTTTCACTGGCATCTCTCATGCCCAATTCTTCCCTTATTCTAGTACTCCTTACTCTATCCCTTCTTGTCTTTCCAACAGTTTTTCTTAATTTCATTATTTGTCCTTATCTTGTTTCATTATGATTTCATTGGCCAGCTTTCACTTCCATACAACAAGATAGGTTCAGTAATTGTCCGATATATTCGATTCTTAATTTATATTCTTTATTCTTTTTTCCACAATGAAGCACTGATTGGGAGAGAAAAACTAAGAATACCTTGTACTATTTCTCTCCCAAATTTAGGTAACATTAAAAGTTCAAATGAGGTTATGTCTTTTAGACTTCCACAAGATTTTCTGTCCAAAAATATCTAATTCATTCATAAACAGTGTTCTCGATAAATTGAATTGCAAAATAAGAATAAATTGAATTAATTCTATTCGATAAATTAATATCCTATGGACTAGTAATAATAACTATAGATTAGTTCAATGTCTATCTGTTTATCTCAAGTTGTAACCTTACAGATTTAATCACAATTAGTGGTACTATAGTAACAATTTCAATTATACACTATATCATTTGAGATATACTTAAACACTTTCATTAATTGATCACAGATAGTTGCTGTTAGTTATAATTGACATTGTGAACTATGATGTCTGCTTCTTCCTGTACTATATACATATCAGCCCAACTGCCTCCTTTATATCCTTCCACTGGCATCTCTCATGTCCACTTCTTCCCTTATTCTAGTATTCCTTACTCTATCCCTTCTTGTCTTTCCAAAAGTTCTTATACATTTCTACTGTCCTTATCTTGTTTTCATGAGATGATTTCATTGGCCAGCTTTCACTCCCATACAGCAAGATAGGTTCAGTAATTGTCCGATATATTCGATTCTTAATTTATATTCTTTATTCTTTTTTTCACAATGTAGCGCTGATTGGGAGAGAAAAACTAAGAATACCTTGTACTATTTCTCTCCCAAATTTAGGTAACATTAAAAGTCCAAATGAGGTTATGTCTTCTAGACTTCCACAAAATTTTCTGTCCAAAAATATCTAATTCATTCATAAACAGTGTTCTCGATAAATTGAATTGCAAAATAAGAATAAATTGAATTAATTCTATTCGATAAATGAATATCCTATGGACTAGTAATAATAACTATAGATTAGTTCAATGTCTATCTGTTTATCTCAAGTTGTAACCTTACAGATTTAATCACAATTAGTGGTACTATAGTAACAATTTCAATTATACACTATATCATTTGAGATATACTTAAACACTTTCATTAATTGATCACAGATAGTTGCTGTTAGTTATAATTGACATTGTGAACTATGATGTCTGCTTCTTCCTGTACTATATACATTTCACCCCCTTGTATCAACTGAGCTTCATATACACACACGCCACTCTCTCTCTCTCTCTCTCCCTCTCTCTTTCTCTCTCCAATTCATTCCCTCACTTCAATCTCAAACTACATCGTCTTTCAATTAGAATGGCTGAGTTGAGTGATCCAATGATCATTTCAGCGAGAGTCAGTAACATTCTGCAAATAGAGTAATGGATATCGTAACCGTATTTTCCATGTTTGAATGCTGACTTTGGAAGCTTGTTTGAATGGATGGGCTTTTCGATTACTAACCCGTAATCAACCACCATCATCCCATATTCTAATTACTCACCTAAACGCTGAATCGGACTCAATAGATGATTTATCTGATGATGGAATTCACATCACAGTACGTATTACTTGAAATAGAGATGAATTTGATTCTTTCATTGGAATACCGACAAATAAAGACAATGATTGGGAGAGGGGACAGACCCAAAACTGTTCCTCTCACAAATTTTGATGAAATAATACTTTGTTATATTGAATATTATTCAAGTAATTGAGTGTTTGCAAGGTACATAAAATACATGTATTCTAGGTACATTAGGTGTTTGGAATGATTACAACTTAAAATTTCTCTTGAAAATTCCACAAATTAGTTATTACATGCTATGTAGAAGAACTACTATATCATTCAATTGGAAGACTTTATGTGTTACCCTCTTGAATAAGTAGAAAAATTAAAACATTGAATATAGAGATTCCCTTCGAGTTGACCAGAATTATTTATCATGAAGATTTACGTAAATCTACGAAATTTTGAAAGTTCTCAGCCGAGCAATTATAGTCTACAAAGACAAAGTAAACGTAAAAGGGCTTTGTAGAGAAGAACTTTTATCCGAAAATAAAGAGAGCAGTGTAAAATAAATGTTCATAATAGCATTAAAACTATATAACGGCAAATTATCCGAATGAAGCACCTGAAATAACATTCAAAGTATTAACGTATCATTATTTATTGCCGTATTGTTGGTTGTACAGGGTTTTAATTAACGGTATAATATTAGTTGCCACAATAAAACGATTACATGCACGATAGTATGACTATTAATTTTGCCTATCATTAACCATTGATAACATTAATAGGCCATTCACAGGTGAGTAAGAAACTTTTACGCTAAGTACTGAGCTTCATAACAGGTTTTTCTTCGTCCTTTACTAAGTCGCAGCCGCATGTGAACATACATGTATTTCGCACAATTAGATATATCTATACACATGTCGCAGAACGTTAACAGAGAATAACTAATGTGATTCGCGTATGCATGTAAGAAAGAAAGATTTTATCCGATTACGGTCTGAAAATGCTTCATTACAATTGCAATGGAGATGTTGGTTGCAATAATTGCCTGGCCGGTTGCTAAATAATAAAAAGATCAAGTCACGATTGCGAGAATAGAACCCAGTAATACCTTCACAAAAACACACCACTATTACATGATAACTCAACGATAACTGATAGTAAACAGGAATTATTTTGCAGTTCAAAGTAAAAGCAGTTTCACCAGATCGTATAAATCAATTACCGCCACTTTACGGATGGAAGAAAACTTGATACATTCGGTTTGAAACCAAGTCGAACAGGGTCAAGATAAAGTAGATAAAACTGTCGTTAATCGGTAAGCAACAAATCAAGCATTCCAATCGATTCCATTAGTCTCGCTTATACTATCTGATCAAGTACGTCTCTACGATGGTAGATCTGATGAATAATTCATAAATATAGTTGAATACCCCACGAGTGACTAGTCATATCAAAACAAATCTTTGTTCAATGGAAATGTAATGATTTTCCGACTATATTCAACACACTACACTATTAGTGATAACTAAGTGCATGAGAATAAAATCTTTCAATGGAATATGAACATTGTAAATATTTTTCCAAAATAAATAAGTATGTCAATTTCATAATGTGAGGCTGTGAACGCCATACATAGTTGTATTCTAGTGAGATCTAGTTTTATCATTGTGAGTGGTTCATGATAGATATTCGTATTTTCATGAATATATTTTGATGAATACATTTATCAAGAGCATAAATACAATATTAAAGGAAGAATAGATGGGTGGAAATTGTGGATGGGACTATTTATCAACTCAGTTTTTTCTCTGGTTCCTTCCGCATCTTCTACTGAGGAAGAGCTTCATCATAACCTCTTGAAGGGTTTGTATAGAAGCATCTTGGATTCGATTCGTCACCAACTACAATAATTATTGCTACAAAATTAGAGAAATATTATGACTTCATAGTTGAGCAGAATTTTTAATAATGTTCAGTGATTTCAGATTCATCTATAGCTCAGAAACTAGGATATAATTATATAAATGAAGGATAGCACTATTCATATACTCAAACGTTTTTGGTTCCTTCCGCATCTTCTACTGGGAAAGAGCTACACCAACAACCTTTTAAAGAGTTTCTATAGAACCATTTTCGTCACCAACTGCAATTAATTATTGATACACTTGGAGAAATATTGTGACTACCTTGTTAAGCTGCATTTTTCAATTATTCTCAGTGATTTGATGTTCATCAAAGTTTCAAAATTCTCAGTTCACACCCAAATCATATATTAGTCAGAATCCAGGATATGTTATCCTAGCCATACTGATCTATTGAGAACAGCCGTGCAACGCATACAAGAGGATGGACAAATTAGAAGCTAATATGAACCACTGCATCATGACTCAAGGGACAAGGATAGGAGGGAGAGAGAATCAAAAAGGAAGAGAGATAGAGTGATTAGAAGTGTTCAAGCCGTGTCAATTAGTCAACTGTTAACTAGACGGTAGGGTCTGATGCTTAACGTTATCACTGCGCTTATAAACCTGAGTAACAGCGGAAAGCAGAAGCATGACAGAGCACAGAGAGAGACAGTAAGATTGAGTGTGTGAGGAATGGAGAAGGAAAGACTGAGTGAGAGAGATTAGTTGGAGAGAGTTAAACACAAGCACAATCGCACTTCCCAGAGGGACTTCTGAGTCTGTAACCTCGACTCTAGCTATTAATTAACTCTTCCAAGCCCTGCTACAAGATGAGACACGTTGAGGAGAAAGAGGAGGAAGAAGATGAGGAGGAAAAGGAGGAGGAGGATGTTGATGAGGTGTTGAAGAGGGCGAGTGGTGAGGATGAGGAAGGGAAGAGAAAGCATGAAAGTGGAGGAGGAGGTAAAGAGAAAGACAGGAGAATGAGAGAAGTGGTGGAGGAGGAGCAGGAATAGGAGGCGGAGATGGAGCAGGAGGAAGAGGAGGAGTAGAAGGAGGAGGAGGAGGAATGGAAGGAGGAGGAGGAGGAGGAGGAGGAGGAGGAGGAGGAGGAGGAGGAAAAAATGGAGAAAGAGGAGGAGGAGAAGGATGAGGTGTTGAAGAGAGTGAGTGACGGGGATGAGGAAGGAGAGAGAAAGAATGATGATGGGTGGAGATGGACAGAAAGAATGGATGAGATAGAAACCGGGAGGAAGTGAACAGATCGGGAAGATGACGTAGAGAATGGAAGAAGATGATTTGAAAGGAAGGATTAGGCCTAGGTGGAAAGAGACGAGGAATATAAATGTGAAAAGGTGATTGAGAATAGATGTAGTTGAAGGTGTTGGGAAGTATAAAATGAAGTAGAAAAAATCTGAAGGAAGGAGAAATCTACAGGAAAAGTCGGAAAATGAAAGAGAGAACTGAAGAAAGTAGTTGTATGAAAAGTTTTGCGCATTCAAAACATGAACTAACTTAGAAGCATCACTGAACGATGATAGCATTATATCCTTGGTTGCTACTCATCTGAGCTGAAGTTCACTTGTGAAATCAGATTACTCCACTTTAATTGAGTATGTGAGAGTCGTATAAGAGCAGTAAACATTAGAAACGCTATGTGAAATTAGTAGAGAATGGGATATTCGAGTTGTGGCTCAAGTTGTGAAGAGTATATCGTACATCTTCTTGAAAATTATCTTTAAAACTATTCTAACGCAATATCAACAAGCTTAGAGTTCAGTTCAATACAGAATAAGAAACCAAAAAACCGTGAACCAGTTAAACCAATGTCAAGGTAGAACATTATTTCATCCAGTGACAATGTATCATTGAGAAGAAAAAAAAGGAGATAGATAAAACTGGAGATGGGGATGAGTGACTGAGAGCATAATAAAGATACACATAATAATTAGAGGGAATATCGGTTCACCAAGAAGCAAAATAATCGGCTTTTAGTAGTCAAAATCACAATCAGAAATCAGAGTCGTTGTGTTAATTACGTGTTTGATATTTCATCGACATTAATAACCTCTAGTGTGTTTGATTTCGAATGTTCCTGTGGCATCATTCACTTTTTGCCATAATCATCATCGTCATCATCATCATCATCATCATCACCAAAATCGTAATCATCACCATCAACATCATCATTTCCATTGACCCCATCACGATATCTGCCGAATAAGCAAATACACACGTTGGGCCAATCAACATCACGGTGTTTATTCATTACAGGACGCCAGTGTGAATCAGAAGCTCTCACTTTCAATGGCCAACGAGAGTACATTCATAAATATTGAACAAGCCATCATGCGACTGCTGCCGAATTAGCTGTCGATTTGTCCCTGATTAATTTTGATTGGTTTTTTATGCAACTTCCAGTTTTTGGAGAGGGGGTTTATTTTATTACAGAATGAGATTTATTGTACAATATTAATTATTTGAAAAAAATCAATTTGTATTGATTCAATCAAAAACCTATTTTTGGACAATTTCTATCCAAATTTGGGAAAGGAAAAGTTTCGGGAATCAAGCCTGTTGTCCATTTCCCAATCATTCATAGTTGAGAATGATATTGTAACCTATGTATCAATGTATACATGAATAAAATCATTTATATACACAAGAAACAATGAATATACAAATGAATACATGCACAACAATCATAATAAAAAACAAATCAAGTTGAATTTGAATTGAGTTGAGGTGAATTGAAATGAAACATTCTGAATAACCTACATTTTGTATTAATTTTTTTCTATTAAATTGATTGTTTGATTGTTGTTTGGGAATTGGAAATCAGCTAATGAGGGGGAATATATGTTTTATGATAATTAATGGGGATACAGCAACAACTCCTTAATATTAAAATAGTAAACAAATTATTAGTAAAGGTTGTCAATGCTTTCTGCACTTTTAGATTTTTATGAAATGACTTGAGTGGTTGCCCGCGAAGCATAATATATCGTCTTATCGTCCTGTCCAATCACAGTTATTGTAGAGTTAAGCCCGTGTTGTCAAATCTGTTGAAAACTGTGTCGGCGGCTGTAAGGCCAGTTCTGTTAACATCCAGTTTAAAGCTGCAATGCTGCAAAATCACTCCTCAGTGGTTCGGTATCCACCTAAAATTGTACATCTAATCTACTCATCATCATCATCATCTTTGCGTGGGTGATACGCACAATCCCCGGGCTCTGTAGGCAACGTCCTTGAATGATACGATATCTCCAATCCCAATAAAACCTTAAAAATATGGTGTTCATGGTTGATATAGTAATGGTTCAGATGTTTACTATTATTGAATCACAATAGTACTGAAAGATATAATTCACCATTTAATTTTGTTGATGATTTATCAATATTTTTGATAAAATGTTTTTGATCATTTAATAATGATTTTTTGTGTATTATTGCTTTTAAGATGGTTCCAGATACTTAAATTATTTCTCCAATAAATTTTAACTTCATCCTCAAACCAAAGCTCCCGCCGATACACAATCTGACTAGATTCAAAAACATCAGTAAAACTGAAGGAAGATAACAACTGTGGGTTTAATTGGAACATACACAGACAAAAATATTCATAGAGTGGGAGATGCATGAATAGAAATAAGAAGGGGTAGAATAAGTTGAAGATGAAGGTGTCATTGCAAAAAAAAAGTATTGAAGCACAGTACACAAAGATCAAATTATTCCATTCCACTCTAATTGAACTCAAGAGCTCTACTCAGTAGAGAGCAGCTTCATCCATTCCATAGTACGAGGAAAGTGAGGTATGTGAGTTGTCAATCTTTTTTCACCCGCTTCATCAGAAATGAACATCTTCCATCGATGGTATGAGACACTTGTCAATTTACGATGTTGACCAATGAACACGGGAAGGAACTGATCACAGACAAAAGAATTCACCTCCAAGCAGAAACGAGATATGAGAAGAGAAGTACGTTGGAGAAAGAGTTCAGTGAGAGAAGGCAGCGAATTTCAATTATTGAATACCGCATATGGTCAGGGAGGAAATCGACTATATGCCTCACGTAATAATTACGAAACAATAGAATAAGTCTGGCAAAGGAGTGAGAGAGATTGATAAAGAGAT
Source organism: Nilaparvata lugens (assembly GCF_014356525.2). Classification (NCBI taxonomy): domain Eukaryota; kingdom Metazoa; phylum Arthropoda; class Insecta; order Hemiptera; family Delphacidae; genus Nilaparvata; species Nilaparvata lugens. Next base: position 16,525,143 of record NC_052514.1, read on the forward strand.
AATCGGAGAGAGGAAGATAAACATTGGAAGAGAAAACGTCCACACATGGCATCAAATTGGCAAAGATTTAACTCGACTTCATTCCTGGCAAGTTAGTGTTAGCACGTGACATGATTTCAATAAAGTGACTGGTTTATAACGTCACGTGTCAAATAGAATCAATCGTATAAATTGAAAGTAACATAAATGCTTCCATTAGCTGGTTAATGTTTGAGTACGTTGAAGGTGACTGTGGACAATGTAATAGCATCTTATACTAAACTAATAATAAACATAGACAGCATTCATTCCATATTTTTGGATAATGCATGTATAACATTGTAAACCACATCCTATATAAAATCTCAATCAATAAATTAATATTCAACAAGCCTAAGCCATCAACATCATCTTCACTTTCACTTCTGGAATAAGGTTGAGTCAATAACCATTCTGGAAGGTACCCATCTCTTCCTCAGCCTTCCCACATTTCTTTTCCCTGTAGATTTATATTAATATTGAGCTTCTGGAGGAATTCTTCCAGAAGACATTCTATTCAAAACGCATTCTACACCTGATTTACTTTGCTGTATTACCTTATGGCTTATGATGGAGGGTGTATCAGATAGAACTATTAATATTACCTCATTTCTGTTTCTAACCGTCCTGTTGCAACCTAGACACTCCTCAGAACCTAATTTCTGCAGCTTGAATCACGCTGTCAACTTTTCTTGTGTGAACCAATTCCACTTCCATGAAAGAGAGTTGGGTCAGCTACAGTCTTGGAAAAGGTTATTGTAAGTGTTGGGCCTTGTTTAATTCTTCAGGTTCCTGTCAATATTGCAACATATTCTCTGAAATTCAAATAGTTTATTGTATTTATATCTTCATCTGAAAACAACTAACACCTTTCCCGTGTAGTAATTACTGAATATTGAATATTAATCAATGGAAAAATAACAATGAAGTGAAAATCGACATAAAACATCTCATCTTGAAATAATATAAACAATATTCGATGATATACTCTGTCGTGCTACCAATTTTCTCCTAAATCGGTTGGATAGCATTTCACACCTATTAACCTAAGGATAGTTATCGGCTCCAATGTAATAGATTCTTGATAAACTATGAATGGATCTATCGCCTATGAATGAGAAATCCAGTTTTTAGAGCAAATGAACTTATAATCTTCAGAAGAATTTTGGCAATATACTTCACAAATACACAAAGAACAATATCTTACACACACAAGCATCTAAAGTCACTACGAGCTAAATACTTATCCAGTTTATAAAGTTGAAAACACAATGGCTATAGGCTTGTATACACACAAAACAATTATAGACAAAATAGAACACTATAAACTGTTCAAAACTCAATTTAAAACATTAATAAATTCACTTAAACAGAAAAATATTCAGAGAGCACAAAATTACAACACACGCAGCCAGCCATATTTTTCAGAGAAGAAGGAACAGGAAAAGCCTAGCTACCAGGAACAGAGCAAAGCTTCTTCAGTGTCGATGTTACGGACACGTCACCAAAAAAATTATAAATTACAAGTTTAGAATTCACATTTTATATTTGTTCTCAATAAAACTTTATTTTGAAACTGTTATTTTAAATTTTATATATCATCTCTATTTAAATAAACCATTTATCTGTTAATTCTGTCAACCCAGCCTCGGTGACACCATGGAATATGCAACACAATCATTTATGATAAATTCTCAGTCAAAAAGTTGTCCGTAATCGATTACTCTGATATTTACTATAAAGTTTTATAGATCTCGAATTGAAGATTCGATTCCAATCGAGAAAAAATGTAATATTACAACTCACAATTGAAAAGGAAATGTGAAATTCGAGTAGAATTAACCAAGGGGACAGTGGGACTCACCTGAAACAGAAACAATCATTTAATGAATGAATAAATAGTTGATAATCAAAAAACAAATAATTGATATTTATAAACGTGTAATAAACTCATTATTTGTGGAATAATCTGAAAGTACGAGGTCGACAAACTTACAATTTACATGACGTTACATGAAATTTGGAGTTTGATATAATAAACATTTATTCAAATCAGTAATCTAATTAACATCCGACAGAACAGAATGTTAATCAAGGCGTTGTTTATAAAAAGACTGACACACTGACTCTGGAAGGAAGGCCACCTCGTTTGGAGCCTAATTTCTTAACGGTCATTTATTTTAATTGACAACGGAGCGTCTGGAAAAACGTCACTTGCCTGGGAAGTGATATTAACAACAGCCACGTTTGCCCTTCGACTGGGTTACAGCAGTTATTTCTACGGTCAGCTAAACAGCATTACAGTTAACGACTTAACGCTTCACAGTTCTATCACAGTTAACAGTTACTCACTCTTCTCGGGCCAGCACACTACATTTATGAACTCCATCCTACTCAGATGCTGCGACCGGAGAAATTATAAGAGTACAGTATTAACAGCCTATAAATACAATCTCCAATACCAATAAAAATAAAAATCTAAGACCCTTTTTTAAAATTGTTTACTCACAACATGTTTCGGCTATGATAATAATGTGATAATGTGATATGTTGTGAGTAAACAATTTTTGTTGTAAGTAATTTTAACATTGTACTTGGATTTTTATTTTTAATTCTATTCCAAGAGTATCCCTAACGAAAAAAAAAACAAATACAAACTTGTTTGTCGATGTTGTTAGGCCCAGGCCTAACAAATTCCAAAAAAATGGAAAATAGAAAATTTGATATGAAGAAAGATGAATAATTATCAAAACTACAGTAATATTATCTATCATAATATCCAAACTAGAGGATCATACTAATGTGGAGAACATACTAGCAAAATATTATGCTATAATAGCCTCATAAAGTGATATTTTCGAGCTCAAAATTTAAGTGATTTTATTCTATATTTTGTGAATATTTGAAGTTTGGTTTTTGTTCTAACGAAAGTTTCATTATCAATTTATCTAAATTTGAAATTCTTTGTTTTATTCTGATTAATAGTTTCAGATTGAAGATTTGGTGTTGAAATTGAAGTGAACATAACCTATATTATATTTGGACGATTTGTGACAAAATCAGGAAATTGAAGAAGTTTTGGGCAATAGCCTGTTTTTTCTTTTCCGACTATTGTATTGTTCGCTCTATCTAATAAAATAAATAAGTTTTGTCGTTTCTATCATTTCAATACATTGACTAATGGCATAGTACAAAAAATTAATGAAGTTTCTTTTCCGTAATATTAAAATTTATACGAAACCAAATTTTCCCAAAAAAGGCAGCCTGATTATAACATTCGACATTTTTCTCATCTATCACAGTTGAATTTCCCACCAAATTGATAAGGTATCTTACCTTATTGATAAGATAATGCCTATCGTTAAAGAGCTCCAGAATTCAGAATCCCATTTCTTTTAAATTCATTGCCATTAGAGTTGACAATGTTACAGAGAATAAATCATTTTGATTTGTTTCAAGATGGAATATTATGTATTATTGAGTTTAAAATTGAATTAATTCTAGAATGAAAATGTATTATGATTTAATGAATATTTGTGTCAGAGTGAATGATATTAGGTAATATCCTAAAGTGATATCTTGTTAATCGTCGCTTACCGAGCAAAGTCTTTTTTTATTTTCTATTTGAGTTATGTTGCAATGGACAAAATAGAAAAATCAGTTACAGAAAAATGAAGAAATATAATCAGGTCGATTAAGAGAACAGAACTGTTGTTATTGTATGAGTTGAGTTTCAAAAACGTTGCCTTACTAAGTGAACTATAAATTTATTAAATTTAAGAGATCCATCCCACCAGGAGATTTTTCCCATAGGCCCAAGAGATTTTTCAACGCAATATAATATTCTGTAGCATGTGAAAATGTGAGACGATGAACCCCACTTGAGTAAGAGACTTGTGCGTTGTAGTGTGCTAGAAAGAAGTTGGTAATGATGTGCATTCCACAAAGAAAGAAAAAATGTATGTAATGGATTATTTCTATATATCCCGCAAATAGCTTACATCTAGAGGGATACTATCGCACTGTTGCAATATTCAAATAAAAAATAAATAAGCATTTCGCAATGTTACCCTACCGAAAAAAAGTGTTTTCTTTGAATAATTAATATTCATTTATCATACTGAATTTTTCGCTCCCATAAAGCAATTTTGCTGATAATGATATCAACATACGCTCATAATCATAAGCAAACTCTCCTGGGCTGGTGTGTGGATAAGAGGAACTTTTCATTTATAACCATTGTTATCGTAATGAATGTGTTAGGGATGAATGAAGATTCCAATTCGAATTCTGATTATCTTGAGAAATGAGTAGAGTTGACGAGTAGATGAGTAGAGTAAATAATAGTCTTAATTGATTTCTTAACCACCGGAAAGTGATATCTTTCGAGCTCTTCATTATCTATTAGCAGAAATTTTCTCAAGAAGACGGATATGGTTTTATCTTCTCTTTTATCTTCTACTTGCTGCAAGTAGTATTATAACTATGCACATTTTTCACTCTTTATCTTCTTATCATACCACCTCTGTTTTTTATTCCATTTATAGTTATTATAGTTATACCAAAACTGAAAAATTACAGCAATGAAAAGATAGTTTTCCCAATACTTGTAAATTCCTGATAACTTCTGATGACAATAATTATCCCCACACTAATGTCGCACTCCTGTTCATATTTCTCACTCCATCGAATTACTCCATGTGAATGGATATGACATTGAATAGAGTACTGAAGCCTGATGATGAACAAATATGGGTCACATCCGCGCGACTGTTCAGCCGTGAACGAGTTAACAATCGCAATATTAGATCAGATACAATCAAAACGTTGAGAGGCACATCATCGTTATTCAGAACGCGAGAACACTTGCTTGGAATTGCAAGTGCGAATAATAGAGATTGAGAGAATGGGAGTAAAGGAAGCTGGAATGAGTGGGAAATAACATAGAGGAGAGAGTGTGTATGAAGTTATGAAGACCAGGAGAGAATGGAGAGACGACAGAATGGGAGTAGAGGAAGCTGGAATGAGTGTTAAAGAACACAGAAGAGAGAATGTGTATGAAGTTATGAAGATCAGGAGAGAAAGTGGAAAAATTTGGAGAGTTGGGATAAGGAGAAACGAAGGATTGGGTGTGTAGTTCATTACTATTCTATCTCTCTCTCTCTCTCTCTCTCTCTCTCTCTCTCTCTCTCTCTCTCTCTCTCACTATCTCATCACTCATTCTCTCTTCGTTGAAAACTGTATCAAACTCTTATGTGTATGTACACTACTATTTTCCTCTATTCTCTCATCGTCTATAATATTGTGCATCATTCCTCTCTCGTCTTGTCATTCCCTGTCTTCTTTCTCTTTCTCTATCACATACACAATGCTCAACAATGCTCTGCTCTTGTTCCTTGATCATATCATATTCGAACTCCCAATTCTTGCTTTGTTTTTCTCTCTCGTTTCATTGGGTTTTCTGTATCTACCAATTAACATCACATAATTTTCTGACATCACATAATCTTACTTCTTTCTCTGCTCACCTCCACTATTTATCAGTAAACACTTCTCGCTCAACCTCTCCTGTTCTTCATTCTTTATCACTTTCTCACAACTTAGGTTGAGGAAAGGAGGCGGTGATGTCAATCAATCGAGATTTTGGAAAGAAATAGAGAAAGAAGTAGAGTAGGGGCTCTGGGAGCACGGTTCTCCCACCGGAATCAGAAAAACTGATTATCTTGTTAATATATTATATGAAATGATTATTGAAAGATACACTTGCAACATTATTCATGGCGCATTTAATGTATACTTTGTCCTCCTCTTCTTATGGATTATGACTTAAGACCAGGTGCCAGGAGTTGACGCTCAAACAAATGCGCTCATAGTGCTTTCAGAGAGGAAACTACGTATGTGCATCATGAGGTGTTGGAACACTCACTAGACTACAGAACGCTGTCCGATCTAGTAAGACATCGTGGCCGCTGTATCCCTACTTTTCTCTGCTCCGCATATCCATCCAAGTTGGAAGATATTTTAATTCAACAATAGTTCATGGTGTATGTGATATTATACCTACTTTAACAGTTGATGTACAAGCAACAATGTTTATGTATGACAAATCATTGAAAATGAGTGAAGAACAAGGAGATGTTTCGAGAAAAATAGGAAGGAAGGTTCAAGTGAAGTGCAAGAAATAAAACCATAGAGAAACAATAGCATAAGAGTAGATATCCCATGGTATAGGGAGTTTATGTCGCAACTTTTACTGTAATCTCAAGCCGATAGTCCACGTAGTTCTTTCCCGTGAAGCTGTGTGACGCTGGTAGTCTCTCATATTGTGCCGTTCATACACTCTCAGCAAGTCAAAACAGTAAAAATCGACAATAATCGACAGTAATTGGCTTAGTTAACAGTGAAAGTTGCGACATAAATGCCCTATACCATGGAATATCTACTTACGCTATTGTTTCTCTATGATAAAACGGAGAGAGTATGAACAGGAGCAAGATGAGAGAGAAGGAGTATTAGAGTTGGTTTATGACTAGAAGGAAACGAGTGAAAGACTGGAGTGATGATAATGAGTGACATAGAGGTAAGAAGAAAGAGGGAGAGAATAACCATATGAGAGGAATCAAGAGAATGTGGTACGGTTCTATGAAGGTTATGAATGCAGTTAAGGGGTTAGCAAGACGACGAAGGAACGAGTTGAAATTATATTCAGATGGCAGTGGCATGGTGCAAGTTGTCTTCACCGTTGCTTATGATTTATGGGAGCTGTTAGTGCCGAATGTACACTGAAAAGCGGGCGGTATGGAAAGAGACAGATGCAATCAGAATGCAATCGATGGTGGCGCTCCAGCGGCGTCGAGGGGAACCAGCCGTCTCGCGCCACTCTATGAATTTATTCGGCACTCGTTGCTCTTCTCCCCGACGTCGTCACCACCCCCCTCACCATCACCACAACACCAGACCACAGAATATGATTTACTCGTCCATGCAACATATTCATGTCGTTGGCTGCTCTATAATGGAGCTCGCTCCAACCCGCGTTCAGATTTTATCTCGCGCTTTTCAATTCGTATCTTGCTTGTCTACTACTGTTGAGCTGTGTGATTGAAAATGAACGGTGATGAAAAGTAGTTTTGCAGTGAATAATCGTCATAGTGCTGTATGATACTCTATTATTATAGTGGAGCTTCATAGATGAAATTATCCAGTGAAAATGATTCATCCCTTAGTAGTGTTGCTCTAGTAGTGTTAGCCTTATTTATTCATTTTATTTTACATTAAATTCATTCAAAATGTATTCTACATTTTAATTTCATTACTCAAGTTTATATAAATAGAAGTTCATCCTTGGTAAATGTGAGTCCTTTTAAAACGCCAATGGTCTCAAGTTTGAAATAAAACACAGTCAACTAGAATCTTACTACAAAAATATAATGAGACATCAACTTTTATCACTTACTACCCCTCCTTCCAATCCATCTTTCTGTATATAAAAAATCTCCAATCTCCATGTCAAAGTACTCTAGAATAAGTTTTGATATTTTCACCAGAAGATACAAAAAAGAGTTATTCTGATAGCTGTAGCATAAATGAGAAATCAGAAAAGATAGACAGAATCATAAATTTCGTGCAAAGATCATTGGATGATGCATCAAGTCAAGTCGAAAATTATATTTGAAGAATCTCCAAGGGATGATGTCAATATTTTTTTTCTATTTTCCCTATTTATTCACGAAATGAACTTGATTTTTAAAAAACAAACTATATCTGCACTCCTATATCAGATTGATAAATTCTTTAGTCTATTATTGAAACCACAAGTGTGATAATCCAATACTTGTTAACTTGTTGGTGGGGGCTAACCTCATTTATCAGAAATTGAGAAATCCAAGTACCCTTTATTAAAAACTTTTATTCACAACAAAAGTTTTTAAAGGAGTGGCCGTAGTCGAGTGGATCAGATGCTGGCTTTATGATTCAGAGGCCCGGGTTCAAATCCCGGCCCGGGCAAGATATTTATCTCGGGCCACTCCCGTGTTTCGGATGGACACGTTAAGCCGTCGGTCCCGGCTGCCTAAAAAGCAGTCGTTAGGTCATGTCAGAGGCCCTGAAATTGATCAGCTGCGACCTGAAAACTCTGACACCAGACCTGAGCCAGCCAGGCCACTCGATATTATTACAACAAAAGTTTTTAATAAAGGGTACTTACTTGCATTCATGTGCCAATAGATGTTTACAATCACAGTGAGTGTCGTTAGTATTGTACAAGTATTCTATACACAAACAACAATAATTCAGAGAGAATTCAGAAAGGATTCCCTACATTTTCACACGCTTGGCACTTGCTAGATTACTTGACGATAAGATAGACTGCGACAATGTGCGATTACCTCGCACGAATTCAATAAAGGTGTTTGGGTGGGTGTTGAGAGTATCTAAAGCTAAAAGACGACGATTGGTGTTGCTAGGCAAGGAAACACGATTAGCATGATTGGCATTGGCATTGGCAACAGCTTTGCAGTGGCAGGCGGCAGGCGGCAGGCGTGACGTGGATCAATGTTTGAACTGTGACGCTGCTCTGCTCTGCTATGAAAGCCCCCCTGGGGCAGAGACAGGCATAGGACAAGCTGCCAAATAGGCGCATAGCACCGGCGACAACTACACTGGCCTGTCTGCCTGCCTGCCTGCCTGCCTTGCATTTGCAATTCATTAGAATTGAACTGGTGGTGGTTAGGTGTGTGTGAAGTTAGGTGTTGGAGGAGGAGGAAGGAGAGGAGGAAGAGGAGGAGATGAGAAGGGGGAGGAAGAGTAGGAGGAGGAGGAGGAGCAGGAGTAGGAGGAGGAAGCGGAGGGAGAAGAGAAGGAGATGGAGGAGATGAGTAGGAGAAGTGGTAGGAGGAGTAGGTGGAGGAAGATGAGATTGAGGAGATGAAGGAGGAAATTGAGGAAAGGGGGAGAAGGAGGTTGTTGGGAATAGGGAAATAGGGAAATGGACGAAGAAGAGAAAGAAGAGGAGTGAAAAGGGAAGGAGAGGAAGAAGCGGAAGTAAAACTAGAAAAAGAAGGGTGGTGGTTAGGTGTATGTGAAGTTAGGTGTTGGAGGAGGAGAAAGGAGAGGAGGAAGAGGAGGAGGAAGAAGAGAAGGAGATGAGTAGGAGGAGTAGGTGGAGGGAGAAGAGAAGGAGATGGAGGAGAAGTGGTAGGAGGAGTAGGTGGACGAAGATGAGATTGATGAGATGGAGAAGGAGGAAATTGAGGAAAGGGGGAGGAGGAGGATGTTAGGAAAAGAAGGAGGAAGAAATGGATGAAGAGGAGAAGGAAGAGGAGTAAAAAGGGGAGGAGAGGAAGAAGCGAAAGTAAAACTAGAAAGAGAAGTAGAAATAGGAGGACGAGGAGTAAGATAAGCTGGAGAAGAAAGACGAGAGAGAAAATTGATTTAAAATCAATATATTAGCAAATAGTGCAGGAAGATGGGGAGAAGTAGAGAAGGTGAACAAGAAAGAAAAGAGGGTGGAAGAAAAGAGAAAATATCAGAAAAAAGGTGGTGGATAATGAATAGAAGAAAGTGTAGAATGAGGAGGAGGAGGATGATGGAGATGAACAGAATCAGAAGACAATGAGTAGGAATTTCAAAGTTTGATTGATTGAGTACTTTATTTATGTAATTACAATATATACTGGCTTATACACTTATATACAATAGCTTACAATACAGCAACATTATAGATGAATTTACATAAAATAGACTAAGAAAATAATTATTGAACTGTATATGATAGAAAAAAGCAATTTGCAATATAATAACTATAGATAATAATTATATTGTTATGCATCTACATAAATTGGCGGAGCTTTGGACATATCAATGTCCATTCTTCGGAAAGGATATTAAAAATATCCTCCCCACTAACTCTCTACGAAAGGATGGAAGGAGGAGGAGCATGAGTAGGAGGAGGAGGAGGAGGAGGAAGATTAGGAAGGAGCAAGAGTGAAGATATGTAGTATTACATTGTATTCATATCCATCCATATTCATTTCCATAAAACGTCAAAACGAGATGACAAAAAAAGAAACCTCGTTTCAATAAAATCCCAGAAATGACAAAAAGAGTGAGGGAAGAAAGAGGAAAAAATAAATATGAGTATAGTTGAGGAACAAGATGTAGAAGAAAATTCAAGGTGGAATAAATAATTATAAATTAGAGAATAAATCAAATACAGAGATAAATTTCAGGGTTTACAAAATAATCAATTGGAGAAGTGAGGGTGAAGGAAAAATAAAGGATAAAAATTTGTCAATTGATGGAAGTTGAATGAAAATAGAGGTAATGAGGGAAAAGGAAGATTGATTGGAAGACAAGAATGCAGGAGAGAAAATTGAAGAGAATAAGTAATTACTAGAAAATCAGACACATAAAACGTCAAAACGAGATGACAAAAAAAGAAACCTCGTTTCAATAAAATCCCAGAAACGACAAAAAGGAGTGAGGGAAGAAAGAGAAGAAAATAAATATGAGTATAGTTGAGGAAAAATATGTAGAAGAAAATTCAAGGTGGAATATATAATTAGAAATTAAGGAATTAATCAAATACAGAGGTAAATTTCAGGGCTTAGAAAATAATCAATTGGAGAAGTAAGGGTGAAGGAAAAATAAAGGTTAAAAATTCGACAATTGATGGAAGTTAAATAAAAATAGAGGGAATGGGGGAAAATAAGATTGTTTTGAAAAACACAAAAGCAGAAGAGAAAATTGGAGAGAATAAGGAAGTACTAGAAACTCAGACACATGAGATGAAGGCAGGAGACAAAACAGATGTAAGGGTCACGAAAATAAGTGATAAATGTGGAAAGAATAAGTATCGGGAGACTTTGAGAAAAAGAGGCAGTGAAGAAGAGAGAGGACGAGAAGATAAGCATAAGAAGGTAGAGGAGAAGAAAGAGGAAAAGAAGAAGAGTGGTAGAGGTGGAGAAAGGTGAGGAAATGAAATAAACAAAAAAAGAAAGAGGGTGAAAATACAATGGAGATGAGATGCAGCAATTAATCCGGGAGGATAACAAGAGGCACACGAAGGTGTATGAAGAAGAGGAGCAGATTGTCAAGAGGTAGATGGAACGAGGATTAGAAGCAGAGGATGAAGAAGCAGAAGGTGATGACAGAGGAGATGGTTTGTTCACAGCTACCCTTCTCAAGTTTGCTTACTTGAAGGCCGAGCAGCAAATCTGCCATAATCTGCGTCTCATCGGCGGGAATGGATAATATTAATCCACTACACTGCAAACTCATAATTACCTATCCAAAGCAATATAGCCTATCTCAGTTATCGAGTTTCACAGGCGATCAGTTTTCTCAGAAATGGAATGATCCTTGATTCAATTTGTTAGCTGGATTATTGAGAAAATACAAAATGTACCGTGTATTGTTTACGTTGTTTCGATGGCAAGACTTAGGCAAGGGCCATATTATGCACCATCTACACTAATTTACGAGTACATGAATATATGAATGCATTCATTATAATTCCAGGTTTAAACGAACAGCTGATCTTTTTCAGTTTGAACATAAATGTTGCATGAAATATAGTTTAAGGCAAGTTGGAAATCCCAAATGTGTCACTCGTTTACGATGAAAATATCATGTAAACAAGCCGTCAGGCTCGCTTCGCTCGCCAAATCCGTCTAGCCAGGGAGCTCCTCCCGCTGGACCCCCGACTGGATCGTCAAAAAATGAGATCAGCGGGCTCGCTTTGCTCGCCTGCATTTTTCATGTGACCATGCTTCATTCCATCAGGAAGTCAAAGTACTGAGAAAACGCAAAAAAACTGAGAAAAACATTGGAAAAACGCTGATTTTTGGCGTATCGTTGATGAAATATTAGACACCTCTTCACACAATTTTTAGACCCTAGCTAAACATTTGTACCAAATTTGAAAATTTTCTGTCTATTACTTGATGAAAGAACTGAGAAAACGCAAAAAACCCGCTAATTTTGGGCGTATCTTTGGTGTTATTTCAAATTCCTTCTGACACAACATTATTACACCCTAGCTTAGCTTCTGTACTGAATTTAAACAATTTCTGTTCATTTTTCTCCATAAATCTGAGAAAAAGCAAAAAACGCATATTTTGGACGTATCTTTGACGTTATTGCAAATTCCTTCTAACACAACATTATTATACCCTAGTTGAGCTTCTCTACTAAATTTGAACATTTTCTGTTCATTTTGTTCTCGATAAATCTGAGAAAACGTCTGACAAAAATCTCTAAGCCTAGCAGAGTAGAAATTTATTGTATAGCAAGGCTTTGGTTGCTTGATTCATAATTTGTTTTGAATATTGGCACAGACCAACTACTCTTATCAGAGATATAAGCTATAGACACACCGTACATAGTTGAACAATTTCCCAAATATTATGGGAAGATCCGACATGACGATATTCTTGTCATTTAAACATCGTAAATATCAAGATGCTTCAATTAAATATCTCTATATATCTTAGAGACGAATCTTATCTTCAATTCGAGTCCAAAAACTACTACTGGAACAGTATTAAACGGTCTTTTCCACAATATTGGCCTGAATTTGGCCATATCGGACCCCCACACAAACAACACAAAGACTCCTGTCAGACTTTGGCATTGCTGTTGCTTGGCGTCGCATTCTCAAATGAATATGTAACGAGATGGAACCGCAGCGCTCACCAACGCACACGCGCCCTAGCGAGCTGTCATTCTCTCACTCACTCACTCTCTCTCAACCTCTCTCAGTCACTCTCGTCTGTCCAGCGATCTACCTTCTCTCTCTCACCCTCCAACCTCTCTCAGTCACTCTTATCTGTCCCAAATCCACTTTCCGCGCCACCTGAATAAAGTTGGATTCTCTCAGACTGAGCATCTCAGCGCTCAACGGCAGCAGTTACACTTGAAGCGTTCCTCCCGCCCACACGTTGTGCAGCACTAGCAAACCTTATTTTCTGAGATTAGAGAGCTGCAACAAATTACACACAAAACACCACTAGCCTTCCAAAGGTCAGCCCAGAAACGTATGTAATCGTTGCTTCACTAATTTGCTAGATCTGCTGTTTTTCAAGTGAGATCTTCAACTTTTTATCGAAAAAACTACAAAATATGCTCCAAATAATTATTTCAGCTATAACTATATCACCTGAGCAAAAATCATCTCGTAGTAACGGAAATGATAAGTAGTCCAGTCAAATGGTCGTTTTTCAGGAAATAGCTAGAACAAGTAAGGAAGTACTATGGGGCTATAATAGTTTATTTTCACAAAATTAATGAAGTTCGTACTTAATTGAAGCTAACAAAATATATCTGAAACGTATTAGAGGTAAGAGAGAGGAGGTGCCTAGGTCTAGTTTCCATTATGAGGATGGCTCTGATGTAAAGCGGCCAGTTTCAGATATAAAACTGTTCTAGTACTATCTTTAAATTTTCGACCACTTTATAAAATAAGTCGAAATCTATCTATCTTTAAGAGGGAATCGGTTGCTAATTTATACTATACAAGAATAACAGTGAGCGGGAAAATTAGTCTACGACTTATTTTATAAAGTGGTCGAAAATTTAAAGATAGTACTAGAACAGTTTTGTATTTGAAGCAGGCCGCTTTACATCAGAGCCAACCTCATAATGAAAATAAATCTGGTGTGGCACACTCACACAACTCTCCTTGCCGTTATGAAAATTGATCACCTGATGCTAGTGTTCACGCGCATCTCAAGTCTACGTTTCAAAGATCTGCGCCAGCTGGTGACAGGACAATAAAGCTGGAGACACAAGAGGTCTGCTATCTCTTCATAGTGAACGATTTGAAAGAATCAACAGTTGACAACAGTTTGCAATTGAATAATCACATTTTCTCGAATTTCGAGCTTATTTTCAATTTTAGGTGAAAATGTTACTGGACATTGATTGTAGAGATTTTCATGCTCGATCTTTTCCACTTTTCCACTTGATATGGGACTTGTGGCAGTTGATAGAGCTTATCAATGACTTTTTAGGTATACATTTGATAAAAATCGTTGGAGCCATTTTTGAAAAAATTGCGATAAACACTGTTTTTGACAACATTTTCACCATTTCAGCCGCCATCTTGAATTGAATTTGATCGAAATTGTTCGTGTCGGATCCTTGTATTGTAAGGACCTTAAGTTCCAATTTTCCAAGTCATTCCGTTAATTGGGAGATGAGATATCGTGTACACAGACGCACATACACTCATACATACACACACACACACACACACACACACACACACACACACACACACACACACACACACACACACACACACACACACACACACACACACACACACACACACACACACAGACTAATCCAAAAACCACTTTTTTGGACTCAGGGGACCTTGAAACGTACAGACATTTGAAAATTGGGGTACCTTATTTTTTTGGAAAGCAATACTTTCCTTACTTATGGTAATAGGGCAAGGAAAGTAGCTAGACCTAGGCACCTCCTCTTACCTACAATACGTTTCAGATATATTTTGTTAGCTTTACGACCTTCATTAATTTTGTAAAAATCAACTATTATAGCCCTGTAGTACTTCACTACCTGTACTAGCTGAAATCATAGAAAAAAGGTACCTCTAAAACTGCGTCTACACCAAAGTTAATAACAAAATGTTAATGACTTGATCCTGCATTTGTGTTTGTCAAGTTCCGTTGAATCTAATAGAATCTGCAAGGATTAAGTTATCAACATTTTGTTAATCACTTTGGTGTAAACGCAGGTTTAGATACCATGCATTATTTGTCTCTGCTAAAATCAAATCCTCATCTCATTAATAAATCTATGGAAAAATGAATCGAGTCTATACTAAATACAGTCATTCTAAATCGAGAGCTATCCCTATACCTTGAAATTCCAGTTAATGAATATCTTCTCTTATGAACTTGCATTCCAATTCGCACTTACATACACTGAATTTTCCATTCACTCATTCTCTTTCTTCCTCTTTCACTCACTCTCTCTCTTTCTGAAACAAACCACCTGTGAGTTGAACACACTGCAGTTCAGTGATAACTGCAAAACCTGCTATTGAGTCGATTATTCACTTTAGCTGCATTGGCCGTACCAAAACAATTACACCAACCAACTCAACAACACTAGTGAGTTTCGGCATTTTTTGCTTTTGCTTTGTAATGAAGGTGCATTATCACTCGTTCACTCGCTCTCACCAATTCTCTCTCTCACTTCTCACAACAGCTTTCTCAGTTTCTCACTCACTCACTCTTCGCCATTATCCTCTTGCTTACTCACTCACTCTCTCTTTCTCTTTCAAATTAACATTCACACACTCTCTCTTTCTGTATTTGATTATTTTCTCCTCTTGAATCGTTGCCCAGCTGCATTAATCGCCTTTCCATTCATTACCTTTTGAACCTGCTCTGCTCTTCTATGTTTTCTCAATTTTCGAAATTGATATCAAACAACACATAGATGGTACTGTTAAATTTTTATTTTGCTTTTGAAAACACTGACGCTTATTGAATGCTTGACAATGTATTGATGACTTCTATGTTTTTTGTCCATACTCCAATTAAAACTCCCGTCGAATAAACTGTCAAGTACAGGGTTCTATTCTCATGATACTATGGGGCAATCTGTGAGTTTTCATAGGTGATTGGAGAGGCAGAGAGAATGCGTTATTAGAGCACTTTTCATTTGTGCTTATATTTCATCCAGTATTCCTCTACTCCAATAACTGATATTACTGTATATCCACAGTAGAGGATAGAATAACTTTTTTTATTTGTTGACGTGGCCAAGTTTAGACAGTAATGTCCACAAAATATATAAATTCTAAAGCATTGTATTTTTTGAAAGGCTAATTTTTAAAGAAGCTATTTTTTGAAGAGTCTAATACTGTCGAATATTGTAGAGGTTCAAGTGCGATGGAATTGGAATAATACATGGATATGCTTTTAATAAAAAAATACAAAGAACCAGGCTTGTATTGAACTATTAAAACACAGGTTGAAACATCGATCGGAAAACCCTCAGGGACACCACAAGACTGGCCTACTTTCAAAGTTTCATCAATCATTTTGCATGATCCAGAACATGTAAAACTGTATTTGACTTATTTGTTAATTAAGTGAAATACTAATATTTGATTTGATCAATCATATTCGCATTTTTAATGTTCTAATATCGGGGCACCGAGCTTCGCTCATTTTTATTTATTGACTAGTTGGCCCGGCGAACTCCGTACCGCCGAATAGTTAATGCATCTCATGAAAAACTTTAGCTGGATGCACACCTGAGAAGGCGTGATGCAGCATTTTGCATCCAGTTGCTTCTTGCTTATTGGTTTGAATGGCAGAACTCACACACACTGAATCGGGCATGTCGTGGAACGGTGTGATAAGGCAATCTCCATAAGATCAACACTTTGTATCGCCAAGCCGCTCCTTCTCAGGTGTGCTTAGCATTAGCTTAATCTGATGCACTACATTTTTATGAAAATTATCCAACAATCAGTATTTACATTTATATCTCAATATGGACTTCCTATGTGTAAAGTTAGTTGTGTAACAGGTTTGTATTTTTAGTTATAGTTGAATGCAGCTTGCTGGGAATTTAATCTCCTTGTTGCTGATTTTCCCGTGCATATTCTAAATTTACAGCATTTTCGACTTCTACGACCCAAGTTTGGACGTTGCTCGTACCGCGGCATTAGAATTAATGTTGTGATTAGAATAATGTTGTGAATATGTAGAAAGAAAATTGAAAAACAGATTTACCGACGCAATGATTATAACAGCTGATTTTTATTTCTGTGGGATGCGATATTCTGATTTTTCATATACTCACTCGCTCACTCACTTTTTTACTATCCACAGCTGTTTCAGCCAAGGATAAATTATCATTTTAATGTCGTTCAGCGAGTTTTTCCAAGGATGAGACCTAGTGCAATCGAATTTTTATCATAAACCTATTCCAAATTTCGTGAAAATCGTTAGAGCCGTTGAACTTGAACTATACAGAAATTGCTCGCTTAATATAATAGGATTGGGTGAAGCTTTTAAGGGTTATATTACTATATGATACGAGTCAGTATTTTGAACACATTATCAGTATTTTTGAAAACATTGGATATATTATTTTAGATTGGATCTATAATTATCACTTTTTAGTCTCTAGCACTTTCTACTATAAACTATAATTGCTGTTAGAGCTTATTTTATATTCTAGTATTGTAGTATAGTGGATTTTTCAATGATCTTTATGAGAATAATAACATGTTAATACTAATCACAACGACTGGAAATAATTTTACCTGTATTGAGAGACAGCACACTCAAATGAAGGTGCCCTTATTTATTATCATAATGTATCAGCATAGTACTCACTGTAATTCAAACGAATGAAAATATAAACAAAAAACTAGGGAACTCAAAACTCTGTGGTAAAAGTGATAGTCAAGTAAACTGAACCCGCAAAGCACAAAATACAATGGCAAAGCAACCAGCGGTGTCGGATCGTATGATTCAGTGGAACCTAAGACAACAAATCTTGCTGAACTGTATTGTTTTTGGTATAAGTGTACGAAAAGTAGCCAAAGTAACAGACAAACTGGTTGCTGTTTGGAGACGCACGGTCTAGTATGGAAGTTTGGTGGAGTCCACCCAGAGGACCCCCATTCAGCCGGGCTGCTTCTCCAAAGCTGGACAACGACAAAAAGGTCATTGGCAGGCGCAACCATCAATTTGCGATCCTCATTCAAAATAGCAAACAAATTGTTATGGTTCGTGCCACCACTTCATCAAGACGCAACAGTGGAACTTTAGGTTGAGATCTGACTGGATAGACCCATAGATGAATCCATTCATTTACCTATTAGATAAATACTAGAATCGAGCCTCATCTATGTCAGGAGGGCATTGCATTGAACAAATGAATGATGAGAAAAAATTTAAAATTTAGTACAGCTTTTTCCAAGTTAAAAATACACTGGAGTAGAAAAAAAGATTTGAACAGGGGAGATCAAAAGAGTGGTTAGTTTTTCAGTGGTAGCTTGCCTAATCTTTTTGTTATTTAAAATGGCAATATCAATGAGCTATATTTATTTATTGAATACTGGTTCCTTCAAATCATTTTATTCTATGAAAAATGCATTGTAAATGCAATATTTTGACATGGTTTCCCAAGAAAAATGGAATAGCATACAATTTCTGATCTTTAACGTTATTCATTTATTTATGCAATATGACAATTTCCACTGAGTCTAAGAAGACCCATAGTGATACAAAGACAAAATAGACATGAATAAACTATAAGTATCAAAGTAAAACTAAAATTATAATAGATGAGCACAGTAAAAATTAATATAGATTACTACAAAAATAAGATAGAAATAGAAAAATGAGAAGGGAAAAAAGAAAAAAGTCATGCAGTTCGTGAACCCATGCAAAAATCATTATCTACATTTCATAAGTAAGTTATTATAAAAAAAAGAAAAAAAGGAACGTTATAATTGGAAGCTGGATTGAATAAATACTAAACACCGTTTCAAATTTGGTGACTCCATCTCAATAATTATTCAGAAAGCTCTACACAGACGAATAGTTTTGTAGGGGATTCCCTAACATATCAATTTTTTGTGTGTCATGTAATTATTTTGGGAAATAGAAGTTTTTGGATTTGATTTCTATTCGTGTAAAAACAACAGTACAAATCGGCGAACAAGATAATGACATTATTTGAAATACAATATACAAATTTATTGTGAAAATACAGGATAATTATGAATTATATGAGTTTAACAAAATGAGTTTATTCAAATCAACAGTGATATGCAATCAGGTTACAGTATATGCAAGAAGCAACTGAATGCAATTTAGCAACTTTGGACTGCATGAGGCGAAAAACCGTAGTCGATCACGAGTTTTGGGTTCAATGAATAAATATATGTATCCCTTTTCTGTATAGGGCTACTTTTTTAGAAATAGAAAGAGAAATAAAAATCTTAGTATCCTTTTTGAAATATTTAATCACAACATGTTTTGGACATTGATGCCATTTTCAAGTGATATGGAGTAATTACTTTGATTAAATATTTCAAAAAGAGTACCAAGATTTTCATTTCTCTTTCTATTTTTTAATATATGTAGTATTTTTCAGTCACCGTTATTCAGTAATTCATGTATTTTTCATCATAAACGAGGACGTTTCATCATAGGATGAATCCATGCAATTTATGAATTGAATTATGTAGGCAGTAATTGCTTAGATAATTTACAGTCTATAGAAATGTATTTCGAAAAAAATATTCCTCTGCTCAAAACAAATAGAACAGGCAGTTAGTATTTCTCAGTTCGCAGTTTTGCAGTTACCCAATCTCAGCACCATTCTTGCATAACAGAAGAAGCCTCGTTTATTTCATCAAAGCGGCAGCGAAGACAGAATACTTTGAAAAGCACACAAAAACTTCAGACGACTCAATTCAGAAATTCCAAAGATTTCAAAAGAACTGAAAGAATCGCCGTAGAACACACCAACACCGGTGGTGGTTGCTGGCTGCTGGCTGCTGGTTCGATCCGCGCCCAACTTTCAAAAAGGATGAAAACTTTCCACTCGTTAGAATTTCCACTCGTAGACGGAAATAATTGGAACAGTTTTACTTACACTATCAACCTAGCCGCGCTCCGGAAAAGTTTGAAGAGTTCAAAAACTTTCTCTCTCCACTGTGGGGCTTTTGAGAGAAAGCGAGAGTAAGTGAGAGAAGCTTCTCGTCGGCAAATCTGTTATTAATTTCTTTCATTAATAATTGCGGCTTGAAGCGAGTGCCAGAATCGCGGAAGCAGGAGATAATGAAATCGGAAGTAATGAATTTGAAAAACTCGAGAACTTCACTGAACAATATTATTACTGATTTGCTTTGTGACTGATCTTCCGTCAGTGATGATCTACTTCAATTAGAAGAATAACCCCATTTGTTGAGATTGAACGTAGATTAGAACTCACTGAAAATATAGGGATTGAGAAAATCTACATTGATTCCAATAAAACTCTTCTAATCACGATAAATACTTGACACTACTTTCGACAACTAGTTGAGATTTACGAAAGAATTTTAAATGCAAATTTCTCAGCATTTCTGCGTTATTTGAACTTTATAATCAGTCGAATAGTATAATCAGTTATATTCATCATGAAACGGAAGAGGGGGAGGGGGAGGAGTTTGACGATTGTTGAAGCTCTTTCTCACTCTAACTGATGTTCCGAAGTGGAAATGAATAAATTGAGCTATAAATCACCATAAAAAATACAATAGTACTTTTTCATTAATTACTCTTTCATCCTCTATGCCAAATAACGTAGCCTAATTCATATTCCATTCTAATAATGAAATGACTATAAAGGTCAATTTTGATCAGCAAAGATTCAGAGAATGCTAGTATGGCACTCATACATTTAGAATTTCATTCGGAGATAAATTCGAGGATAAGAGAAAAAAGATGGAATTCGAAATAGGGAAAAGCTAGTTTCCTGGTATCATTGAAGACGAAATAATTACCAAATGAGAATGAATGGGATCAACTACATCCTACATATCACAAATCCTTTACAGAAATATTCCTCCTCACTTGAAAAACATACAGAGCTGCGCAGTACTCAAGAGAAAGGTTTCCGAGTGGTTGGTATATCTGGGAAGAGACATGTCAGAGGCGATCATAACATCTAATTATAGATGTTAACACCTTAATAACTATTCAACTGACTACATCGAATTATAGACTGACTGACTATTACTAATAATACCGTACTCACTGTAGTGCTGCTGCTCTGTCTACTATCGCGGTGCTGGGAATCTGAAGTCATAGCCGTTGGAATTGTACATTATATGTTACCTTTGAACATTTTCTTTCATTGCATAATTAATTTGTATCATCTTTCCACTCTGTATAATTTTCTTTATCATATTAAGTTTCTTGATGATTATTATTATCTTGTGTAGTAAGTTAGCCGAATTACATTGAATCATTCGCTCCTTATTAATTAAATATTTTGCTCAAAACAGCAACTCGTGTCTACGCACAGGTTTTACACCTATGTAGGCACATTTCCATGTGAAATTACAACTGAAATTATAATATAATTATAACTGTTAGTAAATCATTAGGTATGATAGTATAATGAACACGTTTTGTATAATATTTGATTTGTATATTGTTCAATTTCAAGCTATGTATGTAACATTTATAATCTTAGAAAGATTTGGAAATAAACTTATTTTTGACTTGACTTGACTTGACTTGAAAAACTTACTCACATGCACTGGATGGACAACTGAACGAAAACTTACCTGGAACAAAAGAAACACACAAATATTGTGAGATTGAGCTAAATAATTAGGTATAGTATCTTCATAGAATGGAGCTTTGAAAAATACAAGTTATTCCAAAATCAAAATTAAATATCAAAACAATATCAAATCAAAACTTATAACTGGCAGTGCAGTAAAGATTAATTAATTATAAAAATTTCCTCCATCAACAGTCAATTTATGTAGAAATTAAGGAATAGTATTGCATTATTCATAAATGAAAAATCAACAGTTGAATTCAATTCTCAATTGAACATTCATAAATTAATGTTTTTATTATTGGAAAACTACTTGTACAACATGAGATGTGTAAATGAAAAATACAAACAGAATAGATTAGGGCCAATAAATTACAAATTATGAATTGGAAATGCCCACTATCCACCTCAGTGAATAGGAAGAATGATGAATTTCATTATTTTCTTCTGAATTATGGTATGGTATTCATTTTCTATTCCTGTATTTACTCACGTGGAAAGATATTATTGCAATCAAATCAGTTCGGAAATATTCATTGCATATACTGTGTGATCAGAATATCAATTCAAAACTTATAACTGGCAGTGCAGTAAAGATTAATTAATTATAAAAATTTCCTCCATCAACAGTCAATTTATGTAGAAATTAAGGAAATTACCATTTCAGTGGTGGAAGTGAATTCATTTAAAATTAGGCCATGGAAATCCCCATGAATTTAGAATTCAGACCATTCTTGTCGCGTGTTCTGCAAAATTTCTTGTAATGCACTTTGGCTTCTGCACCAAGTTTCACCAACACAGGCTTAGCTTTTATTTGTTGAACTTCACATTTGAGTGGGTTGGGTGAGTGTTTTCAACCCTTTCCAACCTGACCTAGACTAACCTCAATTTCACCAACACAACCTCACACTAGTGTGGTGAGAGGTATATTGTTGCTGGTACCCCTGAAACACGAGCCATAATAGGAAGAAATGATCCTATTAAGGTTGGAGGTTTTTGATGGTTCAGTACAATGGATAGTACAACGTGATTCTTATTTTAAGGGTGTGACTTACAAAAAGGTTCATACAGGTTCATAGCGGTGCCTTGTTTTTTTCAGCATATCAACATATTAAATAATGTTCTATCAATATTGACTAAGTAATATTATTGATACTGGTGTGTTAGACTACATGTAATTTGCAACTGTATTACCTACTAGTAACTGTATAAGAAAAATACAATGGTAGAATAAGTAGAATATAATAATACATTTTTTGTAGACCTAATTCAAACATACTGACAATGTTGTCTGTTCTAATGGACATTCCGTAATTATTTCATACCCGTCATACTTTTAGTAATAACACTCAGCCCCTACGCTCAGGTTTTTAACCTTTTCAGGGACTTTCCGTATTTAATAATAATACTATTTTACTTTCAACTTATTTTGTTAATTGTCAATTGTATTTATGTAATTATACATTCATGTATGCATTGTATGAAGGAAAAATAAACTATTGATTGATTGATTGATAATTGATTTTCTCCCACTATGACTCTTGTATTTCATACAGTAAATTGTCTCTTTTTCTTTAGGGCTACTCTTAAATCACTTGATAATGTGGCATTAT
The DNA here is from genome assembly GCF_014356525.2 of Nilaparvata lugens. Taxonomy (NCBI): domain Eukaryota; kingdom Metazoa; phylum Arthropoda; class Insecta; order Hemiptera; family Delphacidae; genus Nilaparvata; species Nilaparvata lugens. The sequence goes on from NC_052514.1 coordinate 16,548,119, forward strand.
GTAGCCGAAACATGTCATGATAAAACAATTTTAAAAGGGTACTTAGATTTCTAATTTTTATTTATATTTCATAAAGTGAAAACAATATAAGTTAAAAACGTTTAGTACCCTTTATTAAAAACTAAACAACTTAAATTTTAACGACTAGTTTCGACCATAGGTTATTTTCAAGCTAAAATAACTCAACTATTAAGTTAATCATTTAACTTAAAAATCACCTATGGTCGAAACTAGTCGTTAGAATATTTCAAAGTTTTTAATAAAGGGTAGTAAAAGTTTTTTATATTGTTTTTATTAATTTGAAAAAGAGTAGCCCATATAAGTGGAGTGATTTCATACGGTAATTTTCCATGTTCTCAGATATTAAACTTATCATTGACATTTCTTCAGTTATACAATCCAAATCAAACGTCCAATTCTATTGTAATGCTGGATGTTTTGAAGAAACAGCAGCAAGTTGCCAACAATGGAATAATCGTAATATGTTAGTAGTTTTCTAACAATGAGACTGTTGTAGTAGAGTAGAATAGAAGTAGGAATAAGGTCATGATAATGTTATAGACAAATCAAATTGGAATGCTTCGTTATCTTGTGATAACACAATTAGTCGTTTTCAAATTTATTTCTCATTAAGACTCTGACATGTATGGTGTATAAACCAATCAGCCTAAATCCTCAAATTCTAATAATACATATAAGTTATTAATTACTACAAAGCTTACTACAACTACTTCCTGAATATGAGACAATCATCAAGTGATACCATAAAATCCATACTTCATAACGATCTCTAGTTTTGTTGGGAAATCTTGCAGGTCAAAGGTGAGGAAGTGTTAGGAGCCGGAACAAATATTCTATTAATAAATGAATTCAATGAAAAATCTATTGTTCATAGTTGTGTGAGTGGAGAATATGTAGAAATTATGGTTGTTGTACTGCTGCATAGAGGTAAAGCTGTATGTATATCTCATAGTGTGTACTGTGGAATACGAGAATGAATGGACAAACAACAAGGTTTGCAGCCATACGGCGTCTAAACATTTGCATATTGAATTGTTCACTTGTTTACATGTTTACTGTTCAGTTGATCTTTGAAATCGATAAGCGAGTTTGACCTTTCAAATGGTTATCGTTCTCCAATTGGTTTGCTATTGGTTGCCTTTTATGATCACCATTAAACACATGAACAATATTGTAGTTCAATAATTATTACACTTTCATCAGAATGAAAAAGATCATCAAGTCAAAATTTTCACTTGAGAGAAAGTGAAAATTTTCTCAAGAATCCTACAGTTTTCCGTTCGCAGACAAAGTATCATTAACAGTTTTATCAGATAATTGAGTACTTTGTGCAATGTAAAATGCAAACAAATGTTGAACATGCGTCCATTGACCTGTGGTTATGTTTCCATATCACGTAGTCAATGTGCTGTTTATGTTTCCCAGGCATGCACATGCATGCAATGCAACAAAAAAGGAATAACTACTGATTTATCAACTAGCTGATCAATTATTCATCCATCCCTAGAGCCATTAAATTCACTTACAAAATTTATTCGATCAACTCATGAATTTAAAAACTCATGAATTCTCGTTCAATTTTCCTCGGAAAACTCATGCATTTTCGATCAATTTTCCTTGAAAAACTCATGAACTGAAATATATGAAAAATGGTCAAATATTTTGAAAGGTAACCTGTTTTCTTCTACAGCTTCAAAATTTCAAACGGAGACTACGTTAGCAATAACATTATTTTTGTCAATTAGAGCTCAAATAGCAAAATTACACCACTAATGTGGGTGACCGAAAATTGAGAAGATTTTCATCAATTTACAAAGGTACAGGAATCTTGTAACAGCTAATGAATGGTTAGGATAGTACAGTAATTGAAAATAATAGCTATTCATTCTTGCTTCTTATATGATAGATCAATTAGAATTTAATCAAGAATCTACAGGACAAGAGAAATTCAGCGATGAATTAGAAATAGTATTCAGAGATACACTTGTAAAAAATTTTCATCTTCAATGCAAATATTTTCTCATAAGCTCCATATTTCACGTCGATAGTTGAAAACTACTATTAAATTAGAATTTAATCAAGAATCTACAGGACAAGAGAAATTCAGTGATGAATTATTTGAAATTGTAATTCAGAGATACACTTGTAAAAATTTTCCATCTTCAATGCAAATATTTTCTCATAAGCTCCATATTTCACGTCGATAGTTGAAAACTACTATTAAATTTGAATTTAATCAAGAATCTACAGGACAAGAGAAATTCAGCGATGAATTAGAAATAGTAATTCAGAGATACACTTGTAAAAAATTTTCATCTTCAATGCAAATATTTTCTCATAAGCTCCATATTTCACGTCGATAGTTGAAAACTACTATTAAATTTGAATTTAATCAAGAATCTACAGGACAAGAGAAATTCAGCGATGAATTAGAAATAGTAATTCAGAGATACACTTGTAAAAAATTTCCATCTTCAATGCAAAGATTTTCTCATAAGCTCCATATTTCACGTCGATAGTTGAAAACTCGAAACACGAGCGATTAAAATAAGAAAAACTGGAAAGAGAAAATACTGAAGATCCAGTTACTGGGTCTTTAGCCACTGCGCTCTATTAACCTTTAAAATGTACAACAGAATTTTCTCTGTGAATGATAAATTATAAGTAAATAATGAGTTGACTAGTGTGTTGTATGGTGGGTTTAGTGTTATGTATACATCGTGATAGAAGGCCTCACTTAGCTCTTATTTTGAAGTGAAACCCCAACTGTAAAAGTGCGTCTGCGATTACTTCAAATCAGTTCTATAAGTCCTATATTACTGCAGCTCTTAAACTATAAAGATACAGTATAACAACCACCCAAGTTTGATAGAGTTCAGTGGTCTGTGGCTTCCCAAATCCGCTGCATGTGTGACCGCACCCATATGTCAACAATGAGTAATCAGCAGCGACCTTTATTTCAGTAATAGACATCATCACACTCGTTGGTTGAAAAACAATGATTGTCCTTGGAATTGAACTGACTCATCAAAGTGTGAATCATAAGATAAAGAATTAACAGAAGAGACAAATTAGCATAAGTTGTGGTTGACACTAGTATTCATTTCCACTTTACCGACTAAAATAAATCCTGGAACAAGCGTAGAGTCTAAAGACCACAATATAAACTTGTTTTATTTGACCGAGCGAAGTGAGGTAGAAGATTCAAGTCGACGGTTTGGCATTTCTCTTAATGTTTAAATGTTTGAATGTTTATATGTTTTTATGTTGCGCATTTACGGCGAAACGCGGTAATAGTTTTTTTATGAAATTTGACAGGTATGTTCCTTTTTTAATTTCGCGTCGACGTATATACAAGGAAAAAGGAGCCTCCTTCATACGCCAATATTGGAATAAAAATCAGACTATAGAATTATTCATCATAAATCAGCTGACAAGTGATTACACAGATGTGTAGAGAAGCCAGTCTATTGCTGTATTTCCATAAGGTCTATAGTTTCAATCAGGTACTTGTGGATGAGAATACTGCGTGAGGTCTACTGTTCACAGAACTACTAGTATGATGTATACGTTTGTTAGAATAGAATGCTGGTGTATTTCTTTAGCCACTTATTTTCTATCACTATAGAATATTTTCTATGTTACAAGTAGTTCAGAATCTTTTCAATGATACAAATATTTTTTTATAGAATGTTCTCTATAAGATAAATGATTAAATTTAGTGTTTTCTACGATACTTTCATCATATTAATTTCAATAATGGAAATTGGAATTCAACTACAACCCATGCAAATAGAAATGTATTCATCACATAAAAATCTGGTGTGGCGCACTCACACAATTTTCCTTGCCGTTATGAAAATTGATCAACTGACGCTAGTGTACACGCGCATCTCAATTCTCAAGTCTACTATTAATATTTAAAGATCTAAACCAGCTGGTGGAAGGACAATAACGCTGCAAACACATGAAGTCTGCTATCTCTTCATAGTGAATGATTTAATAGAATCAACACTTGGCAACAATTGAATAATCTTATTTTATCGAACTTCCAGCTTATTTTCATTTTTAGGTGAAAATGTTATTGAACATTTTCACCATTTTAGCCGCCATCTTGAATTGCATTTGATCGAAATTGTTCGTGTCGGATCCTTATAGGGGAAGGACCTTGAGTTCTAAACTTAAAGTCATTCCGTTAATTGGGAGATGAGATATCGTGTACATAGACGCACATACACTCATACACACACACATACAGACCAATCAATACCCAGACACCACTTTTTTTGGACTCAGGTGACCTTGAAACGTATAGAAATTTGGAAATTGGGGTACCATAATTTTTTTCGGAAAGCAATACTTTCTTTACCTATGGTAATAGGGCAAGGAAAGTAAAAACGGAAGCATTATTTATTGTATTTTGTATCATGTTTCCTGTAGGATGATTCGAAACAGGAAATCAACCAATCAGATATCGTCAATACAATACATGGAAAGTTCAAAGAATCAAACTAAAACCGAAGCATTTGATAGAAATGCATCATGTACGAGAGAAGGCAATATTTTTTGTAATATGTATCATGTTTCTACAGGATATGGATGACTCAAAACAGAATATCAACCAATCGTTCAATTAGCGGCTCATTCAACCACTCATTGATTGAAAAATACATACACCCATCGATGAATCTAGAAATTATACTAAAGAATTTTGGTTCCTCAAGAAATGACTTTTGCAAATTCCACTAAATATTCAAAAACAATGAGAGAAGGCCAATCAGAAGTCGTTGAATTGTTAATACTGAAGAATTTTGGTTCTCCAACGGATAATATTCTCATAAATCTCACTTAATATTCAACATGAATGACAGACCAATCCTGAGTTGTATGTAATGTAAAGCAAACAACTTTTGAGTATTATCAGTAGAAAAAAGTAAACATTTGAAGCAATTTAAACAGAGCCTCAATGTTTCACAATTGGAAATATAAATGCAGTTTACACAGCTTCCGATTACAGATGGTGTCATGGGATTTCCGGTGTGTGTGAAATCATGGGATTCTCTATGCTCATGAAAATCGTGGGATTTCCGATTGAGTTCAGGGGTGAAAAAGGATTATAAACACCCACATGCTTCCAAACGCAACACCATCTCCCACCTCCTACCCACCTTTACCCCCTCCCTCCCACCGACACCCCCTGGGATATCACCATCCATCCCTCCCACTCAACAAGTGTGGTGAAGCTGTGTTTTGATACGAGCGCCAAACACCACGCATCTCGAATCAAATACAGTAGGATATGAAAAGTAGATGTAAGGTTAAAAGTCAAGGAATATCTATGATTAGAGTCGAAAAAGTTTTGAAAACAAGCAACTTTAGAATGTAGTGGATTATTGAACTGTAGAATGGTATCACTTTTAATTGCAGATGAAATAAATAATAAATAAATAAAGCCTTTATTTAGTCTCCAGACAACATTTTTCAATACATCATTAGAAAAACAATTTACAATCTATTACAAACCATTCATCTTCAGTTTTCAATACACTAGAGAAATTCTTCTTTTTTATATAAATACATATATAAATCTTGAAATGAAATAGAGTTCGTACAGTCGTACAAAATTAGTTTTTACTCCTGTTATACAGGAGTATTTTTTTTCCTTCCTCGAGCAAAATGAAAAATGATAGTTTGTGAAATTTAATGAAATCGAAAGAATAATATAATATAAAGAAGAATATAATAAAACAATAATTTCCTTTTCCAATACATAAATTTGTTAATTTCTCTGGAAACTAGGTCCACTAGCGGGCATAGGCCTCCCCCAGGTTTTTCCATCTCTGCCTGTTTTTCGCCGTCTCCATCCAGTTTATACCTGCAGTCTTTATGATATCATCCTTCCATCTGGCTTTCTGTCGACCTACTCTTCTTGTTTTCCACGTTGGCTCCCAACTGGTGACTTTTCTCGTCCAATCAGCATCACGTCATCCATAGGAAAATTGAGATTGTTGACAAACCGCAGATGAAATACTCCAGAAAATTTTTCCCTAGATGCAATAACTAGTAGTTCTGTGAACAGTAGACCTCGCGCTCAGTAAGTTACAATGACCTGTTGTTATGTTTTCTCAAAAATTAATAAATAATTTATCAATTTAAAATGTCTAGAAAAAATCCTAAATAAACATCGAGCTTTCCGTCCTATCGTACCGTGACGTGTCGCCCCGGAATGTGAGTGTAAGCGCTGTTATCAGGTCTGGCTGCAACTGTATACAACGTTGATGGAAAGATACATTTTCAAGAAGTTCCATGTTTTTGAACGGGTAGTATTATAGTCAACTGTCTACTAACGTTGATGGAAAGATACATTTTCAAGATGTTCGATATTTTTGAACGGGTAGTATTATAGTCCACTAGACAGCTGATTTATGATGAATAATTATTCCAAAGTCTGATTTTTACGGTAATATAGGCGTTCAAAGGAGACTCCTTTACCTTTTGTATTTTCCTTCAAATGCGAAATTTCAAAAAACCGTATGTATACTTCGACGCGAAATTCAAAAAGGAACATACGTGTCAAATTTCATGAAAATCTATTATCGCGTTTCGCCGTAAATGCGTAACATATAAACATTTAAACAGAAATGCCAAACCGTCGACTTGAATCTCACTTCGCTCGGTCAACCAGTAGAAATATTTACTGCAATTACGTGGATTACACATAAATAGTATGAAGAATGAAGTTAATATTGAAGTCTGTACAGAAGCTAATGCTAATAGGATCAATTCCATAGTCAATAATTCAATCCAATAGATCAATAAAAGAATATCTGAATCTAGATAATTTATTCTTCATTCTTCCAATCAGGGCTTTATTATACATTTTGTTGAAGTTGGGATATCTTTGCAATAAATCATGAATTTCCAAAAACAAATTCATATTTAGTGCCGTTGTATAATCTTTAGAATTTTTATTACAGTTGTATATAGTATATAGTTGTAAAGTAATTTTCCCATAAAGAAAACAAACGACAGTACATGACTTACCATAATAGTTGGTCATAGTATCCTATACTTCCCAGAGAAAATGTATTTCTTCATAACAAGTAGACGACGTCACACATTATCTCAAGAACTTTTTACATAACATTTTCGATTTTGTTATCGAACACTTCCAACACTAAACATATTTCCAAGTGACTGGAGACCAAAACAAAACAAATAGCTCAGGAACCACTGATCATTCACTCGCTTCAAACACTTGAATGAGGAATGAACCACGTGCTTTCAACTCTTTCAACAAGTGCAAATTTATCCCTAGTACAATTATTTATGTTCCAAATAAGGTATGGATGTGTAAATTTTTTAGTTGAAAACTTCTACCTATTCTCAATCCAATTTATGATCAAGGATCAAGTTTTGTTATCGTATTAGATCGAAACACAAGAAGTATAGAATTCACTCATCAAAAAGCTACAAACAAATAATTATGTGAACCACTGTTTGAACAACACAAATCTTCAGGTTTTTCATGAAACAAGACAGAGGGTGGGTGAGGTGAAGGAAATCACACTATTCGGCGAAATAACTGACCACGGATCAAAAGTAACTGACCCGCGAAAATAAGTAACTCCTCATATGGAACACATCTCATACACTAGGGCGTACAATTCCATCGCCAAATATAAACAAAGCACTTGATCTTAGATCAACATTATCACATCACTACGCAGATAACACAAAACCACTGCACTGTCACACGTGAATTTGCGTTCTACCACGTTGTCTACGCATTCGAATTGAATGGAGGGTTGTTATTTTTGTGGTACGCAGTTGGCAAGAACGGAGCGGAGAGATCTGTAGTGAATCGGTTGTTGTGCACATGCGCACACCAGAGCAGTCGCGCTGCGCTCTGGCGGAGAGGCAGATTACAAGATCAAACACGCCGGTGACCCTGAGGTAATTTTCGACGGTTCGCCACCACGCAATCTATACCTATACATTCTATTGCACATCACAGCCACACCATCTACAGATATAATCACTTGTGAATTGTGCCTTCATCTGCCGGCAAACGTCTATTGCGATTAGTAGCCAGCTCTGTTGCTGTGTGATGCACTTACCTTGCCTTACCTAGCCGGGCGTAGTTTTTGCCGCCTTTTTTCCTGCTTCAGTCGACATTTTGTCAGTAGCCAGGTGGCAAATGCTTGTTTATCACACTGGTTGTGCCATTTTATTTCACCAACAATCAATCAATCATAGAGGTGGAATGTTGGAATGGGAACCCTTGACTCTTTCATTCACAGTACAGTATTCTAAGCTTCCCGTCAAGGAACTTCCAGTATGGAGCAGGATGCATGGATGCAAATGCAACCTGTTTAAATCGATATGAATATTCTTAGAGCAATATGCACTATCTCGGTTTAATCGGAGATAAATCAGATGCTGCTTCAATCTGGTATGAAAAACATTATATTAAATGCGGACATATTATATTCATGTAAACATAGATTAGCGTTAAATGGAGATGGTGCATATGAATGCCTAGGGTGCATATGCACTCAGCAAGTGTTGTGCATCCAAAGCTGCTTTTTCTATTGCATCCATAATTCATGGTTTAGTTACATAGATTTCATCATCGATTTGGAATGAAACTTGAAATTGCATTTCGGAAATGAAATTCTTACAATTAATTATTGCATAGTCGAAAAAATGAATTGAAAATGAATCCTACGGAGAAGTAATCATGCGCATATTAATTCCACGAAATTTAAGTACAGTAGCTTGCTTAAATTTTCTAAAATTATAAATTTTTCACCGAATCATCTCTGTGATCAGACTACTGATCACTTCATAAGACTCAAATAGAAAAATCATACTGGATGAAATCAGTGAGATCTCTTCGAAGCTTCTCCTTTAAACTTTCAATTAGACCTATGCTTCAACAATGACCTTAATAAGGTCATTCATATCAACAGATCGACACCCATCATATACTGACTCATAATCTCCATCAAAATAAATCTAATCTCTTTTCCTCAGTTTCCTCATTTGCGTAGAGTTAAAAATGAGCTGAAGAGTGTGATTTTTTTTATTTTATTTACTATTGCTATCTAGTCATGAGACTAATAAGCAAATTTTATCGAACCTAACCTACTAAATAAAAATAAAATACAGTGAAACTCTCACTAGAATCTCTTACTGCTAATGATAATATTATGTACTCTATTGTTTCACTCAATCACTGCTCTACTTTTTCACTTGAAACCACTTGCACTACACTGATTCAAATGACTTCCTCCTTTTGAGCCTCCGCACCAATCCTCCGTTGTCTAGCAGCTGGATTGCCTCGACGTTGTTGTGTTGGTGGAGCCGTGCTTCATGACTCTCTGCATACCGCTGAATCTCACAGGATACCAGGTTGACTCCCAGATCTCTATGGATTTCGCTGTTCCGCACATACATACCAACGAGCATCAACGATGTTTCTGAGCACTAAGTTTTGGAATTGTTGAATGATGGCGATGTTAGTCGGTTTGGTGCAGCCCCACAGTTGGATACCGTAGGTCCAGACAGGTTCGAAGATCTGTTTGTACAGGAGAACTTTGTGTGGTATTGAAAGTTATGTGTTTCTTTCAATAAGCCAGTAGAATTTCTTGTATTTTACGATGAGCTCATCTTTTTTCTTTTTGACATGCTCTTTCCAGGGAAGCTTAGCACCAAGAGTCATGCCTAGATATTTAGCAGAATTTGCATGTGGTATGTTGATATTATTTAAGCTGATTGGATGGTAATCATCAGCTCTCCTGTTGGTGAAGTTGACATAAATTGACTTGCCCTCATTGAGTTTCATCCTCCACCTTCTGGCCCAGTCCTGTATTTTGTTGACAGATCTCTGGAGCTTTTCTGTTGCAGTATGAACATGAACATCGCTGTTGACTGCTAGTAGGGCGGTGTCGTCTGCAAACGTCACTGTAGTATTCTCCTCCAGATCTGGAATATCACTGGTGAAGAGAAGGTAAAGCACTGGCCCCAACACACTTCCCTGTGGAGCTCCTGCTTTTATCTCTCTCAGATCAGAATATGAATCTTCATACTTGACGTTTTAGCGTCTCTCCATTATGACTGGCTACCAATATAACTGAATGAATAAGGATAGTGAAAACTTATTGGAAATAATGATAATTTGACGTACACAACAAGATACATCGTGTATTAATAAAAACTATATTAAAACTTTTAGTACCCTTTTATTGAAAACTTTATAGTTATTTGTATATCTAGAGTGAAAAGTGCTGTTTTTTCTCCCTGAGGGAAAAGTTTGAAGGCCGAGGCGAAGCCGAGGGCAACAACTTTCCTGAGGGAGAAAAAACATTTTACATACACAACTGCAAATAAAATAATTTTTAAAAACGTACGTGACCAAACAATGTGTTACAACATAATCTAAAAAGTAAACAGAAACAGCTGGCTTGTACAGCTATGATGAAGTTCCTGTTTCAAATTTGATTGGTTAATAAGGAATATTCGTTGGCTGGTATTTTGAATAGCATGGAATATAAAAAAATATTTATACATTATTTTAGTATAGTGATATGAAGTTTGTAATACTTTTAGCATACAAACATATATTTCATATGTTGATCAAATCTGGTTGAGGTATTGAATTTAGTTGGCTCAATGACCGACTACTCTATATGCTTCCTCATCTGAGCTTAGACCTTCTAACCTATTAAAATGTAAGTTTTTAAAATAGAGATGCTTCCCATGTTATTTAAATGGAGTTACTTTTCCTCTCTAGGGAGTTTTTCTGTTTTTTAGTACCGAGAGCGAAAAAGTGACACTTTAGTATTATGTTTCAGGGAGTAAAGTAAGTACTTTAGACAAGAGGTGGAGGAAGAAATATTTCAACGACTACTTTTGACCATTAAAATAGAATAAAATAAAGTAAAATATTTTAAAGTTTTCAATAAAAGGGTACTACAAGTTTTTGTATTGTTCTTATTAATTCGAATAAAGTAGTCCATCTAAGTGAAGTGATTCTACATCGTGTACGTAACAAGACGATATTTTCCTTGTGACAAAATTGCTCAGAGAGAATGTATCAGAACAGTGGATACAGAAGGGTTACTTTTGTATCAAAGCAGTAGATACAGAAGGGTTATTTGTCAAGTGGGACAGAGAACCACGCATCACTGGAAATCCCCCTTTAGGGATTCTTCACCCCCCCAAACACCTCTCCCATGCAACTGCGCCCATCAACACTCTTGTGAGTGCTGAGTACTTGTGCGGGGATTACGCGTACGAGGAGAGAGAGAGAGCCACTAGACGCAAACAACCAGCTTACAAAGCCACAGTGCAATGGTGGGGTTTGAAAGGGAATGCAGAAAGAAAGACAAGTAGAGAGATAGAGACACGAAAAGGAAATGCGTTACTGAAACAGAGAGAAAAGAAAAGTGAAGTATGAGGAAAAAATCAGATAGGGTTAGAAGAAAGGAGAGGAAAAAGGGAGAAGAAGAAGAAAGAAAACTGGAAGAATCAAAAGAGGGGATAGGGTTTGATGAGAAGTAGAGAGAGAAAGACAGACAGAGACACGAAATGAAAAGAGAGACAAGAAAAAAATGGAAAAGTGTATAGAAAGACAAGTAGCGAGAAAGGGATACGAAATGGAAATGTAGTGTTGGAACGGAGAGTGAAGAAGAGAGAAGTATGAGAAGGAATCAGAGAGTTTAAGAAGGAAGGTGACAAAGGGGGAGAGAGAAAGAGAATAAAACCATAGAGAAACAATAGCGTAAGACAACTTAACACAACTTATGCTATTGTTTCTCTATGGTAAAACGAAGTTGGAGAGTCAAGATAAGGCATAAAAGACAAGAGATTAGGTTCATGGAGTGGGAGAGTGAGAGAAGGTAAAGAACAAATTAAGTAACGAAGGAAAACTAATGAGGTGATAGTTGAATTGAATTGAATAATTTCCTTCAAGGGTGGAGTTAGGAGCTAAGAACTTTAGGGCCTCTCTGCCAGACAACCCTATTGAGAGATACATTTCAAAATCAATTCGGTAATGAAAATGGACATTCATAGTAATTAATAAAGTATTGATATATGAATTTAAAATAATAGATTGATAACAATACTATAAGGAATAAAAATGCATGATATTAATAGATTTACAATAATTGGCAATACTGTTCATGGCAAATTGAATAGTCTAAAAAATATAAAGATCTTAGCAAAAAAGGAAAGATAGAGCAGTAAAGGACGAGAGTAGAGCATTGATAAGAAGGAAATAAGACAAGAGAATATTTGTGAGAATGTGTAAGGAATGAGGAAGGATAGAGACTATCGAAACCCACTTTCTAAAGCTACTAAGACAGATGAGTAGAGAGAAAATGGAACAGGGAGAGAGTCAATCTCAAGGACAGAGAGTCACTCAATGAGAGAGAGTCAATCATATGGAGAGAGAGTCAATATTATAGAGAGATAGTCAAACCCATGGTGAGAGTCAATATTATAGAGAGAGAGAATAAATCTCAAGGAGAAAGAGTCAATCTGGAGAAGAGAGGTCGTGAGTGAGGAGTCGAAATGATGAAAGATAGAGATGGAAAGGATAACAGTAGAAAAAAGAGGAGTAAAAAATGAGACAGGAAAGATGCGTGGAAGAGTTTGAGGAATAAGGGAAACGAGAAATCAAGTGAGTAGGTAACTGGAATAGGGAGACGAAAAAATAACGAACAGTGAAAGATTTTAAGAGAGTGTAAAGAATCATGAATATGAGAGACGAGAGAAATGAAATGGACGAAAGGTGAAGGATAGAAGAGTCCTCAAGTGGGATGAGGGCGACAAGAGTAGAAGAGATGGAAAAAGGGAAGTAGAGGGAGTATGAGTGGTTAAAAAGACGCGACAAGGGATCTAGATAAGGACCCAACCTCAGTGAGGCAACCCTTTCCGGTAAGATGCCTCAAGGGAAGCACCAAGGTGGAAATACCGGGTAAGCCCAAGTGAGGTAAATACGGCTACAGAATGGAGTTGGAGGGTTGTACTGCACTGCACTGCACTTCAAGGGGGTGGGAGGTGGTTGAATGACGACGATGATGGCCAAAATCCTCCCTACAATCCCTACTAGAATCAAATTGTCGCACAGGCAGGAAAACTTGCTTGATCGTGTCGTATCTACACAATCGCGGCTACAGATCGATGCAGAGCACACTATTGAAGAAAATGGAATAATAATAGGTATTATGTTATATTCCATCATAATCATTGAATACTTATTAAACTAATCGTATAATAAGTATCGTTCAGTGATCTCTGTCATCGAAAATGAGGAATGATAATATATATTATCAATAATATATATCAGGGGTCTCCAACCTTTTTTATCCAAGGGCCACATTGTTAATTCTTGGGTGGCTTAGAGGGCCAATAGCATGGATGCACGTGGAATTTGACTTGTGGGGACAAACACGACGGGGGATTTGGGGGGTGTAAAATTATTATATTTCCATTAAAATAATATGAGGAGTTTTAAGTACGTTTAATTAAAACACAGGAAAAAACAAACCAATTCATTTCATTTTAATACAAAGTCCAATTTATTGCGTGTAAAAAGGTAATAAGAAAACTTGACAACATACGAATTTAAAAAAAGTTACCAAGCTGAAAGAGAATACTTATTTTTGATGAGAAGATTTGTTTTCCACTTGAAATGTCCGCCTTGAAAAGGATCAAACTTTGTGGTTCCGATCATTAAAATTGATTACAAATGTTCATCTGACAAAGAAGCTCTGTATTTGGATTTAACAAACATCATTTTTTTGAAAAATTGACACTTCTAGGTGGATCCAAAAAGCTGCTTGTTTACAGCTAATTTTACACTAATTAAGAAATTTATTTATTTATTTATTTACATACAAAACCATACAAATTACATACAAATGGAGTGGCTAGTAAGAGAAGAGTACTGAACTCACATTTGTTGTCAAAAATGTGAATAAATATATTTTTTTAAATCTGTTGCAATAACTACTCTCGGCCGGACAAAATCCATCCGCGGGCCGGATACGGCCCGCGGGCCGTAGGTTGGAGAGCCCTGATATATATTATTATAGCCTACTTTCATAGTCTTTATATTAGGCTATTAGTAGTATGTTTGTTTTTCAGTTTGTGTTTAAAAATTTCTCTAATAAGTGAATATTCTCTACTTTAAAAATAGCTGAGTGTTATAAATTATTATTATTCTGGTATGTGGAACATCTAAATTCAAAAGAATGGTTTGTATAAATATTTTCGGACTGAGAATTTTGTGGAAATCTAGAAGACATAACCTCATTTCGGACTTTTAATGTTACCTAAATTTCGGAGAGAAATAGTACAAGGGATTCTTGGTTTTTCTCTCCCGATCTGTGCTTCATTGTTAAAAAGAATAAATAAGGAATAAAATAGAATAGATATTCTCTCAAGAGTAAAAATGCGTTAACAATCGATCAAAATTGTATTCAATGTGAAATACGAAATATATTGCTAAAGGTTCATCATTTTTAAACCTTATTGAATCTGACGATATATATTTCATGAACTATCCAAATAAGTTAAAGAATTTCATTGAATGATGTGGGTATTATCTTACCCCAAATATGAATACAAAAATATTATTATCGAACCACTAGATCAATTAACAACATTCGGTGATATATTATGATAAATAATTGTCAATCTTTGGTTGGGTAAGAAGTATTTCCTTTTCCCTAATATTATTATTTGATTTTAAATCACTACATAAATAATCAATACCTGATAATATAATATTATGGCGGAGGACTTGTACTTGAATCTTCAGTTGGATAATCTATTACGTTATCCCGAATTTCTTTTTTAGGAATGTAGTAACCTCAAATTTGAATGATCATTGGAATGAGGCGCGTGATAAACGCAAAGGCCCAGAGAACAGAGAACAGGAGTTGTGATAAACGAGCATTAACCGACGACAGACTTCAGATTAAAGCTTTTGCCGCGCTAAAAGTGCGCGCCAAATTTCGCCCGCCATTAGAGCGATAGCGCTTCATTAATTTGCCGCCGAAGCAAACTACACTAGCGCTCTCCAGCGACGGTTGTCTGCAACTCAGATAATGCCTCGTCGCCACCAAAACAATTATTCAACTGGTTCTGCTAAATAGCAAGAAGAGAGTTCTGTACTTAGTCCCTTAAAATCCCACTTCCCGCCAACCGCAAATAGATTGAAAACTTGCCATTTTGAACAGTGCTATCGCTACGCTTTAATGGCCGACTACTTGATGAACTGTACTGATTCCTGCTTTTGCAAATATATCAAGTGTTTTTCGCCACCGTTGAATTTCGTGAGTTTCTCATGAGGGTTGTTCTGCGAGTGAATAGTAAAATGAGAGAATCCAAGAGCAAAGCTGGCAACATTTCAGTTTTCATCTTTAATATTTTCATTTCACCAAGCAATCCATTTCCCCGTATACCACTAATAAATTGTTGAATAAGCAAGAGTTATTCTCATAACTTTTGATAAATGATCATATGAACTGCAACGTAATTTAAAAATTTCCTAGAATAGAAAATTTGTGTAATGACTGTCTATTATCAACCAACTTAACTCTATTTCACTTATCTACTTGAATATATAACACTACTTATTCCTACTTATCTAAACATAGCTCTTTCAAATATCAACTCATTGAATCTTCATTTTTTATGGTAGCTTCATGATACAGTATTACAGTATCACAACTGAATGTGGAATTACAATATCACTGTATACCCAGATTGCAACAAATGACAAGTGCTCTGCATCTTTGCATGTTTTGCATGGGTTGTGGTCTATTCAATATATCATGTTCAAGTATTTTTATTCATTCAGTACTTACTTTACTTCACTTTTTCCAGCTCTACAGTCCTGGGTGGACTTTGGCCTCCTCAACATAGCGCCTCCATCGTCTCCTTCCTCTCTATCCTGTGAACTCCGTCGCCAGTTTGCCACACCCAGCACACGAAGGTCTCCAATCGCGTCGTTAGCCATCTTGTCCGTGGTCGACCTCTCTTTCTCGTTCCAAGCATTCTTTCTTCCAGGAGTCTTGATGGTACCCTCTCGTCACTCATTCTGGCTAAGTGTCCAAGCCATTCAATCCTTATGGCTTTTATGAAACGCACCATATTTCCTGCTCTAATCGCCTGGTCTATCTCACTATTAAATCTGGCTCTCCACACTCCTCCGTCTCATGTTGGTCCCCAGATTCTTCTATAAATTTTTCTATCAAATGACCTAATGCTTTTTCATCTTTGTTCAAGAAAGGCCCCATAGGTTACAACTGGTCTCACTAGCGTCATGTACATTTTCACATTTGTTTATCTATTCAGTACAGATACAAAATCATTTTATTGGTTCGATATACATAGTTGATTGCGAGTCAGGATGACTGAATACTCTGAACAATTAACTAGTTGTAATGAACAATGAGCATCATTTATTGAAGTATACTCAGCCATTAGTGAACTTTGTACATGCTCAAATAAAATAGATAACTTACTATTCTTATACCTGGCTTTTTTAAGCGTTTCTAGTTTGGTTTGTAGCCTATACAAACCAACTACAACCAAGTTTGTAGCCTACACAACACCAACAGAGTGCTACATTGTAGTACTGATAATGGGTCAAGTCAGCTAGATACATGAAGAAGCCAACGAATTTTCACAGCAGACGCATGAACGTATCACAACACGGTCAGAGGGGCAGAGGGGCAGAGGCTCAGTGGAAGAAAGCGGCAGAAGCAATCGATTTCATTCGAGTTTTTACAAGCGACTACCGACAGATGTTGCCTGGAGCCAGTGAGACGAGCGAACATTTTCCCGGCTAAGAAAAGTGATATTGAAAACGGCGAACGGCCAGATTAAGCCTCTTCTCGGCAAATACACGCCACCACAGACATGCAACAGTTAAACCACATTGCTGCTCTTCTCTCCTCTTCTATTTACAGCAGAGAACAGTCCTCTCAACCGTTTTCACACATTCTAATATCCTCAACAGTGCTTCGCTTTCCTGTCCACAAACCAACAGTATTCATTTTCCTACTAAGGTTTTAAGGAAGTGATATTAAATCTGTCGGATGATTTTGTGGCAAGGGCTTACCGTCGGAGTATTAATAAATCATGTTCAACAGTGATTGTAAACAACGTAATACACGAGAACATGTACGACAGTTGTACTTGCATGAAAAAGATAAGCAAACTTTCAGAATAGTAAATCTTCATTGAATTGAATTTATCCAAATGTCTCGATTGGAACAATGAAACAACAAATCGGAGCAACTACGATTGCAACTACGTGTGCAATACATCACAATGGAAAAAACACTTCCCTAATTCCGAGTAGAAATGTAATAGCTTCTATTCTAGGATTATAATCATGGACTAAATATCATCATATGTCTTGAATGTCTTGGGCTCTTCATAACAATTGCAAGATGTGAAATTGCCAGGAAAACGTAGTTAGCCTGCATGAAAATCATCTACGGGATCTACGGTTATTTTCACGAAGGAAGATCTTTTGAGCGCAAACTTGGGTAGAGGGTGATCATGGAAACAATTCTTGATGACATTAGAGTAGGTACTTATGAACCCAAAGTTTCGCTTTGAAAGTAATCTTGATTTGATGTCATAAATTAACAAATATCTAATCTAACAAAAACTAAGCATTTGACACATATTAAGTATTTTTCTAAAAACCGCAAGCAGCTTGAGCTCCTAAAACCTAGATATCTTTGTTATTCTCGATCAAAGTAATATTTCGCAAACAACACACAACTGGTATTCTGATCGTTTGATGAGGCTTCACATGATTTAAACATTGTGAAGTGTGATAATCATGAAGTTAACTGGAATGCAAATGTTTATCGTCAAAGCATAATAAATTATTGTTTGTTATCTTTGAAATGTTTTTGGAAACATTCTAATAGATGTCACAATTAACATTTGTCATAAATGTTAATTTTTTGGTGAGATCTACTAGTATTAAACTGGAAATTAAAGGAAAGGGTACTTTGATTTTCTAATTTCCAGTTTTGTCGCAAATGCTTTGTGAAATATTGCCTCTGTTCTATTAAGAGATTGCCTATGTTCTAAGAGTTCACAATTTATGTGTTTTTTGTCATTTAGTAATGAAAATTGAACTTTTTAATCAGAATACTTTTTTATAATATATACAGAAATCGTACTCACCATGAACATAAGCAGGGTCCTGGGGCGGCGGAGCCGGCGGGGCGCTGAACGCACTGGTGGAGCTGCAGGGGGCATGGTGCGGGGGCGGAGGCCGACGGGGGCCAGCCAGGGGCGAAGGGCCCCCCCTGTGGCCGTGGCCGGGGGGCTGCATACTGGAAAGTGCCCCCAGTGGCGTGTAGGACTTCCCTGGCTGAGCAACCACCGCTGGTTCGCGGACTGAGGCCGGCTGCAACATCACAAAAATATGAAATGGAAAGTCGGTTCTAGTTGGCATTCACAAAACCTATCTGTAACAATTCTAATTATTCAATTATCAATTTATTTGATTTCCAACGTACACGAAGTACAATAGTATGAAAAAATACAATATAACAAGACAATATAATTTATATAAAAGTAATATACATGAAAAATAATCTAAAAAATGATGTTACTCAATTTGAGAAATGAACTTCCTTATACAACTTCTCAAACTCATGATAATTTCATTAAATTATTTATTCATTGGATAAAGTAAAACATACAGTAATCGGAAAAGAAAAAACAGGCTATTGCCAAAAACTTCTTCAATTTCCTAATATCGTCTTAAATTGTCCAAATATTATGTAGGTCATGTCCATTTCAATTTATACAGTAATATTTACTTCATTTTAAAGAACAAAATTAACTTCTTTTATTCTGTTCTTATTTTGCCTTTCTTCGCAATGTCGAAATTGCACATTCATCACAGTATCACCATTATCACTAAAACAAAAAAGGCTCTTTGATTTTTTACTTTCCTTGCCCTACTACCATAGGTAAGGAAAGTATTGCTTTCCAAAAAAAATTAAGGTACCCCAATTTCAAGTTTTCTATACGTTTCAAGGTCCCCTGAGTCCAAAAACATGATTTTTGGGTATTGGTCTGTGTGTGTGTATGTGTGTATGTGTGTGTGTGTGTATGTCTGTGAACACGATAACTCCATTCCTAATTAACCGATCGACTTGAAATTTCAAACTTAAGGTCCCTATACCATGAGGACCCGACAATAAGAAATTCAATAAAATTCAATTCAAGATGGCGGAAAAAATGGCGGATAATTACTAAAAAACCATGTTTTTCACGTTTTTCTCGAAAATGGCTCTAACGATTTTCTTCAAATTATATCATGGATAGCTATTTATAAGCCCTATCAACTAGCATAAGTCTCATTTCTGGGAAAATTTCAGGAGCTCCGTAATATTCTTGAGAAAAATGGCGGATAATGACTAAAAATCCATGTTTTTCACCGTTTTCTCGAAAACTGCTCTAACGATTTACTTCAAATTCATACCATGGATAGATTCATAAGCACTATCAACTGGCATGAGTCTCATTTCTGGGAAAATTTCAGGAGCTCCGTAATATTCTTGAGAAAAATGGCGGATAATGACTAAAAATCCATGTTTTTCACCGTTTTCTCGAAAACTGCTCTAACGATTTACTTCAAATTCATACCATGGATAGATTCATAAGCACTATCAACTGGCATGAGTCTCATTTCTGGGAAAATTCCATGAGCTCCGTAATATTCTTGAGAAAAATGGCGGATAATGACCAAAAACCAGGTTTTTCACGGTTTTCTCGAAAACGGCTCTAACGATTTTCTTCTTCAAATTCAAGCCATGGGTAGCTATTCATAAGTCCTATCAAATGACATGAGTTTTTTCCTTGGAAAATTGCAGGAGCTCCGTAATATTCTTGAGAAAAATGGCGGATAATTACTAAAAAACCATGTTTTCCACGATTTTTTCAAAATAACTTGACCGATTTTTTTCAAATTCATACTCTGTATAGTTATTTATCAGCTCTATTAACTGGCATGAGTCTCCTTTCTGGGAAACTAATGGGGGGTCCACCCCATCCTTGAGAAATGGACTTTGTAACCTCCTTCTCGTGCATGAGGTAGGTAGGTAGAGCAGTTCATAAAAAGAACACATAGTCGAGATATTTCATCTGTAGAACAGCTGTTTTGACGACTTTAAAAAAATGACGACTAAAAAAATCATTGAATTTCACAATTAACACAAAGGAAAAAGTACTCTGAAAACAATTATTATATATACACATATACAAAAGTCTGATCGTAGTTTCGAATATGAGCAAGGAAAGTTGTGTGAGTGTACCACACCAGATTTTTCTCCTTGGATGTCGCAATTATGTGTATAGTTTTCCTTCTTTTCTACTCTATAGAATGCTTTTGAAGAAGAATCCTATTATATTAGTTTGTAAAATCATACTTTCTTGTACTAATTTTTTTTTTTTCAGCTGAGAATTGATGCTCACATAACTTATGCTCGAGTATTGTTTGGATGAAGAGAGTATGAACGACCTTAAATATCAGAAGCATAAATATATTCTAGCCCATAATTAACAATCTGACAAACTTGATATAATTCCATGAACTTTTACAGAATGAGTAAATAATCTCTCTGTACAGTTCTTGGAATAATGGAAATGAGACTTGAATCAAATACGGTGGAACAGTATTTAATCAGTAGGAGGTTTGAAATAAAATAAAAGAAACTTAGCAGCTGGAAGGCATAGTTTGATACAAAACTGTTTGGAAACATCCTCTTGTCCAAACCATTCAAAACTTTTTTCCTATTAGATTACTTTCTCTTCTCACCAATTCTCCCCCTTTCTTTTCTCACCTTCTTCCCCTCTTCTTTCTTCATTCTTCTACTCCTCTTCCTTCTTCTCCTCCTTTGCCGCTACTGATCCTCATTCTTACACCACTCCTCCTTCTACCTTCCCTTCTTCTCACTCCCCACCTCCTCCTCCTATCAAGCTCACCTAACTTTCCAATAATCGTCTATTGCTCCGACAAACTTAGTTTAGTGCTATCAGCAAGCAAGTAGGTACTCTGTTTTGTCGGTAATTACTGTTTATCTTTACAAACTAGCTCAAATAGGCTCGGCAACTCCTAACTAACCAGCTTCGAGCCTATTGTCGACTTTATTTTGTTGTTGATGCCAATAAGCCTTCACTTCAACTATTATACCCTGTATCGACACAAATTGTGTATTGATTATAGATTGAAATCTGTCAAAAACTAAATTGGTAAATTTGAGCATTGAGAAAGATCAATGATAAAATGTTGTATCCATCAGTAGTTTATTCCTTAGGACATGTTATTACCAATGACAATCGATCATCACTTCATTTTCAAAGTTTTCTTCTCAGTCATTTGATATTCACCACTTCCATTCCAATAATGTTTTTTTTCAATAATTAATTTACTATTTACTCCACTCTATATCTTCTCTAAAAACATTTATTTTTCTCCAAAACATATTTCGAACTTGAAGAGCCACTTTGTTTTTAAATCTCAATTGGGAAATTAATGGAATGATAATACTGTATTGGAATTTTTTGGAATAGACAACTGAATATTCATTTATTTGAGATACATAATATGAGAGCACAAGGATAATATCCCATGATTGCTCTCTTGACACATAACACAAATTAATAATTTGAAATGCAATATTTTATACTTATACAAATATTCAAAGAAATTAAAAGTCTCTCTGAATAATATCCAGTACAATCTATCCCATATTGAATAAAAAAGTTTAACGGAATTGGGGTATAATAATTGGGAATGAGATACTAAATTAAGATGTGGCAAAAATTTGACTTGTAATTGGACAATGTTTCAACGTTATTCCACCCAGTAAGTGACCTAACACTAACCTACCTATGGCAAGAACCCATCTCTTATCTTAAATGAAGTGAATAGGAGTGAGCTGTTTCCGACTACTATTTGGTCACAGAATGACCTACTAGGCTACAAGCGAGATACTCAATCAAACAATTAAAATCAATTCAAATTAAACTAATACTCAAAGCAATTTATTTCCCCATCTTAACATTAGAAAATGTGAGCTTGAACTTTTGTCATTGGTGACGAATTTTATGGCCTTTTATCCAATTTTCCAAGCGATAACTTCTATTCACAGAGATAGTAAAAGAGCGCAGCTCTTGAAATTGGGGAAACCATAGGCTAAATTAAAAAACCTATGTGACCATTTATTTAGAGAGGCCTTCCATTTTTAACTAATTATGATGTATAATGATAAACGTTTGAAGAATTATTATGTGTATTGCTGAAAAGCAATCCCTTAATAGTTTTTATTCCTACGATTATTATAATCAGTTTGGCTTTTAAAGATTCAGTTTCAATTTTGTGAGGGAAAGACAGATACATGATTGAGAATAATTCATGGAACCGGCATTACACTGAATAACTTTAATATGCACAGTACAATTTGTGAGACGATGAGAATAGTTTTGAAGGAGAATTTGGAACCCAATCTATAATCTATATCATATTGAAACACAACAATTGAAACACAATATTTTGACTTTCTCTACTAGGGTAGTTTTATTCAACTTGAAATAACTCAACTCCGTTAACATGATCGTCATAATGAAGCCATGAGCATCTAGATTTGAGTATCATGTAAACGATCTTAGTTGAGAGAGGACTAAGTAGGTACTGTATTTTTTATATTTATTTCATTATGGAACGAGTCTATTACATCTTCAATCTGTAAATATTCTATCAAGGACTATTCTATGGAAGAAATCAACTTGGAAGGTTGTGAACTATTCATCAACTTCAACTATTATGAACTATCTATTAACAATTGAGTTTAATACTTGTCACTTTGACAAATTCTAAAAAGAATAATTCTTTCTTTCTTAAAAAAAGCTTCTTAAGAAACTCGAGTGGAGATAACAAGATTCGATAAGAGCGTTGAGTCAACGGAAGAAACTATAGTTTAACTGCACTTTCAAGTAATATTGATTGTATGCACTAGAAAAGAAAAGTTTGTGTACTATAGTCCATACACAGTAGTGGTTTTGTAGGTAGTAATAATAAAATGCTTCAAGAAATGGTCTGTTACTAAAAGGGAGAACTTTAAGGCCAATAGAGGAGGAGCAAGGGCGAGCAAAATAGGGCAATTAGGTTTTGTTTCTAAGGCAAAGCCCTTTCCTTTCTGGCTGTGCCACAAAGTACAAATGTCGGGTGTAAAAATTCCTAAAAGCCGGAAAGCTTTCAAGCTATTTGAGAGCGAAATTATGTTTTGAAAACAATATCGAATTACTTCACTTCCATATTGCCAAGAGAGAGAAAAGCTTTCTAGCGTCTAATTTGCATCAGAATAAAGAACCTTGAGACGTTTCTGGATTATGGGAGAAGACATCAACGGTTATGGGTTATGTAGGGCATCATGTAGTGAAGAGAAATATATCGTATTCTTTTCAGTATTGATTCAATTTATAGCTACATCCAAGGACTATGAGTTGAAATAAAATAAATACTACTTTATGAACAAGAATAGTAATATTTTGCAATTACTGGGCACTGCAATAATATATCATACAGTACACCCACGGTATTACAATTTTAAATTCATGAAGGTATAAATTTATAAGGTTATATTTCGAATTGATAGAGGGATGTAAGGAGAAATTATAGTATTTCTTCAATATTTTGTAGGCCTGATAGAGCGTTGTGTACAAAATGAATTTAATTCAGATTAAAATCAATTTCAACAATAGTAAATTTTCAGTTGTCTGATTTTTTGTAATTTTCTTCTTTGAAAGTTGTTGATTTTCATTTTCTACAGTCAAAAAGTGTAACCAGTTGTAACAACTTCTTCCAATAAAACATTTGAAAACGAGAAATAAGATAAATTTTGTACAAAAAGAGTAATTTTAGCGTCACTTGATAAAGCTTGACTTCGTAACTTAAATACTGCTCTAGATGAGAGCTTTCAATATTATTATTTATTTGGTTTCAATTGCATGCTCGTATATGTTCAGTTCTAATGAACATTACAGATGATCTCATTCAAAGCAAAAACCTCATTTAATTTGGAGAAGCTAATTTCAATAAATTCATCTCTAACAACTCTCTTTTTCCTCATACCAAGGGACTTTGCTCAGTGCATAGTATCTATCTATTCAAATAAAGAATATTACCTAGAAACAGTTGATACATCGATAGATTGAATAATTAAATGGTATTATTTGAATAATAATGAAAATATTAACTCAGTAGCTAGTGAGAATTGTTTCCTGAAGTGCATTGACAACTTCAGATTGCAGTCTGTAACATCAGATTGAGATGACACACACACCATGGCAAAACGATTGTAAGAAGTAATCAGTGAGTAGACCAACATATTTTCACTTAGGATTCTAGATTGTGAATTAAGAAGAAAGCAGGACTTTCCCTTTTTTGTACAAAAATACTGGGATTATCTAAATCAAATATAAAAAAATACTACTCACGTGATCAGTATGGAGTACAGTCTCGGTAGCTACAGCAGTAGCCTCGGTTTGGGTGTGACTGGTGGAGGAGATTCGGTACTGCATGCCAGCAATACTACAGAATCCCTCGTGGTGGGTGGAGCGCGTGGTCGAGTTGACATAGACACCAGTGATGGTGAGGTCAGTGTCCTGGTTGACAATGACGGCCACCTTCTGCTTGCTGCCTCCACCGCGGATCAGCACATCCTCCTCGCAGCTGCTGTCCTCAACCTCCATGTCCGGACTCGAGTCACTCGAAGTCTTCGACTTCCTCTTGCGTTCGGGCCGACTGCTGCGCGAGCTATCCTCTTCAGAGTCCTCCTTCCTGGTGTTCGAAGACGAGGACGACCGTTTCTCCATCGAGTAGCTGGCAGCCAAGATCGCGGACGCATTCAAACTTGCCATCCTCTTCCTGACCACCATATCCTTCAAGTCCATCATCAGTTCATTGCGTTTCCTGCGCTTTTTCACCTTCCTCGAACTATCCGGATTATCACTAGACGAAGACGAACTAGATGCAGCAGTTTTCTTGTCTTTCTGGTCCTCTTCTTCTGAGGTTCCATCAGTTGAAACCAGAATCGTTTTTGGTTTGACCTTCGCTTTTGGAGCAGCTTTCTGTTTCTCCTGTTGCTTCTTGGCTCGATTCTGTTGCTTCTGTTTGACAGACGGTTGCAACTGCAGTTTCTTTGTATCTTCGGCTCCATCACTGCTGTCATCTGACGATGTGAATGAGGAAGTTGTAGAAGACGCATTCAGAATGTCATAGTGTCGCCCAACACTTCTCAAACCCGGATTGGATCTGAGAGTTCTGGTTGTTGCCAGAGAGTCCTCAGCTTTTTCCGTTTTGGTTTCCACTTTCTCTTTACTAGCTTTTGCTTCACTAGCTTTAGCAGCGGATGGCTTTGGTGCAGGTGAAGATGTCTCAGACATTTCAATCATAGCCTTCTCCATAACTCTGCTTTCATTTTCATAGAGGCAGTGTACTTTAGCAAGAGCATTCAATGAAGCTACCCGATGCTTTTTAGGTCCACTCCAAAAACCAAAAAGCTTCATACGTCTAGCACGCTTCTCAGAGTCACTCCCAGACTTACTGGATGTTTTCTTAAGTTTCTTATTCTTCTTAGCATCATCACTGCTTTCTTGATTATCATCACTTTTGTCATCATCATCATCTGAAGACGCCTTCCTAGGAACTTTAGCTGCCTTCGCTTTGGCTGCTTTTGCATTCCCTGCTGCTTTTCCTTTGACTCCAGCCTTGACAGCACCTGTCTTCACAACTGGCTTCTTCACAGCTTTCTTCTTAACATCCTTCTCAGATGATTCATCTTTGTTGGCTGATTTTATATTTTTCTTTTCAGATACTTCCTTAACTGATTCTTCCTTGATCAATTCATCTTTGACTTTGCAATCTCCATCACTTGATTTGAAATCATAGAGATCATCTATTTCTTCCTTGATTTGTACACATTCTTCATAAGCAATTTTTTCTTCCTTCACTGCAATACTTGGTTTTGTAACTGGCTCAGTTTTCTCATTCTGAGGCTGAGGCTGAGGCTTGGCTTTTTGTTGCCTTTTGATCACTTCTAAAGGCAGTTCATCAGAGGTTGATGAGTCATTATGATCAGAAGCTTCATCACTTTTCTTCTCACCACATTCTTTTTCAGTTTCCTCTTCAACTTTTGCAGTTTTCTTCGTTTTACCAACTGTATCTATTTTACCTTTAGCTTTTGACTTTTGTTGTTGATTGCTACTAGATTTAGAGTCTGCTTTAGGTTTTTTTGTCTTTGTTTCTTCTTTCTTCGAACATTCTTTTGTATCTGATATAGTTTTCTTCTCTGATGCTACTTTACTCTTCTCAACCTTCACAGGTTTCTCCTTTTTCTTACTTTCTGTTTTTGGAGCTGTATCGGTTGACTCATTTTCATCATTAGCAGCACTTTCATGCTGATTCTCCTCACTTTGTTCATCTGTGGTCTTTGTATTCTTCTTTGCTTTCACTGCTTTGGGTTTATCAGCTCCCTTGGATTTGACAGTTTTTGCAATCGTCTTACTCTTATCAATTACTGCCGTGGAAGATAAATCCAAATCGAGAGTGGGAGAAGCATCATCATTCTTGGTTTTCTTATTTGAGGTCACTTTTTTGGGAGGCTGATTAGCTTCATTTTTGTCAGATGGAGCCTGATCAGAAGCTGGCATATCAGAAGATTTGTCAGTATCTTTCTTTTTCTCAGAATCACTTTTGAATGCTTTTCCAATTTCTTTGGCAACTGTTTTCTTAATGATAGGTTTCCTTTTACCAATTTTACCAGCTGCAACTCCTGATTTCTTCGCTTGTACTGATTTTGTTTGTTTCTTAGCTGCTGGTTTTGACGAAGTCTTTTTACAGCTGATACTAACAGGGGCCGATTTATCATTACCATCTTGTTCTGAGATGACAACCGTGATTGGACTAGTTGGAACAGATTCACTGGTAGTGGCTTGTTTCTTCTGTTGTTGCTTCTCCTGGGCCAACTTCTGTTTCTTTGTCAGTTTGTCAGATTTCGCTTTGGGAGCCGCCTTTGTAGGTTTCTTAGTATCTGCTTTCTTGGTGGCTTTCAATTTTGGGGTCTTTATTGGCGTTGCGATGACTTTTTTAGGCTTTGCTTGTTTAGTTTTTGACTCTTCAGTTGTGTTCTTCTTTGGGGAGGGTGAACGCACCTTCTTAACAGGAACTGATGTTGTTTTCAATGTCACTGACTTTTTCTTGACCTTTGACTCAACACCCGCCTTACCCTTCACATTTTGACTAGTCTGGACCTCAACTACAACCACAGCTAGAGGCATATTGGCTGGGGCAGAAGTCATTATGCTTCCAGCTTTTCTTTTCTTCTCTTCAACGTCTGCAGAAACACGTTTTGCAGCAGATTTCGTATGATGAACCGCGGCCGCGGCAGCACCTGTCTTTTTGGTCCCGACAGCACCAGCATTGGCAGGTTCTTTTTTCATTGCTGAACAACTTCCCGATTTTCACTTCCTACACGAACCATCCACTACAACCTTGATATTCCACACTAAAATCAAACCAATATTCACATTGTTGATTGAACATTGTAAATCACACTATTATTAACTCGGTTTCAAAATCAAATAGATATTTATTATTTATAACACTGTATCTCACTAGAAAACTAACGGGAAAATATTCACTTTTCATAAAAACTTTAGAATTTATCCAATATAGGATCCCACTGGTTTTGTTGTAAAGGAAATTCAATGTAAAATCCCTACACAAATGAATAATTAAATAAAATTCTCAAATACCTAATTCAGCACTTCAAAATTGATTATCACTGATAATAAACAAATTGTAAACTAATACATTTTGATCCACACTTGATGCAGAGAGACACAACTGATAACTACCAGCATTACGTAGTTAATAATAAGCCATGTAGGCCACACAACACTGAATCCAGGTGGATGATTGAATGGATTATTCACTGAATGGACCACAATCACGTTTCACTTCACCAGTCACCCGCGTCCGCGTTCGCGTTCGCGTTCTTGTTAGCGTCACTCGCGATAATAATTCAAATGAGCCGCGCGCGTACACACGAAGCCTTCCGATTGGCCAATGCAGCTGGTGACTGCCGTTCGTCTCTGCGGTTGAATGGAGCTGCAGCTACGACATACGACATCCTCCTGAAACACACACAAACGTTCACTTCATTAGTTTGTGCTTCAAAATTGTTCTGATTTTAAGTTCCAATGATAGTTACTAATCAAAATTCATTGTTGTCGAATATACACGAAACCAGGAGAAGAATCAATCATTTAATTATTCAGAATTACACAACTCTCAGAAAAGTAGGCTCACAGGCTCAAAGCCCAAATCTTTTCCAATTCTAATTTATACAACAGTCGGAATGTAGCTAGGTTATGTTTTACTACACAAGAATGTAATCAGTACAATAAATTACAAATATGTCATATTTTAAACACATTATACAATTACATGAATAATACGATAACAGAAATATTCAATTCCTGATATGGTTGAAGTCTTCATAATATTCGGGTCACAATGCTTATTATTCATTCTTGTCAATATTACAGTACATTAAATTTAGTACAATTTGTAGTTTGTTAGAATATGGTAATTATTTGTATTTTATGGGAGTTCGGAACAGGAACAGGTTTGTTTGTGCCTGTTGTAAACTGCCGTATTTCGGAACTACCAAGTTAGATGAAAAGATTCAACAAAATAGATACCGTACTGAAAAACAAGTTATTTTAAAAAATCCTTGGTTCTGACTTCGTATTTTTCAACAATTATGTGTTTTTGTAATAAAACCAACACATTTAGCATAATAAGACAGACTAAGAACCAAATACTAGAAAGTTTAATCAAGAGTTCTGAATGTATTTCACTCCTGTTTGCTGACAAGATTTTTCTTAAGCAAACAGTATTGTATTCAATGATCTGTAATATCATTATTGTATAATAAAATTTGTCATGTAAGCGATATCATTGAATAAAACTTGATTTGATTTGAGAATCATGAATTGTACAATAGAAACGACATGGATGGGATTTTATCACTGTATGTGATTTATTTCAGATCAATTTTCATATTTTTCATGAGGTCATCCATTCATTGAAAATATCACAATATGGTAAGATTCAACATAAGCTCAAAAGTGACTACGTTAATTCCAAATTTTGAATAAACAGTCCCGATATTGTCATTGCCACTTCATTCGAAATTACATAATTTTGAGCTAAAAATAAACATAAACTAGATTTCTAATTCTTCAGATTGTTACTGTATATTTGAACGCCTAAATGAATCAAGAGGGTTGTTTTATTAATTCGTATTTTTGAACTTTGAATTATTGAACGACTAGAATAGATTCATTTCCTGCTGGAATCAAATTGTGATCAACAAGAAGTAATGAATCGTAAAAAATACATTCCAACCTCAATAGCATTCCTATAAAGGTGTGTACAGACGTATGCGCCACGAACACGTGTATTTCTTTTTTCATCTGCTGATGCTGTTCATTATATCTGTATCTTACTGTTCCTGTACAAATACATAATTATATAATAAGCTGATATAATGATGTGACTGAATGTTAAATAGGGCAAGATGAATACATCCATACTGATAAAACGTTTATCAGTACTTCAAATTAATGTTTAATAAATTATGAATTTAGTTGAAGGAGAACGACTTGTTAAATTTTTGTACTAAAAAAATTAGAAATGGAGCAAAAATAAATCGCCCAACGTGGGGCTCGAACCCACGACCCTGAGATTAAGAGTCTCATGCTCTACCGACTGAGCTAGCCGGGCTTGTATGAAAATGAAGGGAGAAGGATGTAGGTCACACTACCTCTAACAGTAAAGAAAAGAATGCGAGTCCATTCTCACCACAATGAATAGCATAGGGGTAACGACTCGATACGTGATGCTTGTAGCCTTATGAGTTACCTGTGCGTAAGGCCTACTGCTTGAGACTCCAGAGCAAAAGTGTGTTAGATAAACTGTTTTGTTTATGGGGATTTTATTATCAATTCAATTTCTATAACCAAGGCTAATAAAAAAAAAAACAGGTCAGGACACCAATTACATTCGGCCAAGTTGAGACTCAAATCAGGAGTTATATTTTTTGTACTATTATTTTATCAACATGTTCTTGGTAAGGGCTACTCCTATTTGCATAAAAATTGAAAATCAGTGTACCATTTTTTGAACTTTCTTTTATTTCTCACAACATGTTTCGACTTTTAATGTAATTTTCAAGATTCACATCAAAAGTCGAAACATGTTGAGAGAAATAAAATAACGTTTAAAACAGGGTACTTTGAAATTAAATTTCCATGCATTATTTTATTATATTAAAATAGGCTATAATCCCTTGTTATCGGATGGGCACGTTAAACTGTCGGTCCCGGCTGAAGTATGACAGTCGTAAGGTCCATTGACGGCTTAAATTATATATTCAGGCGGTGGGACCTTCCCGCAAGGGACTCCCCACCAACAAAAGCCATACGAATTTACTTTTTAGGCTATAATAATTTATTAAACTACACTGTATTACTCATACTATTAACACGTTATCTGGTCATCAGCTCAGGCTTACAGCGAGTAAAAAGACCTTCCAATAAGACTCAATATCGCAGAGTATCCAGACCTCTTTCTATACCTTGTCTATATTAGCCTATTATGAATAGCGAGGGGTACTCTTAGTGATTTTAGTGATAAAAATAGTTCGTTTTTGTATTTTATAAAGTGAAATGTTGTCTATAACTGAACTATTATGATGATAATATAACAAAAGCTATAGCCTACTAAACTTAATATTCGATGCAACTTATTCTTCTTTTATTTATAATTTATTAATTATTTTTTCTATAATTTTGATGCTTGCTGGTTGTTTCTTCAAAGACAATACGAATACTTACAATTTTAGTTTATGGGCAATTGTACCATATATTTATATTTTGCAATTTTTAGGCTATTTCAACATTGTAAGAATATTAATGTTCTATTAATGAAATAGTCTTAGATTTCATTCAATAAAAATCATCAAACATAAGCAGTGAGTAATCGACAGGATAGTGAGACAAGGATGAGAAATAGATAAAGAGAAAAATGATACAGGGAATTTGGCAGAGGTCAATCAAAAATATTGTTTTAGTAATTGGGGAAAATAGGCGGCACAACACAAAAAGAGCAGCTGAATGATAAAGCTATAAAATAACAAAGCTAGAAGCCTGGTTGCCCAAAAACTTGTTTAAATTTAATCATGATTAAATGCCACGACAGCCAAGTAGAGAAGACTTTTGAAAAGAAGACTTCTCTGATTGGTTCTCGTGACATTTAGGGCCGGTTTCCGAGCTCGGGATCTATAAGTTCTGGACTTACAGAGTCCAGGACTAAAATAAGCTTTCGGGTCTAAATTGACTTTCTAAGTCACGATTTTATCTTCTAAACTCCGGGGTCTATTGAGTTCTCGACTTATTTGAGTCCAGGACTTTAACGCAGTAAACATGAGGGAAATTCACAATATTTTGCTGTTGTATTGTTGGCATTATAGCAAAACGGAAACAGCTGATTGCAGCGGGATAATTCAAATGAGCATGCTCTCCTAACTATTCTGTAAAAATCTGGTGTGGCGCACTCAAACAACTTTCCTTGCCGTTATGAAAATTGATCACCTGACGCTAGTGTTCCCGCGCATCTCAAGTCTACTATTCAGTGATTTGAGCCAGCTGGTGACAGGGTAATAACGCTGTAGACACACATGAGGTCTGCTATCTCTTCATAGTGAATGATTTAATAGAATCAACAATAATTTGCAATTGAATAAACACATTTTCTTGAATTTAAAGCTTATTTTCAATTTCAGGTGGAAATGTTATTGAACATTAATTGAAGAGATTTTCATGCTGAATCTACTCCACTTGATTTTTTTTGTTTCAATTGTATCTGAAGCCTGATAATTGGGCTCTATCTGCATTGATGGGACGGAGCTCCTGAAATTTTTACAGATATGGGACTTGTGGCAGTTGATAGAGCTTATCGATGACTATATTAGGTATGAATTTGATCAAAATCGTTGGAGCCGTTTCCAAGAAAATCACGAAAAACCATGTTTTTGACAACATTTTCGCCATTTTAGCCGCCATCTTGAATTGCATTTGATCGAAATTGTTCGTGTCGGATCCTTATAGTGAAAGGACCTTAAGTTCCAAATTTCAAGTCATTCCGTTAATTGGGAGATGAGATATCGTGAGAGATCGTGTACACAGACGCACATACACTCATACACACACACACACACACACTCACACACACACACACACACACACCACACACACACACACACCACACACACACACACACCACACACACACACACCACACACACACACACACACACACACACCACACACACACACACACACACACACACAACACACACACACACACACCACACACACACACACACACACACACACACCACACACACACACACACACACACACACACAACACACACACACACACACACACACACACAACACACACACACACACACACACACACACACACACACACCACACACACACACACACACACACACACACACACACACACACACACACACATACAGACAAATACCCAAAAACCAGTTTTTTGGACTCAGGGGACCTTGAAACGTATAGAAATTTAGAAATTGGGGTACCTTAATTTTTTTCGGAAAGCAATACTTTCCTTACCTATGGTAATAGGGCAAGGAAAGTAAAAATACGTTTCGATTTCTTTGTAGGCCTATTCAAAGCAAAACCTTTGAAAGGTGAATGAATAAACATTTCATCTTACGTTATGCTATTATTGATCATTGATCCTAACCAATGATTTTGGAATAAAAATGTCATTAGGCTATTGAGTTTGAAAACGTATTTGTTTTGAAAAAAAATGGAATAATAATAATAATTTATTATTGTTATATTATTAATATGTTGAATATGACATTGATTAATAACATTCAGATTGGAATATAAATTCCAAGGCAATCCTTGTATTATTTTTCTTGAACATTTTTAGGTTATGTCAATCATAAAATAAGGTTAGTTTTTTACGCATAATTCTGATACAATTTTATTCTAAAATGAACTTGCAAACTATAAATTATGAATTTAGATTCAATTAATTTAGGTATTCCATGACATTTATTTGGCTATTCATCTACTCCAAAACAATAACTGAATTGTGTTTGCTCGGTTAAGTCTAGAACTTAAATTTAAACCCTACCCCTGTCAAGGGTTTAAAATCACGCTGTTTTAAGTTCTGGACTTGACGATTTTTGATGAATCCTTGACTCGGAAAGAGGCGAGAATCTAATTCAAGTCCTGGACTTATAAGCCCTTCACTCAGAAAGCGAAATTATAACCTCTAGGGTCTAACGTGATCTCTAAACTCCAGGGTCTATTTGAGTCCTCGACTACGTTAATGCTCTGACTCGGAAAGCCAATTTTCTGACTCCAGAGTTTAAAGCCAGTTAAAGTCTAGAACTTAGTTAAATCCCGAGCTCGGAAACCGGCCCTTAATATCTATTATTATCTAACAGGTTTTTGTGCAACTAGGCCTATGATGAGGAAACATACTCAAGAAGAGGGTGGGAGATATGGAGAATTGAAAACACATTTTTTGTTAAAAGGAAGAAGTTAGAAAACAAATGCGAAGAAGGAGGAATAGTTAAAAAAGAGTGAAGAGAACATTTCATGGATTTGAAGAAGATGGGAGGAAACACAATCGAAGAGAGGTTGGGGTTGGGGTCCTCTCTAGGGAGTGGAATCGAACCACATCATTTGAGAATTCAAAAAGCGAATTAGGTTAGTCGCTTTGGCTTGGAAGAGGTTTCTTCGATTACTTCGACCACATCGCAACGGTCAAATACGATTAGAAAACATTGTCTTTATCGAAAGAGCAGCCAACCCCATTGCAGAAAAAGGGATCAACCGAATCGCAAATCTCTTTTCTGTCCCGAACAGCGGTTGAGTGCTGCACTCACACTCTCACCATAAATCACACGCACGCACAATCACAGACCATGCACTAGTGCTGTGAACACTGCAATACGTTTCTACACAGTTTAGTTGCAACCTGCCAGAATGGTGGAGAGGTGATTTTATTCGGTTTTAAAGGGGTGTAAAGAATACAAAAGTTCTTTGGTTCGAGAACATTCCCTCAAAAGACGTTCTCACCACTTGTTTTCCTGATTTTATTCTCCTCTTCTTTTACTCCTCCTCAATCTTCTTCGTATTTCTTCAATTTTTCACACTCTCTAGAGTTCATCTAGCTCTTCTTCTAAAATATGTTTCCCATCAGCAATTTCACTTTTTCAAACTATTCAGATCCACTCATGAATTTATTTCTCTACAGTATAACGGTGGAGATCTCATCTAGAGCTTCATTAGTATTCACCATCAAACTAGCTATGTTCTCCTGAAAAACTGAGACTCAAGTGATAATACTCCCGAAATTCTCACCCATGTAAGAAATCTAATGAAACGTCTGTTCTTATTCTGCTAAAATAAGTAAACTCTTCATTGTTTGTTGATAGTGACGTTCTTGGTGATTTTGGGTGTTGAACATTATGAAGAATGTATTGATTATGTATTGATTAACATAGAATAGGATCTTCAAGACCACTGATTTATATAAATACTGTAAATCAATATTGTATATGAATACGAATCAATCATTTAACAATCTGTCTTATGATTCCTGGGTCATTATGACCCATCTACGTTGAACGCTAATCTAAGCTTACATCAAGGTATAATCGCATTAATTATAATGTTTATCGTTCCGGGTTTAAACCGCTGAATAATCTCCGTTAGAACAGAGATTATGCATACGGGACTAATACATGATCCAATTCCAAAATCTTCATCATATCAATTCCCAGATGTGAATACCATAGAGTAAGGAAAACTATATTTCTGATTAAAACTGATTATTTCTGTCATCTCTGACAATACTAAGCAAAACAATTTGTCGACCCATTTCCAAAACTATAAGAAAACTATATTTCTGATTAAAACTGATTATTTCTGTCATCTCTGACAATACTTAACAAAAAAATTTGTCGACCCATTTCCAACAATAAATTCATTTCAATCCTATTGAACATAACTTAATCAAAAGGCAATTCCTACAGCTGCTGCAGCAGCCTCGGCCATTAATTCTACTCTGAACCCAGCGATGTGTCGGTTCGCTACAAACTTGGATGGAAAAATGAGGTAATTTAGAAAAATACGAATAAACAGCCAGCGACCGAAAGGGAAGAATCCACTTGGAAACTCCAACAAAACCTCCCAGATGTTTACCATGAACTTTCTTTATTCGCGCAAACTTTTGTTCCCTCAACCACCCCTCCTCACCACTCCTACCCCTCCCACAACGATGTGATCATGACTTCTTTTTCAAGAACAAGTACAGTAATATCATTTCTTTCCCTACAGCTATGCTAATAATTTATCTACTGCCGTTCTTTCTCTCCGTCCGTCTATTGAAACACGTTAAACTTTACATATTCTTTCGTTGGGTATTTCAAGATTTTCTTCCTTCTGCAAACTCTGCGACTCGCGAAATAAATTCTGCTTTTCAACTCCAGAAAATTATTTTCGTCCTGTGAATAGAATACAATGGTGCTACTCGAACAAACAGATAAATGATATATTGGGTTTTTCATAATTTGAAAACATAACTTAGATACTGGTAGTTCAAATTTTTAAAAAGTAAAACTGCCAAGTTAGAATAGTTAAGCATATTGAAATATTCTATTAGAATTATTATTAAACTAGTAGTTCTGTGAACAGTAGACCTCGCGAAGTTATAAATAACAGTTTCTTCTAATACTGTCATTCAGAGTAAATTTTGTTCCGTCCTGTCGTGTCGGCGAGATATGAAGACTAATGGCTGTTTGGGTTGTTGTATCGACAATGCTAATAGTTTGATGTAAACAGCTATATGCTACTATCATCAAAAGCTTACCGAGTTGAAAGCAGATAAAAGTCGGGAGAAAATACGATGCTACTTCAAGTTATCAATTGCATGCCTCACTGCATGCAATTAATATTCGACACAACAGCTGTTTTCTCACTAAGTTACATTGAGATATTGAATCGCATGCGTCCTTGCATGCAATATAAAATCCACTCGACAGCTGAATTATGATGAATGATTCCATAGTCTGATTTTTACTCTAATATTGGCGTATGAAGGAGGCTACTTTTCCTTCTATATTATCCTTGAAATGCGAAATTTCCAAAAGCCTTGTATATGAAACTATAATACTGCAATGTACCGGCAATAGCCTATAGTGATTTGGAAAATCCATCAACATTATATTATGCAAATCTAATAAATTAGGAGTATTTATAAATTAAATAAATGCGAAATTTCCAAAAACCTTGTATATACGTCGACGCGCAATTAAAAAAGGAACATACCTGTCAAATTTCATGAAAATCTATTACCGCGTTTCGCCGTAAATGCGCAACATATAAACATATAAACATAAAGAGAAATGCAGAACCGTCGACTTGAGTCTTAGACCTCACTTTGCTCGGTCAATTATTTAATTGAACCATGAACTTCTTGCAATGCAGTTCTCAGTGTTGAGAGTCGCAAACTTGTGTATTACATACTTGTATTAAAATATGCAGATAACATACTTGTATTATGCAGATATACTTCACTGTATCACATACTTGTATTTTACAGATTGGGCTACAACAGTTGGCAGGGCAACAATTGAGTGTGAACACTTTCCAATAAAAGTTATATTCCATAAAATAAAAGATAGACTTTCAAATCCAATTTTATCACCGTATTATCATGAAACTGAAACAAGATAATCAAAAAGTAGTAAGAATAAGAAACGTATATTGCAGTATAATCAGCACTTTAGGCTATTTTTGAAAGAAGAGATATAATTTTCAATAGAGGTGCAAAATTTCAATAAAATTAACTAAATACTATAACAGTATTTTTAAATGTCAATTTACCCAATATTCGATGAAAAGGGTGGCTTGATGATCAATTGAACTGAAAAATAGTTCTACTCAAAACTAAGTTCGACATTCATAAATAACTATGAGCTTTATAGCTGAAAGTCTAGTTTAGTATTTAACGTTCGGTAGCTGAGTTGGAAGTTTTTTCATTAATCAAATAATACTTATTATTCTGGAGTGATGAACGTTGTTAGATCAGGAATGAAATTTTGTAGAGATTCTCGTTTGTGAAAAGTTTTCTGAAAAGATTGCTTGCTTCATGACCGTCCCA
Organism: Nilaparvata lugens; assembly: GCF_014356525.2. Taxonomy (NCBI): domain Eukaryota; kingdom Metazoa; phylum Arthropoda; class Insecta; order Hemiptera; family Delphacidae; genus Nilaparvata; species Nilaparvata lugens. Next base: position 16,585,564 of record NC_052514.1, read on the forward strand.
CCGTCACCCTGAACAAATGTTTTATGTAACCAACACAAAACAGGGTTGAAAGCGAGAATCACTGTGAAATCTAAAAAAAAAACACGAACAAAAGAATTCGAACTTTGGAATTTATAAGAGGAATATGAAACGGATGAATGAATTTCTAAAGGAAAATAGCAAACGCTTCTTTACCATCATCGTCTTTTTTGCTTTCAGTTGGAAATAAAGGAGAAAATGCATTTGGAACTGGAAGCATAACAAACATGAACGTTAAGAGTGATGAATTGAGGAGTTGGGGTGTTCACCATAACATAATTGCAACACAGTTGTTGAGAGTTTAGTAATGACAAATTAACATTTATTTGCACGTTGATGTTTGAAGATTTCGTATGTTTCAATACTTAATTAACTAGTTTGATAACCATGATAACTAGGAGCTTTTGAATTCTAATCAACGAAGATGCACTCCTCAAATGAACAAAAAATGCACTCATAGTTTAGTTCCTCAAATAAGTCAATTCATGTTCAAATCTTATTCGAGTTCATGGTTATTCTAAGAAACTTCCTATCTTCTTATGTCATTATAGAATGAGAGAAGATCATTTAACAAAAGATGAATCATCTTTTAAAATTCACATTTTCTCAACCTGAAACATAGGAAAATTCTATTCTGATATAATTATGATCTATGAAACCAGTAAACATACTGACTCTCATTTCTAAAATGTCATGTCATTTAATACATAGTGCTTATATAGTTGATATATCAATCCATGCTTATATTATTCTTTTGTGAAGTATTACTGGAATTGTTATGGACTATTTTTTCTAATAGGGCAATAGTTTGATCGACTTGGAGAAATACTAACAACATAAATTGAAGCTTTCGAGACATATATATTAAATTGTAAGAAGAATCCTCCAATTGTCTCCAATCCCAAATACCTTAAATTCAGAACATGCAAATGAATGTTTATTGAATTGGAACATCAAGAATATGAGTGTAGGATGATTTTTATTGTATAATACAGGATAAAAGGGATTCATAGGAGAGAGCTATGAAGAGAGCAAGCTGGACAAGAAGTTATTTGTGGAATTAGATCAAGGGGGTCATAACAGCAAATCTAAATAGAGATCGCGTGCGACGGAAAGGGGTCCTTGTTCCACTCAAACCTTTCTCAATTCAATGAATTGGCAGAGCAAAGGCTGGTCAAAAAGGAGTTGGGAAGGAAAGCCGGCTGGAAAGTGGATTGGAGGAGAAAGAAGATGAAAAGAAGACAAGGAGGGTGGAAATGTAGAAGAGGAATGTAGGGGAATGAAAGAAATTGGAAGGAGGAGAGAACGATGAGAATAGTACGACGGGAAAGAAGGACAATAAAGATAGAAACAATGACAAATAAGTGATGGAGGAAATGCTGATAGTGATGGGGAGGAAATGAGGGACAAGGTGAGAGGAGGATGAGGGGGGTTTGGAAGGAGGAGGAGCAGGATGAGAAGGGGGAGGAAGAGAAGGAGGAGGAGGAAAACGAAGAGAAGGAGAAAGAAAGGGTGTGGAAGAGGAGGAGGAGGAGGTGGTGGAGGAGGAGGAGGAGGAGGAGGAGGAGGGGAAAAAGAAGGAGGAGGAATAAGAGGAGTGAGCTAGAGATGAACAAGAGGATACAGAAAAATGGAAAGGAAACAAAGAAGAGGTGATGAAGACTCCTTCAGAGGACGGATGAGTAAAAAGAAGGGAAAATGAACAATTGGAAGTGAAAAATATCTTAGAGAAATAATGTACCAAATGAAAAGAGTGAGAGATGAGTGAGAGAAGAGTAAGAGAGAAAATATCCAGAGGTAAATGATAAGAAAGGATGAGTGGAAGATCAGAACGAAGTAGAATAGAATAAACAAGAAACGGGAGAAAAATGGGTGCTGACAGAGGTGGCAAACAGAAAATCGAAGAGGAAGGACAAGAATGATGAAAAGCATATGGATGGAATGAAAAATGGCAATAAAAAAAGAAAGAGAAGATGAAAACCTATAGTTGGTTCTTTGACATAAAGAGAACGAGACGAAGGAGAGAAAGAGAACGGAGAATTCTCATAATGTAGAGAAGGTGGAAAGGGAAGGAGATTGAAGGGTACAAAGATAATGAGAAGGAAGATGAAAATAATCATTGCTAGGAGTAGAATGGAGAGGAGAACTAGAAGAGAATAAAGATTGAGAGGCGAGAATATAGAAGATGGGGCGAAGGAGTAGGAGGAGGAGGAATGGGTAGAGGGATGAAGAAGAGAAATGGCCAAGTATAAAGCAGAGGTGAGTTTGGCGTATTTGAAAATGATGGCAAAAGTGAGAGGGTAGGTCGAAAAAGGGAGATCACTGTTGAACACGAATGGATCAGGGGTTGTGGGGAGGGGGGAGGGCCGAGAAAAGCATACGAATTTATTGCCTCTGCTAACGCTAGGCTACGTTTAAAGAGCCAGTGGATAGAATCAATTTAGTGAAGTACGTTGTCCCAGTACTAAATTCGAACCCCTTGTAATAGAGAGTGTTTCATAACTACTGCAGATAAGAGCCTGTAGCGATTGAATTAGACCCAAAACGTCGACGACCATACGAGAAACACAAACAGGTTGATTACGGATTTCATTAATCAAGTTTGATGGAACAATGAACGATATTGATTTTGCGATATCATTGACCAGTTTACGATTAATCTTGATTCCTAAAATGGGAAAATGTATCAGGATACAAAGAGAGGAGATGGAGGAACTGTAGAAACAAGCTGAAACGATATCAATTTGACAGTTTTAAATTGGGAATATGAACTGAAAATATTTTTCCTGTGTAATAATTATTTCAAATATGCAATATTTCTTTGATAAATATTCGCAGTAACAGAAATCCTTAGTTTTATCTATATAGCTTTCATTAGATATTTGAAATAATTATTATACAGTAATAATATTCCAGCAGTTAGTTAAAACTACAATTTCCAATAAAATCTTCAATATTTCCTAATACAGACATTTTTATAAACGAAAAACATGGTGATGATGCCCACCTGTACCCATGATTTGTGCGAGAATAATGAGATAAGCTGATAAGAGTTGAAGGAACTACAGTTCCTGATTGTTTACAAACCTCGGAGAAGTGAGACAATTCCTGTCCTTTATCTTCAAACAAGTGATATTGGAGGAAATCTCAGTCATTTGTATTAAGCTGTGTCAACAGTCAACCATCCTACTGAGAAAGTTTATTATCATTTACGTTATCTGATCCAACAAAGAAAATATAATTTTCTTATTATCTATGTAGTTTTCTTTTTCTATAAAAAAGTAAATTCGTATGGCTTTTGTAGGTGAGAAACCTTACTGGAAGGTTCCACCTCGCCTGAATATAATTGAGGCCGTCAATGGACCTTACAAATGTCATACTTCAGCCGGGACCTACAATTTAACATGCTTATCCGATAACACGGGAGTAACCTGATCAAAAACTCTTTTCTACAAGAGTACAATCAACACTACTTGATCAAAAACGTTTATTAATCATACTCGTGTCTACTTTTTATATCAATAAAATAAACACTATTTTAAACCAGTAATTTTTGATAATTTATTCTTGTAATCACAGTTATCAAAAATGTCCAAGTTAATTAAAACAAATTGGGCTTACACAGTTTTCACACCAGAACATTATAAATTTCAACGTCGTTTTGAAATTATATTAGCCATGCTGTTGTGACAGGCGCGCTGTTACAAATATCATGTCACCGTTCAACTCTCGCTCATATTAGCAGCTCGAAACGCATTTTTAACGCCACTCGCCACATGTGTGTGTATGTGTGTGCATGTGTTACGTCATTAAGTCCGTCACCGTCAATGAGTTGGAATTCTGCGAGCGACACATTCTCATGCGTGTGTGCGTGAGCTTGTGTGTGGTGGTAGTAAATATTGCAACCTCTCTTTCCAACCCTTGCAGAAGAGTGAAAAGGTAATTAATAACATATCAGTGCGTCGAGACCGTGTTTGTGGCCAGCAAAATGAAGGGTGGTTGTGTGAGGGGGGTGTGAGTATTTGAGAGGGTTGTGTTTGGCTGTGACATTCAGTATACAGAAGGCAGTGGAATCTGTTATTATGGCTGTATATTCTGACAGCACTGTTCAACACAGACGTGTATAATGCTGGCGTATTTGATGTAGATACAACTGTCACTCAGTTAGCTGTGATCGTTTCTCATTCACCACCTGCTGTATCCTCATCCTCCTCCATCCTCCTCATCGTCCTTTGCTCCTCCTCATCCTCCTTTGCTCCTCCCACTCTTCCTTGTGTCGGTTCTCCGCATCCTGTTCATTGTCTACTTTTCCTTACCTCACCGATAGCGTTGCTTCCAACTGTTTTCCAGTAGATCAGAATAGGTCATCTACATTTTTCTGACACTTGATAATGAATAAATGAATTTATTTCCTCCTCAAATTACATAACATATAATTAGAAATTAAATAGTATTTTGGAAATTTTACCGATCACGTTTCTAGTAGTGTGATCAGATAGACGAAAGAAATTAACAAGGTGAAAACATTATGAAATATAATAAATAATAGAAAGAAAAAAACGAGTATAAAGTAAGAATTGAAAGGTTCGAGTCTAATCTAAGGTTTTAAATTGAATTACCAAAACATTACAAAAACTACTGCCTGTAGCGCATGATGAACAGAAACAGCCCTAAAACAAAATGTGTGTATGCTTTGTAAATAATATGAATATTATCATCATGTTTCAAACATTAATTATTTTAGATGGAAGATTTCATTAGAAATTGCAGTATTAAATTGGAGTATTATTAATGTATACGTAATAATTATCTCAAACATCCAATGAAAACTTTAAAAGTAGAACTAATGACTTCTGCTACTGCAAATATTGACCGAAGAACTAAAAATAGCATCTTTTATGAACTAAATTAATATAATTATTTTATTGGATGTTTGAAATAATTATTATACAGTAATTATTCTTTTATATTTTTAGATTCCATCTATCAAGACATGTCACTCATCCTAGCTTACTGGTTAAGTAACAATTTATTTCATAAAATAAAATTACTTTGTATCTCTGATTCACATTTTTCTCTCTTCTAACCTTCCTTGTTGCTGTTTCTTAGTTATTGTTACCACTGTATTAGTTATTTATTTTCCTTATCATTATCATAATTCTGGTCTATCTTCTTCTTATAATTGATCAATTTTATCGACTGTACCATCTCACTCACTATGTTGAGGTTTTGCTTACTTATCATTTGTAGGAGGAAATAAGTACAGTCATTTTTAAATACGGTAGTTGTGTTGGAATTTATTGAAGATGCAATCTGAGAATTAATGAATCAATAAATAAGGAGCAACTCATCCAATACTCATTTCTGTTTATTTATTGAATAATTAAATAAAATTGAAGAAATCAAGAGTGTTCTTTCAGAGTTTGCTAATTGCGTTTCCGCAGTTCTAAAGCCCTTCTAATGAGAGCATCACTTCTTCCTCCATTTTGAACTTCCTTGATTTTTTTCCAGTTAATTGAACTTAATTTTTTTGAATCATGAATAACTATTTTTCACTCATAAATGAGGAACACATTAGGTCAATGGTCTGTCTCTGAGTTTGATTATAGCATAGAGAAAAGATACCTAACCTCACATGTGTAATATTTGTCTCCGATTATACATTGTGAATGACAAAAAAGAATTAGAAATATTTTGCCAGAGTGAATAGAATGTAGCATTATAAATTCTCACATCAATCGGTATTGTATAGTATGCCAATCACTATAAAGACTAGAAAAGTTGAGAATCAAACCTTTTAAGATCCTTTTCAAGACTCGTATTCTTAAGAGTGTACCCATTAATAAAATACACCCAGATCTCTAGATACCTCAAATAAATCTAAATACATCTGTAGAATCCCAGTAGAGAATGAATAGTGGACTGAATAGTGGAACCAAAATAGACAGCTAGTATGTATGATGTTATATATATCTGATGCAAGCAACTCGCCCGGGAAGAGAGCAACAATATGCTTCAGAAAATATTGGTTAGCTCGTAAATTGGTGAGAGCAACGTCGAACAGATAAGAGGAAACGGGCAAATAAAGATGAGTGCTCCGTGTTTTATGATCGTTCAAATTTTCCGGCTGTTTGGAGAGATTGGAGACGACACACGTACGCTGTCTCATACATTTATTGAATTTTGCAGGGTTCAGACGTGACATTCCAAAGCAGTTGGGAGGTGTGATAGGATGGCGCTTTCTTTCCAAACATATTGAGAGGTATATTGACTGCAGAATTTATTCTTGAACTTTTCAAATCCTGTTTCAATGATGCTCAGTGATCATGTTTATAAAAACTGTTCATTTTTCGACGACTTTCAGTACAAAACTAGATTTCCCTCCCATTCTGGTGGTAAAAAATATACGGATGAAGGATTGCATTGTGCATGAAGAAAAATTTGACGTCCGCTCAGAAAAAATCCTTTGACTTTTCAACGATGTTGTCACGCTGGCTTCCAACGAAGCCCACAATATTACTCCTCTCTCCGCTCAAAATCCTTGACAATTTCGTAGTTATTCAGTCGGCTTCGGATCTGGATTTTTCTCTCACAATCGTCGGTGGATTCCTTGGCTCTTTTCATGATACTGCCCTCTCTCCCTCTTTGATTTCCACTTCCTCTTCATCTTCTAGGTATTGTTCTGCAACTTATTCTCCATTTCTTCCTTTGTTCTAGCATCGCGATGCGTTTCAAATCACCCCAGCAGGAGCTTTGTTGTTTTCTCTTTTTTCTCGACTCTCTCCCCACATTAACGTTACTTCCAAGTCTCCATCATAATGCTCCACTACTTCAGAAAGGAATGAAAAATCCGAAATAGCATTTTGATGAACCAAAATTCATCCATCCTTTCATGTTTGATTGAGTGATTGGAAGAGCATCTTTGTGCATTTATCCTAGGTAGTAAGGCATATTTGGAACTAGAGGCTATAAATGAGTACAGTATTGATCTCTTCTTATTAAACCAAATTGTTGAACCCATCATCTTGTTCAACCGCTAAACCAAATATATTTTCTTGATTTCAAAATGGTTCAAATATTTGTATCACTGTAATAACAAACAAATATAAACTCTTTCAAGGAGTTCCAATTTGCCTCTTGTCTCTTGGGACAAAGATGGATGCTTATAGTGAAGCTGATAAGATTTGTTTGATAAAAACCTGGATTATAGTGTTAAACTCGGTTTAAACGAATAAATGTCAGCTGTTCGTTTAAACCACCTATGATACATATCATGATAAATGCAACCATTTCTACAATTAAACATGGTGTAGCGTTGAACGTAGATGGTGCATATGACCCTATGATTTGGAATGATTTGGTGCAAATGATTTGAAATGGATCAAACTTTCCTTGAAAATTGAATGTGTTGTGTAGCATGAATTCCCATGTATAATTCCGATGTCACACACGACGTCATGAGCTGTGATTCAGGGTTTTTAAGGAAATATTATTTTCTCCAAGTAGCAGGATGAAAATTGTTGTAGCTGAGTGGAAATGCAGGTTTGTAGACGACAACAAACTATCAGTTGAAGCATAGACAACTCGTAAGAATGGAGTAGACAAATAATACATGAATTATTTCTATAATCTTTTCTCCATGTTTAAAGGAAGCAGAATAAAGCATTGTTGATCTACAAGAAGCTATCAGTTGACTGATATAATATACAGGCTAGTTATAAACTCTACAGCTCTTTTAGTACTCACAAGATTCGAAAAGTTCACTTATCATTTACATGATGAATGCAGCTGACAACGTCCTTGTTTTGAAATTCCTATAAATTGCAGTTAATTGTTTGATAAAGTACGTGTTGGTTGCTTGGACACTCTCCGGTCATTGCTTGCTATCAATTAAGACACCGATAATTGATACTGACGATTTATCGCCATGTCACTTAACTTTCAACCTTACAAACATAACATTTGAATAACAGCTTTATAGGTCATGAATATTCAACTGGAAATCTATGGGCTTTCTAAGAACTCAAACATCTATTAAGAACTAGTAATTACGTCAGTGCGGTGATAAATTCCAAGTGGAATGTAATGAATTCGAAAACATTTAGAGACGTCTAGTGGACTCCTGCATCTTCAACATCAATATGAATGTGAATGCATCATTGAAGCTTAGTTTTGTTTCTAGTTTGCTCAATACAATTCCTTTTGCTACAAAATATTCACTTGAAGAGATTCTATGACTGCAGTTGAGCTTATGCATTTTCTTCTCTCAAAGTTTCAACAGTATTCAGTAATATTCCACTCCAAACTTATTTCAAAGACAACGGAAAAGTCTCACTCTGATTTATCTTGCAGCACAAGGAAGGATGATTATCAACTGATTTGAGTAGGAAGATATGCTATTGGATAAAGTGTTTCTCTTAAGAAAACATTCCATTTCTCTGAAAACGCTAGTTCATAATAATTATATGAATAGTTTGTCCAATGATTATGAATACGATGTATAGTATATTGAATTAAATATAATATTATATATACTTGGGATTGTCACAATCACTCATTCATAAGAGTAATTGAATTTTCCATATACATTCTCATATGATAGAATATGGAAAGACTCCGTACAAAATAACTTTTTACTTTGAGGAATATGCGGCGCAGAGAAATGGAGGGAGATCAGCCAATTACTGTGATAGAGTCGTAGGTAGAAGCACAGTTGCCAATTTGTCTATTAGAGTCAGTCGAGTGAAGGTTTCCAGACAGGAAACTCCGTAAGTTTAACATGAGCGCTTGAATACTCACGAGAAATTTAGAGAATGCTGGCTGGTGCAGAACGGCAACTTCGCCGCCATTGTATCTCTGCATGCCTTCTCTGCTGCGCATGTCCTCCCACGACAGAAGTTATTTTGTACAGTGTTTTGGTTGTTGAGCAACATCAATCTCTCAGAGACTCCATTGTGAATTCTAGCAAATGAATAAATGATTTAGAAAATGCTCTAGTAAGGGGCATTACTACCGGAGATAATTCCCAATTATAACTATTATAGCTAATGAAAAATTCTACAGATTGAAATTGATGAGAAATTGAATTGCATGTATTCAAATGCTAATTAATGAATTATGATTATTATTAAACGAAAATCCAAATAAAATTATCCCAAAGACAATGATTAATGATAAATAACTAATTATTATCAACTGAGTCACGTATCCAAGCAGCCGAAATGAGGTTCCTTCGAGCAGTCAAAGGTTACACTAAGTTGGACTACATAAGAAACGAAGTAATAAGAACCGAACTGAATGTAGAGTCTTTATTGCAAATATTGAAGAAAAGTAGAGAAGACTGGTCCAGCCATCTACGTCGTATGCCAGCAAATAGACTTCCAATTCAAGCTTGGCACTACAAACCCGATGGGAGAAGAGGCGTCGGACGACCGATGAAGACATGGATGCCGGAACAGGCCAATAGAGCCTAATCCTTGAATGACGATGATGAACTAATTATTATTAATGTCAAGATTCCCCATTTGATTTGGATATCTACCACATCTCATCAACTGCGACACAGAAAGGTTATGTAATAAAAATAACTAGCCTTTAATAGATCAAGTATTTTATATTTAACAGTTTTATAATTCGCAATGAATCTGTAATTAAACGTGGTATTTCGAATTTATAACTCCATTGCAGCATCACAAAGCTAATTAATAGCTCCACAGTGGCAAACAATTCCATTCTTATGAACTCAGCCGGCCTTAACGAGGTTATAAAAAGCACACACTGCCAGCTATGCGGTATTGATGCGCATTGTAACTGTGAGACGGACCGATTGTAAACTTGGGGTTCAAGAGCAATCATCTCTAGTGTATTTTGTGGCAAGTTTACAGTGAAAAGAGGCAAGTGGAAAGAGGCAAGTAGAGAGGCAAGTGGTAAGAGGCAAGTGGCAAGAGGCAAATGGTAAGATGCAAGCAGGCAAGAGGCAAGTGACAAGAGGTAAGTTGCAAGTGGTAAGAGGCAAATGGTAAGATGCAAGCAGGCAAGAGGCAAGTGGTGAGAGGCAAGAGGCAAGTGGTAAGAGGCAAGTGACAAGAGGTAAGTTGCAAGTGGTAAGAGGCAAATGGTAAGAGGCAAGTGGTAAGAGGCAAGTGGTAAGAGGCAAGTGGTAAGAGGCAAGAGGCAAGTGGTAAGAGGCAAGTGACAAGAGGTAAGTTGCAAGTGGTAAGAGGCAAATGGTAAGAGGCAAGTGGTAAGAGGCAAGAGTGGTAAGAGGCAAGAGGCAAGTGGTAAGAGGTAAGGATAACGAGTTTATGGTGGCAAATAGCGGCTATACGAGTTGTGCCTTTAACAATGACAGCCTCGAGGCACCACGTCAAAATGTCGCATCAAAGATGTCGGAGGAGGAGGAGGAGGAGGAGGAAGTGGAGGAGGAGGAGGAGGAGGAGGAGAAGATGGAAGAGGAGGAGGAGGAGGATGATGAGGAAAAGTAGGAGTAGGAGGAGGATGAGGAGGAGGAGGTAGAAGGATGTAGGATAAGGAAGGAAAGAGGAAGAGGATGTACAGGGAGGAGGTTTCAGAGTTTGGTGAAGGAGGAAAGTTTAGGTGAAATATGACAAGGATGAGGAGGTATTAGACAAAGAGGAACAACGAGAAACAATCTCAGGAATCTTGATATATCTTGATCTAAGATCTACAATATTCACAGGCGTACGCTATGAAATAGTTGAATGACTCCTGAATCATGGAGTTTGTGAGAGATCAAAATTAATTGATGAGAGACGAATTGAAACTTCTTCATAGGAAGAATGTCTCTGTGGAAAATTGGGAGTGGATAAGAGAAAGGTGAGAAGGACGTAATAGGGAAAGAGGATTGTAAAATAATGTTTTTAGGGAATATCCTGTTGAAAGAGAAGCAGAAGCAAGTTCATGATGGGTATATGAATAATTATGAATATAAAAGAAAACGATTTACATGATGAGATAGAACATGAAGCATGCTGATATGAAATGAAAATTTTTGGTAGTTGGTATACACCAGTTACTGATACTGGTAGGAAGAAATTGTGGAGGATAGTGGGATGAAAATAGGAATAATGAAAGGAAAAAAAGATGATCGAGTATGATGGGATATCGAGAGTATTTATAGGATGAACGGGTTTGTAGGGGAAAATAAACTAAGTTGGTAAAAAGTAGGATAAGTAAAAGAGTATAGTAGAAGGGCTCTAAAGATTCGGTACAATGTCCTGGAATATTTGGAAAAGAATATTTGGATAATTGATTATACAGCGTAGTAATACAACCATCGAAACTCGTATGATCCCTCAACCAATAGAAACCAAACGATAAGTTAATGATTATAAACACATCCTTGAAAAATATTCAAAACAATAGTGATGTGAATTAAGGGAATTATGCATAATAAGGTGAATTTATATTTGAGTTCATATCACCTTAATCGTGTCAACTCACACAATTCGATAAGTGACTTCACGTGTAAAATATCATACCAATATTCGAATAGGATGGAAAACGAATTATCTGTGAGAAGGAATGAGCAAGAGAGTACGAGAGAGAGGCTTCGAAGTGAATGTGGTGCCATCAAAGCAGCAGCAATCGCAAATGGATAATGGAGCGAATAACATCCCAAGTGGTGCACACTGCACAGTGAGTCCCTTCCCCCTTCCCACACACCTCTCGACCCTCAAGAGGACCTCTTTAATCGACCACAACAACGGTGGGGGGGGGTGATGGGTGGTGGAAAGAGTAGAGAAATGCTGACACGGCTAAAAGCTGTTCAATTGGTGAATAATATTCAAACGATATATCCATCGATTTAACCATAAAGCTGTTATAAAGTTCCTTCCATAAATTTCAAAGACTGCATCTCTAGCAGAGCTCAGTGATTCTAGTTATTCTCTCAATATAACTTGGAACAGTAATTGAATTCATGTTTGATGCATTCCCCGGTTAAAACTGATTTTTTTTACTTAAATTTTCATAAGACTGCAACATTTACTAGAAAAACCGGCGGGTAGTCATCATTTTGACCACTTACTGACTTATTTTCCATCACTTACTGATTTCACTAATGATTTCGGATGACTGATAAGATAATATGGAAGAAGACTATGAATATATTATCGAGTGTTTAAATCGTACTGAATCGGGAAGAGGGTTTCCTGTGCAAAATTTAAATATTAACCTTTTATAATATGACACTAATAATAAAGCTGCGTTTACACTTAAGTTACTAACAAAAATGTTAATAGCTTAATCTTTATAGATTCTATTAGATTGAACGGAGCTTGACAAACACATATGTGCATCATGTGTATGATAAGTTATGATCAATTTAATAGAATCTATAAAGATTAATATTTTGTTAATAACATTGGTGTAACGTAGCTTAAGATTATAATACTAGAACAGAGAGTACTCCTACCATACTTTTCCCGTTGATGTCGAGAGGATAAGTTTTATCCTGTGAGATACGCAACTGACCTGGAAAAGAGAAATGGAAAATTAATACACAAGAGATGACATACATGAATAATTTGTATTATAATCCTCGTGTGATAACAGAGACAACGTTTTTGTAGCAAATTGAAGAATTATAAATAGACCTAAATCAAATTATTCATTTGTCATTATTTTATTATTCACATTTAGTTGACATTTATATGTGAAATGTTATCATGCCATGATTTTGTACTGCCATGAAGATAATTGAGTGTGACAATTAAAGTAGATTAATGAGAGACACAGTTAGAAGCAGTGTTGATCACTATTTGCCTCGTAAAAAATATGACATATTGAAAGTGTTGTTTGCAGAGAATGGTACATGACTTTAGGCAATACAACTAGAATATATGTATAGTACCTGTATTCAAGGTACCTTGACGTTAGATATAAATTTCTACTGTATTTTTTCTTTTATTGTATCTCAACCATCCCCCCACAATATAGTGATCGAATAATGATACAGTGATTAATAATATACATTAATCGATGAATAATAGTTATTATGACTTATAACTCTCAAAATAAACCTCTTCGATAAAATTTTAATATTATAAACATTAGTAGTCTATAGTAAGTATTCTAATATTTATTATAAACATTGTTCGGAATAGTGATTACGCTTGGATAGCCCATCGACCAATAGACATGGAGGCAAAGTTTGTTAATTTCACCATAGAAACCAGAAATATCAGTCAAAATTTTGATTCGAATCATAAACAAGGAGATTCTTTCCTCAAAATTTATTTTGATCGTTTCGGAATAAAATTATCAATCGAAAATGGATAACACAAGTGATGAGAAAATTTGTTGTGAAGCTTATCAAGTTGTGGAGGATGGAAAAACCTTCTGGAGTATGGATGATTTTTACCCAAAGGAATCAAAATCTTGCGAAAGTGTAATGCCATGTCCAAAGGAGCAAAATGCACAAAAAAGTTGCGCAAAAAAAGTAAGTTTGTTTTAAACCGAATTTTTTCTGTTAACATAATAATTATGTTCTCATTAAACTACCAGAGAGAAGAGTTGCTACATGTAAAATTCCAAACAAGATTACGTCTGATTTTTGAGATTGGTATTACAAATGTTGAGGATGATATGTAAAAAAGATATACCTGTGATTTAGATATTTTTAAACTATCATATTTAATGTTCAAATGTACATTTTTAGGTGTAAGTGTACGTCCAGTTAGTAAAACTACATTATTTCTTTTAAATCTATGATGAGGGACCGCCGTTTATTTCTTGTGATTTTATCTTCAAAATGACATACTAAATCGATCCCAACCAAAAATTTGATGACAGTTATTTTGGCACAGGGCGTAAACTTTAGCCCATTTTTGAGTTGACTTCGAGCTTGACAGTCTTAGTTTTTGTCCTCTTTCATTTAAAAAAAATGAGTCTAGGCTATATCTTCATTAATAGCTCAAATAATTATAGATACAGAGTTTGCTCCTACACAAATATTAGTCCTGTAACTTTGTAAGGATGTCAGTAAGTTGAAGTTTTAAAATTTAAACAGAAAGTATTGAAGCTCAGTTGAAAAAACACACATGTTTTAAATAAATAGAGCATTTAGGCTAGGTGAGATTAGGTGAGACTAGGTGAGAAAATTGTATACAAATTCCACAACATACAGTTGAACTTAGTTTGAAATTTATGTACAAAGACTTGGTAGAAGTAATAGATAGGTAATTAATACATAAATAGACAGTAAGTAGAATTTGTGAAAAATAATTATAAAAATAACTCAATTAAAGTCTTTACTTCCTTACTAAGAATTTTTCAAAATTTCAAGTTTAAAATGATTATTCTCATTAGTCTATATTCATTTATTCTACATTGTACAATATTGAACTTTAAAAATAAATTCATAAAACTAGAATTTATAGACCTATAAATAGACTTAAAAATAGGCTACATTTAATTAAATCGTTTTCTTATATTCACAGGAACTGTTAACATCTTTGAAATTATTATTTCAAATATTCGTCCTTATTGCCCTTTCCATGATATCTAACCAACATCCCTAACTGATAGATTTGTCAGCTATTCGATTATAAACTACTAACTTTCGGAGCATTGGAGGGTGGGAAGGTGATGAAATTTGGTAGATCTACGAACTGCGTCAATGAGCTTTGATCAAGTTTAGGCCAAACTAAAACTCAATCAATGAAAGTTTGTACTGGGAATGATTATCAACTCTGCAAATGTTGATTGAATATATTGAGTTGATCTTGTATTGAAATAGGAAATTTATGCTTAACAACAAACAATAATGCATGTATTTTGAAGCTTTTGTAATCCAATTAAATATTTCATTTTATAATAGGATTAAAATGTATAAAATAGAAAAATGACTGAATTACAACATTCCATACAAATTTCACAACATACAGTTGAATAACGTCAGACGGCATTCGAGATGAATCAAAACAATCATGAACAAATCTTACAGGACAGAAAATGATTGAATAAGCACAATAGATAATGATTGTTAAATAAGCAAACATAAAAATGATCATAACAGTTGAATACAGCTTGAGAAACATGTAATTGCTACTCTAGCATCAACGGGGGCGCGACAGTTGAGACCGACGACATTCGAGGCCCACGACCGTAGAGGACAGTTTTACAGTCCTCTACGGTCGTAGGCCTCGACAGTCGGGAGTGTACAAAAATTAGAGTGGCCTCAACTGTCGCCTAACGCAGTGGCCTAATTTGAGGCCACTTTTTCAGGAGTCCTCTACCGTCGCTGGTCTCGAATGTCGCTGGTCTCGACTGTCGGGCCTGTACAAAAATTAGAGACTCGCTTGCAGCAGGCGACAGTTGAGGACACATCCCACTGCGATTCCAGTTATAATGATTATAACTTATAAGTAGGGGTAAAGTGAGACTTCTGGAGAAAAGCTGCCCCCAAGCTGCCCCCAAATCTACCCCAAATCTGATTCTTGGTTCTAACCTTGCCCAATCCAATGTAATCTCATCTAACCTAACCTAGCCATACCCCTAATCTCACAATAAACCTCAAATGAAGATTTCCCACTTTTTTGGAGATGACACCCCATTTGTCAAGATTGAACAGAAAATAAGGGAAAACTAGATCCAATAACTAAGAAACCAAGAATAACTTTTTCAATTTGTCAAGATTGAACAGAAAAAGTAGATCCAATTTCTTGAATAACTAAGAATAATTTTTTTCAGTAAATCCATTATTTGTCAAGGGATCCTAACTCTGAAACTGAGCAACAAGCATTTTTATGTTGAGACCTTGCTTAAACCTCAGCACTAAACCCCCCCCCCACAGGGGGGGGGGGTTGGGGGCTTCACCCTCTGCCTTTAACCTGAACTACTTGAAAACTCACCTCAGGTTGTATTGAGAAGGAAAAATATATATAATAAAAATGTATAAGAAACAAGTCAAGTCAGATATATTACTTGTTGATCAGAGTGTACATCTTGATGAGAGTATTACCAAATATGAGTATATCACTCACACACCATATATTCAACAGACATTTAATTACAATGATGAAATTCGAATTAGTTTAAAACAAGAAGATATTTATACACTTCCAAGTAGAAGTTTTCTCATAATTGAAGGCGAAATCAAAGTGAAAGATAAGAATGATGTTGAAACCAAGGACTTTTCACTTATCAATAATGGAGTTGCATACCTATTTGATGAAATCAGATATGAATTGGGAGGGGTTGAAGTTGATCGCACACGTAATGTTGGATTGACAACAACCATGAAAAACTATCTACGTCAATCAAAACTCAATGAAAAAATTATGGAGAATGCAGGATGGAAGTTGACTGGATGGAAAAGTTTAGATAAATTCTGCTTTTGCATTCCTTTGGATATGTGGTTAGGTGTAATGGAAGACTATAGAAAAGTTCTATTAAATGTTCGTCAGGAAATTGTTCTATTAAAATCATCATCAGACTTAAATTGTATTGAATCAGAAACAGCAAAATCGGTGAAAATTGATATTACAAAACTACAATGGAAAGTACCCTACATACATGCTTCTGACACTGTTCGTCTTGATCTGCTGAGTTTAACACATAGTGATATACCAATTACCATTCCATTCAGATCATGGGAATTGCATGAATTTCCACAATTACCTGAAACTACTAATCTTCAATGGACAGTTAAGACAACTTCAAACATATTGAAACCTAGATTCATTATTCTTGGATTTCAAAAGAATAGGAAAAATGTTATAACTGCTAACAGGTCACATTTCGATTTCTGTAATCTGAACAATGTTAATCTCTATTTAAATGCTCAATCATTCCCCTATGAAAATATTGTTGGTAATAAACATTTATTGTATCACATGTTCTCTGAATTCCAAAATGAATACTATCCTTATAACAGCAGTACATCAATTGAGTATAAAACATTCGATGAATATGCACCATTGGTTGTTATAGACTGTAGTAAGCAAAATGAACTATTGAAATCTGGTGCAATAGACATAAAGTTGACATTGGAAACAACAAATAATTTCTCAGAAAAAACCAGTGCCTACTGTTTAATCCTCTATGATAATGAGTTTGAATATACACCACTGAGTGGAACAGTAAAAAGAGTATTATAAATCTTCTATAAAATAACAAAAACTAGACATTATTCAAATCAAAAGTATTATCTACAAATGTATCAATATTTTACCTTCAGCATCATCCCATTAATTTGTAGAATTGTTCTTGATCTCCAACCATTTTCTTCAAATTTAATTTTAAAGCATTTTATATTATTATTTGATTTATCAGCTTCTTTCAAAGCAAAATACTGACTGTGTATCCATATGAGCTTAGATTTTTCATTAAAGTTGAATAATGTTCTTGGTCTGGGTAACCAAACCTACATTTTTTTCTGGGTGTACTCACCTACATCTACAATTTCTTTCTGGGTGTACTCACCTAAACCTAAGATTTTTCACCTATATTTATTACATTTTTTTCATACCATTCTTTAAAAGAGATTCCAGAAGAAAGTGAGAATTGTTGGATTAAGTTTGGATCAGTCATATACTTCCATTCTTTTTCATTATTGAGATTGATGTTTGGTATGAAAGTTGCAGCTAATGGTATACATTGTAAAAAATGGAAAAAATTCTGAATCAAATTTTTGATATCAACATTAATATCTCTATTATTATCTTTATCATACAAATATCGACCAAATTTATCAACACTCATGATCTATTTTTATAATAAATGTTTAATACAACCTGAGGTGAGTTTTCAAGTAGTTCAGGTTAAAGGCAGAGGGTGAAGCCCCCAACCCCCCCCCCTGTGGGGGGGGGTTTAGTGCTGAGGTTTAAGCAAGGTCTCAACATAAAAATGCTTGTTGCTCAGTTTCAGAGTTAGGATCCCTTGACAAATAATGGATTTACTGAAAAAAATTATTCTTAGTTATTCAAGAAATTGGATCTACTTTTTCTGTTCAATCTTGACAAATGGAAAAAGTTATTCTTGGTTTCTTAGTTATTGGATCTAGTTTTCCCTTATTTTCTGTTCAATCTTGACAAATGGGGTGTCAATGGATTTGTTATTAGATTTACTGGAAAAAGTTACTCTTGTAGATTTTTTGTAAAATTAACGGTTTCTTAGTTATTCAAGAAATAAAAAAAAGCTGGATCTAGTTTTCCCATGAGATCCTTATTTTTTGTTCAATCTTGACAAATGGGGTGTCAATGGATTCGTTATTAGATTTACTGGAAAAAGTTACTCTTGTAGATTTTTTGTAAAATTAACGGTTTCTTAGTTATTCAAGAAATAAAAAAAAGCTGGATCTAGTTTTTTTTCTCCAAAAAAGTGGGAAATCTTCATTTGAGGTTTATTGTGAGATTAGGGGTATGGCTAGGTTAGGTTAGATGAGATTACATTGGATTGGGCAAGGTTAGAACCAAGAATCAGATTTGGGGCAGATTTGGGGGCAGCTTGGGGGCAGCTTTTCTCCAGAAGTCTCACTTTACCCGGGGGCGCGACAGTTGAGACCGACGACATTCGAGGCCCACGACCGTAGAGGACAGTTTTACAGTCCTCTACGGTCGCAGGTCTCGACTGTCGGGAGTGTACAAAAATTAGAGTGGCCTCAACTGTCGCCTAACGCAGGCGACATTTGAGGCCACTTTTTCAGGAGTCCTCTACCGTCGCTGGTCTCGAATGTCGCTGGTCTCGACTGTCGGGCCTGTACAAAAATTAGAGACTCGCTTGCAGCAGGCGACAGTTGAGGACACATCCCACTGCGATTCCAGTTATAATGATTACAACTTACATCATAACTTATACATATGATGTTATTATCATATGAAAGTAATCATGTGATTAAATCCATAAGCAACATCGTTAATGAAATAAATGAACAATTTTGTTTTTATGAGAAAAGCTCAATGTATATATAGATCAAGAAAATGTAAAATGTGAATGTGTGAAATTGATAAAAGTTATTAATTTGTAACAGGATATTGATTTGTAGAATAATATCCGACATCTATCATGAACTGAGAATTTGACATCAAAGTATCAAAAAGGTATTTACGAGTTTGAAAATTTCGTTTTTTATGATGAAGCAACTAAGGTTTATTTACAGTTGTAAAGTTGCAATACTTATTCATAATATGGAAGGAATAATGGGATATTATTCAATTGCTGGTGAATCCATACAAATTAAATGATAATATTCTTTTGGTGCTGTCTACCATTCTGGAGAGCCTAGCGCAGGCGACAGTTGAGGCCTCTTTTTCAGGAGTCCTCTACGGTCGCAGGTCTCGACTGTCGGGAGTGTACAGAAATTAGAGTGGTCTCAACTGTTGCCTAACGCAGGCGACATTTGAGGCCACTTTTTCAGGAGTCCTCCACCGTCGCTGGCCTCGAATGTCGCCTGTGTCTACCGTCGCTGGTCTCGACTGTCGCTGGTCTCTTCTGTCGTTTGCCTCGTTTGACATCGACCCCTGAGTTGGATACTGACTCTAGTAGTAAGAAGATTGTGAGTGTGGGAGCTAATGAAATCAGCTACACCTCTAATGACGAGCAGTTTTCTGAGAATGACCGTGTAATAACTCATAGTCACTCCTTTTCGCTAATAGAAAGCATAGGTTTAAATATTGTAAATACAGAAAGGTGTTCCTCACCTAAATGCGTTAAGAATTCCAAATTTTCCTGCTCCACAAATATAAATAGGCTTGAGATGGAGAATATGACACTAAAAAGTGAAATCAAAAAGTTGAGATCTGAATGGGACGCGGCAATACAAAGATCGATTGACAACGATATAAAATTAATGAGATTTATAGATAAATCTGTTGTCGATTGTGGATCTCAAAAAGAGAGTAAAAATCCAGGTGAGGTGTCGTTTGTTGATCGCGGAATTCAGACTGAGATCAATGAATACGTTATTGATTATGGAACTCAGACTGAACCGAGTATCGAAGACTTGCCAACTACAACTATTGAGAAACAATATGATTTTCAAAGCATTGCCACTCAAACGGAGTCAAGCAACAATCTGTCAACAAAGAAATGTAAGCCTGACTGCGATGGGTTGGATATAATACATCTCCGAGAAAATACAATAAAAATTTTAAATGAGAATAACAATCTCCTCCACACAGAAATTGAAGACTTGGGGAATGAATTAAGATCCAAATTTGACAAAATTAACTCCTTATTGCAAGAAATTGATGAGCTAAAAGAGACTGTATGCGGTCTAAAAAATAAAATCAAAGGAATGAACTCCATAAAAAATTCAAGAGTAACTTCTGAGCCTCCTTTCCCGCAGGTATTGAAAAATAAGAATAAAAAATCCTCAAACACTAAAAGCTTCAATCATGCAACACAGGGTATTATAAAACTATTTGCTGACAGCCATGGCAGAAGATTGAGCGATTTAATTTCAAGTAAATCCAGTTGTCGTCTCTCTAGCATTCTGAAGCCTGGATCTAATTTCTCCAAAGGGACTTCAGAGTGTGTGAATGAAGGTGAAAATCTATCTCACAATGACATGATGATAATAATGGGCGGTACAAATGACATTAATAGTGCCACACGGAATAACGATCTACTGAGCTCGATAAATAGTCTACTCCCAAAGCTGACATGTACTAGAATCCTACTTGCAAATATTCCACATAGGCACGACCTCCCTCCGATCTCACATATCAATAATCTCATATGTGACACCAATAATAAGATCGAATCAATTGCCAGTGAATTCAGGAACGTTGAAATATTGGATATGAATTAAAATATAAAGAATAAGATAATTTCTATTATCTTAATGCTTAATTTTATATCATAATTTCTCTTTTATTTCACAAGTGTTATATTATTGTTATTATTTTTTGACGTGCTCATACAATGTAAAGTTGTTCTGGCAATAAAGAACCTTGAATCTTGAACATCTTAAGGGTTGTAATACAGAATATGAAGGATGTAAGGAAAGCCTTTTGATACTGGAATAATTATTGAATCTTCTTTTTCCAGAGATCAAAGAAACCAATGAAACATAAAAAGTCCTGCAAACGACCGGCATCAGCTGGAACGAACCTATGCACAGGAAACTCATCTCAGCAGATGGCGAAACAAGGCCCAAAAAATAATTCCGAGTGTTCGATGAAAGTTAGTTCGTGTCCTCCAAAAGTGAACAAGGAGTGTGTGGTGATTCTACCGCCGACAGAACGGAAAAGCAACTGTGCGAATTTCAATCAGGAGTCTGCAGTCGAGAAGAGCAGCAATGAAACGATGTCATGTCCAATTTGCGCCAATATGCGCAATCAGACAGAACAACGGGGCTCACAAGGCTCTCGTGGCTCACAAGGTTCAATAGGTTCACAAGGCGCTCGTGGCTCACAGGGTTCAATAGGATCACAAGGAGGTCGTGGCTCACAAACCTTGCAGCGCTTGAGTAACTCCAGTCAACAGTCAGGTAAGCTAAAATAAAATAAATGGGAAATGTCTAATTTATAAGTTTCTGATTAATGAAGTTTGTATTGTATTGTGTCCGTACAGGTTAGCAGACTTCCTTGTAGAATAATGTTTGATTGATGTATGTTATGAGGGATCTGTTGTGTTGAAATAGGAGGGATGGTAGATATTAGATTAAACTTTGACGTGTCATATACTGCGGGATCGTTGCTCCCTTAATGCAGTTCAGTAATTGTGACGAACAAGTAAAGTAAAGTAAGTAAAGTAAAGTAATGGAACTAAACATTTGTTTTGAATTCACTTGAAACTGATATCCAATTTAACATATTTTTAAGCTCTGTACAGGCTTGAGCGCCACAATCACGCGTATTTAACTTTCCATCAGCTGATGATATGCTTATTATATCTGTACTCGTAAAGATGTGAGATATTAAAATGAGCATGGCACCAACTGATGAAAAGCAAAATGCGCGTGTATGTGGCGCATACGTCTGTACGTACATTTATGAAAGATCTACCTAATGACTATATCAGGACCAGGAGTTTATCTATCTACCTTGCAAGATACTATACAGTACAATAGAATATAACACGGAATATATTACCTGGAATGGAAAACAATCTAGAAGCTGTCAGGATGTTTGGATCCTGTACTGTATTTCTCCAAAGTTCTAAACAATCATGAATCATCGAAAAATGAGAATACAGTAGTATGCTTTTTGTATTTAATTATATGAGTATTTATTTAAAATTACGAGTATTACTAGTCTACTTTTCGTGCATGTGTTTACCTTATGTAGTTTCGGTCAAGATCTTCAAGGATTAGAATTCAAGACATTCAGGATCCAAGTTAGTATTTACAGATTTTGTATTTGATGAGAATCAACAATATTACAATATAACAAGATTCACAATCGAATATTGAACTGCAATAACTGAAAATATATAACTGTCAATTGTAACTGCGATTGAAATACAATAACTGCAATTGAAAGAGTAGAATGCAAAAATATCAAAGAGTATAATATTAGTAGGCTACTTTGTCAATATTTGATTGATCGGGGAAAAAATGTTCCCTTCAGAGAGAAATAAATGTTTCACTTTGGTCCCTGAATGCATAAGCAAATATTTTTACTCATTTTTCAACTATATTCACATATTTTCTCGAATATGTGATAAAATGTATAGCTTTACAACTAAGTGACTAATATCGGCTGTAATATATAATTTTTCAATTATAGTGGAAAGCTATTTCCACTTAATTTTTCATATATTTCCTCAATAATATTCAACAATTTCACCTGACACAGGACGAAGAAGCAGCACTGGGAGCTTGAAACAGGGAAGCTGTCACGATTCAGCAGTGGCAAAGAGCAGTTGTGGAACGGTGGCAAGCAGGGTGTGTTCCTGTCCACAGACGAAATCCTCCCAAAACACGGCATGTGACAACAACGATGATCAACAAATCTCAACAACATCCTGCAACGATGATCAACAAATCTCAAAGCCATCTTGCAACGATGACCAAGTGGCCAAACAAGGCAATCGCCAGATAGCAATCAAAATGTGCCTTGAGAAACCCAACGACAACATGAACTGTGGAGATGGGGCCGCCACCAGTTACCCCTGCAACATTGTCATGGACTTCTTGAAAACGGGTGACCAGCAACCGAAACGCGTCAAGCTTTCTCTCCAAATCTACATCAACGGCGATAAGCCGAAATCAGCTCAGCTCGCCATTCAAAGTGTGGACTGCTGTTCATGCAGCAATTAGATTCCAATCAAACTTACATACAATTTTTAAATTATAAGTTATTTACCCTAAACCTTTTGCAAGATAAAAAAATGAAAGTTCATCTTTATAGAGATTTTGGTTAACCAGGACACAAGCTGCAAGCATAAATTAGGGGACAACTGACTTGCAATCTATGATGTTATCTAATTGTAGTCTACCAAATAATGATGCTTTACTATTAGTAAAATTCAATTGTGAACAGTGTATC
The DNA here is from genome assembly GCF_014356525.2 of Nilaparvata lugens. Lineage (NCBI taxonomy): Eukaryota > Metazoa > Arthropoda > Insecta > Hemiptera > Delphacidae > Nilaparvata > Nilaparvata lugens. The sequence goes on from NC_052514.1 coordinate 16,609,041, forward strand.
GAATTAAATATGTATTTTACACAACAAGGTGATACTCCATGATCATTATTATAAAAAAACAATCAAGCATTTATTATTGAACTAAAATCCGTCTTAGTAATGTAGAGTCTTTAAATCAATTGAATTTTAATTCTTGGTTCAAACGGCAATAAAACAGTACGGCTCTCCAAACCACAACTTTCCCAGATTACAATAAATCTTGAAGGCGAACGTACAACGCAACAGACAGACGAAGGAAATTACAAATGAATCTAGACGTGAATAGATATTATTTCAAGGAGGGTTTTTTCTCTGTCTGTTTACATACGGAGACAGGTCCGTTTGTTGCTGTATCCTTTGTCCTTTGAATGTACTCATAATATGTTGTTTTCACGATTGAAAGAGATATCTTCCAAATCACATTGATTGTGCTCTTGATAATAAATTATAATAATCAATCTACAGTTTTAATTAGCTACAAGGCAATAAGCTGACTAGGTGCAATCATTAGCAGTAAATTTCATGACACACAATTCATCTCAAACATAATAATTATCATACAATGTTGTCAGGAGCTTGGAAGATGCCATTTTTCTTGCCTAAGAGTACTCCATACTTGTAACACTGAAGTTCACATCTTCATACACGTGTGTATCATACACAGTGCATTCATTAAACATAATATAACGAGGCTTAATAAAGAGGCACATTTTATACATAGCGTTAGATATAGTAATGAAGACTACTTCATGTTATGTCGTAATAGTTGAAAGTTAGTAATTTACAAATAGGCTGCTTATATAGGCTGTTTTAATAGGCCAAGTCATTGCCTTGGTGACGTCATTGCATGATGACGTGCGAATTCAGCCCTCATACTGAAACAAAACTTGGTTAATCACCCAAGTACTTGGAAGTGCTCTGCAGGGTTTGTTGAGAAGCAGGTGGATTTTATCAGTGTCCTAAACTTCACATATCCTCTCACGCTTATCACATGGGTTATGAGCTAACACTTACTTTCTCATCATTTAGGAGGATGGGAACACTCACTCAATCGCTTTGACACGTTTTTGACTGCTGCAATAAATGGATAGAACTCTCTTTATTTATGAATTTGTAAAAGATATGCTAATCTCAACTATGAGATAAAGAAGTTCCAACAATGAAGATGTGAAATATATAACTAGAGACCCCCTGGGTAGAAGAACTCGCTCATGAACTGCTTTATTGATCTCTGAGATCCGCAACTTGTAATTATACAGAGTTGGTGAGAATATTATGGAAACAGCTAAATATATATTTTCCAAGTATGATAATACTAGTAGTTTTGTGAACAGTAGACCTCGCGCAGTTAAAAACTACAGTCTCCATCAGAGTGAATTATGTTCTGTCCTGACGTGTCGGCGAGATATCGGTGTGTAAACAACTAATGGCTGTTTTAAATGTTGTATCGACAATAGTTATAATTATTAATTATAATTATCATCATTTGAATGCTATTAATTTGTTGTAAACAACTATGCTACAACAATATCATCAAAAGCTTACCAAGTTGAAAGCAGAGAAAAGTCGGGGGAAAAAATACTATGCTACTTCAAGTTATCCACTACTAAATTGCCTCACTGCATGCAATTAATAGTCCACACAACAGCTTTTTTTCACTAAGTTACATTGGGATATTGAATTGCATGCGTCATCGCATGCAATTTATGATCCACTCGACAGCTGATTTATGATAATAATTCTATAGTCGTTGTTGTCCAACGAACTTGACCTGTTCGAGGAATTCGTGTTCAAAATTTGAAGCTGATTGATCAATTCTCTCTAAAGTTCTTGTCGAACGTACAAACAGACACTAAACGACTTTGGGCTCTAGTAAGTCAAAAGTGAGAACTTCGCTAACGCTCGTTCAATAAAACTCGAAAGATTTAGTCTTTGGGAAGTCTATAATAGCTTCATTCGTTCTAATAATTACAATGAATAGTGGAATACACAGTTCAAGAAAAAATCTTCCACTTGGATAGATTATTATTCAATTTATTAGTTAAATACAACACGTGTATGTACATAAGAACACATTCCAGAAAGAAAACTGTTCACTTGAATAAAATTTTCATTCAATTCATAATTCGTAAGTACACACTCCACGAAGAGAACTATTCTCTTAAATATATTGATCTAAGTCATAGGCAAATTGCTGTCTGAACAGCGTTCCGAAAGAAAACTACACACATACCTTCCCAATAGTTTTTCTTAAAACATACATAGGACACAAATCCTGATAGCATCGTTAAGAGAATGTGATCTTTCAACAACTGCGTATAAATAATGCTCTAAGACTCACTTGCAATGCACTAATTCAGGAGAATTTGTTGGCAGGCGCCCATTCAACATGCATATCATCAACAAATTACAAACACAACAAATGAGCGATTGAAAAACGGCAAAGTAGCAACGAAAAACATATATAGATATCTTAATAGGTTGAAAAGCACACACTGGAGCAGAACATATAGATATAGAGACTTAGCAAACGGTGAATGAACGTCTATAAATAAGAAGTGTGTCAAGGAATCCTGCCGGGATCCGGAGCCCCGTTCACAGCTATGCTACTTTATCATTATTTATTACTGTTGTTTCCATTTTTTCAAACATCGATCATTGATGTCAACACAAATTGAATCTCTCAACAGCTCAAGGGTACTTTTTTCAATGAAGTTTTGCATAAATTATCTAGGAAGGAATGAGTTGAGACTGTACTGGATTGGATGAGCAGGAGATAAACGAAATAGACAGTAGCAATACATGTTTGGAAAGGAATTGAACGGTTTAGAATTCGTTGATTATTCCGTTTCTAAGTCCTTTGATTCTTGATTATTTAATTAAATAAAAATGAAATGAATTTTTGTCATAGTCATTCAATTTCATGCGTCATCGCATGCAATTTATGATCCACTCGACAGCTGATTTATGATGAATAATTCTATAGTCGTTGTTGTCCAACGAACTTGACCTGTTCGAGGAATTCGTGTTCAAAATTTGAAGCTGATTGATCAATTCTCTCTAAAGTTCTTGTCGAACGTACAAACAGACACTAAACGACTTTGGGCTCTAGTAAGTCAAAAGTGAGAACTTCGCTAACGCTCGTTCAATAAATCTCGAAAGATTCAGTCTTTGGGAAGTCTATAATAACTTCATTCGTTCTAATAATTACAATGAATAGTGGAATACACAGTTCAAGAAAAAATCTTCCACTTGGATAGATTATTATTCAATTTATTAGTTAAATACAACACGTGTATGTACATAAGAACACATTCCAGAAAGAAAACTGTTCACTTGAATAAAATTTTCATTCAAGTCATAATTCGTAAGTACACACTCCACGAAGAGAACTATTCTCTTAAATATATTGATCTAAGTCATAGGCAAATTGCTGTCTGAACAGCGTTCCGAAAGAAAACTACACACATACCTTCCCAATAGTTTTTCTTAAAACATACATAGGACACAAATCCTGATAGCATCGTTAAGAGAATGTGATCTTTCAACAACTGCGTATAAATAATGCTCTAAGACTCACTTGCAATGCACTAATTCAGGAGAATTTGTTGGCAGGCGCCCATTCAACATGCATATCATCAACAAATTACAAACACAACAAATGAGCGATTGAAAAACGGCAAAGTAGCAACGAAAAACATATATAGATATCTTAATAGGTTGAAAAGCACACACTGGAGCAGAACATATAGATATAGAGACTTAGCAAACGGTGAATGAACGTCTATAAATAAGAAGTGTGTCAAGGAATCCTGCCGGGATCCGGAGCCCCGTTCACAGCTATGCTACTTTATCATTATTTATTACTGTTGTTTCCATTTTTTCAAACATCGATCATTGATGTCAACACAAATTGAATCTCTCAACAGCTCAAGGGTACTTTTTTCAATGAAGTTTTGCATAAATTATCTAGGAAGGAATGAGTTGAGAATGTACTGGATTGGATGAGCAGGAGATAAACGAAATAGACAGTAGCAATACATGTTTGGAAAGGAATTGAACGGTTTAGAATTCGTTGATTATTCCGTTTCTAAGTCCTTTGATTCTTGAGTATTCAATTAAATAAAAATGAAATGAATTTTTGTCATAGTCATTCAATTTCAGCTGTTTTACATCCATGAGATCAAGCCGGTAAACAGCTGATTGTAGAACAAATAAACATATGATTCTCATTACAGCATACTATACTGTAATAAAATCATATTTTTTCTTTACAGTCTTGTTTTCTTACAGTCAATCTTTTCTTTACGTGTTGACATCAATGTTTCCTAGTTCCGAATTTGGAATAGCAAAACTGGAACAAAAACCGCCTTTTAGCGCTTCAGGTGGAAATTTTGTCAACTACAATCAAGAAATTCCTGATTCGAAACTTGTAAACTAGGTTATGTTTATAGAATGCATGTAGTAATGTCAGCACAAGCAGGTAATGTTTACTGTTTCTCAATTATTCTTTTCTAGATTATTATGACGGAAAATAGTGTAAGTTACTTGAACGTGAATGTCTTTTGCAGTGTTCGAATGAAATTCTAGTCTCGGCTAACGCCTCGACTAGAAACATCATTCTCGCCTGCAAAAGGGGCCTTCCCGTCCTTGTGACTTAAGATACTATTAAATTATTCTATCCTAACTATTCTATTTTGGGAAAGCATGAGAAGTTATTTTAAATTTCCTCTCTTGAAACTTTTGTCACAATGTTCACTTCCAATTTTTTAGTCCTTCAACAATTCTGAAGAGTGAAGAATTATGTGTTAAAAATGAACTAATGTGGAAGATTTGATATAATAGAATAAGTCTGAAGATGTTGAAGATGAATTAATAGAAACTGTGATAGAGCGGACAACGTTCTGTAGTATTTAGTGAAAGGTAGTCTTAAGTGTTTCATTTGAATGGAGTATGAAAAATATTGCTAGTCTATTGTTTAAACTTGAGTATTGACTATTTAAAATTTCAACTCCCAGAAATTGGTACAAATTAACTCCGGTTTACAGGTATAGTTGAAAAGGATAATTCTATGCAATGCAATTTTCAAGTAGTCCTACTCTAATAGTAATTTTATCCTGAATTTGCTTGTGGTCTAAGTCAAGACACATTACGTTGATACAGTATTTCCATTCTCAATTTGCTGTTCTGATCTGAAACTTTCACACAAATTGTCCAACAATTTTCGGGCGAACTTCTGGAGTTAGTGCATTACGAGTATAGTGTTGGTGCCACCTGAGCTGGCTACAAATGAAACACTAGCCGTAGTGTAGCTCACACAGTACACAGAGCATGTTGCTGCTGCCACCAAATTGAGGTCTCACTGTGAAATGATCGCATCGCATCGCATCGCATCGCACTATCCAGGTCAGCCGTCCTTGGCTCACAAAGCCCTAACTGAATAAACTGGCTTCGAGCTGTTTGCAACTACACTATACCTATGTTGTGCCACCAAACACACAGACTGCCACATCGTAATATAGCTATAGACAAATGATTGCACTTTATATTATCATGGCCGGGGGCGGTCCGTTGTTCAGCTTCCATATCGGGAGACTCGAATTAGGCAGGCACGAGAGCATCTCTAATAAGAGACGGGAGGTGTAATCTCTCTCCTCTCCTTCTTATTCCTTCCTTCCTTCTTCCTCTCCTTCACGTCCGCTCCTCTCATCATCGCTACTTGCATCTTAAATATCAATTTGCTTCGCTTTTAACGCTCTGTTGAACCACTCGTTTAACTATCTCTAATTACAACAATTAAACAGGTCTCATTAATTTTCGCTAATTTAACTAACAGCGACCGGATTTGGGATAAGGAAAGCAGTTTGGAATCAGAACTAAGAAATAGTTGTAACTGTGTGAGTAGCAAAGAATATTATTTATGTGGATGCTAGTGATTGTTTTATCTACTTCGTTCTTTTCATCACTATTATATCATGAAATATGAGAGTTTTGAAGGTCAGGATAGTAGAACTTATTCCAATTACTTTTGAGATTTTTATTGGTATTGCTCTAGAGTTACAAGAGTCGCTTTGTGATTGGAGATAATTATTGTTATAGATCTAGAAACATGAAAATTTCATGAGGAATTTATTTATTGGATATACAAACAATACAATAGTAAGAAGAGAAAACCGGCTATCGCACAAAACGTATTCTATTTCTGAATGTTGTCTCAAATCGTCCAAATATTATGTATTCCAGTCAAATTGTCGTTTTTCACGAAACAGACCAGAAAGAATTTTTCTCCACGCTTCTATATGTATTTTGGGGCACTGAATTCGAATATAAAATTTCTTGACACGCCAGGGGGCGGCTTCACCCCCAAAACCCCAAAAATTTCGCACTTTTTTCAATTTTCCCATTTAATCTCGAAAACCTTGAGTTTCTCAAGAAAAATCATTCTAGATAAAATTGAAGAGAATAAAATTTCCAATGAATTGAGTGGTCGCGTAGAACTCTACCACTCATGGTTCCGGAGCTACGAGTTTTCAAAATGGAGTATTTTTCACCCTTCACAACTTGAATATTTTTCTAGTAATGATGAACAACCACACATCACGTGAAAGAACAATTAATTCTGAACAGGATTCTATGGAAATTTTTGAATTTAGTAGTGGGGAGAGGGAAATACACCCAAAAATAGAAAATCATGTCCTACAGCCAAAATAAAAGTTTTCATTATAATACCTTTTCAAGCCTTCATAACAAAAAATCATATTCCGGCTCATATCATATTACAAGGTTCATTTAACATCAATTGAATGTGTATTTGAAAAAAAAATTCAAGGGTGGAAATACCCCTCCAACACCCTCCCCCCACCGTTAGTCCAGTCAGATGTTCGTTTTTCAGGAAACAGCCCCGAAAGAATTTTTCTCGACGGTTCTATTATTTTTGGGGGCGCTGAATTCGAATCTGAAATTTCCTGATACTTCAGAGGGCGGCTTCACCCCTTAAACCTCGAAAAACCCCAAAAATTCCGGATTTTTTTTCAATACTCCCATTCAATCTCAAAAACCTTGAGTTTCTCGTGAAAAATCATTCCCAAAAAAATAAAAGAGAATAAAATTTCCAATAAATTTAAATTTATTTTTATTTATATTTAAATTTATTTATATTTCCTGGTCGCGCAGGACTACCATTTTCGATTCCGGAGCTACGAATTTATCGCTCATGCATCGGCCGGTTTGAGCGTCAGTGTGAATTTAGCTTTCGTACAGCTATCTACTCGCTCTCGAGGCTGTAAGATTCAGGAAATTCGTCCTGAATCTGCCTAAATATTAGTGTCTTTTAATATTATAGGAAATTCGGCCTATAAATTTATTCGTGTACATAAATTGCATTTTCGTTTTACGTGAAAAGTTACCCACGTTTCATATTAATTAGTGAAAAGTGAATGCCAGAACTCAATTTTTAGTTTTTGTTTTTATCAATAGTCAAGTCATAGTTTTATATATCCAGACAGTAAACTTCATCTTAGAACGGGAAAACAGCAAGGAACCAACTTTAACAATCGCATTTCGGATAGATCAGTTTGCATAATTTCACCTATCTTTTCCTCTCATCTATACTATCCAACTGACCACCTTTCACCTCAAATATAAGTAGGCAAGCAATTCGATTCACGACATGTTGGATTTGGGAATTGGTGAGTACCTTTTCTGATTTTCTATGTGTTCTATGTATGTGTTTTTTTCTGAATGGATATATTATTCAACTCAAAGATTTGATTCGTTTTATACAGTCCACTTCAGAGCATTTAAAAATTGTAGTTTGTAATATTTAAATTTGAAGAACCAGTATTTATGTACCAATCAATTTAATGAAAATTCATAGCTCCGGAACCGAAAATGGTATAGTTTTGTGCGACCTCTCAATTCATTGGAAATTTTATTATCTCCAATTTTTTACTAAATGCTTCCTCTCGAAAAACTCGAAGTTTTCGAGGTTAAACGAAAAACTTGTAAAAAAATCCGAAATTTTGGAGGTTTTGGGGGTTTTGGGAGTGAAACCGCCCTCTAATGTGTCAAACAATTTCAGATTCGAATTCAGCGCCCCAAAATACATATAGAACCGTTGAGAAAAATGTTTTCGGGACTAGTTTTTGAAAAGTGACTTTTCAACTGGACTACTGATGAATATTATGTGACCAATTTATTTATTTATTTATCACATTGTGTACAAATACTTGACATGAGGAAAGGCACAACAGGCTCATGCCCAAAACTGTCCCATTTCCAATTTATACTATACTCTCCAAATAAAAATGTTGGGTCACTTTCACTTTTCAAAATACAATTTACACTCTTCAATACTCAGATGAACAAGGAAATATTGAATCAAATACATACTATTAGAGTCTAGAATCAAAAAATCTAGAACAGTAACTTAACCGTATTCAAAAAGTCTAAATTTTGAATTAAACTAGAAATTTTTTAGCTAAAAACTTCACACTTTACAAAAAAACACAGCTGTTTTATTTTATTTTTGAATTTACATATTCAAAGTTACGTATCTTGTGAAAAACTTGAGGTGAAAAATCCGAAAAATAGTCTAAATTGTAGAGAATTTTCTCCTCTTTTCACTCCCATGAATCATTTTTCTGATTTCAACATCGTTCAAAAGTTACAGCCAATTGAAAAAATGATGATTTTCATTTTCTAATTTTTTTGCGATTTTACTGTTATTCGAGAGTCTCAAAATCGAGTATGATACATGATAGAAACATGCAATTGGTCTTAAATGGAAGATAATTTTATGTTCTATAAGCTTATTCGACTTAAATCTATAGTATATCAATTTTTATGATCGCACAACTGTTGAGACTGTGAAAATGAGGAAAACATCGCCAAATTCATGAATTTTTTAAACAATCGTATCATACTTCACGCATATATTTCAACAGAAATCATTCACGTCACCTAAAAGAGGATAATCTTTTCTTCAAATCAAGACCAAGTAAATTTTTTTATCATTTTGGGTTACCGAGATAAACAGTTTTGAAAAAATATTTTTTTGTGTATGGAAATAAGGGCTAAAGTACACTCGAGAAGGAATTTTTTATTTTTCGACCGAATTTGACTTGTGATGCATGATTTTGAACCGCCGTGACGAGCCGAGATCAATGAGCTGTGGTACGAGAAGATCTGACCATTCTGTCAAAATGTATAGGTGTTTGAAGTTTTGATCCTCTTGGGTGAACCCCCCCCCACCCGGAAATTATGAAATGAAGAGTATCTAACGGGTGATTCTCATAGAACATAACCCTCTTCAGATGATTTCAGCCGAAATATATATATATTTTTGTTAGGAAGGCCTTGAAAAGGTTATGAATGAAAACCTTGTATTTTGACTGAAGGATTTGATTTTATTTTTTACTGAAGGATTCTATTTTTGTTTGTACCTCCCTCCACCACCACAAAATTTGAAAATTCCCAAGGTATCCTGCTCAGGATTCATTGTCCTTTCACGTGATGTGTGGTTTTTGATAATTACTAGAAAAAGATTCAAGTTGTAAAGGACGAAAGTGGTGAGTTTACATAATTTTGAAAACCCCTTGGAAAATACTCCTTTTTTGAAAATTCGTAGCTCCGGAACCATAAATGGTAGAGTTCTACGCGACCACTCAATCTATTGGAATTTTTATTTTTTTTAATTTTGTTTGATGTGATTTTTCTTGAGAAACTAGAAGTTTTCGTGATTAAATGGGAAAACTGAAAAAAGTCCGAAATTTTGGGGGTTTTGGGGGTGAAGCCGCCCCCTGGCGCGTCAGCAAATTTCAGATTCGAATTCAGAGAGCCAAATTACATAAAGTACTGTCGAGAAAATTTCTTTTGGGGCTGTTTCCTGAAAAACGACCATTTGACTGGACTAATGTCCAGAAAATCAAAATGAAAAATCAATATCAAAGAAACAATTTCAGAAGTTAATAATCGGAAGTTAAGTAGAAAACTAATAACATGAATCTATTTATGACAATAAATATATTCTTACAGACTATTAGTGAAGATTGGACAGGACAATATTGCATTATTTTGTACAAATATAGTAAAAATCAGAATAACAGTAAGGCATCTGCATTAATAAGAATCAAATTACTCTACTAATAGTTCTCAAATTGGAAAACATGGAGGGCATTGTAAAGGGGTAAAGCTATGAATTTTCTATTATCGCACAGATTACAAAACTGATGTTGATCATGAAAATATAATTCAGTCCAATGAAAGATCCACGAAGATTGGGGGTATATTTGTTTAGTTCTAGCTCCAGGAATTCGGCACTTACACTTATTATGATGTGGTTCATTCATGGTTATTATTTAGTTGAATAGTAATAGGATCAATTCATGCAGCCTAGAGTCCTTAAGCGACCCACACTTTGGCAGCTGCTGGCTCAAGTTATAAATAAGTTCCAATTCCAAATTTAGATATTAGCAAGGGAGTTATCCAGTATGTTTGTCTTATTGTATTTATCTTTAACATTATTGCGTTAATGAGATTGTGACAAAAACAGTCATCACAATTTAATAGTAATCTTAGTTCATCATTATTCAGTACAGTAGATGAAAACTATGATAATATAATAATGTACTAGATAAACTATCTTGAAGTGAAACGTATTTGACCGTATCCAACTTAATGATAATGTTCCTGCAAACTTTAAACAGATTAATCATCCTAGAAAGTTCAAAACAATAGTACACAACTGGTTGATGAGCAAAGGAAGACAGAACATAGAAAACATTATTTCAAATAACAACTAACCACCTAATGACTTACTTACTAAACACTAACTAATTAATAATACACACAAAAAACTAACAAAACCTACTCTAGAACATGGTACGCCATAGTGGAGTAGGTCAATTTCCACACAGAAAAAACTAAACAAGTAGAGGACACATTAAAATAATCTTTTGTAACTAACTATTGTATGTAATATTGTAATTTATCTAATATTTTGTGTAATTGATGATGCAGTTTTAGTTTTTTTTGGGAAATAAACATTTATTTATTTATTCTTATTTAATGATACGGAAGATAATGTAGAATAATTGAAAGACAATAATGAACGAAATGAAGCATACTGAGTTATTAACACAGGAAACACAATGAGAGAAATCAGAATACAAGAACAAATAAATAATTAGTAGATGAATAGTATAAACTATAATTAGTAGACTTGATTTATTTTAAAAATTCATTGAAAAAGACCAACAGTAAATTGTGATATGAAATGATAGTAGAAGAAATTGTTGAAGCGTGTCGATGGCGATGTAGAGGGGTCACATGCAGAGATTCACACATGTCACTTGTATTTTTAGCAATTTTTTACAAGTGAAATGTGTGATATTCATTTTCTTGCTAAGCCACTTAATCATTCTTCAATATTGTCATAACGAATTAACCTCCCAAGATATTCAAAAGAAGCCGAAAATAAGTACTTCTTCAAAACTTTCTCGGAACGTTCCATAGTCAACTGGTTTGGCTAGAGGAATTTGGCAATTTACTTGATAATTTATTGGGGTTTAGAACGTAAACATTTCGGAAGATTGAGGTGGGGGTTCCTGGATATTGGATGAATAACTTATTGTTGATATAGTTGATGACTACACTAGAATTGTTTGAAATAATCTTGTGGATATTCTTTTCATACATACCCACTTTTTCAATAATTTTAGGGATTGATGGAACTAATTTAATTATTCTCTAATTAAATACTTTCCATTTTTATCAGATTGAGTTTATCATTAGCTTTGTACTTCAATTTCACTGGCAGCGTTCATGTTCTTGGCTATGAGAATTGAAAAATAAATTAAATGCATAGTATTCATAGTAATCGAAGATGATAGAAGATAGATTGAAGAAAGAGAAGAATTGCTTTTAGATGTATATGGAAAAGGTCAATGATTTAGTGTTCAGTGATTCATTGATCAATTCTAGTATGAACTCAATAAAAATGAAATGTATTCCATAAAAATAAATTAGTAAACAGATACAAAACAACAAAAACTGGTCAAGAAATATAATATTTGTAATAAGTGATAGTTAATAACATTTTCACGTTTGAATTTGTTGAATAGAAGCGTTTTGAATAGAATAGAAGCGAAACATTATTTACGCTTGAATTTGTTGAATACACGCTTGTATCTTTTACGCTTGTATTTCGTCAGAATATTGAGTTTTTGACACAATTTCCTTCAAATCAATTTGAATTGAGTTTGACAGTGAAGGGATATGAGGTATGTTGAAAATTTCTTCCCATAATTCACTTTCGTTTAGGTTGACTACCTGTTAACGTAACCACCAATAAGAGCCCTACAAATATCACATTTTCAAGATTGTAAATTTAACTCCTGGCTCGTAAATAAAAGATTCAGCTGATCTATGAACGATGGTTAAAGAAATAGCATGAACAAAATTTAAAAGGTTCTGTATTCTCAACACAGAAGATTATTTTTATAAAAAATATATTTTTCCAATTTGAGAGTTCAGAAGAATAGCCAATTTATATTTAGTGGCATGATAAGGTGAAACGCATAAGTGAATTGCTGTAAGTAAGGTTATTTTTATGTCTCTTGATATGTTTAGATTCCTTGAAATATTTCAAAATATACTGCCTTATGTCTTCCTACTTCTTTCTACAACATGAATCAATCTAGACATTATATTCAGTTGAAAATTGCAATCACCAACCACAATAATCTAGTAAGAAACATAATAAACTAGCCTCTTTGTAATGTAATGTGTATTTATTTACTTATTTATTTTATTCGTGTTTTTAATTACGGATTACAAATTTATATATTTTTTAGATTACAATGCTGCTCACCCAAGATTTACAAAAATCGAAGACAACAACTACTTGAATATTCTCAATAACCGATCAGGCTTTGTTCTGCCACACAATTCAAAAATATTTCCAAAGGGCTCAAGAATTCTACCATTATTTTTGATAAGTCAATCTCTATCAAAACAAAAAGAATTGGAGAGAAGTAAAAGCAATGAATCACACACGTCTATAAACACATCAACCCAGATCAACAACGAAACTCCATTGATAAGAAATCCTGAGAATTCCATGATTGACAGAGAAAAAATTATGAAGAGTGGGGAAGTACATAGTGAGAATAAAAATTTAAACCCGGTTATCCAAGGTAATGAATACAGAGATGCCGGGGAGCAATCTAGCACAAAATCAAATGAAGATATTATGTTAGAGATGACAACTGAGAAGCTAGTAAATTCAAAAATTGTTTCAAAGAATGATGAAACCAACGATTGTCACGATGATAATGACGTTGGTCCAACATTGGAATTTCGAATAAATGTACCAGTTCATTTACGAATTGCTAAGGATAGAAATGGAAATGGATTCAATCTGAAATCAATTGATTTGGGACAATCAAAAAAGATAATGAAGAACGATGATCACGATCAAAACCTTTTAGATGAAAACAGTGATCAAGATTGGTTTAGAGATTATTCAGAATCTGAAAGAACTGAGAAGAATATTGCAGAAAAAGCTGTAAAACACACTGATAAACCGTTTTCATTAGTGAAATTTGTGAGTAACTTGTTCCACAGCGATCCCAATTCCAGGAAGAAGAGTTCAATGGACGATTATGAAGATGAGGATCTTATTGTGGAAGAAGAATTATTTGGCAAAAATGGATTGTTCGATGTTGAAGAAACAACATCACGAAAAACAAGGATTGGAGGTTCGTTCTGGATTAACCATGATCCTGACTTCAACATGAATTCACAACATGCTGGGGACAAATTTGCATCTAAAAACAGCCGCAACACGGATGAAACCCCGATTGAAAGTGGTGAAACCGCGGGAGAAGAGTCTTTTGAGTCCGCCAGAGTTATTATGCCACTCTGGGGAGAAACAAGGATGCCCAAAGATGGGTCAGGACTCTGGAATGCTAATGGTCTAACAGTGCAGAATGGGCAACAAATTCTAGAAGGTATAAATGATTCTAAATTTCCTCAAAAAGCAAGTCTCATTGAATTTCAACCATTTTTTGATTCAATCATGGATGACGGCAATGAGAAATACTTTCCACCAAGGGGTCTGTTATCATTCATGTGACACCTGACAGATTTTATACGAAGTCTATAAAATGAAATTCTAGTTTGGAGAGGGTTGTCAGCAGGATCATGAAACGTACTTTATAAGAAGTGTTTGCAATCACTATATATGAAACAGAGGGAGTAAACAACTAGTGGAACCAAAATCACATCGCAAACATCAATAATATTTATGATATTATGTCTAGAAAAGAATAATATGGAGCTCATTTCTATTTTTTTTCAAATTAAATTCTCAATGGTGGTATGTGAGTTTTGGTTTTATTCTTGATGTATGTTAAATATATAAAGGTGCGTACAGACTTTCGATCTGCTCCGCAACCGAACGTCACTCCAGCAGAGCGATTGATGATCGACCGGGGAGCAACAGTGGTTCGACCGGGGAACGCGAGAAGATCTAACATCTTCCGTAACGTTCATGATGGGTGCGCGGGCTAGACGACTGTGGTAAGATGGAGGAACGAGGGCGGTACGAAGGCGGAGCGTGCTCGGTACGGGTTGGAAGTGCGTATATGTGTACGCAGCTTAAGATAATACATTTGTTATAATTGAAGTAGTTTTTTTTATACAAACCAAATTGAAATTTTTTTAGGGAAATATCCTTAAATTGATGGATACAAATGAGGGTTCATCTCTTTGATTGTAAAACGAATGAAATTGGATGCAACAATAATATGTCTTCATGATTGATAAAGAAAATCAATTACTCACAGTTATAAGTAGTGGAGGCAACCCAAACTAACCTGAAACAAACACAATTCTTATGAATAAACTAGAAAACAAATCATATTCGAAGCAATTTTTACTTTCCTTGACCTATTACCATAGGTAAGGAAAGTATTGCTTTCCGAAAAAATTAAGGTACCCCAATTTCCAAATTTCTATACGTTTCAAGGTCCCCTGAGTCCAAAAAGTGGTTTTTGGGTACTGGTCTGTATGTGTGTGTGTGTGGTGTGTGTGTGTGTGTGTGTGTGTGTGTGTGGTGTGTGTGTGTGTGTATGAGTGTATGTGCGTCTGTGTACACGATATCTCATCTCCCAATCAACGGAATGACTTGAAATTTGGAACTTAAGGTCCTTACACTATGAGGATCCGACACGAACAATTTGGATCAAATGCAATTCATAATGGCGGCTAAAATTGTGAAAATGTCAAAAACAGGGTTTTTCACGATTTTCTTGAAAACGGCTCCAACAATTTTGATCAAATTTATACCTGAAATAGTAATTGGAAAGCTCTATCAACTGCCACAAGTCCCATACCTGTAAAAATTTCAGGAGCTCCGCCCCATCTATGCAAAGTTCGATTTTAGATTACCAATTATCAGGCTTCATATACAATTTAAACAAAAAAATTCAAGTGGAGAAGATTGAGCATGAAAATCTCTACAATTAATGTTCAGTAGCATTTTCACCTAAAAATCAAAATTTCAATTTCACCTAAGCTCAAAATTCGAGAAAATATGATTATTCGATTGCAAACTGTGTTGGCAACTGTTGATTCTATTAAATCATTCGCTATGAAGAGATAGCAGACCTCGTGTGTCTTACAGCGTTATTGTCTTGTCACCAGCTGGCTCAGATCTATGATTAGTAGACTTGAGATGCGCGGGAACACTATCGTCAGATGATCAATTTTCATAACGGCAAGGAAAGTTGTGTGAGTTCGCCACACCAGATTTTTTTTGGAGGGATATCTTATAGTTTTTCAATTGAATAAGCAAGTGATTTTTTCTGTAATTTCTTGAAGGTAACACTAGTTTACCCATATTATTCCATCTTCAAAACAATATTTATTGCGAAACTGTTGTAGGCAACTGGATCATAAGACGAGAATAAACTTCAATTCACGAGTAATACATTATAACAAAGAATAGATTAGAATTTTCACATATAGTACAAAATATTGTATGTATTTTGTTTTAATATATTGTATTGTTGTAGTATGTTAACAGAAGATGTTTTCTCCAAAATGAAAATACAATTATTAATCCATTTCTCACGTTGGAAAATAACCTGAATTTCGTTTTTAATCAATAAGTTACTCGGTATCATATATGGATTACAACCTCTGTCTAACCTTTTACAATAATAATTCTCGTCACACACGACTCGACTGCACGAGTTCACACATCGTAAATCGTGTGGATGAAAATTGGCCCACAGAACACCTTCCATCCCTCCACAATATGCTCCATACTCAACCTCTTCCCCATCCTTCATCATCATGCTTATCCTCTCTCCTCTCTCTTTTTCTACCTCTATTTCCTCTCCCACTCCTGTAGCACCTACTGCTCCGTTACCTTTTCTCCTCCTTTTTTTCCATCCGTCACCTCTGGAAACTATTTTTTATTTTTCTTCTACCTTCACTTCTACTTCTTCTTCTTCTTCTTCTTCTTCTTCTTCTTCTTCTTCTTCTTCTTCTTCTTCTTAACCACATATTGCTCTATTTCCTTACCTCCTCCTTCTTTCCACCTCATTCTTCTTTCTCACCAGTCTCCTCTACAAACTACTTATATTCTTCTTTCATTTCCACTTTTTTTCTTCAATTTTCTTTTTCTTTTCCTTTATCTTCTCGTCTTCTTCCCCTCCACCTCCTTCTCATCTATTTCCTTCACCTCCTCTTCCCCTTCTCTTCCTTCTAGCACTTCACTCCCTCTACTCCTCCTCCCACACATTCTTCCATCTTTATTATTTTTATTTTTCTTCTCCTTCTTCTTCTTCTTATTTTTCTCCTCCTTCTCCTCCTACTCCTGCTCTTCTTCTTCTTATTTTCTTCTCGCGCTTCATTTCCTTCAACTCCGTCTGGCACACATTCTACCATAATTTGTCCTTATACAGTAGGCTACTTATCCCAACCCCAATATCACGGCTCCCAGCGGAAAAGCCCAACATTGGAAGTGGCATTTGGTTGACACTATACGTTGAAGTGAGATTGAATGAAAGTGCATCTCTGTGGACATGTTTACGGTGATGGCGCCATGGGCCCCTCGAGCAGAGCAGCTGTAAAAAGCACTCATTTCGGTGAAAATTGAAACGGAAATCTAATTTTTACGGTCAACTTCCGACTTCACACACGGCGCGGCATCAAAACCGGAATTAAAGGACTTGGAGGACTTGTTGATTCAACACACTGGGTGAAGTTATTTTTTCATTCTTCTACGACAATTCGAGTTTACAAGGACTTATCCAGGTGGAGCTAATTTTTCAATTAGTTTACAACAATTCTAGATTACAAGAACTTTTCCATTTTTAATACTTGATGACATTCGATTCCCAACAGTGTGCTGGTATTGGAACTTGAACTACTTTAATATTGATGTGATCGCTTTCCACTGCCGAATCACCTAATTACGTATAAATTTATGTCTGTTAATTTGAAATGTATATTTACTCAGTTTATCAGTGAATTCTTTGGAGGAATAAAAAAAATTAAACCCTTCTTTGTCTTTAGTCCTGGAGAGAAACAGTGTTTAATGGCTATTTTATGACAGTGAATCAAACTTAAATGATAATAAAGTTGTTTTGTTACTGATAAGATCAAACCGGTATATTTGACAAAAAATTGAACCGTGTCTTTTAAAAAACAAGAGAAACAGTGTTCAATGTTTGGGATACACGATACTGGATGCAATATAATATTTCTTCAATTGAACCGATTAAGTTACTCAAATTCATGTTCAACTTTACCAGAATACCATTCTCACAAATGGAGAACTAGAAAGAGATAAAATCTCCAAGGAGTGGTTCATCTTTCAATTCTCTAGAACCATTTTTAAATTGGAATTGAATATTAAAAGACATGATTCAGAAGAAAGATTATGAGGAGCCAATACTGTGATAAAATCTCAAAAACGTGAAATAACATTATAAAAGCTTCATAAACAATAATTATTGAAGAATAGAACAAAATTGGAGAGATGAGAGGATAGAAAAATCCAGATTTTAATAGATCGTGATCGGTGAGAGATTTGTATTCAAATGCTGCTGCCTAAAATATACGTTTCAAAATGTGTAACACTGACATAACCACTGGAAATCTCCCAAGACTTCTGACAGAAAATCTCGATTCCAGTGAAGTCGATTGTAAAGAAGATTCTGTCAGGAATAAATCCACACTGTTCCAACTCGTTAAAATGTAACCTGAAGAGAGGATAAACAGGGCAAAAGCAGAGAGAAAGTATGGGAGTCAGAGATAAAAAAGTCGGAGGAAATGATAATAATCGTGGAAAAAGACAAAAAAGAATGAAGCAAAGGTTAAACGAGTTGCAGACAAGGCTGCCTACCTTCGATCAGAAGCTGATCTGCACTTGTTAAAGTTATTTCATTCGTTCTCTGAGTCTGGCATTACATCATTCCTGCTCCCTTTTATTTTCTTTCTACTTCTGAAGACAGCCAAAGCAGCTACGAGCTTCCACTGAATAAATCCGTTTGAACTTTTCCTTTTCCCTGCAAACACTTTTCCTAGCACGGATTTCCCGGCTCTAAGATGTTTTTCTCAAGTTGCCCGTCGTTATTGTTTCATCAAGATCATCCTACTTAATTAGTCAGTTTAGTACGATGTAAAAGCTGCTCGGAGGAGACGTGATGATAATAATAATTATTATGATCAACAGCTTTGAAGCGTGCACTGAAATTCTGTTTTCAATACTGAAGTGAGTTTTTTCTCTGCTATGCCAGAAAAGCAGAAATTAGAAGCCCTAGGAATATCGATTTATCAGGATCAGTCTTACAAAAAGTCAGAGATTTCTCAGAATCACAGATTACATTATATCTTATCCAAAACAATATGTATTTTAACCATTATCTTCTCTGTAATACTTCAGTGTAATTTCCTCGTACTTTTTTAAAACTCGACTTTTTTATTCATGGAATTTTATCTTTGTGACGTTGTGACTCATGCTCAATGAGCTAACGGCCAGATTGTGATACTGGATGAAAAGTGAAAACTGATTCAAAAAACGATTTTCCCTATCATTATACAAGAATGACGAATTGAAGTAATACATACAAGGCTATACTTCTAAAAATACTATAATTTCATGCATATTGGTAGACTATACCTGCTGGAAAAATATGGAAAGTAGCCTATAATGTTGAATAAGATCCCAAGATTGAGTTCTCCGATGCAGAACATACAATAAAAGCAATAAACTGTATAATAAAACTATAATGGGTGTAGTAGCTTTTATTACTTCGGAATTTAAGAGAGTGACTAAATAACTCGAAATTGATCCAACTGGTTATAGAAGTATTGTGAAAGTATAATTCATTCAGAACTTAACATAATAATTCAACTTTATAAGTCATGTTGTATTAGGGAAAGCTCTAAATTTCTAGTGAGGCCAATCTTTTAAGTCTCAAATAAGGTATTTATTTCTCGGTATTTGAAGATTTTCAAGTGAAACTCTTTACAGTACATTCAATCCTATAACAAAAAAATTAATCTTTTCCTCATATTTTGTGCAAATATATGAGCGAATGAATATTATTTGTTACTAATCACCAATAGTACTGAAGAATAAAATAATGTGGAGGAAATTTGTCTTGAATTACAAAATTATTAAAACATCAAAGTAGACCTAACTGATTCCATTGATTCATCCATAAATAAAACCAAGCCAATAACAATATGATTATACAAAAAATTGACTGTATAATAAAACTAGACTGGGAATACAAACTTTTATCACATTTATCCTATTATTAGGCGAGCAATTTCTGTATTATATTTTTATATTTTTATATTTTTAAATTCTTATATTTTTATATCTGGTTATTTATGTTCAACGGATCTCTAACGAGATCTCGAAAACGGCTCTAACGATTTTCACGAAATTTGGAACATAGTAGGTTTATGAAATAAAAATTCGATTGCACTAGGTCTCATCCTTGGGAAAACTCGCTGAACGACATTAAAAAGATAGATAATTCATCCTTGACTGAAACAGCTGAGACTTTCTCGTCTGTGGATAGTAAAAAGTGAGCAAGTGATTCTGTGTAAAATCAAAATATCGCGTCCCCGAAATTCATAAGCTGACTCATAGCCAGCTGTAAAATAGAAACACGATCATTTTAGAGAATTGTGTTCTGTTTATCAATAAATAAAAATAACGAGCGAAGCTCGGTGCCCCGATATTAGGAATTAAAGAAAATGACTAGATAACTCGGAATTGATCGAATTGATTATGAAGGGTTGTGAAATCTTCATAATATTCATAGCAATATTGATGACGGATCGTTCCCTGTTGGAAAACAAGCAGCTTCACTGCACTGCACAACCAAACTGGATTCACTTTCCTATCATGGTTGTAGCAGGAGGCTGGTAGCAAGGGAAGGAATGGAAATGGCCTGGAAAGGTGGAATGGAAGGGGATTGAATAATTAGTAGAGGTGAAACTAATTAGAATTAAATTTCGAGTCAACTTAGGAGTAAGTGGTGGGAGGGGAGTGGGGTTAGTTGAGGGTTGTTTTCGGCTGGTGCTGTTTTTAGGGTGGAGAACAGTTACTTTGAAGAGGGGTGTCAGGTAGAATGTGCACGATTCACTTTACGCGCACCTAGAATCGCTCTTTTATGTAAATGAAATCAGACTCAGTTTCTAGTTTCATGTTTGTTCGGTGTGGAGCCAGATACTTGGAATTACATCCGGATAAATTGACAATACTATTGTCACACTGAGTAGCAATTTCAAAATCAAACGCCTACACTAAATCTGAGCCTTAGCTGCTACAATTTCCTAAGAAGATATGAATCTATGTCTATTCCACTGACTTTATAAAATGAATCTCACTATATCAGTATAAATCCTGAAACTGAGGAATTCCCTGTGAAGGTTCTTGCACCTATTTTGTATGGGAGAGAATCTCATTATTCGATTCTAACCAAATCTAATCATTGAGGAAAGAATACTCATCTAATGTTTTACCTATGATCTAATTATTGAACATTCAATTTTAATCCTACGTCGATGAAGATAGTTATTCTTATTCAATCTCATAATCTTGAGTAGAGAGTTAGTGGGAAGGATACTTCGAATATTCTTTCCGAAGAATGGACATTGATATGTATGTCCAAAGCTCCGCCAATTTATGTAGATGCAAAACAGTATTATCTATTTTATCTATAGTTAATACAAATTGCTTTATTCATATAATATACAGCTCAATAGTTATTTTCTTAGTTTATATCTTGTAAATTCATCTATAATTTTGCTGTATTGTAAGCTATTGTATATAAGTGTATAAGCCAGTATATATTGTAATCTACATAAATAAAGTACTCAATCAATCAATCTTTATTCTCATTAATTACTTTTTCATACTCTGTTATCTAATGTAAATTAGTGTATAAGCCAGTATATTTTAACATACATAAATAAAGAAATCTAATATCATCTCTTCATAAAATAAACGATCAAATAATTCAAGAATCCATATTTTTATTCAACTTAAAAAACGATGCCACACCAGCGATACTCGATATTGATACAAGCATTCAATCATTATCACCACGTGAATTGTGTGAACGATAACATTTCATGATCATGCATCACCACACGCGTCGATTCAAATTTTCACTCCATACGTGATTTGAACACAGTAGACACGCAACAGCGAGCATCAAACACTGAGCGTAGCGACAAAATCAAACACGTGCCGTCGTATGGAGTTAGACACATAGAAGAGTGAGTGTAGGTGTGTTAAATTTAGTGGCTCAGCTTTCTGTTGATGCTACAGTCCAACGCTACTACCTCTCTCTCTCTCTTTCTCTCCCACACTGTTTCTCACACACACACTTCTTTTCTCTGTCTCTCTCAATATCACACTGTATCTCACACACACTTCCTCTCTTCTTTCTCTGTCTCTCTAAATATCAAGCTGTATCTCACACACACACTAACTCTCATCTTCTCTCTCACTCACTCTGTCTATCTCAATATCGGGAATACAAGATTTCACGTATTGTGGCCACGTTTCTCGTTGTGAATTTCATCTTTTACGCGACGCCTTCATGAGCTTTCAACCCAGCTGTCAATAAGACGTTATCGCTCATCGTTTTTGTCCTGTGCGTGTAGTATTTGGCTGAGGAAAGTGTTCTACTCACTGTGGTACCCACTTGAGATCAGAGACACTGAGAAAGAACCGGTGACAAATCCCATGTTACTGCATGCTCGATTTATGGTCTCTCCTCTTCACCACCTCACTTCAACACGAGTAACCTCTCAATTCACATTTGCTTCCGGTTACAGTGTCATACATTCTCTCTTTCTAAATTTCTTCCACACTATTTCCATCTTCTCTTCTTTGTCACCCCCTCACCTTGTCCTTATCAATTCTCTCACAATATCATTCTTTCCTTCTCACTATTTTTCTTTCCCCTCCAACTCCACATCAGGTTATTGACGAATTGTGATTTATAGATGAAGAATCGTGATATAGGAATCTTCAATGTGTCTGCTACCTATCTCCACTGAGAAGCGAGTTCTATACATGGCAGAGGTTATTTTGTGTTATTTGGATTGGTTACACGAGGAACATATTCAATTTCATCCTGAATGAGGAATATATTGTTAGGAATCTGCTACGTATATTATGAAAGGATCTACCGCTCATGTTTCCCAGGATCTGATAGATTCTATATAAAAGGATAAAATACGTACATCTTTTTTACATATGTTTTTAGTGTTATTGACCGAGCGAAGTGAGGTCCAAGATTCAAGTCGAAGGTTTTGCATTTCTCTTTATGTTAAAATGTTTATATGTTGCGTATTTACGGCGAAACGCAGCAATAGATTTTCATGGAATTTGACAGGTATGCTCCTTTTCAAATTGCGTGTCGACGCAATACAAGGTTTTTGGAAATTTTGAATTTCAAGGATAATACAAAAGGAAATGGAGCCTACTTCATACGCCAATATTAGAGTAAAAATCAGACTATACAATATTATTAATCATTAATCAGCTGTCGAGTGGATTATAAATTGCATGCCATGACGCAAGCAATTCAATATCTCAATGTAACTTGGTAAAAAATCAGCTGCTGTGTGGACTATTAATTGCATGCCTCATTGAATGCAATTTTTATGCACTATTAAATGTACTATTGATTGCTTGCAATAACATGCAATTGATAACTAAAATAACATAGTATTGTCTCACGACCTTTCTCTGCTTTGAACTCGGGCTGACCTGTTGCCAGTATTTCTTGAAGGAGATTAGCTTTTGATGTTTGTATTTTTAATACAACAACCCCAATATCTTATATTCTATTATATATTCAGTATCTTTATTATGTTATTCAAATAGTGACAGTATTCAATAAACAGTAAAAATCATTCAATATGAAAGGGGACTGCGAACATCTTTCTTGAATCTATTTGCTATATTTTTTTCATCAATAAGACAACATTCAATATTCAAAATTGAAACGTTTCGCTTCAGTTTCTTGGAATCAAATCGTGTCTGTTCTATGTTATAACTCTTTTTTTAATAATTTCTCACTCAAAGATTGAAGTCCAAGTCCAAGATGTTTTCCCTCTGAGTATTTCTATTGGATCAATGAAAGAAGACAAAACAATATTTTTTGAACAAATAAAAGGAATAACAGAGCATTAGGAATTACGATCTAGAGCATAACCTCATGGATAAGAATTCTCCAATATATTTTCAGGATGAACTCTTTCCATCTGAATAATAAAGGGGAAATTGCATAATAATAATATCGAGTGAACTGGCTGGCTCAGATCTGGTTTCAGAGTTTCCAGGTCGAAACTGATCAATTTCAGACCTCTGACATCACCTAACGACTGTTTTTTCCAGGCATCCGGGACCGACAGACTAACGTGTCCATCCAAAACATGATATTGTATATTGGACGAGTTACCTAGAGAAAATTAATAGAAATAACTTGCAATGTAGCAATGCATGGAGATGAAGAGACGATTTGAAAAAGTTGTTCTGTTGAGCTCGAATCGAATGAGAACATACTACTTATGAGTACTCTATTTACTCAAAACCAACAATGAATTGAGACTATTTACTCACCTCTTCATTCTACTTAACATTATTAGACAATGTTGTAAAGTGTAAATCTGGAAGTTGAAAAGGTAGAGCTCATAAGGCTGTAAAGTGTAAGGTAGTAATTCTAGCTCATAAGATTGGCTGAAAGAGAGATTACATCTGTACAGGTAATGAATAGTGAAAACAGAGATGAAATAAAGACGAGAGAAAGAGAGCGACAGAGAACGGAAAACAGAAAGAAAGAGAGAGAGGAAAATGCTAGAGAGAGAAACAGAGTGAGTGAGAGGGTTGAAGGAAATAGGAAGAATGGAGAAATCTGAGATGTGAGAAGAGAGAGAGAGAGAACAGATTGGTGAGCAACAAAACAAGCGCCTGAATCTGATGAGAAACTAGGGGTGAAGTGGGATAAGAAGGAAGGAGGGATGATGTCGAGAAGGGGCTGAAATGTGCAAGGACTTATTAGCAGTAGCAGCAGACACCCTTATTTCCTCACAAGCCGAGTTCCGCCGCCTGACGCCTCGGCTCCGTTTCTTGTTTCCTATGACCTCAACCAACCACTACACATCTTTCGGACCTCATTTTACTTGTCGTTATTCCACACCACAATTCTCTATCCAATTTCTCTTTACCAACGCTACAACATCTTTAAATATTCGGTAGTATACCCCAGGGAATCAATAGTACATGTATCATAGTTTCCTTGGTATACTCGAATAAATAAAGGTACTGTATTGGAACAGCTGAGGAAATTCGTGGAAATAGGTGAATTCCATTAAACTATTAGAGTGTAGTTTATTATAAGAACAACAATCTTAACCTGTTCTGTCCTCAATCCTCTTCCTGTAGCGTAGAAGTGCCTTTTTATGTGGTTTCCATGAAAAAGTTTAATCTAAATCGTTCTAATGATGATTGATGTTGAACAAACGGATGCATGAAAGTGAAGAGACTTGAATGTATAAAAATATCAGAGTGTAGCTACTATATTGGAACAGCTGATGGAATTCGTGGAAATAGGTAAATTCCATTAAACTATTTAGAGTGTAGTTTATTATAAGAACAACAATCTTAACCTGTTCTGTCCTCAATCCTCTTCCTGTAGCGTAGAAGTGCCTTTTTATGTGGTTTCCAAGAAAAAGTTTAATCTAAATCGTTCTAATGATGATTGATGTTGAACAAACGGATGCATGAAAGTGAAGAGACTTGAATATATAAAAATATCCGAGTGTAGCTTCTCTCAATAGTTTTCTAAAGTAACAGTGTCTTGAGAGTTTCATGAAGTGGAAACGTATAACGAGTTTATCTTCTGTAATAAACCTACTGATTTACAAAATTACCTTGATTGACAGATGCGTGTTTATTACCACAGATTTTAGCCTATTCTTATTTAGTATACGGTATTACTAATAACCCTAATATCCCTTATATCCATAATTACAATCGAAATTCATCGATTTATCAAACAATTAAACATAAGTAATGATGCATTGATTATTGCAAAATTAATCGCAAACGAATTATTGTTATAAAAACAATGAGAACATTATTCACAGATAACGCAGTCTTTCTACTCTCTATACTCAAATACTACTAGCTGTGTCAAGGGAACGTGAAAATTCATCTAGAGATAAATCCAGAGATTTATTTATGATTAAGATCAATGATATTCTTCAAGTAGCACTGATTTTTCAAATATCAAATCGAATAGTTTTATTATTTGTTCTTGAGCAAGTACTCATACAAATAGGAGTTGCTATCCTAATCATATACATAATACATTCTTGATAAACAAAACAAATGATCAAAACACGAATATTACAAAAATCGTAGAATATGAATTTTGTTAAATAGACAAAAATTGTTTAAGAAAATTGGAATATTCTGTACTAGAATAGAATAGAAATGAACTTTATTCAACAAAACAATATTCAAACAGTTCTCAATCTAGAAAACAAAGGAACAAATTGAAATAATAAACAGTAAATCAGAAGTAAACAGTTCATCAGGCATGGATGGCATTTTGCCGTCAGCCGAAATTGAGCCGAACTTGATAATTATAATACTTAACTCTTGAGGCAAAGAAAAAGCGTTCATAAATCATATAATACAGTAATAATAAAAAATAATAATCTAAATTTGGCTTGGTTTGCGATTCTTAACAAAACAGACTAAATATTCTGTACTATTCTGTATTGTTAGGACTTGATAGTTATCACTAAAACTATTCCTCAATGATATTATTATTTCCTTGAGTCAGTGTCTCACTTCAAAAATAGTGCAGAAATAGTTATCATTTTCCTCCTGGTTCTCTCAACCTTAATTTCACTTTCTATCATCACAATCAAGAGCAAAACGCTGAGTTTCCTATCTCCATCTTCATTGCTCTCCCACTCCACAACTAGATTTTCCACCTGGAGCTCACAGTCGAGAATATTACCGGGGGATGAAACTAAGTTACTCGTGTTATATAAGTCTCACCGTAATGTTCCGTTGCTTAATTCCATACTTCAGCTCCCCTCGCCCACTTTTCAGCACTGATACCATTACCCCCCTCTCCCTAAAAGGGTTTCTCGTGTCCTCTCATCAATTCCGAAACCTTTTCGACAATATGGTTGCAAATGAGATTAAACGAGCAGGGAAACTAAACGGGAGAAGCTATCTGGGGGAAAGGGTGGTGGGGAAGAATGGAAGGGAGGGATGGAATGGACGAATGGAGGGGAAGGATTGAGTGGTAGGATGGAGGGAAAGGATGTAGGGGAAGGATTGAGGGGTAGGATGGAGGGATAGGATGGAGGAGAAGGAACTGAAGGATGGAGTGGAAGAATAGAGGGAAAGGATTGAGGGGTAGGATGGGGGAATGGATGGAGGGGAAGGAGTTGAAGGGATGGATGAAGTGGAAGAATGGAGGGGGGGATGGTAGATGGAGTGGTAAATTTGATGAGAATCTATCCAGAAACAAGAAGCGCCAGGTCCAAAACGACACTTCGTCTTATTTACGCCTTGTTTTCGTGTGATTTTCAACTCTCTTGTGTTCAATATCAGTACATCACACAGCGCTCCCTTCGAGAAACCACAGCATCATGACAAACCACAATGGAGGAAACCATTAGAATTCAGGGATCACAGCTCGATAATATCACCGCATGTCAGAGGTGTTATCATTTGTATATTTTAGGTTGAATAAATTCTGTGAACTTCAACAATAGGGTCTCACGCGTTGGAAATCTGTCCGTAATTGTTGTCTACAACAATATTTTCCCATAACAATCCTGATGCTTCAAGATATCGATGAGGAGGATATGTGTCCATCGAGAAATATATGAATTTGTGAATTGTATTGTTAAAATCAATTTCGCCTTGACGATTACATTGAGAAATGATATCACATTGAAACAAATCATTCCATTGGGAGGAGAATGATTATTGAATACGTTACACCAAAATCACAGCATTAAGGTATCAGTTCTTGAGAAATAAGGGGTCGATAATACCTATTGAATATATTGAATTTTATTGAACGGTGAGTTACAGAACAATGTTATATCAAACGTTGAATATACTTTGATCATATCACACCTTGGCGTCTAATTCACTATTTGAAATACCTCCAACAGAACTTTCCTGTTTCATGATACAATGAAATTTATGGGTAGAAATTTCATGACAAAAGTCAAAAGTGTATAACTCAAGTTTTATCTGTGTAAAAGAGATCCATGATTCTTTGATTGTTATGTTAATTGAGAAACATTTTTTATGTTCTATCTTTGGTTACAAAAATATTTGCATATTTGTAGGCTGGAATGGTAGAACAGTTGTGATAAGCTTCGACACTTTTTAGATGCAAGCACAGATTCAATGTTCATCTAATGTTTATGATACAAGTTATATCAAAGTCTGAATAAACATGCTTGAATATGTGGTTATAAGTTAAGCCTATTCACTGATTTACAAAATCAAAAATCATCAATCTAGCAAATTTTTGTATTATCAAAACAAACAACATTATCAAAATTGGTATACTCAGGATTTAGCCAAGGAAAAGGATAGGATAATTTCACTTCATTTATTACATAAAAGCACAGGCAGTGTCGAAATTAAGAACCAGTTGACTGCATTGAAAAAAGTCTATATCAGAGAGGTGACTAATGCCAAAGTTACTTATAATAGTAAACTTATCGAATCTAGCAATAATAAATGTAAGACTGCATGGGCTCTCATAAAAAAAGTTGTAATATATCAAAAGGCGTTGAACCACTGATATCCCCAAATTCATTTAACAGTTACTGTGTTGAGTCCGTTGATAGGGTTAAAAGAGAGATTGTCAAACCTGATATATCAGTAAAAGATTGTATTAATAAAGTTAATGTTAGGCTAAATAGGTGTTTCGAGTGGAGACCTGTCACAATAATTGATGTTTTAAAGGCAGCAAAACAGTTAAATAACTCTTACAGCTATGATTATTATAACATGTCAAACAATTTTTTGAGAAAAATAATACCTCACATTGTGCAACCACTGATCGCATGCATAAACAGAATATTGCAAGAGGGGAAATTCCCTGAGGAACTTAAAATATCAAAGG
Source organism: Nilaparvata lugens (assembly GCF_014356525.2). Classification (NCBI taxonomy): domain Eukaryota; kingdom Metazoa; phylum Arthropoda; class Insecta; order Hemiptera; family Delphacidae; genus Nilaparvata; species Nilaparvata lugens. The sequence goes on from NC_052514.1 coordinate 16,637,753, forward strand.
TGTGCCCTATTTTCAAAAAGGGGTCTAAAGATAAACCAGAGAGCTATCGTCCTGTGTCATTGGTGCCTGTTCTTTCTAAACTTATTGAAATAATAATATGTGAGCAAGTTGTTGTATTTTTGGAGGAAAATAACTTATTATCAGGAGTTCAGTTCGGCTTTAGAAAAGGCAAAGCAACTGTTGATGCAGTTGAGGGTTTGGTCCATGACATTTTGCAGGCATTTGAAAATAGGTCTTATGCACAGGTTACATTCTGTGACTTAAGCAAAGCATTTGACTGCGTCGACCATGGTGACTTGATAGAGAAACTTCATTATTACGGTTTTCGGGGAGTTTCTCTAACACTATTTGAGTCTTACCTGAAGAATAGAAAGCAGACCGTCTGCGTCAATGGAGAGTGGTCTGATGTAATTTTCCTGAAGTATGGCATACCTCAAGGATCCGTCCTGGGTCCTCTATTATTCCTTATAAGTATCAATGATTTGCCTCACAATGTTTTGAGCAGAGCAGTATTATATGCGGATGATACTACCTTATTGAATGTCTCTAATGATATGGCTAAGCTCTCAAATGTTGTTAATAACTCACTTGATGAAGCAGGAGCCTGGTTCAGAGCAAATGGATATCTTTTAAATGCTAATAAGACTGAAAATGTCATATTTAGTCTGAGACCATATGATAATGAATATACTCAACAGGATATTGTGAATAATGTTAAATTTTTAGGGGTACACATTGATCATCAACTGACCTGGGGAAAACACATTGATTATTTGAAAGCTAGGCTTTCAAGAGTCATCTATCTCATTGGACGTCTGAAGCAATGTGTGACTCCACATAGTGTGAGAATGGCTTACTTTGCGTTTTTTCAGTCCCTTATTAAATACTGTCTTCTTGTATGGGGCAATTCTCCGAGGGTTGCAGAGATATTGAGGTTGCAAAAGAAAGTTGTTAGAGTTATCAATGCTTCAGGTCCCTTGGATCACTGTAAGCCTATATTTATAAAATTAAATATTAAGACTGTCATTAATCTTTACATCTTTGAACTTGCTGCTTACTCTTTAAAGAAATTACCAGAAACAACTCTTAATGAACATGTCCACTCACACAGCACACGTAATAGGGGTAAAATGAATTTCCAATATTGCAGATTAAGTAAATCACTTAATAGTCACTGTATAATGTACAAAAAGGTTTACAATAGTTTGTTGGGGTCCATTAACAAATATGATAATATGACTTTTCTCAATAAATTGGATATTTGGCTGAATGAAAATCCTTTCTATGACATTGAGGAATTCTTTGAGCATCCACATATAATTATTTAGTGTTAAGTATCAGAAGTGCTGAAGTGTTGTTTCAATCAATTCTGTTATCCAATTCCAAATTTTATTGTCTGTCCTGGTGTTATATTTATTGTTTTTTTATTTTTAATGTTTAAATTCTATATATATATATATATTATGTTTTTATTCACCTCGGCTTTAGACTAAGGACTCTGCTCCGTTTTCATGACTTTGTCAATACATGTATAATTGTGAACGACATTAAAAACATTTGATTTGATTTGATTCAAGATCACGAAGAAGAATAATTGTTGTTGAAAGGCTCTAAAAATATATTTTTAAACCTGAACAATATTCACAATACTGATCTTTATTCAATTTAGGTATTACCAAAACAAATAAGATGACAAAGAAGAATAATTGGTGTTGAAAGGCTCCAAGAAAATATTTTTTAACCTGAACAATATTCACATCAAACACGGCTCCTTAACAGTATGCAAGCATGAAGCATCAGACAATGTACTGCAACAGATAACAGAATAATACAGCAGTCGTGAGTTACAGCTCAGGTCATACTTTATCCTTTTCCTCAGTCCAGATTATCTCACTCACTCGGCGAAAAGCGAAGATTTAGCGACGAGGTATCAGCGAAATAATGCACAGACTGAATAGACTGAAAAGAAGAAGGTTGAAGGTATTTTTCCGGCAAGATGTTTGCTTTTCTCGGGAGGTTTGCTCGCTGCATTCTTTCTTGGCCGCGCGCATGAACTGGGGAAGAAAGACAGTGGGGGAAAGAAAAGCAGGGGGAAGGGATGAAGAAGAAAGACAAATAATACTGTGGAGGGAAAGAAGAGATCAGGGAAAACAGTGGAAAGATGGGGAGGGCGATACAAAGCGTGGCGAGAAATGTTCGAAAGCCGTTGGTGATCGAGGAAGATGAAGATGAAGAGGAAGGGAGAGGATTTTAGGTGGTGGGAGTGGAGTGGGAGGAGGAGAAAGAGTAATAAATAAAACACAAAAGTGTTTTGTGGACTCGGCTTCTGTAGCCCGTAGTTTCCTCATAACGGTACCTTAGCCAGTTGCGAGCAGTGCAGAGTACAATGAAGAGAGCAACAGCTAACCTAACCATCAGCGAGGAAAGTAGCGGTAAAGAATATTTCTCCTTTTTTCTTTGCTCGATCTTCTGCTCTCCGGCTGTCCTTTTTCTGTCAATGCTTCTTCCTTTGCCCGCACGATGAAATAATACAAAGAGCTATTGGTGGAGATTAGCGAATTGGAGACGTCAATGTTGCTATCAAAAGGCTAACACAAATCCAGGAGATCAGTCAGTGAAAATGAGTGGCTTAGAAGAGGGTTTCAGAGCTTGTTGAGGGGGAAATTAAGAGACACTAGATAACAAACAGGCTTTGCTACAGTCATTACTTTATTTATTCTTTTTTACAATGAAGCACAGATCATGAGAGAAAAACTAAGAGTATCTTGTACTATTTCTCTCCCAAATTTAGGTAACATTAAAACTCCAAAATGAGGTTATGTCTTCTAGGTTTACACAAAATTTTCAGTCAAAAAATATTTATACAAACCATTCTAATTTAGATGTTCCAAATACCAGAATATTAATAATATTTTATAACACTCAGTTATTTTCAAAATAGGGAATATTCACTTATTAGAGACATTTTTAAACACGTACCGAAAACAAACTTACAACTAAAAGCATTACTTCAATTTAGTTTTTATTGGATGTATAGATCCAATTGATTACCAACGGGAACATTAGAAATTTTTGAAATAAGATATTATTAGAATAATATTTAGACAGTGCCAAACTATTTCAAAATTAACACAACACTATAGCTTGTGAAATATGAATGTTATTGATCTAGTGCTAGTAAAAATGGTTGAACGTATGTACATTATGCAGAAGCCAGGAAGACCAAAAGTTTAATATAGAATTGTGAGAATGCATTAATTTTTTAGATATATGCTCATTACGACAAGTAGATTCAATCTCAACAAAAACCAATCTTTGTTGATCTAATCTATAATAGTCCGATAAGATGATGAGAAAATCGTCTACTTAGATGTTTATGTTGCCTAAAAGATGAGGCTATTTGCATGTTCCAACTAACAAAACTGATTATAAAATGGGCTCCGTTTCACAGAAGCTTGTTAAATTTTAACCGTGATTAAATGCCACAAAAACCAATCAGACATTGGTTCTAGTGACAAGAAAGCCTTCTCTGATTGGTTCTTTTGAAATTTAATCATGATCAAAATTCAACAGACTCAAGTGTAACCGGATCCGTAGATTGTTGGAATGATTATTAGCCTAATTATGATTATTGCTATAATGATAATTTGGCTGTGCGTTCTTTGCTATCTCCAAAATGTTTTTCCGACATTTCTTTTTCCCCTCGTTTTATATAACAGAGTTTGTAGTGGAAATCCTTCCTGTTGACATTCTCTCAATGTGATCCTTCCAAAAACAATGGTGCTTTCTAACCTTCTCTTTAGGCAATTGATTTTGTGCTTTGACCGGATATTCGGAATATAAGGAGGAAATCAATGTTTTTTCTCGATTACAAAAATCAATATTGAATATGATGATATACAAAGTTTGTTAATTAATTTTTGTGAAAGACACGGGTATGGTGAAACGTGTTATTAGCTTACCCTACGGGAATTCGACGAGATGAAAAAAGAGACTTCCCCCACACAATGCAAAAGATCAACAACTAAATTAACTCTTGAGTAAATTGCTGAATGATTGCTAATAAAAAGAATGAGAGGTGATATTGGCAGTCTACAAGATCCCTCTTTTATTTATTCAAACGTCAATAACTCCATCCTAAAAGATATCTCTCAATTCAATTATCACATCCTAAAAAATATCTCTTCATTCATTCATTCATTCAATTTTCCCAAAGCAAATTGCAACTCTTCCACTAAAAGTAATATTGGATACTCGTCCTATTTGCAGAGTTCCAATGTATGATATTGCGAAGTTTCATGTTATAACAAAGAGAATAAATTTAAATGAGGAGGAAACTCAGCAAATATATTTGATTCAGCGAACCGTTGTTGATTCAGGGAGGATATTAATTGCGCCCTGGGTCATGGAAATAAGGTGGGCAGTAAGGGAAATGGTCATAGGAATAAAGTAGACAGGCAATAAGAAAAATGCTCTTTCAAATCCAAAACGAGGAAAAGTTCACTTCATCCGGTATTTAATTGGAAAGTTATTTTCCGACGAAAATGTAATAACACCTGAGCATCAGTATTTTCCTCAATATTATTCATCAGCGTTCCGAAAGCACTGAGAACAAACATATTCCGCAGCGGAAGTACACAGTGAGAAATAACAATTGAGACAGAAATGGATCGACATGTAAAGGATGCGAGGAAAAGGATGTACTTATTATCCTGTAGGATGAGAGGTAAATTCACAATAAACAAGAGAATATTCATATATTAAACTTTAAATTCAACTGTTTTCCCCAATATTATCCACTTTCAATAGAGATTTTCCATTGAATCTCCACAGTGGTGAAACTTTATTCATAATACAGTATATTCAAACAAACACAAGTCATCTTCTCATATCTATTGTTGTTTGAGTAACAGACAACAATAGTTCTGGTTGGATTAATCCGATTCCTACCTAAATTTATTACCGTATGAGAATTCCCTTCTCAAGCCGGGTCCACGCTGAACAAAAATAATGTTCGACAAACATGTTTGTCGAAACAGTTTGGGCAAATTTTACAAACAATGTTTTCCCGTGTCCAGTGTGGACGCGTCACCAAACAAAATATTTGTAAGCACTGAAACTTTTTAAAAACAGTAATTTCAGAAAAAGTCATTCTGTCAAATATTTGTAAACACTGAAGCTTTGTAGAAGCAGTCATTTTTGGAAAAACAGTAATTTTTTGTTCGGCAAACAATGATTGTCCAAACTTTTTAAAATGTTTGTCCCTGAGCCCATCAAAAAACATGTTTGCCGAACATGTATGTCGAACATTTGTTCAGTGTGGACACGGCTTTATGTTAATTGAGATTAATTGAATTCATGAATATATTCTATTTTTGAAGATGGAAAAATGTTTCATTAGATAGAAGTCAATAAGTAATTAGAAGAGTCAAAATTTAATCAGGTTGGAAACACAAGTTAAATGATTGCATTGAAATCAATTTACGGAGTTCAATGGTGCGAGTTGGAGGAATTCGGGTGAAAAATTTGTAGGTGCTGCGGTTTGCTGCCAATCATAACGATGAATTAAATCGCTCAATGTGGAGATTAATAAGGCCGTGGTTTTGTGAACGGCTGATCGGCTGAGAGGTAATTGCTCCCCTTCCATCAACAACACGCCCCCCCCCCCTCTGACACACACCAGCCTCCAACCACTCATAAACTTTTAAAAGCCTGTTCACTATATATAATGTAATAGTCTGTAATCTGTTTAATGGCTTATATATTCTATACATGGCGAATCAACAAGTTTATTATTTAGTACGGGGAAAGCCCATCTTCAAAATTGAATTTCACCTCTTACCGCCGCAGCAGATTGCCAACTGGTAAGAGGATTAGAAAAATTAGTTTTACACACATGATTAACTTGGAGGAAATTTGCAAACTCAATTCCGGTAGAAGGAATAAATTCATCAATGAACAGAGAAAGCAATCTTTAAGGTATCTTAGATCAGATTGATGTTTACTTAGTCTATGATTAAACACCTATGTATATAAAAATAGTTCTAGAAAATTCAATTCCAGGTGAAGAGCGTGTTGGTTTATCGAATGATATGTTTGAGTTGCAATTAGAATGGGATACTTGACAGGGCATTAACAGGGCAGTGACAGGGCAGTGATTTATAGAAAATATTCCAATCAAATACAAGATAGATTCAGACAAGTAAGCTCATTTGTAACGAGCTGATGATTGGAGCTGAACCTTCATTGGTCGACAGCTATTGGCCAATCGTAAGGCTTCACCTTTTATTATACAGTAGGTTCTGCTGCTCAATGTCCAAGCTTTCAGTTTACTAGAGACTGTTATGGAATAATAACTGAAACTAGTATCTCAATTTGTTTAAATAATTGACTATTAGTTCTGACAACATCAAGTTGTTTGTTTTCATTAGTGTTGTCTCATATCTTGTAGTCCTCTGTAATTCAGGAAAGGAGACACCTTTTGCGCTCCCGCAGAATATACTTACTGTTCAGAGTTTTCACCAACATTTTAATGTATTCCACACACCTAAATTCTTGCTGAATAAAAATTGCCAGGGAGAACTGCAGCTGGGGTACTAGTTTTAAAGCAATGCCACTGCCTGTGAGGTCTATATGATTCTAACGGTGAACAAGTGGAGAGAATTGGAAAATTCGTTGCTGTCCACTGATCCGTGAATTCGCTTGACTAATACCAGTTGATGGTAACGGGAGAGGCAGTCTTTCTGACTGGCAATTCATTATAGAGGCTGGGCGAAGAATCACTGGAATTGCACAAAATAATACTCAAAAATTCTTAAGTATCTAGCTACAGTGTACCTTATAGCATAGAATAATGGAACCCAATAATAGAAAACCTACTACTTCAGTACTCAGTGGTTATAGTTATACGAGATATAGGGATACTCGTAGCTATAGGGATACAAATCATAGACTTACCTGGAACGTGGGTTAAATACAATGTATTCGCAATGTGGTAGTCCAGAGTAAATAATGAATATATTGAATTGTAATCTGAAAATGGAGTATAGAAGTCGGAAAATGATTAGACTGTTTTGAATAATGATTATATCTATATGAATAGCATAATCTCAAGACAAATTAATATTTCGAGAATGAGAAAATTTGGCTGGAGATTGTAAATTTATTATAGAATATAGGTTTGTTTTAAATTAACTTTACTGGCAGATAACGAGTATTCAATATATTACAGTATTTATTATTCAATAGATAGTTTTTTTTAGGATAATATACAGTTATTCACAATACTGAACATACTGAACAGTAGTTTCAGTACTAAATACTGAACAGTAGTTCAGTAATTTATTTTGTTCTTCAATTCAAATCAAGTTGCCGAAATGATTTACTTCTCTCCCAAAAATTAGTTTTCTCTGAATTTTCAATATGTTCTTTGGATTGAATATCGATGAAATACTCACTCGCAGTTGATCTCTTACAATCCAATAATGATCCACTTTTATTGTTCCTCCCATCTTTGTGCTTACAATAGATTCACAGTTACAGTATGTACAAACTGAAAAGGCTCATTCAAAATAATTATTTCCAGTAATTTCTTCAATTCTATTTGATAGCACACAGCAGGTAACATATTGGCTGTAGTATTTGAGGTATTATACGAGTAGGCTATTGAATGGAGTTCAATTAATTATTTCGACAATCAAACCTCACATATTTATTTCTATTAGATGTCATCCACACTCAACAATCTGTGCCGGCCTCACCTCATCAGCAATCTCATTAAAATTGTATTACATTCCAGTGCTCAGCTGACCAGTCATTGCAAACTGATCTGTTAATTTCCAGCAGTTTGTGCAGGTCAATCCTATCACTGCAAAGGTGAATAGCAAACTATAGGGTGTCACATAATTAGAGGTTCCGCCAAAACTGATGAAACCCTCACACTCTCTCTTGTTACATCCCAATCGTTTGTTCTCACTCCCACTTCCACTCAATATTATTGTCTCGCTCTCACACAGTATCGCCAATTCACTTATTCAACTAACACCATAGAGTAAAGATACCTAGATTAATTTGTCTCTTCTAACACACTATCTCACTCTCTCTCTCTATCTCTCTCTTTCACTCTCTTTATCGTCATTTAATGTAAATTAGTGTATAAATAAATAAAGAAATCTAATCTAATCTAATCTCTATCTATGTCGTGCATGGAATGCACTTCCCGTATCTATCAGGTCCATCGAGAGCTGAGCGAGCCTCATCCTGACTCTAAAAACTTCGTTTGGAACAAATGACTGAAACTGTCCAGCCCTAAAATGATTAAATGACAATTTCCCCTATTCACACCATCAATACAACCCTATAAACCCTTTATAAAATAAGTTGTACGTATAAGTAAACTCATATTCTAAAATATCCACTCCAATAGGCTACTGTTGTGAATTGCCAAAACTTGATCACCTTCATCCTATATTAGCCTACTCTATTTCAATCATCAATAATTTATATATTCATTTACTTTCATAATTATTTCATTCTATCAATCTCATGTTTTGTTCTCAAGTTTTCATATGTATTTAAACTTCTACAACATTTTTCATTTGTAAATATATCTTCAGTTGAATAAATTGACTTAACGTTTTGGTAGAGTTTAACTCGGAAGGATATTTTGAATATTCTTCCCATAGAATGGACATTGATATGTTCAAAGCTCCGTCAATTTATGTAGATAGAAAAATATTATCATGAAGGAATTTCTAAATTGCATTCTTTTTTCTCATCATGTACACTTCAATATTATTGATTCAGATTTTATTATGCATATTCATCTAAAACTGTATTGTCAGCTATTATATATACGTGTATAATCAAGTATTTATTGTAATTGCATGAATAAAGAACTCAATCAATCAATCAATCTCCCCCTCTCTCTCTCTCTTTTATGTTTCTCTCTTACTGAATTTCTCCCTCTATATCTCTGTCACAGTGTTTCTCTTCTTATCAAATAGACGTTTAGGTATCAAGTGACTAAAGCAGATCATCAGCTCCTGAACGATTAGCAAGTCTGGTTCGGAATCTACTGTCTGCGATTGCAAATTAAACGAGCAATGAGAGGTCAGTCACAGTAATCACAGTAACACAATAAAGCAGGATGATGTTCAGGCTCTACGCTACCTTCGGACATACCCTGTCCATTTGCACAGTAACTAAATCCGCGGGCTATGAACTACGTACGGAGCAAATATCTTCTCAGCATATAGGAACGTTCATTGCAGGGAAATCACAGATATGCCTACCCAATAGAGCAGATACAGATAGAGCTGTGCTGTTGACACACGTACAGTTATCACGGTCATGCACAGTACTGGCTGCTCAAAGGGAACTCACTGTAATTAACAGGTAATTGGCAATAGTCACACATGAGAGAGCGATTCTATTGAGCGGATCTAGACGTGATCAGTCAAAACGTTTCAGACAGGACAAAATTAACAAGAAAGATCCAACAAATTTTGTGTGGATCGTAAAAAAAGCCATGAAAGGTTCAAGAGATTTGTGTGGCTAAGAAAAATTCAAGAGATTTTGCATGGATCGTAATCTGGATCCTACCGTTTTTTCTCAGGATTACCATATATTATGTATTTCTATTGAATGAAAAAGACTAAGAAATTGTCAAAAAACCACAGATTTATTGATACTTAGAGAGACCGGTTTCGGTTATAACACCATTGTTAATCTCTGATAAACCAGGTAATCTCTGGCTGATCATTCAGAAGGTGAATAAAGTGACCTTATTATATGTTAAGGTGTGCATATTTATAAGTGACCTATAATATAATAAATTACCTAATTGGTACGTTTAATTTTGAATCTCTATCAATAGAAAAATGAGTCATGATCATGAGGGAAGATTACAACCAGACAATTTCAAGAGCAGGATTAAACGATAACATGGAGCGAAATTCAGTTCTTGAAATAGTGGAAACGTTTATATTTTACTTAGAGAATATACGATTGGAGACTGGGAAGGTAAAACAAATCAAATTTTCCTTTTTGTGTAGTTGAGAAGTTGATATTGTGGTAATTATTCATATTGAATGAAAAAGACTAAGAAATTGTCAAAAAACCACAGATTTATTGATACTTAGAAAGACCGGTTTCGGTTATTACACCATTGTCAATCTCTGATAAACTGATAAATCTGTGGTTTTTTGACAATTTCTTAGTCTTTTTCATTCAATATGAATAATTACCACAATATCAACTTCTCAACTTCTCATTCAATACAAATCAAATTATTGTTGTATAGTCTATACCAATGAATCAATTATATTCTTATCATCAGCATTTATTAATTTATTTATTATTGATGCCTATCACACCTGGAATGATTGGACAAGAAGAAACTCAACACAACATTAAAAGAAAAATAACGAATAGGGACTACAGGAGCCAGAACAAAACTAGGAAATAATGTTATGTTTACAATGTGGAAACGAAACTTAAATCATCTGTGTTATATTAGGTTGAATTCGGAACATTGTAGATGCCTGAAGATATAACGAAACCAGAGTTATCTGAGCATAGCACGTGGATACAGTGAGAGAAATATTGTTGAAAGTTAGAATCAAAAAGATTCGACAACGGAAAGAAAGCCTAACAAAACTAAAAGAGGAAGTGACTGGGAGACAGGGAAAACTCAGGAGAATTTATCTGCTAACATTACAAAAACGAAGCCTGAGCAATATCCTGAACATATCGAATTGAGTGAGTCAGTTCATGTCAATCAAATTGGCATCTTCAGGAGAATTGAGAGAAGCAAATAACGGAAACAAAACCTAACTTAATTCTAGAAGAAAAATAACTTTCAAGAAGCACACGACTAGGAGAATTCACATGATTACACAGTGACAACGAGACTTGAGTTATATTCTGCACCTGCTGAAAAACCCACGGGTTAGCAGGACCCAACAATGTAAAAATTTTTTCTAATAAAATTTATTGAAATTGAATTGAAAATTGAAGAACGTAACAGATGATTCCTCATGGCCTAGGAGAGGCCGAGGATCTCCTCAAACCAAGGAGAATTGAATGGGGGAGAGAAAATCTAACTAGAATTTAGAAGGAAAACTACGATCAACTGGCAGAAGATAAAATTAGAAGAATTCATGTAATTACACAGTGGCAACGAAACACTGAGGTTACTGTGAAGATAACAAGTGATGCCTATCAGAGCTTGGAGGATCTAATATCGAGAAAATCTAACCCAACTCTATAAGAAAAAAAAAAACGTTCAAGTGACAGGAGACAGGAAAAAACCAGAAGAATACACAGTGAAAACGAGACCTGAGTGATTCTCTGACAAGTGAGGCCAATCAGAGCTAGCAAAATAGTTTAACGAAAAGAGTCCCCAGCTTAGATGACTTAAATCTAGAAGAAAAATTACGTACTAGTGACAGGGGACATGATAAAACTAGAAGAATTCATGTGCTTAAACAGTGACAACGAAGCGTGAGTGATTCTGTGAACATAACAAGTGAGTGAGTCAATTGCTGTCAGTCAAGTTTTGTGTACAAACGTTGTCAGTGGCCGGCCACCAAACTGGGTCACCACGCGTCATCACTTCAAGTGAGCTGGCGTGGGGGTGCAATAGGGTCAATAAGTGGGGAGGGTGCCACAAGGGAAGGAGGGGTTGAAAGAGCGTAGGGAAGGAGATCAGTGTGTTGGAATGTGACAAGGGATGGCCGAGAGAGAGAAAGAAAGAGAGTGTGTGTATGAGAAAGGGGATGATTGAGAGAAAGAGAAGAAGAAAAAACAGAGTGGATTGAGAGAAAGTGTGAAATAAAGTGTTAAAGTGTGAGACATAAAGAGAGAGTTTATTTGTTTATTCACTACACAATTCATATGCATGAAAAGAAAAGCACCAAAAAGCTTACCCTAAAACTGTGTCTTTATTTAGTTGATTCAGACAAAAGTGCAATAGAGTAGTGAGAAAGAGAGTGTAAGACGAGAAGGGAGTGAGAGAGAGAGAGAGGAGAGAGAGAGAGGGATTGAATGAGACGCATTGATAATGTCCATTTGGTGGATTCTGACAGTTAACAGTGAGTCTCACTGTAGTAGAGGAGTTTGTGTTGAAACGCGGCGATTTTCCGGTAATAAATGTTGCCGCTTCCACCACTCGACGATAATTATCACCAACAATCGCAACAGACATTACACAACACAATCGGGTGACGTGACGTGACGTGTTGCTTTTGCTTCCATCTATCCATCACAGAGTTTGTCAGCCTGTCCCATGCTTTTCAGCGCCAAGCTAATTTGAAGAATCGAGGATGCTCTGCTCTGTCTAATACGTTGTGATCTGCATTGACAGGTTGATTAAAACACGTTTCATCCCTCACTTGAATCTCTTTCTCTCCCGTCCGCTCTTTCATTTTTCCCTCAATTGATTCTTTTCTCTCTGTTACTCTTCCTCTCCTGTTGTCTCACCCTTCTCTCGCTCTCTCTTCCTCTCGAACAATTATCACAATCAACTCTATCTATCTACCTTTCCTCTCTTGATATACTTTACCAAGAAAGAACTCTTCTTTCCGTTTCGATCTGTGTAGTTGTAGCAGAGTATTTATCTTAATTATAATAGCATTTCATCTTAGCATCTGTTCGGATGTTATATCAATGTTCCCCTTTGTTGTCTGGCGTTGTGTGGTGGAGGGGGCAATTGAAGGTTGATGCGCATAGCATAATTGTGCCAGTTGCCGTTTGCCAGCCAATCGAACAGCTCACTTCTTGTAATGTCGATTTTTGCAAAGTGATCTACTGATTTATTGTGATTTATTACAAGTGTCGTCTCGTCTCGTATCGTGATCTGGACCCGGGATCCTAGAAGCAAGGAGGATTTGGACATGAAGGTAGGCCTATGTTATTGTGCACTTAGCCATTTAAATTGTTCAACTTGCTAGAGCGAATAGGTATCCGGGGAACGGTGTTAAATTTATTTAAAAGTTACCTGCATGAAAGAATACAAATCCTTGACACCAGTAAACTGACATTGACCGACTACGGTCTTCCACAGGGTACAGTGCTCTCCCCGTTATTATTTTTGGTATATATCAATGATCTATTGAAAATTGACATCAATGGATGCCATTCCATCTCCTTTGCAGATGACACGGCCTTAATTTTTACTGGGTCAAATTGGCGGGAGGTTAAGTGTTTAGCCGAGGCTGGTCTGGCTAGGGTTAAATCTTGGCTGGATCACCACACGCTGACACTTAACATAAAAAAAGTGTGTACATGCTTTTCTCTCCATTAGAAAGGTCTATCCCTACAGAGCTATTTCAAGATGGTGTAAAAACTCACTCAGACTCCTGTACATATTATAATCATTATGTAGAGTTGGAAGGGTTGCAGGAGAGGGATGAAAACTGTGTATGTCAGGCATTGATAAGAGTGAGGGAGACAAAATATCTGGGAGTCATGTTAGATTCACAACTCAAATGGAACGCTCACATTGATAATATATGTAAAAAGATGAAACATATTATACATAAATTTTACAGGTTAAACGGGTTAGGTGATTTAAATATATTACTATTAATTTACTTTGCTTACGCCCAGTCAGTATTACATTAGTCAGTATGGCATTAGGGTATGGGTGGGGCATTGGACGTACATTTAACAAAATCTCCTTAATTCAAAAACACTTAATTAAAGCAGCACTTGGTCGACCCAGACGTTACCCTACAAATCTCCTTTTTACAGAATTCCCAGTTTTAACAGTTTGGCAACTATTTGTGAAAAACATAATATTATACATAATTAAAAACAGAAATCTATTTACACCTCAAGCTCGAACCTACAATTTCGAATGCAAGATAATTATCAGATTAACAGAACTGACATGACTGTATGCCGAAGACAATTTCCTTACATCTGCAATAGACTCATCAACCTGCTACCAGAAAACTTGATAGCAAATAGAACAACAAAAGCAAATCCTAAAAAAATAGCAGAGTGGATAAAATCAATAAACACTTCTCAATTCTTACAAACATAATATAATATTAAATATCACCATCATTCATTTCACTAACTACAGTTCATCAATAATTGTTCAAATTTGATACAATTATTGATGAACTGTAGTTAGTGAAATGAGATGATGGTGATATTTAATATTATATTATGTTTGTAAGAATTGAGAAGTGTTTATTGATTTTATCCACTCTGCTATTTTTTTAGGATTTGCTTTTGTTGTTCTATTTGCTATCAAGTTTTCTGGTAGCAGGTTGATGAGTCTATTGCAGATGTAAGGAAATTGTCTTCGGCATACAGTCATGTCAGTTCTGTTAATCTGATAATTATCTTGCATTCGAAAATTGTAGGTTCGAGCTTGAGGTGTAAATAGATTTCTGTTTTTAATTATGTATAATATTATGTTTTTCACAAATAGTTGCCAAACTGTTAAAACTGGGAATTCTGTAAAAAGGAGATTTGTAGGGTAACGTCTGGGTCGACCAAGTGCTGCTTTAATTAAGTGTTTTTGAATTAAGGAGATTTTGTTAAAATGTACGTCCAATGCCCCACCCCATACCCTAATGCCATACTGACTAATGTAATACTGACTGGGCGTAAGCAAAGTAAATTAATAGTAATATATTTAAATCACCTAACCCGTTTAACCTGTAAAATTTATGTATAATATGTTTCATCTTTTTACATATATTATCAATGTGAGCGTTCCATTTGAGTTGTGAATCTAACATGACTCCCAGATATTTTGTCTCCCTCACTCTTATCAATGCCTGACATACACAGTTTTCATCCCTCTCCTGCAACCCTTCCAACTCTACATAATGATTATAATATGTACAGGAGTCTGAGTGAGTTTTTACACCATCTTGAAATAGCTCTGTAGGGATAGACCTTTCTAATGGAGAGAAAAGCATGTACACACTTTTTTTATGTTAAGTGTCAGCGTGTGGTGATCCAGCCAAGATTTAACCCTAGCCAGACCAGCCTCGGCTAAACACTTAACCTCCCGCCAATTTGACCCAGTAAAAATTAAGGCCGTGTCATCTGCAAAGGAGATGGAATGGCATCCATTGATGTCAATTTTCAATAGATCATTGATATATACCAAAAATAATAACGGGGAGAGCACTGTACCCTGTGGAAGACCGTAGTCGGTCAATGTCAGTTTACTGGTGTCAAGGATTTGTATTCTTTCATGCAGGTAACTTTTAAATAAATTTAACACCGTTCCCCGGATACCTATTCGCTCTAGCAAGTTGAACAATTTAAATGGCTAAGTGCACAATAACATAGGCCTACCTTCATGTCCAAATCCTCCTTGCTTCTAGGATCCCGGGTCCAGATCACGATACGAGACGAGACGACACTTGTAATAAATCACAATAAATCAGTAGATCACTTTGCAAAAATCGACATTACAAGAAGTGAGCTGTTCGATTGGCTGGCAAACGGCAACTGGCACAATTATGCTATGCGCATCAACCTTCAATTGCCCCCTCCACCACACAACGCCAGACAACAAAGGGGAACATTGATATAACATCCGAACAGATGCTAAGATGAAATGCTATTATAATTAAGATAAATACTCTGCTACAACTACACAGATCGAAACGGAAAGAAGAGTTCTTTCTTGGTAAAGTATATCAAGAGAGGAAAGGTAGATAGATAGAGTTGATTGTGATAATTGTTCGAGAGGAAGAGAGAGCGAGAGAAGGGTGAGACAACAGGAGAGGAAGAGTAACAGAGAGAAAAGAATCAATTGAGGGAAAAATGAAAGAGCGGACGGGAGAGAAAGAGATTCAAGTGAGGGATGAAACGTGTTTTAATCAACCTGTCAATGCAGATCACAACGTATTAGACAGAGCAGAGCATCCTCGATTCTTCAAATTAGCTTGGCGCTGAAAAGCATGGGACAGGCTGACAAACTCTGTGATGGATAGATGGAAGCAAAAGCAACACGTCACGTCACGTCACCCGATTGTGTTGTGTAATGTCTGTTGCGATTGTTGGTGATAATTATCGTCGAGTGGTGGAAGCGGCAACATTTATTACCGGAAAATCGCCGCGTTTCAACACAAACTCCTCTACTACAGTGAGACTCACTGTTAACTGTCAGAATCCACCAAATGGACATTATCAATGCGTCTCATTCAACTGATGCTGCCAATTGTCAAGACGGTTCATGAATGGTGCTATAGTGGGATTCACTTTATACTGCCAGCATTTCCTATGATTTACATCAATACTTCTCATTTAACTGATGCTGCCAATTCAAAGCTAATCTCACTTCACGTTTCATGAATGTTGCTATAGTGAAATTCAGTTTAAACTGTCAGAATGTCCAATGATCCACACCAATGCTTCCCTCTCAACTGGTACTGAAAAATCACGTTAAAAGCACGGTGGTAATAACATACTTCACAGGCAGACATAAAATTGGGGATTTATATGATGAAATTGCGAGAATCCATAACGATTCTCACTTCTCTTTCTCACAAAAGAACGCTCAAATAGGGGGTATTCCTCTAATACCTCCAATGCGCAGTTTTTCTTATCACAATGGAAACGCTCAAATAACGAGTATTCCTCAAATGCGCAGTTTTCAAAAACACAATTGAAATGAAGAGTGCGATCCTTGAGAGGTTATTACCACGACCGCCTGAATCGTTTGCAAAATAAATCTGCAGTAACAAGTTGACATCATTAATTTGAAACGATTTCACACCGTTCATTCAACTGTTGTCATTCATCTTTGTAATTCAGCCAGAACGAGGCCGAGACTTAGTGGGTGTGAAGAGGAGAGACGAAGAGAGAATTAATGGAGAGAAAAGACTACAGAGAAAAGGATCGGAGATAGAGATACAAGACAGTATCCCTGCCTGTACCTTAGAGGGTTCACAGGAGGGTTTCACAGAAACTGTATACAGTCTATTGGGCAATTTTTGTAGGGGAAGGAGAAGAGGGGAAGAACAGCAGAGAGTTGAGAATAGGGGAAGGACGAGAACAGAGGAAGAAGAGGAAAATGAGGATGAAATGAAAGACACCATGTCCTCAGAGTTATAGACGGAAGAGGCATTCTTGCAAAAACCGTGTAGTAGCACTGTACGTACCTAATTGGGGATTTCTGCATTCAAATTCCTTAGGGTTGAATTCTAAAGAGGGAGGAGTAGAGAGTGTAAAAAAATAAATAATATACTGTGTAATTTATACAAGAAAGGAAGCTCAAAGCATTGCTCTGTAGTTTTGTAGCCTGTTCAATGCCGTTATGTGATTTTATCGGAATGTTGATGAGAAGTGGAGAGGATGTCAGAGATTCGCATTGAAATTATAAACCTTTATCGTTAAAAAACGAAAAATTCTTGTGATGTACGGTTGTAGTAGATCATATGGATTAAAGGACATACTAGATAAAAAGATTAATAAAAACATGAAGTGCCCTATTATTTAAAAGTTAAACTTTAAAACACATCAAACAACTAATTTCGGTCTACTTTAGCCGTTTTCAAGTTTAATTAGAGTTTGATTCAATTTGAAGATTGATTTAAACTTGAAAATGGCCAAAGTAAGCCGAAACTAGTTGTTTGAAAGTTTAAAATGTTTTAAATAAAAGGGTTCTTAATGTTTTTACTTTCCTTGCCCTATTACCATAGGTAAGGAAAGTATTGCTTTCCGAAAAAAATTAAGGTACCCCAATTTCTAAATTTCTATACGTTTCAAGGTCCCCTGAGTCCAAAAAAGTGGTTTTTGGGTATTGGTCT
This sequence comes from Nilaparvata lugens, assembly GCF_014356525.2. Taxonomy (NCBI): domain Eukaryota; kingdom Metazoa; phylum Arthropoda; class Insecta; order Hemiptera; family Delphacidae; genus Nilaparvata; species Nilaparvata lugens. The sequence continues at coordinate 16,655,542 of NC_052514.1, forward strand.
GTGTGTGTGTGTGTGTGTGTGTGTGTGTGTGTGTGTGTGTGTGTGTGTGTGTGTGTGTGTGTGTGTGTACACGACAATTATCTCATCTCCCAATTAACGTAATGACTTGAAATTTGGAACTTAAGGTCCTTATAAGGATCCGACACGAACAATTTCGATCAAATGCAATTCAAGATGGCGGCTGAAATGGCGAAAATGCTGTCAAAAACAGGGTTTTTCGCGATTTTCTCGAAAATGGCTCCAACGATTCTGATCAAATTTATACCTGGAATAGTCATTGACAATCTATATCAACTGCAAACTATGCAAAGTTTGATTTTAGATTTCCAATTATCAGGTCTCAGATACAATTTAAACGAAAAAATCCGAGTGGAAAAGATTGAGCATGAAAATCTCTTCAATTAATGTCCAGTAAGATTTTCACCTAAAATTGAAAATAAGCTCGGAATTAGAGAAAATGTGATTATTCAATTATTGCAAACTGAGATAGCAGATATCGTGTTATTGTCAGTATACCAGCGTTATTGTCCTGTCACCAGCTGGCTCAGATCTTTGAATAGTAGACTTGAGATGCGCGGGAACACTAGCGTTAGGTGATATAACGGCAAGGAAAGTTGTGTGAGTGCGCCACACCAGATTTTTTATATTGTTTTCAATAAAGTAGCCGATACAAGTGAAGTGATTTTAGATGAAAATAGTTTACAAATCTTCTATACTTGACACCAAACAAAGCCAGTCGGTAAAGATTGATCAGAGTGATGGCAAAAGAGACTGTCATCTTGCCGCTTCCCCATCGAAGCTTGCGGCTTGTTTCCACCGCAAATTATTTCATTCCTCTTTCGAGTGAGTGACGTGTTGTTGTTGGACTTTTGGAGCAGCAGCAGCAGGAGAAGACAGAAAACGGCTGCTTTGGCTGACGAAGTGATTTCGAGCTGTGTTTTGAGCACGAGTGGGTTGGAGGGGGGATGAGAGAGGACTGGTGGCTTCCATGAAAGGACACAGCTTTCCCTTGAGCACTCAGCCCTTCCTCACTCCCCCATGCTCTCCTCCTGACGTAGAGCCTGATGTTTTCAGGACGGTGGGTGACAGCGGAGTCGAAATTCAATTAGGAAGAGAACTCACTCCACGGCTGACGCGTCAACTCAAAAGACCATCCCCAACCGCCCCACCCACATTTTAAAAACCTCTGGGAGAAAGACATCCCTGCCACCACCACAACAAAGACAGAACACCCGCCTCTGTATAAGCCAGAGTGAGAGAGCCGCCATATGAAGGTGATTGATTTATTCGGATTTGTATTGAAACATCGGAGGTTTCACTTCCGCTCGTCTGCTGAATAAAAAGCACGGCAATCTCCTCTCAGGCAAGAGCAAACAGTAATTAAGAGCTGTGATGGTTTCAGTTTTTTTCTGGTGAGTTCACACGCACAGCTGACGCTTGACCCGACCATATTTTCATACAGTTTTTCACAGCCGACTGTCGATTAAAAACTTTATAAAAGGCTGATCATTCTCAGAAGCGAATGAATGGGGCTTCACTAAGCTTCTCTTTAGCACCGCCGTAGCTAGAAAGAACGATCCTTGAGCTGAGAGGAATGGATGTGAAATTCAAATAACGCTTGTATTTTATACAATCGTAACACCTTCAACATAGAAGATTGATATTACCTGGGAAATGAATTGAAATCTATCACACCTAATCCAGAACTTCTCTACCCTCTTCTGTATTTCAATATGCTCGATTATTAAGAACATGAAAGTACATATTATATATACTGAGAATCCCTTATATTCTCTGGAAAGGTGTTTGAGATTTTTTACGATATATTTTGGATTCAGCTCATGAAAGTTTGTCCTATGCTATTCAGTTTTATTTCATTTTTGTGTCGTGTTATGCTTGTGGATGTTACCCATTAATTTTTCAATTTATTGGAATATGAGAGCTCGTACAGCCACAGAATAAAGTTAAAGACTTGAGATTGAGTATTTCATCTCTTACGAATAATGGCCTACAAGAGAAGATTTATTGCAGGAGTAATATATTCACGATGAACTCATGAGTAAAGTTACACACTTGAATGAATGAATGGAGTTCATTCAATTTTTTTTTCAAATTCAAATTTATCTCCACAAAGAAGGTACAAACATTCAACTATAAAACACAAATGCAATTCACCACAATCAATTCAAATAAATAACATTCCTTACTAAAAAATAATAAATTGAAACATGATAGCATTAATACTTCTATTCCTAACTAGTAAGAACTATAATGCACAATCAATCTGAATGGATTGAGGATTATCATTACATTATTATTCAACACTTCAAATAGCATAAGCTTGGTAGAAATCTACTGGCATAAGTGAGAACTTGTCCGCCAGTAGGAGTAGCGCCCCAATACTAAGAGAGGAAAAAATGAATAAAAATAAAATAAATGCTGCACTCGAGGATTTCTAAACATATGTAATTCTAATCATACGCATCCTTCAACAATACCGTATGTAAAAAAATTTTGCAAGAGACCTTCAAAATGGAAGCTATATTATTTTGATATGAAAATAATTTTCTTGGATTATCCAGTTTTTTATTTTCAATGTAATATACTTCGTTATTATTTGTTGATTAATGAGATCGTTTGGGATACTATTAATTATTCTTGGTGCAATATAAATCAGTTGTTTTCGAATTAATTCAACTTTAACTTTCTGCATTATTTCGAAATATTATGTTTTTCTTTTACTGTTTTGCAACTTTCACCAGCGGGCAAAGATTTTCTTTTTTCTGGTGAAGCCTAGATTTTATATTTTATTTTAATTTTATTAAAGTATATGTATGAGTAATTATGCTTATTTATTTATATTTTTAATGATATGTCATATTATAAAGATTTTGTAATATGTTTTGAATATTTTAATTGGCAATAAATGAAATTGAAATTGAAAAATTTTCTGTATAATAAATAGTGTTGAGAGGTGCGAGTTGAAGGTACCTCCCCAAACTATTAACCCATATTGCAGTATGGACTGAACTATAGCAAAGTATAACATTCTCATCACAGTTACCTTCAATACTGATCGTAATTTAAAGAATTTATATGATACAAATTCCAATCTATTGCATAAGTAATCTATGTGTCTTTTCCATTTGAAACCTTCCTCGATTATTACCCCTGGTGTTTCAATTGACTTGTTCTCTCAATTTCAGGACAATCACATACTACATGGTTGTCAACATTACAATTCATGTGTAATCTGAGTAGACAATTCAAGTAGACAATTCTGTGTAATCTGAGTTTGTGATTTCATGTCCAGTAATGTTTCTCGAAAATGCTATGAAGCCTACTTCGTTTTTTTATATTGAGACTAAGGGAATTTATGTCCAGCCATCTCTTTAATGTGGAGAAGCCTTTTGTGGCGGCTTCATAAACGTTATGCCATGTATTGCCTCCAAATAACAACACAGTGTCATCAGCAAAAGAATAAGTCTCCCCACCATTTAGCTCCAATTTCAGTACTTCATTTACGTAGACCAGGGATAAAATAGGCGATAGTACTGTACCCTGGGGTAGGTCGTACCCGGAAAGTGGCATCCTACTAACGTCGTTCTCATTATTGAGAGTTAAAATTTGCACCCTTTTTGAGAGGTAGCTCTCGAATAATTTTAATGAGGTTCCTCTAATCCCAACTCTTTTCAGTTTACGGAGTAATTGAATATGAGACACCTCATATTTAGCTAGTTTTTTGTCCCTTATTCAAAAGATCTGACACGGCATTTGAAAACTGTATGAGGGCATCATCGGTATTTTTGTTTTTTTGGAAGCCAATTTGAAGATCTTCTATTATTCTGTATGAATCGAAAAAATTAACAACTTGAATTTTATTAATTTTTCCATTATTTTAGATAAGGATCTGAGTAAACTTATTGGTCTGTAATTTCCTGCCAAGTTTCTATCACCTGCTTTAAAGAATGGTTTTATCTTTGCTACTTTGAACGATGTTGGGAAAATTCCCTTTTTAAAACAATTATTTATTATTAAAGTCAAAGGGTATGCAATGTAGTCTGCTATTGTTTCAAGTTAGAGCTACTGATACCGTCAACTCCCGGACTTGTTTTTTTTTAGACTTGATATAACCTTCATCACTTCTGCTTCATCGACTGATTTAAGGAAAAACGAATTATTGAGACTAAAGTTATTTTTCTTATACTGAAATTTGAACGAGGATTCATCATTATATCTAGGTATTTTCTTGGCATAATTTTTCCCTACATTTACATAGTACTCATTCAATTCATGTGCAGTTAATTTTATATCATCTATATCATTCCCTTCCTTATCCATGAGTTCATTAATATACGACCATAAATTTTTGCATTGTTTCCACATTCACCTATTCTCGTTCTGTAATATTCGTCTTTAGTAAGATTTATTAAGGAATTCAGTAAGTTTCTGTAGGCTCTGTACTCATTTTTCAAATCCAAATTTAATGGCTCTTTTTTCAAATGTTTGGCTATTCTGTCTCTTCTATTGATAGACTCTATCAACCCTTGTGTTATCCAAGGCTTCAATTGTCTTTTCTTATGTTTAAGTGTTATCTCTACTGAGGAAAGTTTCATGTAATTGGTTAATTTATCAATAAATAATATGTCAACCATAGTATCTATTGAATTATCATTATCTTCATCACAGTAAGCATTAATAAATTCCCATTTTTTATTCTGTAAATATGAATTATGTTTATTAAAATTTGTTTTAGTTATTTTATTATTTTGAGCAGCTGGTGTGTGAGCCAAAGGAACAGTTATATTCATGTGTAGTGTAATTGCAAAATGGTCTGTTATATTCATTTTCAAAATATTGGCAATTTTTGGTTTTATTGTATTACAGGTGTCCTTGAAAAATATATGGTCTATACAAGAATGTCTATTATCTACTATTCTAGTCGGTTTGTTTATAAAAGATCTGAATCCATTCCCACACATAACATTCAGATACTGAAGTGAATAACGGTCAATATTCGACAGGTCAATATATTGATATCACCCACAAAAACAATGTTCCGGTTTATTGGCAGAGTGTTGAGGTAATCATTCAAGTTTGCGATAAAGTTATCAACATTGCTATTAGGCGATCTATATAGACCGCAATCACCTGTAAGCTTAAGGCGTTCTCTAATTCGATGATTACACTTACAGTGCTAGCTTCAATTAATTCACAATCAATCACAGTGAAACTATACTTTTTGCTAATATACATACATAGGCTATCACATTTGTTCAGTTTGCTGGGAATATTAAACAGATTATAGCCCTCTATATAAAAATCAATAGATTTATCTCCGGAGTACCAGGTTTCCGTCAGTACTATTACTTCAAATGTTAATTTACAACCGTTAATACACACTATAAACTCATTAAAAATTTTAAAAACACTTCGAATATTCATATGGAAAAGGTTGAAATAATTAGCAGGATTGTTTTCATTAATTGATTTTTGTAATTTTTTTGTAACTATTGAATAATGTATTCTTTTGTAGTGAATACCTTTCCCTCTTATTTTCAATGATTTTTGAACTGATTCATGAATTAAACTACGTGATTTTCCATTTCTTTTTATATTGTATATAAATTTCAATATGCTAAGCATAGTGGATACTGTTTACATAAATTATATGCTATGATTATCATAATTTTATAATCATGAGTTGTGCTGCTGTTCAATATTTGTAATTTATATTTTGTACATTTCTATTTTCACGAATTATTGCAATTAACTTTAACTGTCTGTATATTTAATATTAATTTCTTTCATTCTATAGAGTAGTTTTTCAACATCCTGTTTCCCTCGATATTGTTATTATGTTATTTATAGCGACTCATTCCTGCGCTCAGGTTAAACCTTTGCAGGGATTTTTTCTTCTCAATGTGTCTTGTAAATTGTCATATAAGGATTAGGTTAGACAAGTTTTGTGAAAGTGTTGTATTTTATACTGTAAATTTGTTTTTTGAAGAATAAATGATTTTTGATTTGATTTGATTTCAAATCATAGTTCAAATAATCATTTATCTCCTCCGTCGAAAACTCATCACTTCTTAAAACATCCTCATAGTTCATCGAAATCATTCATTATAAGTTGATGATAACAGATAAATAGACTCGATCGATAGTCCACGATCTACGCATTGATCTCCCAAACAAAATAAAAACAAAACTAATACATTTTCCATTATTCGCAACCATTATCACCACCTTTTTTAACTGGCACTTGTGAGCCTCGAGCGCAAAAACTGTTCAATTGTTCTACTTATTTTAATTCAATAACTGGCTTTCCCTCCTCCCTTCTCATAAGAATTTTTCCGTCCTTCACCCAAAGAAATTTGAACTGCTTCTCCCTGTGTGCCTCTCTCGCCAACGAGAACAGCTTTCTCCTAGCTGGTGACAAACATTCATTGATATAAATCGGCTTGTCGGTGTTAGCGCCAATGTGTCTTGTTGAGAAGTCTCGCTTCACTCGCCTAAGATAGCGTTCTTGTCGCTCCTCCTCACCAACTCCACGACAACTGCAGCTGGTCCCTCGGTCCCTCATGAATGAAGTGTCGAGTAGCAAATAAGAGAACGCATCATCCGATTAAAGTAAGCATATAGTCAATATCATCATGATGATAGGTCAAGTATCATCCATAATCACATAACAATTCGTACATCGAATATTATTTTCCATGTAGGTATTGATTACATACATGGGCTATTCGAATATTGTGAGAGATAAATAACATGCTAAAAGGATAATTAATGTTTACCTGAAGTGCATGATGACTTGAAGGTGAAGCACCATTCAATGACTCGATTTAGTAATCCACATCTGCAACAAAAACAACATATTTAGCAACAAAAAAATAATACAAATTATTGAAAATTTCGCTTTGAAGAAGGCTAGGCCTACTAAAACTTCAGTCAGAATAGCGTTTCAAGCAGTAATTTACCACTGCAAATCTCAGAATATCGACTACCATAAGAACACGCAAAATGCAATATAAAGCACATTAGGTAAATACTGGCAAATCAACATTAATAATTATTATAACAAAGCTTAGTTTTGATAGTTATCTGATGATGGAAGATCTAACTGTAATAAGGGAAGATTCGTTACATCAGATTTTTATCACAGCAGAAATATGGAATATCATTCTCTGATTCAAAGGAATTAATTATATTATTCCGCAATGAAAATTTTCCAAATTTACCAGAATTTGTTGGCATATTTCTCATGGAGCTATTTGCTATTTTTATAAACGTAGGTACGTATTTCCACACATAATCTTTGTTTGCAGCATGATGATTTACAACATAAACGAGGGTTTCATCACAAAATCACTCCAACAATACTCCTCACTCAGCTCCAGATTACATAATATTACATAGAAGTAGCAGCAACGACAAAATAACCGCGAACGTTGGCTGGAAAAATAAATGAAACGCGTACTTCAAAGTTGAAATTGGCCATAGAAAAGCGGAAAATTCCTGGAGGCATATTAGCGTATTATATTCATTGGACGCGGTGGCGGAAGAGCTGCGGTTTGAATAAGTCACACAGGATAACTGGATTCTGCTTTCTGAGAGCGGGACGGACAGAGGGGAGCGACTATCTTTATAACAATATACCACTAGCACCCAGCACCCTCTCATCTACACTAATGTGCCTTCTTCCGGATTCCCATCCACTCATCCTAATTTCTTCTCTCTTTGGTCCTTTTACGTTTTTCCAGCTTCCCTTTTGAACGCGCTCTTTCAGAAAAGGCGTCTACTGGGACCATGAACGTGCCTCGGCTGACAGAATGCAGTGCTCTGATTTATTCGTGTACAGCCACTACAACCTTGGTTACTCACTGAATAACAGAGTAATGATCCTGCAGATTAAAAATATCTAAACCAAAACAGCTTGTAGAAGAGTGATAATAAATTGTTTAGTTGGATTACAGATAGGCTGAATTGAATTAAACGTGTGAGAGACTATAGTGAGGTCCACGTTATAATGACAGTGGATAAAGATAGGAGAATAGCGATGCCGATTCTCTGCATTAATTAGTTATATTTCTACACTGTCAAAAACATACTTGGCATCGTTGTGGACCTAGAAAAGGATAGTACCACCGGCTTTGTCGAATGATGGACAAGGATAGCAAAACCAAAGTTGATCAAATACTGTCATTATAACGTGGACCTCACTATAGTCGCATGACGTGACACGACGTGATCCGAGTCTACTAGATCAATTAATATCATAAGACCATATTATAATATTCACAGAGTCGGAGACAGATTCAATGAGATGGAGCTAGCACGTGTGAACATTTTGTAATATTATGATATTAACTCATCCAGCAGACTCGATTCCCGTCGCGTCTCAATAAGCGACTAACCTAAGCGTGGGTTGTAGCACAGACAAAATAAGTAATATTAATTTACTTCCTCAATGATTGTAGTGAGGAAAAGTGCTTCATTCATATACAACTTACTATAATCTAGGCTACTGAAAGCCAACTACTGATAAGTTAGACTACCGATAATGTCAACTTGAAACTTACTATTGAAAGTAAACTGAATACGAAAAACGATAAATATACGGAGTTGGGCAATAAAGTAATAAAATAATTGAGAGATAAAAACTGTAAAAGAAATAACATCTGTAAACTGGCATCCGTTTTACTTTCCTTGCCCTATTAACATATTAAGGTAAGGAAAGTATTGCTATCCAAAAAAAAATTAAGGTAACCCAATTTCTAAATTTCTATACGTTTCAAGATCCTCTGAGTCCAAAAAAGTGGTTTTTGGGTATTGGTCTGTATGTGTGTGTGTGTGTGTGTGTGTGTGTGTGTGTGGTGTGTGTGTGTGTGTGTGTGTTGTGTGTGTGTGTGTGTGGTGTGTGTGTGTGTGTGTATGAGTGTATGTGCGTCTGTGTACACGATATCTCATCTCCCAATTAACGGAATGACTTGAAATTTGGAACTTAAGGTCCTTACACTATAAGGATCCGACACGAACATTTTCGATCAAATGCACTTCAAGATGGCGGCTAAAATAGCGAAAATGTTGTCAAAAACAGGGGTTTTCGCGATTTTCTCGAAAACGGCTTCAACGATTTTGATCAAATTCATACCTAGAAAAGTCATTGATAAGCTCTATCAACTGCCACAAGTCTCATATCTGTAAAAATTTCAGGAGCACTGCACCATCTATGCAAAGTTTGATTTTAGATTTCCAATTATCAGGCTTCAGATAAAATTTAAACGAAAAATTTCAAGTCGAAAAGATTGAGCATGAAGATCTCTACAATTAATGTTCAGTAACATTTCACCTAAAATTGAAAATAAGCTCGAAATTCGAGAAAATAAGAATATTCAATTGCAAACTCTTGGCAACTGTTGATTCTATTAAATCATTCACTATGAAGGGATAGCAGACTTCGTGTGTCTGCAGCGCTATTGTCCTGTCACCAGCTGGCTCAGATCTTAGAAAAGTAGACTTGAGATGCGCGGGAACAATAGCGTCAGTTGATCAATTTTCATAACGGCAAGGAAAGTTGTGTGAGAGCGCCACACCAGATTTTTTGTTCATGGACTCTTGTAGACGTTGTGGTAAGTTAGTTATCTATTCAACTCTCAAGTGTAGCCTGTGGTATCGCTTGAATTTCTTCTATTCGCTTGGATTTCTTACTCACTCATCGATTCGAGTATTTGTTGATGTGTTCTATTGTTATTGGATAGCATAAGGGAACATATTCCCATAAGTTCTAATAGCACTATTCATGCTCGCTCGGCAGGGTTCAATGGTTAGTCCCATTAGAGATTATTGAAATTATATTTTTACTGTACCGATTACTGAATATGATACTGGTATGTGGGGATTTGTCTTTAGACATGGCACAGCTTCTATGTATGTCATGTTAGAAACAAACAGTATTGAGGTTGAATATGTGTGATCTTTTCAATTGTGGGGGAGAAAAATCACGTAGCATTGTTATATGAAGATCTGAATGGATATTGACATTTCCATTGGAGTGGAATGTTGGGTAATTTACTAATGTGTATAAATTATGAGACTGTCAAGAAAAAGAATTTGAGAATAGTCTGTACGAAATAGAAAACAAGTGCTTGCTGTATAAAATACATCTAAAATGAAATATATCAAATGTAGCTACGGATTGGAATGAATGCAGTAACGTAGAGGATACACAAAATGGGTAAATAACATTAAAAGAGCTTGCAGTAAAAGCTGAAGATGAGGATTCAAACGACGAAGATAGGAAATAAAAATATACAATCATGCACTGTAGTAAGAAAGCAATGAGAAAATTGAATCAAGAAAGAGATTGGAAAAACGAATGATGAAGAAAGGAAGAAGATGAGATAAAGGGGTGCAGAAATTCCTTTTGCTGTTTGCTCATCACGCTCGGTCCTTGAAATGCGTCGGAATACCAGATTGCCGACTTTCACTTTGACTCTTTCTCCCTTACCTCCCCCCCCACAAGTCCCCCTCCAAAAAGACACAGATTAGGCAACAAATTATCTCGCCAAGTTTAATTTGCTTTGCGAAAATGTGCCACTACGCTCTCATCTTGCCGTTTCTGTTATTGCTACAAAGCCGAAGCTGTGTTTCTGTAAGGTTTTAAAACTTTCTTCTCAATTAAAGTGAAGCAATCAACAAAGCTTAATGTTTCCTCGAGAATTAGTTAGGACGTGTCTTTCCATTAGATATAAATAGACAATGTCCTGAAGGTTGATTGAATTCCTATGAGTTCAAACAATCACGAATAGTGTTGTAGATTTGTTCAACAATTGTATAGTAGGAATTGTTGAGTAATAATAATTATTATTACTATTTTTGCTATACAGTGATTAAAACAGGTATTTTTCTCTTAATAATAATAATATTCGTATAGCTTATATTGGTGGGATGTCCCTGACGGAAGTTCCACCTCGCCTAAATATATCATTTAAGCCGTCTGGACCTTACGACTGTCATACTTCAGCCGGGAACGACGACTTAACGTACCCATCAGATAACTCGGGAGTGAACTAGTCAAAAACGTTTGGGGCAGGTTTGATCCGGGGATCTCTAGGCTGCTATTTTTCGCTCATTCCCCCATTACACGTAATGAATTACAAATAATATACAGAGATTGATATGTAACACTATTTTAATACAGGCACAATATAAAGTAGGTTCAACTTCATGGAACTCATAAACTTAAATTCAAATAGAAACGAAGCTGTAATTCTCCTTGAAGAAGTTAAAATCATGAGATATTTGTCCGTATAAAAGTAAAATAACAACCTAGTAGAACATTATCTGGTGCGAATGGTTAGTATTTAATGTGATTATTCTCAAGTTTAGATCTTTTAGGCTGCGATCCTTAAGGCTGTGCGAAGGCTAAAAATAAACTTTCTACTGATGATATTTTTCAAAGTTTTTCGATTTGTAATATCATCAAGCTATCAAAATGAAAACGTTTTCTCAGGAAAACATTTTTTCCTATTATTAATTTTTGAGATATGAGCGCCTAAAGTTTAAATTTTTGGGACAGTACATTTTAAATTCAGTAAAAGATGAATTCATGAGATTTAGAGAATAAATTCTTCTTGGTATTGTTGATTGAATTAAACAAAAATGTTCTGAAAATATCAATTTTTGAGAAAGTTATTATATTTACCGAAAATGACCAAAAATTACTTTTAGTTGAGTTTCAACTTTTAGAGTTTACCAACTCTTTTGAGTTTTACCAAGAATTAACTTTTATTTGAAGATTGTTCCAACGAATGACAATGATTTTGACGTATTATAAACAGCAGGAGCGCTGATTCCTTGTTGCAGTTCGATATGACGAATAAGGAAAGAGAATTAAAGTAGATAAAAAATGATTGTTTGATTGCTCAAAATGTCAGTTGTAATAAAGAAGGTATTATCAGAAGTATACTGTCAACTATGAAGTATCATAGTTTCGAGTTGTTCAGAAAGACAAAAATATTCAAGATACAACCAGAGAAAACTTCTATAATGGGTGGAAAGTGAAATTCATTTACCGGGTGGAAAGTGAAATATTGTCCCCGAAAAATGTATGTTTCAAGTTTTTGAAGTTGAATAAATCACGAAAAGAGTGGTCGAAATGAGTCGATTCTCTTGTACATCATATTTTGGTTAATTCTGAACACTTTGGTGGTAAAACCAATCCGATATCACTCACAATAACTGCATAGCAAGCGTTATGAAAGTTTCTGTCAATAATGACCGCCATCTTGTATTTTTCAATGAAGTCGAATATTTTCGTTGTTTCCATCAACAATATTCTTATTCGTCTTGTAACGAAGAGATTGAGACCATTTGAAGTCTCTATCTTAAAGTAGTAATGAAAAAAACGATTTTATAGTTCTAGCTAGTTAGGTACCTCATGCATAGGGAAAAACGCACCAGAAATCATGCAGGGTTTTCTTTGGAGGGCCCTAGCGAACTCATTTTTCGACGTACAGCGCATGAAGATATATTGTTTCAAAGTTGAAAGAACGCTCTAAATTTCATAGATTTGAAATTTCTCTGTACCTATTCCACAAAAAAAAAGTTATAATGGAATAAAATTTGAACAAATTTAGAAAAAACGTTTAGAGGAAAATTTTATGAAACAAAAATTGTAGGGGAAGATTTGAAAAATATTTACGTTTAAAAACGGTTGAATATGTTGAACAGTGATTGAAATAAAAGCGATATAGCAAAACCCTGAAAATTTTGGCGGCCATCTTGTTTCCGAGGTGTTTGCCTGTGATTTAGACTTATCATCATCACGATCTTATTATGCTAGACCTAACGAAGAAATTAAGACTTCTTCAACGGCTGTTACCCAAAAATGACCACGGAGTGCCTTATTCATGACATTTGCGCCCGGACTACTACTCGTCGAATAAAATTGGGTGGAAAAGCAAAAATAGTGAACAAATAATTGTGGAAACAAAGTGTATATTTTTGTATTAATGAATGGAAACTAGCGAGCGACGCAACAACTTGTTATAAGTTTGAATGAGTTATAAAAATACAAGAGACGATAGGAATTGTGGTTGGGGCGTTCCAGTATTGGAGTTCAACTAAAACTCTACCAGCCAAGGTGCCGTTGAATGAGAATACTCTACATTTTAGGCAACGGTCCAACTTCATTTATTATAAATACCCACAGAGAACTTGATTCGATCACTTTCTCGCATGGCCACAAATTCAAACAGCTCAATTAGAAACACTTACAAAATGGGGCATCTGACTAATTTGTCAGTCAGGCTCGACTTTTGACAAAACTGTCACATAAATACTCGACAAATGATTACACACTTGAGACCAGGCTATGGATTATTCATTCACTTTCCACTTTTCAACATAAATATTTAGTCTAAAAGATGTGATGGAACGATAGCACTTATTGCGAGTTGCGACACAGCAATCTTTCATTGTCTATTAAGACTTTAGTCTATTTTGAGTCTATCTATTGAGATTCTTAAGTCTAAGTCTAGTCTGAACTGCACAATCGACGGTGCTACAGAGTATTTTGGTGGAATTGGACAGACTATGGTGATCCTACACAGTAAAACTACTGTATTACAATTTAACCGCACGGGTCAAGTATAGTGTGTTCTATTACAATCATACACTCATACAATTATTCACTATTTACAATCATATTACATCACATGGTAAAATCATGACATAAAAAGTGCCTCAAAGTAAAATAGAATTCCAAAATGAAATTTATAATGAGTATTTTGTATAAAAACATTGCATTCGAAAAGAGTATTGATCGGAATGACCAATGGCATTCGATTAAGAAATGTTATTAATCAGTAATATCTACAGTAATCCATAACAGTTAATTTTGTCTCATCCTATTTCCGGTGTCTCATATTAAAGAAATCAAAGCTAGAATTGAATTTTAAATGAAACTTTTATCAAATTATCATAAAAACGTTTTTCAACTTTGTTCTAAAAGCTCAACAACAAAATCTCGTAACTTATTACATGGAGACTGCAAATTAAAACGGTTATTCAACCCTTAGTGGGTCGAACGGATTAGATAGGTTACTAGAGGTTAATCCGTTCAATAACCTCACTGGACAAATAAACCGATTTTAGCATCGCGTTTTTACAAAACCAACAGCTAACATGACAAATTAAATCAAACATGTAATCAACGAACATCACGTGATTGAGATCTAAAGCAAATTTAGCCTCGATATAATATAATCCACACCACTCTTATCAGTGAAGCGGTTTAGTGTCTGTGTGTCTGTGAGTGTTAACAAAATGAACTTGGCACTGAGATAATTGCGCATCGAATTAATGCTACATCTCCTGTCCTCTGTTCAAAAGCTGGAATCTATGATATTAATTTCCATCACTACAAATGCAGAGCACAGAGTACAGAAGCGCAATGGAATTCAATTGGCGTGAATCTCTGCTATTGAAATACATGAACATGCAAGTTGGCTCAAACACCCTCCCCCCCCTCCCCCGACATACTCAGTGTAATTATCTTCCTATTATTGTTTGATTCATTGTCACTGTGGTGCCGAGCGAATTGTTACCAGCTTGTTACGTTGCGTACGCAGACTGTACAGAACAGAGACAGAGTGCTGTTAAATGCGCGCATTGAGGATCTTATAATCTCACTTGGCATCCATTGAGATGGCAACTAATTTCGCATCCAATTGAGTCGTTTAATCCCTCCACTGTAATCTGATATGAAAGGATTATGTCGGGAATTGTTGATCATAAGCTGATAGTTGAGTGGGGAAATTTGCATTGTCGATGAATTCGCGGAAAGGGATCAGCACGATTCCACGAAGAGGGAGTTTATTGGAAATTCGATTATTTGATTCTCAACATTCAATCTCGTCATTTTTGAGATTGATTCAGGAAAAAAATCATATTGTGATTATGATCTCTCCACTTTTTGTGAAAGGTATTTGAGTTGATTTTTACATTCCATTTCGATAGGAAACATATTATAATCCAATTCGAAACAAAATTGTGATTATAATCTCTCCACTTTTTGTGAAAGGTATTTAAGCTAATTTGCACATTCCATTTCGATAGGAAACATATTATAATCCAATTCGAAACAAACATAATCTAATTCCATCACATACGAGATGTGAAAAATCACATCTAAAAAAATAAATAAATAAATACGTCGACAGAATTGAACATAATTATAAAGGTGCGTAAAGATTTACGCGCCGCGAACATGAGCAATTCACTTTCAATCAGCTGATGCCAAGCTTTTTATATCTATATCTTATACCGTTTCTGTAAAAATACAGATATAGTCAACTGATTAAAAGTGAATTGCTCATTCCGCGGCGCGTATATCTGTACACACCTTTAGATGTAATGATCATATAAGATGTAATGCTCATATTTTATAATGATGAAGATAAAATGACTCGAATCACACATTTGAGATGATACTATTTTGTAATGATTCAGATGTAATGATTCGGAGTCAACAAATACTTCCGCAAAAAAGTGAATAACTAATTAATTATTTCGAGTGAAAAAGTGAACAACAATCACAAAAAGCAGCTTATCGAAGTAGCGGTGGTGTGTAGTTTGCACAGCCTTTTCGTCGGAGTTTTTGGTGCAATGCAGTGGGGGGCTCTTTGTAATAGATACTTATAAGCTCGTTCGCCTTCCAAACACCTGGCAACGTACAATCGCTTATCGATCCTTCCGAAAATTCGCCCTCTCCACTAATTATTCACTTCGCAAGACAAGTCAAGTTTACAACGAGCGAAACTTCTCTGAATGACAAATATTCGCCTATTGGTTTCATACTAAAATTAATTTTGAATATCAACAGTTTTCTCGATGTTGTCAATTGATGGAAGAGTTATTTGTTTCTTGATAATTATTTTATCTACAGAATACAACTCCTGAAATGAACAAATTTGTACATAAGTTCAAAATAGTACACAAGGATCGATTGAGTACAATATTTTCAAATTCAAATGTGAAGAACTATTTAACAAGTTAATACAAATTTCCATTTTCATCAATATTTTTTAATTTTTGCATTAAAGTACTGCAGTAATGTTATTCAAGTACCGAAGTACTATGAATAGCATAATTATTCGTATTATCAGTTTCATCTTTGAATTTTAGGAATACTTATAAATAAATCTCTCTAAAATATTTCATATATTGTAACAATCCTTTCTAAGTTTCATCTCTCGGAACCAATAATTGATAACTTAGGTACTTATTTTATCAGATCGTTCAGTTGTAGCGAACTCAACTTGTTTATTTAACTTGTATTCCACATTTGTTATTACTGAATAAGTCAGGCAAAGTTCAACACAGAACCAAAAGCTTTGTAGGCTACTTTTCAAGAATAATAATTGTGATGTTAAAGTTGACTCGTATAACTATTAACTAAACGTATTATAAATAAGAGGAGCTGTAAGTGAGCTTTGAAAGTTGGCCGGCATCTCAAGCAATAAGCTGATAAATATGCTTATTATTATTCGAGTAAGATGTGCGCGCGCATATGCCTGTCATGTTGAATCCTTTATTGAGAAGTAAATGAAGAGCCAAATTGACAGGATGTGCGTAGGTTACAACGGTCTAATCTGTTTCAGTGGTTAGCTTACAAGATGTCCCATAATAGATGCACATTTATGAGTAGTCGAAATAAAGATGTGACGAAAGTATACCGTATCAATTAGTCTTTATAATCGATTGTTGATTATGTGAAATTAGCCTAAAAAAATTAGATTGAATACTTTTCTCTTCGGTAATTCAGAATTCTTTGGATAATTAGGAGTTATTAGTCATTTCATAAAAGAACTACACAGGTCTATATTCTTTCTCTTTTGCATGCTCTCTCAATGTTACTATTCACTTAATTTTAAATATAAACGCATAGCAATGAAAACGACTTAGGTTAGGTTGTTGAACCAATTGTCAAAACCACTACTTTATCATAACATTTTAATGAATTGTGTTCTATGTATCATTGAATAAATAAATAAATAAATAACAAATTTGTACTAGTACTACTTTGAATACTAGTTTCAGTTGTTACAACATAACATTATCAATCTCTAGAGAACTGAAAGCTGGAGCATTCAGCAGGGTGAAGCCATTAGCTGTTGACAAATGAAGGTTGAGCTCTACTGTCATTGGCCGAAAATGGACACACCCAAGTTTTCCAAATATGGTCATAAGAACAACATCCAATGAAGAGAAAATCAGTAACTAAGAAACCAACAGAGCTGAATGAATAATATGAAAAAGTTTTCATTCAATATGGATTATACCACAACAACACAGAAAGTTAAATTCATAAGAGTTGATTCATTTATTGATACAAGATAAGCGTGTGAAGAGGGGAAAACTCTTTGTGGAAACTATTAGCATAGAAAAATAGAATCTATCTTCACTTTAATCCTCTTCACTTTCACCAAATAGCTCATAAGGATTTCAAGAATGGGTTGCTCCAACTGCAAATTTTAGAAGCAAAGAACAAAACATAGCTTTTGAAAATTCTTGACAAAACACTACTGTATACAGTACAATAATATTATGATCGTTATTTTCTCTAGACAAAGAAAACAATAAGATTTCTCAAGTGTTTAAAATCTTCATAGATTACTGTACATAGTAACTTCAAATTAACTAGAGTAGTTACTAGTCTCACTCCGTGAATGCAGAAAATCATAACCAACGGTAAAATTGATTGAGAAATTGTAGCAGTGAATGGAGTGTGAAGTATCGTTATAGTTGTGTGGATGAGTAGTAGTAGTAGTTTTGAAGAAGAAAGAACCAATCCAAGGTTACGGTTGATCTGTAACTACCTTGATGAAGGCCAACGTCTCAATCACGTGCTTCTATGGTAAGCTGCGAATGCAACTATTCTACACAATTTATTGGGAGAATTGACATAAATGGCTGCAAACCTTCAGTAGAAGAACTTTTACGACAAATCTATTAAGAAACTCATAGAATGTTGTAATAAAATTTCATAATAGAGTAATCTATTTAGAAATACTTTGTATTCAATTGAGAAGTGTAAATAGTCTAGAAATAGACTAGAACATAAAGAGTTATGTATTTATTATGACAGGGAAAATATCTGAAAAATACTAAGGGAAGTTTTATCTAAAGTTCAGGTCTGTGAGACTGTGACGTATCTCTTGACTCAGTTGAATAGAAGACGAGCGATTAATGCTTTCATTGGATGGGTGGTCATTCGCTGGCCAGCAATAATATGTGGCCTATACAGAATTGTCATAGATTAAGGTAATATTTTACTTAGGGGATATATTTTAGAAGATGCCCAACAAATTTGGAAAATTAGAATGTCAGGGGGAAAGTGATAACTGAGATAATGAGAATAAAGAATAAAGAATAAAATGAACGACGAAATTATTGATAGAAATTTACTAGTGCCTTAAATTAATGAATAATTCAATATTAATTCTATTAAGATTGTATCGAAAATCCGAATTATGTATTCAAATTGCCGAAGAGCTACAAAGTTGTTTTGCACCTAATTTGAAATTAAAATAGCCACCGAAAAGATCACTCACTTCCAATAAAGTGAAATTTACAATTATTAGAATGGGCGTAGCTGACTACGTTGAAGCAAATAGCAGATTCATCGTATCAGATCATGGAACATTAAGCTCAAGTTATAATATGAATACCGAACTGAAACGATCGATTAAATTTTATGACTGAATTGAATGCTGGTTGAAATCTTTTCGGCTTCTATGAATAAACATGAGCTGGAGTGATTAAGTATTATTCATTTTCCTCGGGTACCAAGCATCGAAGATGAAATGTTTTCAATCCTACATTTCCAATACCATTTTAGGAAATATAACAGAAAGTCATCCAATATTTTTTTCTCGTTTCAGTGATTCAGCTTATTGATTAATACCAGATGCCACTTAAGAACGATTATCTCTATTTGTTTATTCAATCTATGACGGTGTGAATCAAATGAATACTTCAAATGACCAGAACTGTTCAAGCATTGCAAATATTTCTATGAAAACCAAGAAGTAGATTGAACATTGAATGAATTTTATATTTGATTATTAAGTGAAGCAGGAAATTGTATGATTTTATTCTTATAAGAATGAGAATAATGTACTGTATTGAGTATCCAAACTATGCATAATACATCACACAAACTCATCAACTTACTATATTATAATCTGACAACTACACAGAAAACTGAAACGACTTGAACGCGGGCTATTCGTTCTAAGATATAAATATTCAAAGGGAAAAATAGGCTAATATTCCTCAAATACAAAACAAATACATGTAAAAGTTTCAACACTTCAATAATTCCAAGTAGGTACTATCATAGAGAAACAATAGCATAAGTAGATATCCCATGGTATAGGGCGTTTATGTAGCAACTTTTACTGTTATCTCAAGCCGATTACTGTTGATTATTGTCGAATTTTACAATTTTGTTGGGGTGAGAGTGTATGAACGGCACAATATGAGAGACTACAGTTGTCACACAGCTTCACGGGAAAGAATTACATGAACTATCGGCTTGAGATAACAGTAAAAGTTGCGACATAAACGCCCTATACCATGGGATATCTACTTATGTTATTGTTTCTCTATGGTACTATAATTTATCATTCTCAACTGAAATATTCAACATTAAGCTACTTTCTAAAAAAGAAAGTAAAAGTTACAAGCGTAATATGATGAGAAAAAGTGAATATTTTTCATCAATAACGTTGATATTATAAGATCAATAAATCAAATGCTGTGGATAGAAGATTATTCCGCTGAATGATTATGTTTAGTGATATTAAAACTTGTAACTTTCATCAAAGTGTGGTGGTATTCATGGATGATGTAACGATTTTACTGTGATTACTAATAATTGCAATAGGCTAGATCTACAATAAATTATATAAGTAGGCTTAACATAACCAGTAAAAAACCACATGCCTGAACAATGTTTTGTAACGAATGAGGATGGACTCAATAATTTGTCATTTGATGAATGAGGATAGCAGCATAGCATGAAAGCAAAGCTATGCTAGGCAAGGCAATGTCATTGACCTCCAACACCGAAATCAAGGAAGAAAGAACTGTCTATGATGCTACCAGTGAAGAGTTTACTAGTCACTACTTGGCGTTCATAGAGCAAGTTGCTTCTTCTACAATACGTCAATAAATTAATGACTCTTTATGAGTAGTGATGAGTGCAAAGTGAATATTAATTCTTATTGAGGTATTCAATTATTATCGAGATGCGATAGCCAATTGAAATTACCTCTTGGATTGATTATTAAAACAGTAAATTATTCAATGAATGGATTCATTACTTCCTCATCAATATTCATTTATTAAATTATCACATCCTAATAACTTGTGAAGCATCAAGGAATTCACACATCATACCAGTATTAATATTCTACATGTGAATGACATGATGTAAATAACGAACCGACACCAGGATAGAATCTGCTAAAAAATAAGAACGCAATTTAAGCGGGTCATTCGCTTTCCGATTTGTTGTCTAACTTGTTGGATCGTTTCCACCACTCACGCTCCGACTTGTTTTCTAACTTCAGTTTAGTCAGATGGGAAACAAAGGGGAAAAAGGCTAGTCGCATGTCGGACCTTCGTATTGGATCTCTAGATGATCCACCTCGTCCGACTAGACTTCCAACATGCAGCCAGGCTTCCAAAAACTCATTCACGGTCCGATATCGGATCCAACATTGGACGACAAGCTGAACAATAAATCGGACAGTAGATGATCTGCTTGATGAAAAGGCTGCTAATGTTAATTCTGAGCTTTAGAAAAATCGAATTTAATCATTACAGTTGTTTTCTCTTTGCTTTAAATTGAACGAACGTTATTAATGAATTCCAATTGATGTTATTCATTAGGATTTGAGGTTAATTTTAGTTCATGAAGCAAATTATCTTATTTCAACAAATCTTATTTCATATATTTTAGGGAGAAATTTCTATTACCAAAATAGAATGTATAAATTGAACGAACGATATTAAACGACTACGGTCCATTAGATTAATGGACATAGAAAACTCATAATATCTAAAACAACTACAAATTTACGAATTTCGGTTTATTAGATAATTACAGCTAAGATTAGTCAATGCTTATAAAGCCGAGTATCAATTTGATTTGAAAAAGCGATTGATAAATTTTAGAGTTAAATCCTAATTGAGTTGTATCCAATAAATTTAGCAAATCAATTAGGATCTCAATTTAATACTGATTGTTAAGATCAATTGATCAGATCTGAATCAAGGAAGGCAAATCAAAGAAAAATATAAACAGCCAATGCAATCAACCAATATAAACCAAAACAAACAAACCAGATTCATGCATGTTAACTTTCTTGTCTAGAGTTTGTTTGCTGATCCATGTACTTTAGAGTATGATCTTGATTGAATCATCAAGAGCTGAAACAATCTATAAACAAAAAACATCAGACTCTATACTGTGATGAACAAACTGAAGGCAATAGAGTTTGAGCGTTGAGTGTCAACATGCTTAACCAAGCCCTGCAAAACAGATGAAGGAAGCGAGATAAAGTGAGTAAGATATAGAGCCTGAAAGCGAGTGTGACAGAGATAGATTGTGAGTAAGCGGTTTTGAGGGATTAGGAGCAACGAGCAAAGCTTCTCAAGAAATAACTCGCCTTTTAGCTTCACGAGTTCAGATCTTCACAGCTTATGAATCTCCAGTATTTATGAAACCACTTACAGAATAAAGTGACAAATTGCTAGTTACAACTCGAGGATGGGTGGTGACTGCAAAACTACAGAGTTGCATTTTGGAACTCAAACTTTAATAATGTTTCATAGGAAGGAAGTTTGCATATTGAACAAGTTTACCAAACTGCAAAGAATTGAACAAGATTTGTTCATTGAACAAGTTCATTAAATAGAATATTTTTCACTTCTCTATTTTAGCTGTGATCAGAGATATATTATTAGAGTTTGATTGAGTTATTATTTATCTCCAGTCAGGTTCATACCGAAGTATACTCGGTATACTCGTAGATTACAAGTTTGCAAACTATGATCATATATAGGAACTATACTTAGAATAGATCTTCTAAGTTATAAAGTTATCATACTAACTTATTGTTGAAGCATTCAACGAATTTATATAAATAATTTTGACAATCGTCTCATTAAGTATCAATAAATACAATGATTGTGGTACTAAATAGTAAAGCACAGTACGTGATTGGTTGTTTGAAGGAGAACAGGCTCATTTTAACGGAAAATCTAATAATATGAGGAATTTAAACAGATTTCCAGGACTGCTAATGTGAAATTGATTATTAAATTGGAAGCTGTATTGTCAATTATAAAAAGTAGGAGTTAGGAGTGTTACCACTCGTGGAGGGTGACTACTCTTGTAGAGTCGACTCCTCTAAGTAGCATTTATAAGTTCTTAAATCGCTTCCAGGTGGTTCGGGACCCACCTACATCCACTCTTCAGTTCGTATCATCATTCGTCTATTACCCACGCACAATGAGGAGCTCATTACCCAGAGCGCATGAGGATATTTACCTCAGTCAAAAAAAGGTGTAGGAAGTAAAGAGTCGTCTTTAGAATGTTTTGAAACAACAATCTATACATTTATTTGGTTATTAATCGAAAATGCCAGTCTAATTTGAGCTCTATGTCGGTAAATCGATTACCGTGTTTCAAATGCTCACTTGTTTTATTGGAGTTACATTTCTTATTGATTGATTGATTTTTTATTGATTCATACAATAAGTACATCATCAAAATGATGGGAAGAGAAAAAATAATATGATTCTATTTTCTATGAAAAGTTCTCGATTTCCAACCACAGTACTAGCAAATTGTTAAATATAGTCTAAATAGATTAGCCAATATCAGGATTGATGGAAAATTGAGAAAGAATGATGAAAAAATCAGTAGGAGGATAGTTCGAGGCACTTTCATGTTACTAGGAGTCCATCATGTTCACGTAAATGATGAAGTTTTCTCGATTTTCAATCTCTCTAGAATAAACGGTAACCAATTGAATTAAATCATGTCCATCCTATTACGAATTGTTCGCAATTTGTACAGGAATTACAGCACAACTGAATGCATGGCGAATGCAAGGAATGAACCCGAGCAAACACAGTTCGGGACTGCGTGGACTAAAAAAAACTACAATCTACTTGTTGGGAGTAACACCGACATTATTCCCATAGCAATAATTAACACGACTACGTGAAAGAACTGCTCAACAATGTTGACTGTTATGAGAGAGAGAGAGAGATAGAATAGGGGAGAAAAAGCGTTAAAAAAAGAGAGACTGTTGAAAGTGGGTGGTGGGAGCAGGTATTTTACCCTGAAAACAGTGGTATGTTAGTGTGGATGAGAGAGTAAAAAAGAGACTATCGAAAGTGGAGTGAGGGTACAGGCATATTAGCCTGAAAACACAGAGTGTTATTAGGTGGAGAGCTCGCTTCCGCGTGTGTTATGATAGCTGTTTGTGCGACACCCTTTAGGTCGGCCTTTATGAACAAATAAAAGGGCCCAAATAGATACTAATCTCGGGAAGGGGATAATTATTTCGGAGACCACCACACTGTCTAACAGCAGAAGCATTATGCGGCGTACAAGTGGTGGGGAGGCGGGTGGGAAAAGCCGGGAAGTGCGGTAGTCATAAATACAGCTCTGAGCTTTTGTTTCAGTAAACGCAGGTAGACTACAGTTTATCTAGTGAGACAATTAAGTTTTCCAACTTGTCGTCGGATCACTTCCAGGCATAAACTGACTTGTTTTTTGAAGTAATGGTGCTAAGCGCCCTTAATATACGATCAATGTATTAGTTATAGTCTATTTAAGTGCACAATCGAATTCAAATTCTTTATTCAACAAACCAAGCATAGTATACAAACATTTGTTGATAGCCAATATGGTCCTCAAGGGTCTATATCTGAGTTGACAAATCAGTAGTCAATTAAAGACATTTATACTAAAAGATCAATTAGATGGTACACCATATTTGATACAATATGCAAATAATATAGATCATATGATATACTACAAAAGTCAGTAGAATAAATAAATTTATACACTGAAAAAATGAATTGTACAATGTACAATTTATCGGGTAGAATGAAATTCTAACTACATGTTTTTTTTAAATATTATTTCTATAAGCCCTTAACACTCGTGCAATCAGAATACTAATTGTAGTAGCTTGGAAGAGCTGATATCAGGTGTATCAAACTTTTAACTACATTCTACCATAGAGAAAATGTAGTATATATGCTATCTTTTCATATCTATCTTTGGCTTAGAATGGTGGTGTAGAATCACAGAGAAAATATAGTGCTTTCTTTATAGTATAGCATATATACTATATTATCTCTGTGATTGTACACCACCATTCTAAATCAAAGAGAAAACAACTTCTATAAAATTAAATTTTGCTATGCAAAGCGTAACATTTAGCTTTAGACAGCGATAGGAGATGAACTTTGGTGTAAGTTAAAACCAAATAGGAACAGATTGGTTCAAATATTCTTATGTATCCATTATTCAATATAGAGACCTAATACGCCAGTATTGGACTCGCCAGTTTAAAGAGAACTGTATATTTTAAGAGATTTCGTAAAAAGTCCAGTGGTCTAAAATAAAAATCATTCAAGATTAATACCAAATGAAAACAAAATTATTGTGCCGAAATTAGCTCTCAAGGTTCTCACGCCAAACCAAAGTTTTCCTAATCAGAAAATTATTACGTCCTTGACTATTTTCCCTGAATATAGGCTATGCGAATCAAGAAAAATCTCTCTGCTCAAGCTCCCCCAGAATAAAACTTGAAAATTTTATATTTTACATTCCAACATCTATCTATGCGAGTATACTAGTATTTTCAAAAGCATTCTGTATCAATTTCTACAATAAAGATAGGGAAACCTTACGTTTTCACTGTTAGTTGCGTTGATAGAGAATCTAACTTTAGTTATAAGTTTTCAACACAATGAAATTATAATATTTCTCAATTATATACATGTTGATAGGTCAATCTTTAAGACAAAAACTCAGAAAAATATACTAGCCTTTGATGAACAATGAATAATTCAGTGAATTCAATGATTCAGTCAACTTCACACGTTAATATGTTATTACAGGTCAGAGAAGTAGGCAAGTTGTAGCATTAATTAGATGGAAGAAATTGGCAAGTCATATAATTTGCATTCTTGTATTAATTATGTACAGAGAGTGATATCCTCCTGGATATAGTTGTAGGCATAACGTTCAAGTACGAATTGACGAAATATTTCAATTGAATTGCTGACAGCTCTTGGAAATTACCATAGTATACAGCTCTTGAATATTATTATTAATAAATATTCAATTATTAATGAATTTTATCGGAATCATGGAGCTCTATGGTTTAATGAATCGAATCAGTTAGTAATAATTTAATAATAATTGTAATAGATGATTACTATTCTAAAATTCCCTGAGGAGCTTAAACTATTGACGATTTTTGTAATTTGAGAGTTATCAGTTGTGAATGACTCACGTTTTGTCATGAATTGATGTAATTGTATCCAACACACACCTGTAACAAAGAAACAATCTATTAGTTATCTTTAAATAAAAATTACCTTGATATCAAAATATTTATGTGAAACTTCTAAATTCTAACGGTTAAATTAGATCATCTACATATGGAACAATCATGGATCATGAAGAATATAATTCTAATTTGGGAACTGAAATTACATTGCTCAGAAGTTACTTTTTCATATAAGATTGTTAATTAAAACGCACTTTCACAATAATGTGAACTTTGTTTATTGCTTTTTATCTCTACTAATACTGTGAAGTATCCAATGTGAAAAAGTGTAAACCAAATTTGATAAGGTGAATGAAAAAGCAAATTCTGTCTTGATACAAAATTTTCACACTTTTTACTTTCCTTGCCCTATTACCATAGGTAAGGAAAGTATTGCTTTCCGAAAAAAATTAAGGTACCCAATTTCTGAATTTCTATACGTTTCAAGGTCCCCTGAGTCCAAAAAAATGGTTTTTCTGTGTGTGTGTGTGTGTGTGTGTGTGTGGTGTGTGTGTGTGTGTGTGTTGTGTGTGTGTGTGTTGTGTGTGTGTGTGTGTGTGTGTTGTGTGTGTGTGTGTGTGTGTGTGTTGTGTGTGTGTGTGTGTGGTGTGTGTGTGTGTGTGTGTGTGTGTGTGTGTGAGTGTGTGTGTGTGGTGTGTGTGTGTGTGTGCGTGTGTGTGCGTGTGTGTGTGTGTGTTGTGTGTGTGTGTGTGGTGTGTGTGTGTGTGTGTATGAGTGTATGTGGGTCTGTGTACATGATATCTCATCTCCCAATTAACGGAATGACTTGAAATTTGGAACTTAAGGTCCTTACCTTAGCTATATCAACTGCCACAAGTCCCATATCTGTAAAACTTTCAGGAGCTCCACCCCATCTATGCAAAGTTTGATTTTAGATTTCCAATTATCAGGTCTCAGATATAATTTAAACGAAAGATTTCGAGTGGAAAAGATTGAGATTGAAAATCTCTTCAAATAATGTTTCCACCTAAAATTGAGAATAAGCTTGAAATTTGAGAAAATGTGATTATTAAATTGCAAACTGTTGATTCTATCAAATCATTCACTATGAAGAAATAGCAGATCTCGAGTGTATCCAGCGTTATTGTTCTGTCACCAGCTGGCTCAGATCTTCAAATAGTAGACTTGAGATGCACGTGAACACTATAGCGTCAGGTGATCAATTTTTATAACGGCAAGGAAAGTTGTGTGAGTGCGCCACACCCGATTTTTTATATTAAGATTGTTAATCAAAAAGCACTTTCACAATGAAAACTTCGTCTATTACTCTCCACTAATACTATGAAGTATCCAATGTGGAAGAATGTACACAAATTTTGAAAAGGTACATGGAAGTCTAAATTCTGTCTTATTACAAAATTTTCACTATTATTAGAATCAATTTTATCATAAGAGATATAGGTGTAAAATATCATTGTAGTCTTCATAATAATTTATTCAAATCAAGATTATTCTCTTGGCGTAATTCACGGTATTGATGCACACTCCGATTATTAGAATTCATGCAATTAGAAATTATCGGAAAACATGATTTGATCATTGAAACATAAGTTATGATCAATTGTTACTACTACTACCAGTGGGTTGAACATATTATAATATTATATCTGGTGTCTGCTCTTCTAGGTTTAGATGTCACCAAATTACAAAAACTTCAAAGTTATGATATTGAAATGCTTTTAAGGAATTGATCTGTCATATTCCTTTAACCTTCTCATCATATTGGGAGGTTCATGTGAAAGTGGGGTTTATTCGTTGAAGTGAATTGGGCACTTATCCAAGTCAGAGAAGTGAGTGGTCCTATCCAGACCTATAAATCTTCAGGACCCTCTCCCTTCAAATATGTTTCCACGAAATTTCATCATCAATATTGGCTTCATAGCAGTGACAGACTCGCGTATATCAATAATTTTAGCAATCACCTTTTTTCAAATTGATGGCTCCATCAATGATTCTACGATTGATATTTGAAACCACAACCTGATATTATAATACTATTATAACTTAATACTGGATACGGAAGGAATTCTTTCCTTACAAATAACGAGATTCGTCTGAACTCTAATGAAAATATTATCTGAATCACAAATGTAATTTCAAATTCAAATTCATATTGGAGAAGCAAATAAATTATTTTAACATTATTTTTTATTCATTCGTTTTGAGTTATCATTATTATCATCTTCAGTTTAGTTCAAGCTTTCTTAAATAATAATTGAGAGAATAATTTGTTTTCGATAATAACTTTCAAATATATAATATTGAACAAAATATATTATATTTCATTTGAGATATTATAATTCCGGGTTTTACATCATTATCAATCTCTCGTGAACCCTTGTTCATACATTTACCAATAATATTTCTAGTAGGCTCTAGCTTAGAATAAGCAGAGAGGTGCAGACAGAACGAGTTAATATTTCGGTTAATATTTAGTTAGTAAGTCTCGGTTAATATTTCTATTTAGATCGATGCCACAAAACAGTTGCCAATGATAAAAACATTTTGAATCATTGAGTCATTCAGTGAATTCAATGATTCAGTCGACTTCACACGTTAATATGTTATTACAGGTCAGAGAAGTAGGCAAGTAGTAGCATTAGATAGATAAATGACTTTTTTTAGATAGATAAATTAGACATTAATTAGATACAAAATATTGATACAAAGTATTGATACAAATTAGATACAAAGATTAATTAGATACATTAATTAGATGGAAGAAATTGAAAAGTCATATAATTTGCATTCTTGTATTAATTATGTATAGAGAGTGATATCCTCCTGGATATAGTTGTAGGCATAACGTTCAAGTATGAATTGACGAAATATTTCAATTGAATTGCTGACAGCTCTTGGAAATCACCATAGTATACAGGTCTTGAATATTATTATTAATAAATATTCAATTATTAATGAATTTTATCGGAATCATGGAGCTCTATGGTTTAATGAATCGAATCAGTTAGTAATAATTGTAATAGATGATTACTATTCTAAAATTCCTTGAGGAGCTTAAACTATTGACGATTTTTGTAATTTGAGAGTTATCAGTTGTGAATTACTCACGTTTTGTCATGAATTGATGTAATTGTATCCAACACACACCTGCAACAAAGAATCAATCTATTAGTTATCATTAAATAAAAACTACCTTGATGTCAAAATATTTATGTGAAACTTCTAAATTCTAACGGTTAAATTAGATCATCTACATATGGAACAATCATGGATCATGAAGAATATAATTCTTATTTGGGAACTGAAATTACATTGCTCAGAAGTTACTTTTTCATATAAGATTGTTAATTAAAACGCACTTTCACAATAATGTGAACTTTGTTTATTGCTTTTTATCTCTACTAATACTGTGAAGTATCCAATGTGAAAAAGTGTAAACCAAATTTGATAAGGTGAATGAAAAAGCAAATTCTGTCTTGATACAAAGTTTTCACACTTTTTACTTTCCTTGCCCTATTACCATAGGTAAGGAAAGTATTGCTTTCCGAAAAAAATTAAGGTACCCAATTTCTGAATTTCTATACGTTTCAAGGTCCCCTGAGTCCAAAAAAATGTTTTTTTTTTGTGTGTGTGTGTGTGTGTGTGGTGTGTGTGTGTGTGTGTGTGTGTGTGTGTGTGTGTGTGCGCATGTGTGTGTATGAGTGTATGTGGGTCTGTGTACATGATATCTCATCTCCCAATTAACGGAATGACTTGAAATTTGGAACTTAAGGTCCTTACCTTAGCTATATCAACTGCCACAAGTCCCATATCTGTAAAACTTTCAGGAGCTCCACCCCATCTATGCAAAGTTTGATTTTAGATTTCCAATTATCAGGTCTCAGATATAATTTAAACGAAAGATATCGAGTGGAAAAGATTGAGATTGAAAATCTCTTCAAATAATGTTTGGTAACATTTCCACCTAAAATTGAGAATAAGCTTGAAATTTGAGAAAATGTGATTATTAAATTGCAAACTGTTGATTCTATCAAATCTTTCTCTATGAAGAAATAGCAGATCTCGTGTGTATCCAGCGTTATTGTTCTGTCACCAGCTGGCTCAGATCTTCGAATAGTAGACTTGAGATGCACGTGAACACTATAGCGTCAGGTGATCAATTTTCATAACGGCAAGGAAAGTTGTGTGAGTGCGCCACACCCGATTTTTCATATTAAGATTGTTAATCAAAAAGCACTTTCACAATTGCACAAATGAAAACTTCGTCTATTACTCTCCACTAATACTATGAAGTATCCAATGTGGAAGAATGTACACAAATTTTGAAAAGGTACATGGAAGTCTAAATTCTGTCTTTTTACAGAATTACAAAATTTTCACTATTATTAAAATCAATTTTATCATGAGAGATATAAGTTTAAAATATCACTGTAATCTTTATAATGATTTATTCAAACCAAGATTATTTTCTTGATCTAATTCACGGTATTGATGCACACTCCGATTATTAGAATTCATGCAATTAGAAATTATCGGAAAACATGATTTGATCATTGAAACATAAGTTATGATCAATTGTTACTACTACTACCAGTGGGTTGAACATATTATAATATTATATCTGGTGTCTGGTCTTCTAGGTATAGATGCCACCAAATTACAAAAACTTCAAAGTTATGATATTGAAATGCTTTTAAGGAATTGATCTGTCATATTCCTTTAACCTTCTCATCATATTGGGAGGTTCATGTGAAAGTGGGGTTTATTCGTTGAAGTGAATTGGGCACTTATCCAAGTCAGAGAAGTGAGTGGTCCTATCCAGACCTATAAATCTTCAGGACCCTCTCCCTTCAAATATGTTTCCACGAAATTTCATCAATATTGGCTTCATAGCAGTGACAGACTCGCGTATATCAATAATTTTTGCAATCGCCTTTTTCAAATTGATGGCTCCATCAATGATTCTACGATTGATATTTGAAACCACAACCTGATATTATAATACTATTATAACTTAATACTGGATACGGAATAACGAGATTCGTCTGAACTCTAATGAAAATATTATCTGAATCACAAATGTAATTTCAAATTCAAATTCATATTGGAGAAGCAAATAAATTATTTTAACATTATTTTTTATTCATTCGTTTTGAGTTATCATTATTATCATCTTCAGTTTAGTTCAAGCTTTCTTAAATAATAATTAAGAGAATAATTTGTTTTCGATAATAACTTTCAAATATATAATATTGAACAAAATATATTATATTTCATTTGAGATATTATAATTCCGGGTTTTACATCATTATCAATCTCTCGTGAACCCTTGTTCATACATTTACCAATAATATTTCTAGTAGGCTCTAGCTTAGAATAAGCAGAGAGGTGCAGACAGAACGAGTTAATATTTCGGTTAATATTTAGTTAGTAAGTCTCGGTTAATATTTCTATTTAGATCGATGCCACAAAACAGTTGCCAATGATAAAAACATTTTGAGTCATTGATAGAGATATAGGAGGTCGATCGCAAGCTACATTACATATCGACCTGACCGTTTTGTTAGTACCCTTAGCCCAAGAATAAGCGTATTAATCTATGATTTCTCCATATATTATGGCTCTAGCTAACAGAGATGTAACACCAAGATGTTCACATCACTCTAGAGGCAAACGAGGATTAGGTTCAATTTTTTTTAAAGAAGTTTATAGTAATATATTTCGAATGTTGCATTTACTTGGAGCATAATAATTGTAATATACTTTCTAGATTCAATGCAACATTCTACAATATTGTCTTAAAATGGCACCTGCTGAAAACCTACTGGTTAAGCAGGATCCAATATTTTATATTTATGCCAATAAATTGAATGATATTTCCATTGGTTCAAGTCATAGACTTGCTTCCTGCTCATTGCTCATTCATCCAAACGAAGCATGAAAAAGTTATCATCAGATTGATGATTCAACTTGGATTCTTGTTCCCTATAGATAAGCCGTATGATATAATCAGAAAGCAATTCGTCTACTATACTCTCTGAATACTATAGATAGAGTTCGGAACAAGAGTCTAGCACACTTCCAAGTATTTGGGCCAAAGTTTCGGGTTCTGAGCAAGCAAACACTTCCTCTGGTGCGGTCTCCCTGTCTAAATGTTTTGATGTCTCATTCCACTGACAGTCAAAAGGATCATAACCGTCACAATTTTGCTATTGCCTTATTGTTTTCGAAAACAAGTGATTTTCGATCGTGGTAGGAGCTTTCAAAACATTTTCTGTAGACAATATCATTGATTTGAATATTCCAATTTTTTTAAATATCTTTATCAAGTGAACAAACAATCTGTTATTCTCTGTGAATATTTGGAATCCTTACATGGATATATTCAGAAGAATTATGGAGGAAATTAAATATTTAAAGGAATTAAAATATTTAATAATTATGGAGGAAAAAATTCAAAATTGATAATGTACAAATAGCATCTGTCCATTTTTGTCCAAACATTGCTGTAGACTCCTGTGAGAAGTTGAGTGCCCCGTGTGAGAAATTTCCTTACCTTATCTGCTACGGAGATAACGTTGTTGCATAAATATAAGTTTCTGTAGCAATGGTGAATAATGGACTGTTAGGTGTGGCCAATAGTCGAAACTTCATTATTGTCCCTTACTTTTTTTTAAAAAGGTCACTGTCAATTCAGATCGTTTTCTTCTAATAATACTATGCGTTTTTCTGCCACAATATTGAGAATATGACATTTCAACCTTGATACTTCCAATATGTCATAAATCAAGAGACCCTAGGAATTTCTAAAGCATACCTTCTCTGGGCGCCTCATTTCGGTGCGAAGAGAAGTGGAGTGGAATACTCATTATTACTAGACCTGTTTCTCATGAGCTACCTAAAGGCTCGAGTATTCACACTTACACTTGAAGCCCTGAGTGAGATAATAACACAGGAAATTTGACATTATTATGATTTGAGTTAAGGAGGCAGTGGTGGGTTTCGACCTGTTGTCTCCAAAGAGATATTGTAAAATAAATAAATTCGAGCGATACTAAGTGCAACGCTCCAGATGAGAATGGACAACTTCTCACAATGTCAAGAGAAGTGTATGGACAGAAACGGGTGCAATTTTGCATATGCTATTTTTGTACGTAATCAATTTTACTAATATATTCCTCTCTAATCATAAAAATGACAACATTGTAAGGTACAAACTGAAAGAAAAAATGTAACGGTCTTGATTTCCGTTCAAAAATGAGTGTGTAACTGCTAGATATTTCAAATTATCTATACTTCATTGCCCAAACCTGTAATGAATTGACAAATATATTTTGTTTGCTCGACGATTGATCACAACTCTCTTATTACCTATTCACTTTCGAATTCAATGATTTCACAGCTAATATATAGATACTTGTTGCATCACTCCTAAATAAATCATTCCGAAACTAGGATCCAATAATATTAAAATTCACAATTTTATTTTTTCCAAGACGTTTGATTTTCAACTACATTCCTGACAGCTCTTGAAGAAACGATTCAATCATGGAATCACGAAACTTCGAACATTATTGGGATCATGAAACTCCATTTCATCTCATGTGAAGACGTCCAAGTGAGCAGACATCTTGACATCGCACATACAAGTACGTAAACATCCATGTATCATCTGAGTTTTTTGTGACATGGCAATAGAAGGACGGCAATTACCATTTCAATACCCCAACAGACAAGGATGGTGAATGGAGAAGCGACTCCTCAACTGTCAGGAAACACACTTTCTCTTCTTTTTCTGCGAGTTTCACTTTTTTCTGCTTCGGATATCACGTTGTTTGCTGTTTATTGTCGGACGCCACATTTGCGCCAACTTCTGCACTAAATCTGTCATTCATGTTCAGCTTTTGAAAGGATTGCAAAATATAGCATCAATAGAATGCCATTAATCCACCAATAGTAATGAATCTTCTTTTGAATTGCTAATATAAAACCAAAATATGGTAGTTACTGGAAAAGTTTGTGAAAAACATAATTTATGTTAGTTTTTACAGATAGAGGTATTCAATATTCATTACAACATTACTGCTGCCAGCATCAACGCAACGACCAATATATTATGTCATTGGGTTCAAATTTATTTCTTGTTCCTCCATTGCCATTATCATTTCCCTCTCCATTCCTGATAAAGTTCAAATATTCATTCTTGCTTCTCATTCATGTTATCTTCCTCACTCTCATCGTTTATCACTCTTTTATAATTTATTCATTTCCTTTTTCACCTTATTTTCGTAATTCAAATGTTTTAATTTGGAGGTGAATTGGTTCATATTGTTTTATAATATAATCTTACATTACAATAAATGGGCATCTGCTTAAGATATGGAATGAACAGAATCTCATAGTCTACAACCTCCACATGATTGAGTTTGAAAATGAAATAGTTGATTAATTAGGTATTGAGCATCTTGATAAATTTTATCAAGATTGAAAAAGCATGCTTTACGTTTTCTTACTCATTTTCGAGAGTCTTGACCATTATGCCCAAACGACTATATTATCAATCATGACTCTATTATACCTTCCAATAATTTCTATGGTTTTATATTATAATCCTTGCGTTTTAGGGCTTTCACGTTTTCATAGAAGAATAATATTCATGCTCAGAACAAATTTTGTCTGTCTTATTTAAAAAATTGAGATGATCGGAGCTGCTTTCTTTAATTGTGAAATTAGTATTTTTATACTCTAGTGTTTCGGATGAACACGTTAAGCCGTCGGTCCCGGCTGCCTAAAAAGCAGTCGTTAGGTCATGTCAGAGGCACTGAAATTGATCAGTTGCGACCTGAAAACTCTGAAACCAGACCTGAGCCAACCAGGTCACTCGATATTATTATTATTATTATTATTATTATTATTGTCATTTTCAAGCTAGGAGATTTGGATTCTTTTAAATTGATGTTAGAAACATTGAGTAACATTAGAGCTGGAACATGGAATGAACGAAGTGGAAATTTCATTCGTATTGGTTTACTAGATTCAAAATGTTCTTTTTCAAAATAGAGAATAAGAAGTAATAAATAGGAATAGAAAAGAAAAGTGAATTCATTCAGTCTTTGAAAATCACGATCTGAATCTATTCAAACGCACAAATCTAACAAGAAGTTGCACCGAAATAGCAATTAGGTGTGTGGTGATACACATTACCAATAGACTATTAAAAAAACACTTCACTATGAAGAATATTAATAGAATTAATAAACATTTGTCAAAAGTCAATCGGCACTACGCTGTGATATTTTACTGAGTTGTATACTTCTAAATCAGACATAATAATTGTAGTCAATATTCATTAGGTGATTTTTGGAAATAGTGATTGGAAGCTGTTTGGAGAGTTGAATAACAGAGTTGTTGATTTTCGAGAGTTGACATATAAAAGAGGAATGAAGCAGAGCAGAGAAGAATGGTGATTGTGCTGTCATATCAGCGGTTGGACCTTTTTGATTGATGGCTTCATTCATGTAGAAATTCCCAATTAAGGTCCATTTTCGATAGCAGTTTCTGACACCATATAAATACTGTATGGAGGTAAAATAATTTACCACCAACATGAGGTGTTGATAACTTATTCAATTTCCACAGATATTTCTGTATTTGAAATTGATCACTTTCAATAAGAAATCAATAGTGCTTGAAATAAAGTACATATTCATAGAGGTTGAATATAGTTTATGTATTCGGAAATTCAGAGTGTTAACAATGATTTTTCTAAGCTTAACTCTGTGTCTGTCTCATAACCCACTAGGGTTGTGTGGCAGAGAGGATCAAGAGTCCCAACTCCACCCTAAATAAAGGCAATTATTCAATTCAATTCATTTCAACCCGGCATTTTTAATGTTTTGGTGCATTGCGATTCATAAAAATAAAAAAATTCAGGATTCCAATTTCAGTAATAACTTGTGTTAGTATTAATGAAAATCGCATGCTTTCTCAACAGCTACTTGGCCACAAATTTCAACTGATACATAAATGAAGAGAACCAGCAGGGTTATCCTTCCCGGGGTTCTATTGGCAGAGACTTGATGTTAGTTTAAACATTGATGAAGATTATATCATATTTATTTTATGATATCGATAAAATATTTAAGTTGTAATACTGTGTAAAATCTTATAATTAATTTTCAATATAAAGACTAACTAGAAGAAATACTGACGAACATTGTTCCTCGAACATTTTCTCGGAAAATATACGATCGTGTAATCAACTATCAAGATGGCAGAAAAAAGTATAAACATTTATCCTTCCTGATTCTATTTCAAACGAAAATTGAATTGGATCATATGATTCGCCAGAATAGCAAAATTCTCAACACCGATCATTGATGCCTTCCATAAAGTTTTGAGATTGGTTGAACTCTGTCAATCCATAATAAGAAAGAAGAATACTTCTACTACTACTTGGACATTTCAAATTTACAAAATAATTTCATCGATCTTTCTTAAAATGATTCCATTTCGAACAAAAATTGAATTGGAAAATCTTGATTGCAATATTCTCAACTCCGATTATTGATGACTTCCATAAGGTTTTGAGATTGGTTGAACTCTGTCAATCCATAAGAAAGAAGAATATTTCTACTACTAATTTCTAATTTACAAAATCATTCCATCAATCTTCAGAAAGATAATCATTGAGAATCAATAATTGAGAAAGAAAGGAAAAGATGCTAATGATGTGAAGTATGCATGGATCGATGAAAAGAAGAGCAGACTTGTCTAAAGCAAGCAAATATTGAGTGCAGAATAACCAGAGAGCCGGGACTTAGAGCTGATCCCTGAAGTACTCCACCCAGTTCGAGTGTTCATTCTTATACAAAATGAGCGAAACATCTGATTCTGTTTCCCTTAACGCAGGAAAACTTCCCACGCAGAACATTAGACGGGAGACCCGATCTGCCACAGGCAAATAACGCTACTGCTGCCTTGTCAACTGGAAAATATGTTTTTCCTGTTTTCCCGTTCCCCTCAACTCGTCTCACCAGCAGGTTCGTTCCCTTATCACGTCATTGTTGTTCCTGTTTCTGAAGAGTTTGCAAAATAAAGCAGTTCGAGAGTGTTTCATGTCGTGAAATTATCTTTTCAA
This sequence comes from Nilaparvata lugens, assembly GCF_014356525.2. NCBI lineage: Eukaryota > Metazoa > Arthropoda > Insecta > Hemiptera > Delphacidae > Nilaparvata > Nilaparvata lugens. Next base: position 16,692,325 of record NC_052514.1, read on the forward strand.
TAGAATTTCTATGGGCTTGTGGTAAAATTCAGTTTCATTAAGTAGTTTCCTTATTTGGTGAAAATTCTGGAAGCGGGATGTTGTTTGTGATTCCTTTATAGTAGAAAATCTGAAGAGGGTAATATATGGAAGATCTCATATGTCAGTCAATAATAATATGAGCCTGTAGTATTTTAAAAGAATGAACAACAAACTGGTCTAGGAGACCGAGCGGTTCACAGCAGTGACAGTACAAGGCAAATGGTGCCACTCTCCAATACATATCAGTATTAATTTGTTTATATTGTTGAAATGTAGATTGATAGAAGTGTAGAGATAGCGGTGAATAGTGAATACAGTTTGATAATTCATGGATTTTGAACATCTACGGTGAAAGTAATGAGTCATGAAATCTGTTAAATAAATAGAAAAATCATTTCAGCAATGTAATCCCAGTTTAAAAAAACTCCTCCCTTCCCTTGCACAATATGGAAGAAATTTATTACGAGCTTCACTCACAACAAAGGTTTCCCTCTTTACAAGACGGATTTCAATCTGTTGATTTTTGAAAATTTGAGAGAATATAACGAATGGAGTAAAATTAAAAATAACATGACTGAAAAGTAGACTATCACACTCATGTTATCAAAAGAATTGTATTGCTGTAGGTAGATATAATAAACTGCTACTGTGCATTATTTTATTCCGATGAATGTTGCTTTGGATTCACCCAAAATAATTTGCCAAAAATACTCTCTTTGTGCAGAATATAAACAACATAATACATAACGTGGACGAACAAACTCAAGCTCTTTTCTTCTCACAATTAAATTATTAATTCCAAATTCAATTAGCAACTACAAGTACTTCAACATTTTTATTTCTCTCTATTACCACAACTCAAAGTACCGTATCGTCGCATACTTTCTCATTTTCAATTATAATCACCTATCATCAAGATTCGAATTGTTTAGTATTGTTTATTATTTACTTTATTATCATGGTTTCTTGTTCCTTATCCGTCCTTATTCTTCTCCTTCTCAACCTTCCCCTCATTCATTATAATCTATTTTGTATTATGTTTTCTTATTTTCTCTCTCATTCCTTCCTATTCTATTATATAATTCAGAGCTTTCCCGTTTTTCAACCTCACCCTCTTATTTCTCCTTCATTGATCCCAGCCGAATGAACTTCCCATTCTCTCTGGTTGATGCAGAGTAGACTAATCAAATCGGTAACGGAATTCGGAAGTATAGTAGATGAGAGAGAGGGTGAGAAAGGGTGGGTGGAGGAAAGTGGAAGAAAATTGAATCCGAACAAAAGATGGGTATCCTTCGCCTAAACCCCCCCTCCCACAACACCACCACACACTCACAACATCCCAGCTCTTACCCGAAAACCAGTACAACAACAAGCCAGCCGAATTCATTTTCCTTTGTTTCACATGAGGACTTGACATCATCATACGAAGACAGCTTTTCCACCGAGAGAACTTTCAAAAAGGTTTTCCTTCCCTTATTCACAGTAATAAAGGATGAGTCAGACTGGCCACTGAGGAACCCTCTCACAAGAGGCGAAACGATGCTTGTGGCCAACTCAACTCATATGTTATTCATATCCCGCTTCCACTTCTTGGCAAATCTTGTGGAAATTTCTCAAGAATCTCTTCAGAAATGTGTATTGACTATTCATGTCCGTGAATCATCCAAGTATGCAAATTATTTATAGGTATTGTGTAGCCAACCTCTTATTGATACAGACCGATCTCAGAGTCTCGAGCTCACAGCATAATATACGATCGTGTAATCAACTATCAAGATGGCAGAAAAAAGTATAAACAAGTATCCTTCCTGATTCTATTTCAAACGAAAATTGAATTGGAGAATAGCAAAATTCTCAACACCGATCATTGATGCCTTCCATAAAGTTTTGAGATTGGTTGAACTCTGTCAATCCATAATAAGAAAGAAGAATACTTCTACTACTACTTGGACATTTCAAATTTACAAAATAATTTCATCGATCTTTCTTAAAATGATTCCATTTCGAACAAAAATTGAATTGGAAAATCTTGATTGCAATATTCTCAACTCCGATTATTGATGACTTCCATAAGGTTTTGAGATTGGTTGAACTCTGTCAATCCATAAGAAAGAAGAATATTTCTACTACTAATTTCTAATTTACAAAATCATTCCATCAATCTTCAGAAAGATAATCATTGAGAATCAATAATTGAGAAAGAAAGGAAAAGATGCTAATGATGTGAAGTATGCATGGATCGATGAAAAGAAGAGCAGACTTGTCTAAAGCAAGCAAATATTGAGTGCAGAATAACCAGAGAGCCGGGACTTAGAGCTGATCCCTGAAGTACTCCACCCAGTTCGAGTGTTCATTCTTATACAAAATGAGCGAAACATCTGATTCTGTTTCCCTTAACGCAGGAAAACTTCCCACGCAGAACATTAGACGGGAGACCCGATCTGCCACAGGCAAATAACGCTACTGCTGCCTTGTCAACTGGAAAATATGTTTTTCCTGTTTTCCCGTTCCCCTCAACTCGTCTCACCAGCAGGTTCGTTCCCTTATCACGTCATTGTTGTTCCTGTTTCTGAAGAGTTTGCAAAATAAAGCAGTTCGAGAGTGTTTCATGTCGTGAAATTATCTTTTCAATAGAATTTCTATGGGCTTGTGGTAAAATTCAGTTTCATTAAGTAGTTTCCTTATTTGGTGAAAATTCTGGAAGCGGGATGTTGTTTGTGATTCCTTTATAGTAGAAAATCTGAAAGAGGGTAATATATGGAAGATCTCATATGTCAGTCAATAATAATATGAGCCTGTAGTATTTTAAAAGAATGAACAACAAACTGGTCTAGGAGACCGAGCGGTTCACAGCAGTGACAGTACAAGGCAAATGGTGCCACTCTCCAATACATATCAGTTTGTTTATATTGTTGAAATGTAGATTGATAGAAGTGTAGAGATAGCGGTGAATAGTGAATACAGTTTGATAATTCATGGATTTTGAACATCTACGGTGAAAGTAATGAGTCATGAAATCTGTTAAATAAATAGAAAAATCATTTCAGCAATGTAATCCCAGTTTAAAAAAACTTCTCCCTACCCTTGCACAATATGGAAGAAATTTATTACGAGCTTCACTCACAACAAAGGTTTCCCTCTTTACAAGACGGATTTCAATCTGTTGATTTTTGAAAATTTGAGAGAATATAACGAATGGTGTAAAATTAAAAATAACATGACTGAAAAGTAGACTATCACAATCATGTTATCAAAAGAATTATATTGCTGTAGGTAGATATAATAAACTGCTACTGTACATTATTTTATTCCGATGAATGTTGCTTTGGATTCACCCAAAATAATTTTCCAAAAATACTCTCTTTGTGCAGAATATAAACAACATAATATGTAACGTGGACGAACAAACTCAAGCTCTTTCCTTCTCACAATTAAATTATTAATTCCAAATTCAATTAGCAACTACAAGTACATCAACATTTTTATTTCTCTCTATTACCACAACTCAAAGTACCGTATCGTCGCATACTTTCTCATTTTCAATTATAATCACCTATCATCAAGATTTGAATTGTTTAGTATTGTTTATTATTTACTTTATTATCATGGTTTCTTGTTCCTTATCCGTCCTTATTCTTCTCCTTCTCACCCTTCCCCTCATTCATTATCATCTATTTTGTATTATGTTTTCTTATTTTCTCTCTCATTCCTTCCTATTCTATTCTATACTTCAGAGCTTTCCCGTTTTTCAACCTCACCCTCTTATTTCTCCTTCATTGATCCCAGCCGAATGAACTTGCCATTCTCTCTGGTTGATGCAGAGTAGACTAATCAAATCGGTAACGGAATTCGGAAGTATAGTAGATGAGAGAGAGGGTGAGAAAGGGTGGGTGGAGGAAAGTGGAAGAAAATTGAATCCGAACAAAAGATGGGTATCCTTCGCCTAAACCCCCCCTCCCACAACACCACCACACACTCACAACATCCCAGCTCTTACCCGAAAACCAGTACAACAACAAGCCAGCCGAATTCATTTTCCTTTGTTTCACATGAGGACTTGACATCATCATACGAAGACAGCTTTTCCACCGAGAGAACTTTCAAAAAGGTTTTCCTTCCCTTATTCACAGTAATAAAGGATGAGTCCGACTGGCCACTGAGGAACCCTCTCACAAGAGGCGAAACGATGCTTGTGGCCAACTCAACTCATATGTTATTCATATCCCGCTTCCACTTCTTGGCAAATCTTGTGGAAATTTCTCAAGAATCTCTTCAGAAATGTGTATTGAGTATTCATGTTCGTGAATCATCCAAGTATGCAAATTATTTATAGGTATTGTGTAGCCAACCTCTTATTGATACAGACCGATCTTGAAGTCTCGAGCTCACAACATAATATATAATCCCCAAAGTCATTCAAGTATGATATTTTGAAAAATCAGCCGAGAGTAAAGACATAAAATACAGTACTTATATCGATATTCCATCACAAGCTGATATTCGAGTAGACTCAGATAAAATATTCATCTTCTCATTCACCGTATTATCCTTGTGATTTCTGTTGTCATACGTGTTTTCTCTTACAATAAATCCCACTGGAAATATGGATTGATGATTACAATTATTCTGAAATGAATGATCAATCAATATGTAAATGAGTATTTATAAAAATGTAAACACATACTATTCACTCGCATCATCGAATCAATAGGATAAGGGTATCAGAGAGAATGTAGAGATTTTGTATCCAACATCATTATGTTGATGGAAACCAATAGGAATACTTAGGAGGAACTAGAATAATACTTCATTATTGTAATCAGATTGTAGATTTCTTAAAATGTACTTCAGATAACATTTAATCTCTATAAATTACATCTAGCATTACTTTTCTAATACATCTAACAATTACTTACATTAACATCTAGAAATCAAGACTATTCTATTAGAATAATTTTCCATTAAAGCAGACGAATACTGCTCATAAAAAATTGATAAAATTAAACTCATTCTAGAAAATCCAGTTCATAGAAATTTCGGAGTATTAAATCATTTTTACAAAATTTACTTCATTAACTTAGTAAGTAATCCGTTTCAGGCTCTTAGTGGAGTATCATAGCTCCTATGACGTAGAGGAAGGATAGCATATGCTATCTTTTCTCTATGGTAATATTGATGTTTCATTAGATTTTCAAATTTATTGCTTATTGTAATATGGAGCAAGCTTAACTTTCGAAGAATATAATAAAACGAAGTTTTTGAAATTATAAATTTCATTATACTGGCTTATAAAGTAACAGAAGCAAGTCACTGTTTTATCTCAATCTTCCCCAGGCCAAATTTTGATGAAATTCTCTTCCAAGAATTGATATTCATACTTCGAAACTCCACCGTTCTATGTGAATTCTTCAAACTTATTCATTCCAGTAAAATTTGAAATTTATCAAAAGTGACGTTTGCTATTATGTTGCTCAATATTGTTGAATAATGCCTAAGTTCATATGCTTTCTACAGTGCCTTGTAAAGTGATTGATTAATTACAATAATTAGAATTGTTGGATCTGAGCAAAATTGTTTTTCAATATCCATTTATGAAGAAACCTTACTTCTTTTATATTTTATAATAATTTATCGACTAAAGTAGCCCGAATAAAATACCTTAAAATCTCACCTAATATCATATCCTTGAAGATAATATTCTTCTTTTCTTCACTATGCAAACTTTCTCACTCTTCTACAACCACATAATTCTACCCATCGGAAATCGATAGACTGATAGCACTGATGAAAAGCCCTAAAGCTTCGATAGAGATCCTCGCTGGTGATTGGTGAGGTGGATCCAGCTCAATGGAGGGAGACAACTTAGCAAAAACCAGAAAGTAAAGATACGAGAAACTTTATGAAACTTCCAAAAGTCGATGCCTATGGGCCACTAACACAAAGATTGTCTATGTTTCTCTCCATCTCCTTCAAACTGGTATAACCTTTTCCTCTAACCCTCTTTTCTCTCTCATTCTATTATATTTCTTATATAATATCCCATGTGAGAAACTGGAAAAAGGTTATTATAAAAGTATGTATGATATGTTTTCATATGTTAACAGTATGTGAGCTTTATCCTACTTTGGGGGAGTTCAGGATCTTCAAGGAATAATCAATTCTAAGTTCACGGGTGCTTCATTTATTTTTATTAATTTATTATGCAATACAAATGGGAATAATGTAATAACATTGGTAGATAAAATAATAAGGTAGTCCTTGTGCTATTTTTCTTCCAAATTTGTAGGTAACACAGTCCAAGATGAGGTTAGAATTTCACGTGTACAATTTTTACAAAATTCTAGTCCAAAATAAACATGAAAACTATAAATTTTGAATTTAGTTGATTTGAATTAATGAATTGATTAGAAATATTCCACTCAATTACCACTTGTAACGAATAATATTGAGTTATTTAAGAAAATTTTGAACCATTGAAGAATGACAATATATTATATTTTAACTCAATTGAAGAATTAGGGTAAACATCCTGATAATTAACAATGAATTATGACAATCCGAATAAACTATGAACGGTACCTTTTCAAGATTGCCTCTTCAAAATACGTATCACCATGGAATAATCAATCTAAACGTATATATTTCCTCTATGGTATCACCAATGAAAGATAGCTTGCCGTGTCTATCTCATGAATTACCTCAATATTACCACACGTCTGTTCAGGTGACATTCACTTCATCACGTCTAGCCGTCAAAGTAAACTTGATACCGTGAGATTCGACGAACTGATCTGACCAACTACCCACTTGTTTCAGTTTCTCAATAAATTGTAAAAATAGGCACTTGATGAACTGAGATCGTGAGGAACTGAGGAACAGACCCTCCCGTTTGTTCAGTGCAATTAATACTTCATTTATTCATAGATTTAAGTTGGATAAACGTTCTTGATGGAGGTTACCACATCCAGAATCAAAATGAATAGTGATGAAAGTATTCCAAAAAAATCAAAGCATGAAAATTGTTATAACATAGTAAAAGAAAGTGAAAGAAGGAAGAGAGACGAAAATGGAAGCCATCTTTAGAGAGAAGGATAAAGGTTCAGAAAAAGAGAGAAAGGACGTCTATGAGGATAAACAATGTTACCGAAAAGGATATAGGGAAGGTTAACAAAAGATAGCTGTAAAGACCCGAGGAAGATTGAAATCATTGTTTGTAGCGTTGCTATTGGCCGATTCATTGCACCCTCATCACATCTCTCTCGCTCTCTCAAAAGCATTTTCAACGTGCTGACAACTTCACGACTCTGTAGCATTTTCTTCGTCTACTTAAAAATTCAACAGCCGGCTTTAATTAAAGTTACATCTCACTTAGCGGTGGAACCTTTTATTCCTGTCACGGTCCGCTGCTTGTCTCATCCTTTTCTGCCGTGAAAAAAAGAAGGGAAGAAGAAGAGCAGGGTGAAGAAGACAGCAACTTCACCTTTTTTGTCAAGTTTTCCCTTATCGCCTTGCGAATTTCCCCCAATCATTTCATCCTATCAGCCCTCCACTTCAATTCGCGCCTAGCAATTTAACGCTCCAATAACCACCAAACCAGATTAATTGAAAATTGATGTTTTGTAATAGTAATGTGGAATTGAGTTAAAAGTCTTTGCTGAATTTTGCTGCCTTATCCCTGATTTTATCGATAGGCCCGCGGTTCTTTCCTGCTTATAAAAGTGAAAACGTTTTCAAGATTAAGAATACTCAAGTGAATCTTTTGGGGCAGAAGAATAATTTTCAGGGGGAAATGAAACGGTTTCTCTTTCTTGGTTGGTATTTTAGGATAAACGATAATAAATATATGAAATAAGGCAGAAGACAATCTTCAGCTAAGTTAAAGCTCTGAAACTTGCAGAAAAAAAAGTTTTCCTACAGGTACCGTAGAAAGTGACCATTCCTGCACTGATTACAGAACGCAAAGAATCACTTTTCCGCTCTAGTGCGCAAAGTATTACATTGCGTACTCTTAATACTTTGTGTATTATCTTGCAGCCATTCCAATCAGCTGTTGACATTGTTGGTGTGTATTTTGAATGCGAATTTGTTCTATCTATATTTTTTCTGATTTCCAAATAAATAAAAATGAGAACTCATCAAATTATACATTTTGAATATTATTAACTATTCATTATTTCAAATAATATTTTTTCATTCATAGATTTATTGATTGAAAAATTATTTAGAAATTAAGATTTACTCAAAATTATTCAAATTTTCAAATTAATTGGATAAATTTAATTTTTAATTTGAATGAATTATCGATTATTAATTTTCAATTGGATTATCAAGTTTAAAATAAATTAAAGATGTTATTAATAGCAAAATTATACAGACAAACATTTGATGGATTTCAGCCATCATTTTAGGCCTACCCATAATCAACCACTTTTCATATTCAATGGTAACTGTAGGAAAAATTTAATGTGAAATACGTGCGCAAAGTTCTTCTGCTGAACTCAAGAAACCATTCCGCCCTCGCCTACGGCTCGTGCGTAAACGTTTCTTTCGGTGCAGCAAACTGTAACTTTGCACACTAGTTGCACAAATAACTATTATAGTAGCCTACAGTAGTTAGGTATTAGAACAGGTTAATAAGAATAGCTGAGGATTTGGATCTATGATAGAAAAGCTTCAATTTAAATTTGAAACATACATTCAATTCTCAAGCCTTGAGCACACCAGTGTGAGTTTTCCCGGACGCAGGAGAATAGTATTCAAACCATAGTTGAAATTTCCCCACTGCCGCTGCTATCACGTGGTTTGCAATGGTGCGGACAGGGATATTTCCTTTTCTTCCGCTAATATTCCACTTTGCTGGTTCTACAGCGTTATGAGCTGAAGGAGGGTCTTTTTGTAAGTTCTCGGACTAGTAGAAATCCCAAATTAGGTATTATTCTGATCTTTATTAGATTTAGATGTTTTTTAATCATATACGATGAACTTTGTCACGAAATGAATTGAGTTTTTAATATACAGAATTCAGAGAATTTGCAAGATTTTCATGGAATGAAAATGTTCAAAAATGAGTTTTCAATTCCAGTTTTTCAACTTCACCCACAAAACATATTCACGGCAATATTTCTTGATTAATGTTCTTAATCCATACTGACTCCTTGATCCAGTGAGGTATAATTTGTTAATCCAAGCTCTAATGTTTATTCTAAGTATTTGAAGGAAAAATTTGATAATGTTTTTTCTCCAAAAAGTAACAAATTAAATAGTAAAAAGTTAACGATCGGTAACTAGCATGTTGTGAAAGGGAATGCAATAGAGGAGTTATGATTTTAAAGTCGAAAAATTACAAATTCTCTATTTACATTATTTGAAAGATTGACTTGATATTAAATTTGAAATTATTAAACACTTCGAAGATTAATTATTTATTCTTCCAGATGAATTGGAATATTTGACATTATGAAACTCGACGTCATTCTATCTCCATAGCTCACTATCATTCATGTCTCCAAAATATACGATGGTGAGATCGAGATCTTTTAGGTGTTCCAATTAATTTGCACTCGTCAGAGTACTGTAATTAATAGATCATCATTATGAAGACAGGCTGTGAAGAGACACTTTGCATCTCCCTTCTACTAATCAGCTAATATTCTACTTTCCCTGATCGATTCCGATGAGACCTCAGTGACGGCGATAGTCTTTAGAGAAGATTGTAGGGTTCAAGGGTGAGGCTAACCCTAGCTTCCGGGTAAGTACACCCAATTGTTAAGAGGCCCTAACCATTTTAGATCAGTTCAACAGTTCAGCTTCAAATTCAGCCACAGTTCAGAGGCTGTTGTAATATGGATCAGCATTTAACTTTAATTTTTTTAGGTAATGCCAAATGCTGATAAAAGGAAATAAAATAATGAGGTTGATGGCACAAAAACACACACATATTGGTGGAGTTTAAGATTGAATAGAGAATTCAAATGGAGAAAGGACGATACTGTATATCCAATCTGAATATCTTGAAGGTTCTCAGAAATCATAATAGCATTACCAAATATTGCACTGTAATTCCGAGTACAATTGGATGTATTGTATTTCTTGAGAATGAAATCATCACATTACTGGGACTTTAGCTCCCTCTCTGAAAGACCTTCAAATGATGTTTCAAAAATCTATTTTATGTTTTTAAAATGAACCAACTTGTACATAGGCCTATTCATAAAATCTGGACCAAAGATATTTTTTTTGCACGATATCACTCAACAATTTCAATTTTTTATCAATTTTCTAGTTGTTTCTCGATATTAATGAAGTTAATGAAGATTATTCAAAAATTTTGAAACGTAAAACTTGATCATTCAAACAAACCATTGATGATGATGGTGATGATGGGAACTCCACAAAAATCAATAACTAATAATCACAAAGACGGGATTTTTCCCTAGAATATTTCATAAACCTTCTCTATATGCGAAGCATCCTTGAAAAATGCTAAGCATCTTATATATCAGAATCAGATTATAGCATAGCTTGTCATAAAAAAGTGTTTGTATTATGGACATTTCTAGGCATGAGCATAGCATAGCACAACTAGGTAAGATCTGTGGCATGAGGTTTGTTTTTATACTTGTATGTAGAAGATTTCATGAAAGTCAAGGGATTAAATTAGTTAATGAAGTTAACATTATTGTAGATCAAACCTTGGCTTGTTAAAATATTTGTAATTTTTAAATGAAATTAATGATCTCGCAGTGTCATATTGGAGAAATTCATTTTCTTCCGATCAATTTGTTTAATAATGAATTGCAATATGGGATAAAACTCATTCTTGAAGAGGTAACCATGTGAATCATTGCTGTTTCATGGTGGTACCACCTTCATTTAGAGCTTGTTCCACAAACAACAAGAACCACTCTAATACACAAAAATCTGCCATCACAATACGTTAAATAGAATACACAGCACACATCCTTCTCTTTTAACTTTTATAGCGTATGATTCCATTTCATTCTTGATTCTTCATGAAAAAGGCCCCTGAGAGAACAAAAAAGACACCATCAATTCTCACTAAACTTTTCCCTCGCAATGACACCGGCTGTAAAGTACTAAATGCAATGTGAGACAACCTTTCCACTGAATTCTCTCTCTATTCCATAAGGCTGATTTTCCCTGGACTCTTGGGACTCGATCCACTCTGTTTCTAGGTCAGTGTGTCCTTGTGGATCGCCTTTTGCGCGCATTGTTGCCAAAACAACACACCGATTTCCTTTTTTCTTCTTTCTCTAGCTGGTGCCGAAGTCACTCTGTTGAAACAATTAAGTTAATTAGCATTTTTGTAGGCGGTTGACGCGTTCTCTGCATAATTCGTTTAGCTCGGCAGCGACAGGTATTCTATTAATTGGGTACTCGTTCGAATGTGAAGCCTAATCGGAGTGCCATAGAAATTCACACAAAAGACCCTCAAAGAGAAATTTACCCTTAAACTAAATAGAGTACAAATATATATAGAGTATATAGTATAGTATAGTATATATTGTATATAGTATAGTATAGAGTATATAGTATTTTATATAGAGTATAGAGTACAAGTATATATATACTCGCACTAGATATTATGTAGTAATATCATAGACCAAATTAAGAAATCTGAGTATCAGCTTAAATCTGTGATATTATTTGAGTGGCTGGAGTGACTGCAGGCTACTGGATAAAAAGCCTCAAATATAAAACTAATACTGTAATATTAATAACCATAATCTTATTTATCAATTTTAACATCTCTGAAATTTGTCAGGTAATCTTAAAAACAGTTGAACTTTAAAATAAATAAAACAAGGTGGAAAATTACACTGAAATCAAACTCAGCATTTGACCAAAGAATTGGTCCATTAGAATTATACCAAAGAATTATCCAACGATTGGATATGACTAACGAAATTCTAATGAACTGATATCAGGTAACATCAGTGAAATTAGAAATGAAAAAAAGACATGATCAGCAAGAATCAAACCTGCTAATATTATAAAATAATAAGCTACAAATCTGTTTGACTGAATCACGAATGATAATTTTTTCGATTTCAAATTCTATTTCATCGTTATTGAAATTTAACAACGATGAGATCCTGCTTCTGCTTGAATTAATCACATGCATATTCGTAATACCGTAATATTTTGAGGTAGAGCAAGCTTACAATACAGTTCTCCACTGAGCTTCCCTCACCCTCAAGCTAGACACGACAAAACAACAAATAATATGGGCTTTCCTGTTTCTAAGATTACATTATTGACTCCTTGGGTTTAGCTCTTGTATTGTGTCTTTATTGTGTTATAGAAGGAAATCGTTTTATTTTGTTTGGCACTCTTAAACTTGTCTACTATACACTAAAACATATTACATTTTGAAAAATGCTGACGATTTTCATCATGGATATAATAATGAATAGAATTTTAATTATTCATTAAGTTAAATATTTAAAATTTCACTCATTAAGTGCAGGAAGTGAAACAAGTAGTCAATTGCTGCTGCTATTAACCGGAACTGAGGGTCCGCTTCTAATATTCCAAAATTGAAAACTGCCTTAGTTTTGAGAAATAAGAATAAAAATAAAATAGATGATTAGCTCAAGTGACTAGTTTTTAAAAAATCAAGCCAAAGTTTGCTTGATAAAGATTTGCTTAAACAAAATTAAAATAATTCCAAATTTATTTATCCGTATCTGAATTTGAATACGGCAACTAAAATGAACTCTCCTGTACACTAACAAGCCATCGAATCGGGAAGTCTATAATTCAAATTCAATCAACTTTGTTTATGATTGAATACGTAACTCACAAAATACATTCTATTTACAATTTTTACATCCAAATAATCTTAAAATCTACATCTTAGTGGAGAAAAACAGATTGATGTAACCAGTGCTATTTTTGAAACAATGTACGTTCTGGTACGCAATGTTCCGGTGGGTCTAGGGGTATTCAGAAGGGGTCGGCCCCCGGGAAAACTTTTTAAATATAGCCTGAAAAAGGGTGTTTTGAAATAGTAGGTACTTTTCTACATTGCTTCAATTGATTAATGACTCTCTTAAAGTTACAAATTATTTTGTAAATTAGCTATTCTTCTTTTTATGTCCGAAGAGGCGGACCTCTTAAGTAAGAGATTTATTTTCTGTACGACGCGTACCATCGCAAAAAAGCACAGGATGTTACCAAGTTGAACTATGAAGTTTACAGTAGAATGTAGCCAGTTAAATGTTGTTGAAACCTTTGCCACAAGCCGAAAGAAGGACACTGATTTCACAAGAAGAAATCAGTTTTGGTTATCAACTGACAATATTATTGACGAATAAAAGACTCAGCTATTGTCAAATTGGAAATGCTATAAGAGTTTTCCTAAATAATTTATCTAATCTACCAATATAATTCCTGTATACGATTATAATTTTGCAAGTTTTAAATTTGCATGTTATGATTCAAACAATTAATAGTTCTCAATAGGCCAACAAAGAGTGCATTGAGTCACTCTCAAATGTGAATCAGACAAGAGTCTGACTTGACTCATGCATTTCACCTACAGGTACCTCTTTTTGTGGTTTTGAAGAAAATGCTCAATTTGACCTCTCTACTTGATGAAAATCAACTTAATGAAGTTTATTTAAATTCAATATTATTAACATCATATCAATGATTCTGTTACTTTTGTTGAACAAGAGATCTTTAGTACTGACTCAGTCGAATTTTTATAACCAATTTTGCTAAACGGAATTTGAAACCTATATCTAACTAGCCTACTATACTAAAGTAAATGAAACTACTATATCAGTATAATATTAAAAACTAAATACACAATACTCACTTAAGAAACTATTAATCCTTAGTAGTAAACCACTCTTTCAATTATAAGAAAAATATTCAGAATAAGCTAAATGTATCTATAGCTACATGAAAATTTTCCCATAGGTCACTTGCTACAGTACATGAAACTACTATTGCATCAGTTACCGTACTTGATTAAACTCTTTCAAATATAAAATTCTAAATTTGGCTTCATAACAAAGGAATGTGTTATCCTTGATACATAATTCATCCATAAAACGGAAAAAAGTTCAAATAAATTATAGATCGAGAATGCAATGAGAACTAAGCAAAATGAAGAATCAAGTGCTGAGTGAATAATAAACACTATTAACTAAATAGCCAATAATGAATTATCATAATTCAAATTTGAATAATGATGAAATCAAGTGTGTTTTAGTTTATTTGATGGTGATGAACGTTTTAGAAGTCGAAACTTCTTTCAAGTAGGTAGTATTAGGGCAATATTGCCCTATGAGCACAGTCATTCAACAATATTATTGATTCACTCCAAAGATGGATAACTCATTTGCCAGACTACAATTTGTTATCTAAAATGAAAGATGCATTATAACTTCAAATTCAACTTCCACATTCTTTGAATTTTTGAAGTCGAATTTGTGTAGAAATCAATTTGAATAATTTGTGTCCATAGGTTTGGAACAATTATTTTTATCTCCATTTTCTCCCAATTACACAGCTCGTGTCCTTCCTGATAACAAGGTAATAACGGTTCAATTTTATGAATCGAGAAAGTTGCGATATTTTTCAAAATTCACTACAGTACTGTACCGGTACGGTTATCCAAGGGGCTCCTGTAATGTAAAATAAACTGAAATATCAACCAATATTAGGCAGAAATATAAATATGAATATAAATAAAAATGAGAGAAGCGATAACGAGATGACATACCGGTAATAACATGTTTAGACTTTTCATGATTTTTTAAAAATTCATAATCGGCGGTAGAGGCTTGGTTGAAGACAAGCTTCAAAGTTTTAAAAGTAGGTATACTTTTTTTATGTTTTTATCTTCATAAATTCATTACCATAGCTGAAACCGCCAATAGATATACTAGTGTCTGAAAACACTAAAATAAAGGTGGTTTGCGTGAAATGGGTTCACTGAGCAACTGAGAAAATCCTTTCATAAATAGGTAATATGATTTCAATCATTCTTTGAGTTAGGGTACCGGTATCAACGATTCGTAGCCTAGGTACCGGTTACTCCGGAGGTAGGCCTAGTAGGCTAGTGATTACTCCCTATGAAATAGCCTACCTACTGTACCTGTTTTATTCATTGATAAGGAGCTGTATTGATGATAATGATAGTTATCTGTTTGGGTAAACGTTTTCTATCACATTATTAATAGTAGCCTATTCGGTACTGAATTATATAGAAAATCACTGTATTTTCAACGACTCTGATAATAAAGTTACGCTAAATTAATAAACGTTTAGGCTACTTTCCTACCCTTCAGCCTTAAACTACACAAATTAGTTCTCGGTGGTTAATAAGGTGTTAATATTTAAGAATTTTGTCAATTATGAATAGAATATAATTAGTGTAGTATTAGTAAAAAATGATGCCTACTGTACTTAAAAAAATTATTTTTTTAATTCAGTCTATGTGGTTGATAAATCTTATCAATCTTATTTGAACTTGATTATATCATAATTATCATTATACTTAATTATCCTTAGTGCCTAATAAAAAACGTACTCTACAGTAACAAAATTTCATTTTTTAGATAGTAAGGTACCGTATTCTTGAGAAAAAATTCAAGGAACTAATCTTTGTTTATGTTGTCCTAATCTAGTCGTGATAAACGGATCAGAACAGTTTATTCGTTTAGTCTGAACATCACTTCCAGTTAAGGAATTGTTTGGTGTGATATTTTGACGCCCGGAGGTTCGAGCAATGGCAAAGTGACAGATAACATACACCTGGTTAACAGCAATACACTGACAAGCAGCAACTTGCCGAGTTACAAGTGATTTTAGGCGAGCCGTATAGCCAATCGATTCCCCCTTAAGCCCTCCACCGACAGTCTTCCAATCAAAACATTGCAAATAACGTCCGCTGAACAAATTCTGATACATTCAAAGAGCAAATCATGCAGATGAGATCAATTACGGTACAAAGTAAGGCGAAATTATCGATTACTTACTTCAAAGAACACACAGATTACGGAGACACATTATATCCATGCTAGCACACACTTCTCTTCACTCACTACTAACATCTTCCATGGAACATGGCGGCAGCGGCAGGCCAGGCTAACGTCATTTTTCAGAACTTCCCACTCTTGGCACAGCGCGCGCTATCTTACGAGCGCTAATCGAATTAGCTTCACTTTACCCACCACATTCAACTTATTTAGAATCATCACATTCAACATGAGTTTATTTGGGCGTTTTTCCAAAAATATTTCCCATCATTATTTTTTTCTTTCAAACTGTCATCACGTTCCTGTACTAATAGCACGTGGAACGATGATTTTAATTTATTTTCCAGTGGTTTATTAATTATTAGCGAGCGTTTTTTTGAAGATTTGTATTTTTATAGTAGAGTAATAATTATGTTGGATTGTATAATAAGCTTATTGGGATGGTGATGCAATAAAATTGTAGTAGATTAATGTTATTTTTGTAAGAGTACTGTACGATCCGTTATTTATATGTCCAGCTATTTTATTCATATAATCAAAGCAATCAGATAATAGATTGATGTTACTTGGATTTCTTCAGATTGATAGATGTTACTTGGATTTCTTCACAATAATACAGTACCGTTGCCTACAATCAATATTATTTACTATACAATTACCGAACTGTACTGTATTATCAAATACAGGCCTATAGATGTAAATGTACTTTATTGAGTTGAGACGATTAAAAATAATAATAATAAACAGTTTTGGATCAATTTGAAAGTGCGTTGGACCCACTATAATCAATCATCAAAGAATAATCATTATAAGAAGTACGTACCGTTGGCTATATAAGTAAGCTAACATAAAATATATATTAAGATACATCAGATCCAGGTGAGCCAGGCAAGATCTCCTGAACATAGGAATTCTTACATTTGAGAATAACTTTAGTAGCCAAGTTTAATTAATACTTACACATTATTTTTCAAAATATACTGAGTTCCAATTACTTCCTTTGCAATAATATTTTGTAAATAATGATAATAGTTGACCATAGCTTTAATTTTTGTTTCAAACTAATTTACAAATATTTTCTCATTTATAAATGGGATAAGTGAGATCACACCTTTCATTTTAAATACCAGTAGGTACGGTATTCGCATTCCTCATCCTCATTTTAAATTTATATCATAGTAATAACTGATTGATTAAGGTTTATAGGATTATTCAACTTCTTCATTATTTCTCAACATTCAACAAATAATATAGTATGTTTTATAGTATATTATAAGGCTTCATGTTTACTTTCAGTTTCTGACTGATATCATGATTATTATATTTTGATCTCCAAAATATTTCAGATGCTAATAATACAAATCAAAAGAATTCATAATACTCATCATAAAAAATAAGGGAAAAACAATTCTGGTTCAGTTTTAACTGTTTTAAAATTCCTATGTTTTTTTTATAAATAATATTAGTGTGATTCAATTACGACCGTTCAAATTCCCTTAAATAATGTCTATTAAAAAATGAGGTATTATAACTTATAATGTGTGAAACCATAGTATGGTACTTATATTTTCATCTTATTTACAGGTAATGAGATTACTTATTAATTTAGCAGGAAAAAGTATCTATAGGACTGATAAATTTTTCATGTTGCAAAACTTTTTACAAGTTAATGTATAGATTGATAAAAATTTAACTTACTTCAAAAGTCATGTTAACTTCGGATTTCAGAATGCCTTAAATCATGAGTAACACAAATAATGTAACAAAATCAAAGTTTTCTCTTTTTAAAAAACATATTCGGAAAGGACTCACTTGCAGAACAAATATTATTATAATCAATTTCGATTTGTACAAATGAAAGAATAAGGCTTTTTTAACATATTTTCATTAGTGTATTAATTGAATCGATTTTTGAATTCAAGCTTATCAGCGAAAATATCAGATTCTTGAAAACAATTATACCTCAGACAATGTATTTCTTTCGAAATTAAAAAATCAATGACATAATAATTATAATTAATTTTTCGGGGTAAATATCTAGTTCGTAGTTTCACCAATAGAAAGCACTTTGTATTTCCTGTTGAGATGAGTAAATACTAAGGTAGGCCTATCTAAAATAAATTTATTATAGGTACCTTGGTAAATACCAACGTTAGTAGACAGAACGTCTACTAGCTTTGAGTAAGCTCAGTATCGGTTTCACAGTGAAAAATATCTTAGGTAGGTGCCTGATATCTACGGTTATCCTTATTATTTCTATACACCATTGATAGTTCGCCATTCCACTTCTTGTTTTCTCGTGTCCCAATCCATAACTGTGAGTCTCTAAACTTCTCCAATAAATATTATTCGGAGATATTTTGATCGCTTCTGTCGGCACCTGATATTTACCAGTACTGCAGCAGAAGTCTTCGGGGTGATTTACAGCATTTAATTGGGATTTTCGTTTATTAATAATTATTTATTAATTAGCATTTGAACAAATGCAACTTCCAATTTATTTCCAAAATAAGTGTATACTCGCAATACGATATTATATTGATGATGATGATGATGATTGAATCAGTACCTAACCATTTTTGAAACAAATAATTTTAAATTCGGTAACTCATAAAATTTTGAGGATACATTCTTCACGGTATTGTTGATTAAATAAGGAACATTTTCTCAAAATAATAATTTTGATAAAGTTATTCAATTGTCAATGAATAACTGGAATTTAGTTATTCAGTAATTTTTTGAAAATGGAATAGCTTTTTCAAAAATTTACACCTTAAGGAGTTTCTTCCACCAGTAATAGTACACAAATCGATTTTTTTTTAAATATCACTAGTAAAATGTTAGTCAGCTTCACAGACTTTTGAGAACAGTTTGTAAATAACATTGTTTATTGGATAAAATATTATTTAACAAATGATTCGTTTTTATGGAAGGTGGTGGGTTCTGAAGTTCTGATTAAATCATTATCATCAATATATCGTATTGCGAGTATACACATGACACTACCCATTTAGCCTTCCTCTGTCACAGTCTCTGATGATTAATGACACCCAAGTCCTCCCATATTCTTAGCGTCTGCCTATCCTTATTGTTATTCTGGACAATGGATAGCTCAGTGGACTATTCTTTCCCGAATCGCTCTTCGGAAATCGCTCATCGGACGACATCGAGACAAAGCACATAGAAAATTTAAAAATACATTTGACTTGGACAGTTTGATAGATCATAAGAGTCTTAGAAATAAAGTTAAACAGGAATTACGGAACTCAATGATCAGGTAACTGAATTCGTTTGTGACGAATAATAAATAGACAAGTAGACAAGACTCCAAATCACTATGACAGGGGATAAAAGAATAATTCTTTAGATTTTCTTCAACTCTTAGAATTATTCGAGCTTGGCAAACAGAAATCATATCCTCAATTTGACTTACCATTGGAGAGCTCGCCCCCTGTGGGTTGGGGAAGCTTTGAGTCGAACATCTTACTTAAGAATGTGTTGAAATCCAGAATTCACCCACAGTATCCCTGCTTGTCGTAGGAGGCGACCAAAAGGAACTCTGAGGCAACTCCAGATGTTGCCTTGCCTTGAAACTCACGGGATCTGCCCCATCAGGGCAGTTTCAGAGGGGCAAAAAGGAAAACCCAAGAGACCAGAGATGGGTGAAACTCCAGGCAAAAATGTGTGTCAAGAGTCTGAGTTGAGGGTGGCCGGGCGCCCTAGAGGCAGTTTGGCGTCCCCTCTCTCAGAGAAAGGACCTACAAGAATGCCTGGAGTGGAACTCATGTAGGTCACGAGTTTGTGGGTGGAGAGACCAAATTTCGCCACTACTCAAAGAAGGGCGGCCATTCGGGCAAAACTTTTTGGGAGAGGTGAGGCTTTTGACCCTGTGGAGTTTCGGAGGGACAATAAGAAAAAACCCAAGAGACCAGAGATGGGTGAAACTCCAGGAACAAATATCACTATGAAATTACTTGTATAAAGTTACTAATTTGTAATAAGATAATAGTCATTGTTCTGTTGCATTATGAAAACCGTAACATAGTAAATCTATCATTATTATTAATTTTCTACATAAATAGAGTTTATTTCTTGTGTAGAGCGTAGCGGTCCTCTACTCTAAAGTCTTTAAACTATTTTTATTTTAAGTGCACTCCAATAGGGCTTATGCCTAGGTGTGCTCATCTTTATTTCGCTTTATGTTTTGTCCTCTAAAGCAAAACAGGAAATGTTAAAATAAGTTGTTTTTCATAGTCGATTTTCATTAGTATTTTTATTTTTTGTATTTTTAGCCGGTACAATGATATTTAATATTATTTTAAAAAAATGTGGGTCAAGAGGCTGAGTCAAGGGTGGCCAGGCGCCCTAGAGGAAACTTGGCCACCCTTCCTCGGCGGAAGGACCTTTAAAGAAGGCCAGGAATGGAACTCACGTAGGTCACGAGGACTAATCAGTCTGAAGACACTGCCAAGTATACGACACTGGATTGCGACAAGCAACCAGGTGGGATGTTAGCATAGGGAAAAAACTCCTGGTTCTTGTAAAGGACACAGGTATTGGTTTGCCTAACTAACATTCTACTTGTGAACACTATAAGCTTCGGTTGACGTGTGGGGTTCTTTGAACCATTGGATCCTTGAGTCCGTCACTTCAAAAATTATACTAATAATAATAATAATAATACCATTGGAGAATATTAATGACTATTTTGTTTCACATTCCAACCAACGCGACGAAGCTGTCATTGGTAGTTATATCAACAATCTCGAAGAGCAGGTCACAAACTTGAATATATCACTTACTGATCAATTTCATTTACACCCAGTTTCAGAGCAAGACTCTTTTAAAGCAATTCAACGTATTCACAACATAAGCACTCAGACCAGTCGATTCTAGTCTCCGCGACGTCACGATTTGAAAACACATGCTCTCGTCTAGAGTCAAGTCTCTTCTCGACCTGAGTCGCCTAAGTGTGAGTTGAGCCTTAGGGATTGTAACTCAAATATTTCAAATGTAAACACCCATTGTGTGATACATCATTTTAAAGGCCTTCTTAAAACAAGAAAGATGGCTTCAATAAAAATGTTCTATGATACTTGCATTCAAAATGGCGGCTTTGAAGTTTTAGTTTTAAAGAAAGGAGGAGTTGTAAAAACTAAAACTTCAATCAGCCGCCATTTTGGATACAGATAGCATAGATCATTTTTATTGATGTAATCTTTTTTTTTTTGAAAAGGCCTTTAAAATGATGTACCACACAATGGGTGTTTACCTACATTTGAAATACTCGAGTTACAACCCCTAAGTCACTAAGTCACCCCCTTATTACGGGTTGAAATTCAGTTGTACGTCAAAAGGTAAAGTATATGACCAATAACTAATCCTGAAAGTTACAGTATCATATCTACAACAATCTTCAACTTATTGAAGGGTTCCCATATATTATATGACTCACTCTGTATATTGTAATCTATTGTAATCTCCACCCCTCACTTCCTATTTCTTGTACTTTTTCTTTTTCCATATCTTTTCTTTTTTCTCTCTCTCTCTCTAATCATTAGACTACTATCATTATCATATTCATCATCATCGAAAGGAGAACAGTAATAAGGAGAAGAAGAAAAATAAATTAGAACAATAAGAAGATGAAGAGAAACAATAAGGAATGTGAGAATGAGAAGAACAGAGGAGGAGAATCTTCTCTTACTTACGAACTTGAACTATGGAAATAGCAAACATAGCATACTAGTCGGGGCGCAAATGTACTATAAAAACCGCTGCTCCGTGCTCATTTTCGGGTAGGAGCCGAGGAAGATGTCTTAATTTCTTACTTAGAGGACTAGTATAATGAGAAACGCAATGATGATCAGTCGAAATCACAGGAACACAAATTGGAAACAAGATGGCTGCCAACTTGTTCAGGGTTTTGTTATAGCGCTTGTATTTCGATAACCGTTGAAGATATTGCACCGTTTTTTGCAAGACAGTATTTGGAAAGCCTTCCTCTACAATTCTTCCCATATAAAGGTTTTCTGTCTAAAACGTTTTATTAGCCGGAAGGCCCCACCTGAATCATCCAGAAAAAGGATGAACAGGCTCACGAGACTGCTTCCATCTATATTTGATTTGAATTTCTTTTAGTTCTTGAAAAATTTGAGGAAACGCAGAAAAAATGCTAGGGAACGCAAGGAAAACGCAGTGAAACCGCGTATCTTTGGCATGATTCGCAAGTCCTCTTAAGGCAAAATTCCCAGACCCATGCTGAACTTCTGTAGCATTTGAACATGATATGTCAATTATTTCTTAAGGAGGCCTAGAAAACTCGGGAAAAACGCTCAAAAACCGCTGATCTTGGGCGAAGCTAAGGGCCGGTTTCCCGAGCTCGGAATTTAGCGAAGTTCTAGACTGCTGAAGTCAGAAAATTGGCTTTCCGAAACGGGGCGTAGTCGTAGTTATAGTCAAAATTGTTTCTAATCATCAATAAATCAGTGGTTTTTTGACAATTTCTTAGTCTTTTTCATTCAATCACGTTTAAATTATATTTCGAAAAACTAGAAAATTGAACACAAAATAAAATAAAGCGAAAATAGTGTAAAGTTTCAGATATTTTGAATTATTAAGGAATGTTTCATTCCGTCAAGGAGAAACGTTTTCAATTATGGAAATGAGAAAATAAAGATTTATTTTGCTGCAACTATTTACTCTTACTGCGACTACGCCCCGTTTTGGAAAGCCAATTTTCTGACTCCAGCTGTTTAAAGTCTAGAACTTATCTAAATCCCGAGCTCGGAAACCGGCCCTTAGGCGTTATATTTCAAAACCCTCCCAACAGAATATTTTTATGCCTCAGCTGAGCCTGTGTACCAAATTTAAACAATCTTTTGCCAATTAGTTCTTGAAAAAGCGGAGAAAACGCTGAAAAACGCAGATTTTGGGCGTATCTTTGGAATTTTTTGAAATCCGTTTTCAGTGCGCCTCTAGATGGCCAACTGAACAAAATTTGCCAAATTTGAACGTATTTGGTCTAGTAAATTCTCAGTTCTGTTGATTATGAATGAATGAGTGAATGAATCATTGTCATTTCGCTTTTATATAACAGATTAGTCATAATCATCCAAAACTGTAAACAAACATTTTCTCAAATTTCTTCCGATAATAACTTTTTTAAGAGAGTTACATTAAAATGTTGAATCTTTGAGATTTGGATCGTTTTCTCAACTTCAAAATTATTTGACTTCACGTCAATAAATGTGTTCTCCAACGCCCTTCAAATAAACCTTGCATGACTTCTGGTGCGTTCTCCATACGCATGAGGTAACAAACTGGAACTATAACATCGATTTTTTCATGACTACTTCATGATAAAAACTTGCAAATGGTCTCAATCTCTTCGTTACAACAAGCCGAATAAGAATATTGATGATGGATACAGCGAAACTATTCGTTATCATTGAAAAATTTAAGATCGCGTCCATGATTGGATGAATTTCTTATATGGATTGCTATTCAGTTATGGTGAGAGACATCTGATCGACTTTACTACAAAAGTGTTTATAATTACTCGAACTATAATACTGAAGAGATTGATCTCATTCTAAGTCCATGATCAATATAACTTCAAAAACTTGGAATATACATTTTTCGGGTACAAAATTTCACTTTTCACCTTTTAAATATATTTGCAGTGAACAATAATTACTGTTATTGGAACAGTGCTATAAAATATTTCCTGAGCTTCAAAATGACATCTAGGTTGTAAATCAATAGGAAAAAGAGAGAAGTGTACTGTTTGCAACGGAAAATACGCTTTTCCACCATACTTATGGCTTCTTATGGCTCAAAAACAGGGTTTCGTGGGCACTTCGTGAAGATGGAAAAAGACCCAAATATTCTGATTCTAGGGTACCTCAGGATATCCGAACCACTTGATGCGCATTTAGGGGGTCGCGACTGAGACGCGTAATGACCGATTCAAAATGGCGGATCCAGCATTAATTAAAACGGTGATAGAATGGTTACCATCCATGATAGAGACCTCTAGTAAACGCGAATCGTATCACAATGAACTATTCTACCAAAATTGTTATCACACATTATCACCTAAAACATGATTTCAACCTACAAAAATGCATTTTTTCAAAAACATTTAATTTTTCACGAGAATTTTTTATGAATAACTATTTTCAATGACAATTTTTGGATATAAAGTGCCTTACAAAACTTCTTTGAAATAGCATTTATGATCTAATCCCGTTTGTTTCAAGCCTTTATCACTTTTTGTTCTGGAGTTATGATTTTTTTTGTGGTGACATTCTAGTTGCTGAGCCAAATAACTATCATTAAAACTGAACTATAAAATCGATTTTTTTGATATCGGATCGATTCTACTACCAAATTGTTCATAACTACACAAAATATAATGTTATAGATATTAATCTTACTCAAATTACTCTTTCCATGATTAATTTAGTTTCAAAAACTTGGAACATACAATCTTTGGTGACGAAATTTCACCTCCCACTCTATTAATTTATTCACAGTGAAAATAACCCACTGCTATTACTTAGACTATGTTGTAGAATATTCACAAAGCTTTAAAATAACATCTAGTTGAGGGATGAAAGTCCATTTTTCACTTCTGGAGCGTCATTGGAAAACAAACAAAAGAGTATGGTTTGCAGCCGAAATCACGTTTTTCCCTCCATATTAGGCCTATGCTAAACCTGACAATTAGATAACCGTATATCTCAATAATCATTGAAGGTACAGACTGGGAAATGGTATCAATCTTTTCGTTATAATGTGTAGAAAGAGAATATCCATGATGGCAATCTTAAAAATAGTTGTCATCATGAAAATCCAAGATGGCGGGAAAAATTTGTAGATTTTTACAATACTGCATGTAAATATGGAAATTTTGATGATAGGTACCGGAATTTTTTTCACAGAATTGTTCAGAATGGAATCTACTATAGAATTGGATGAATAGATCTGGTTCATATTATATATAACGTGAGTTACTGAGCTCAATATTCTAGAAGTCTACAAAATTCTGCCGCCATTTTGTTTTTCAATGATGAAAAATACTTTTCGAACTTGATCATAAATATTCTCTCTCTACAAGTGATTACAAAAATAAAAATGATTCTCTATTCAAGTCTGCAGTGGCGGCTCGTCCTATGTGTTCAATGGTTCATTGAACCCCCAGAATTGAACCAACTCCTATAGAATGATAAATTCTACTCATATAATTATATTTTCATTTTATACTCATGAAATTACATCACAAAATTTTTTCATCTACGTAAATTAACGTCGATGTCTCCTTTGCGATCCGCACTGGACCAGCACGCTGCGGCGGCCAGCACTCTAGACTTTCCTAAGTCCTACTGGCCGGGCACTAGCTGTCTCCTGGGGTCCGGATCGTCCGCGGAGTTGCGGGAAAGGCTTTTCCTGGCCTTCTAGACGTCCTCTTGCGATCCCGCACTGGACCAGCACGCTGCGGCGGCCAGCACTCTAGACTTTCCTAGTCCTACTGGCCGGGCACTAGCTGTCCTCCTGGGGTCCGGATCGTCGGCGGAGTTGCGGGAAAGGCTTTTCCTGGCCTTCCTAGATGTCCTATCGCGATCCCGCACTGGACCAGCACGCGCGGCGGCCAGCACTCTAGACTTTCCTAAGTCCTACTGGCGGGCACTAGCTGTCCTCCTGGGGTCCGGATCGTCCGCGGAGTTGCGGGAAAGGCTTTTCCTGGCCTTCCTAGAGTCCTCTTGCGATCCCGCACTGGACCAGCACGCTGCGGCGGCCAGCACTCTAGGACTTCCTAAGTCCTACTGGCCGGGCACTAGCTGTCTCCTGGGGTCCGGATCGTCCGCGGAGTTGCGGGAAAGGCTTTCCCTGGCCTTCCTAGACGTCCTCTTGCGATCCCGCACTGGACCAGCACGCTGCGGCGGCCAGCACTCTAGACTTTCCTAAGTCCACTGGCCGGGCACTAGCTGTCCTCCTGGGGTCCGGGTCGTCCGCGGAGTTGCGGGAAAGGCTTTTCCTGCCTTCCTAGATGTCCTATCTCGCCTCGATGCCCCACTGGTGGCCTACCAATGGGGAGTCAGGTTTCGACCAAACCTGACGTGTTGTCGTTGGTCGAAACTGGCAACCGTTGTCCAAACAGGTTAAGTGTCGTTTAACACTCGCCCAAACGAGTGTAGAGCAGTGGAGTTCACTGTGTGAGAGGCTAATTGACTTCAGCTCGACACAACTCCCGGTCGCTGAAGAAATCGGAGTTCGTTAGTACTGGTGTACTGTGACGTTGCTAGCTGCTCGCTGCTTCCTTCTCACCTCTGTCGACCGCTCGACTGGCTCTCCGAACTCGACTGACTCTTGCTGGCCTTCTCGAGCCTCCCTCAGTGACCGAGAGGGAGGGGAGAGAGGATGCGCAGCAACGCTGAGCGGTAGGCCCTGGCTGGCTTGACGTTGACCCCTCAGATTCTATGAAAGATAGCGAGCGTCGAATAAATGAGCCCTAAATTCAATGCCTTTCTCTAGTTACGATATACATCGTGACACACATTCCTACTAAGGGGAGGGGGGGGAAAAGAGAGGGGGAGGAGAGGGGGGGGTGAGGATGGAAGGGGTAAACGGCAGACAGAAGGTCCCAAATGCTGAGTACATTCTGCCGCCTCTCCGCCGGTCAACATAGACCGAACATAAACTGGGCGCCAGGTTGTTCCTCGCCAACCGGTGGTGATGCGTCGGCACCATCCGAAGAAATGAGCAAGCTACCCGGCCAGATCCTAGGCCTAGCTTCAGAGAAGATCTTGAGATCTGCGCCGTGCTTTCGCACTGCGTTGAGACGCCGTGTTTGCACACTGCAAGAGGCCGCCGTGTTGCACACTGCAAGAGGCCGCCGTGCTTCCGCACTGCGATGGGGGACGCCTGCTTTCGCATGCAAGAAACGCCGTGCTTTCGCACTGCAAGGACCGCCGTGCTTCCGCACTGCAATGGGGGACGCCGTGTTTGCACACTGCAAGAGGCCGCCGTGCTTCCGCACTGCGATGGGGGGCGCCGTGCTTTCGCACTGCAAGAAACGCCGTGCTTCGCACTGCAAAAATAAGGACGCGGTGCTTTCGCACTGCAAAAGGAATGCCGTGCTTTCGCACTGCCCGGGGCGCCTTGCTTCCGCACTGCCAGGACCACCATGCTTTCGCATCGCGAAAAGGACGCCGTGCTCCCGCACTGCAGAGTTGCCGTGTTTTCACACTGCCGAGGACGCCGTGCTTCCGCACTGCAGATGAGAGCGCCGTGCTCTCGCACTGCCAGGAAGGGCGGGTAACACAAAAAAAACGAGGTGAACACACCTCAGACAGGTTCTGAGAACCTAGTAGCATTGCAAGGGAAACGCCGTGCTTCCGCACTGCAAAGAGTCGCCGTGCTCTCGCACTGCAAAAATAAGGACGCGGTGCTTTCGCACTGCCGAGTCGCCGTGCTTCCGCACTGCCCAGGACGCCGTGCTTCCCACTGCAGTGAGAGCGCCGTGCTTTCGCACTGCGGGGAGCGCCGTGTCACACTTGCAGGACACTGCCGGAAGTTCGTGCTTCGCACTGTACATAATGGACGCCGTGCTTCCGCACTGCAGATGGAGTTGCGTGCTCTCGCACTGCCAGGAGGGGCGGGTAACACAAAAAACGAGGTGAACAACACCTCAGACAGGTTCTGAGAACCTAAATAACATTGCAGGGAAACGCCGTGCTCCGCACTGCAATGAGTCGCCGTGCTCTCGCACTGCAAAAATACGACGCGGTGCTTGCGCACTGCAAAGGAACGCCGTGCTTTTGCACTGCCGGGGCGCCGTGTTTCCACACTGCCAGGACGCTATTGCTTTCGCATCGCGAAAAGGACGCCATGTCCCGCACTGCAGAGTTGCCGTGTTTCCACACTGCCGAGGACGCCGTGCTTCCGCACTGCAGATGAGAATCGCGGTGCTATCGCACTGCCAGGAGGGGCGGGTAACACAAAAAACGAGGTGAACAACACCTCAGACAGGTTCTGGGAACCCAATTAACATTGCAAGGGAAACCCGTGCTTCCGCACTGCAATGAGTCGCCGTGCTTGCGCACTGCATGTGCCGGGCTTTCGCCCTGCATGGCCGTGTTTTCACACTGCCTTGCTTCGCCGTGCTTGCGCACTGCATGTGCCGGGCTTTCGCCCTGCATGGCCGTGTTTTCACACTGCCTTGCTTCGCCGTGCTTGCGCACTGCATGTGCCGGGCTTTCGCCCTGCATGGCCGTGTTTTCACACTGCCTTGCTTCGCCGTGCTTGCGCACTGCATGTGCCGGGCTTTCGCCCTGCATGGCCGTTTTCACACGCCTTGCTTCGCCGTGCTGCGCACTGCATGTGCCGGGCTTTCGCCCTGCATGGCCGTGTTTCCACACTGCCTTGCTTCGCCGTGCTTGCGCACTGCATGGCCGGGCTTTCGCCCTGCATGGCCGTGTTTTCACACTGCCTTGCTTCGCCGTGCTTGCGCACTGCATGTGCCGAGCTTTCGCCTGCATGGCCGTGTTTTCACACTGCCTCAACTTCCAGCATCAGACAGCTGGAATGAATCTCCAACACGACCAGGAACTCGTCGGGTTCTCAGCATAGTCAGCTGAGATACAGCTCCAATAATTCCAGGAGCTCGTCGAGGAAGTAGACTCAAGTTGCAGTCCCCATCCTCAAGAAGAAACGTGATACACACGATGTACCACTTCACAGGAGGCAGAAGTTGATAGAGGCGAAATGGAGTCCAGGAAAATTACCAAGTGTCAGAGTGATGGATACTCTCAGTTAGTTCAGTGTATCAGCAACTTATTGTTCACAATAAAATATGAGAGATGATAATATGATGAGGAATACTGAATATATGGTTGACATGAAGCCACTAGTTGTGATGTTACACCACATATTTCGATTTTTATATCGCAATTAAATGTGGTCGAAATAATATTCATTTTCGATCTGGATGAGGATCTCAGCCTTCTCACTATATCACAATAATAAAATCGGAACTATAAATTCCAACTCAATATTCCACTTCTCACTGTTCATTTCAATATGAAATCAATCACATGATTTACTTATGCAAAGTAACCATCCATTGGATATAAATGAAGTGTGTTTATTATAACAGATAACATCTGCTAATTAATTCACAATCAGTGACATTATTGCTCAATCTCTCCTTCTCACTTCAAGACTTATTTCACCCCGAAATAAATCTTAATTTACTTTTTCAAAGTAATCATTCACACAAGGTGTGTATAATGACACAACATCTGTTAATTAATTCACACTCAGTAAATATTGATTTTCCGAAAAATAATCACAACAATCAGCACAAATAGTAATAATTGAATGAATTAATGCACCGTCAATAATAACTCATGATGGTAGGCTGAGTAAAAATTAGATTCACTCTCGAGACGTGATCTAATTCCAAAACTAACAATAGCACGATCAAACTCAGACTGACTCAATAACAGTAGAATATCTGGAAAAACTAGAATTCACATGAATTCTATTTTATAAATTGTTATTGAAAAGTAATTCTCTACAGACTAGAAGCTTGGCGATAGCAGTTAGCCAGTTGAGATAATGGTATCTTATCTGTACAGCACAGCACAAATAACTTTTCCATCCAACATAGAATTAATTCTAATTGAAATAATAATTATTTCATTCCAATTTATAGTAAGTCCTCCGACTTTATTTTCAAGTGAAATATCAGAAAATTTAAATCATAATTTGAAGCTAATAACCCCCGATTGTAGTACATCTCGACTCACAATCAAACGCATTTATTCATTCCACATGAATAATTAATTGCAACGTAATTCACTTTTATCCCACAGTACAATAAGTCTGTTATTAACTGCATCGTAACACTTTACACGGATTAAAGCAATTACCACCAGCTTCATTAAATGATTCAATTATATAACCATTAACTCATGGTTACAATATTATTCGTATCATACTGATCTATATTTTTCTAATATTCTCTATCCACTCATTTCGCCATCAACTATTTATGGCAAATAGAAAACATGCTACTGCAAATTTTGTTTGTTAACCTGCACCTGCTTACAACAATATCGGTAATATACCGATCGAGAAAATTTAGTCTAGTTGGAATCGACTTTGGCTGTTATTAACAAGTCATAGACTGTAGAAAACTTTCTTGATTACCCTGCTTGGTCACATCATAATATATTCCAAACTGAAATTATTGAGATTGCCATCAGATCAAAAGAAACGCATTAATTTGACAATAATAATTTTTTCCATCTAATTCAGCCAGTGCTTATGACTGATTATAATAATTAAACTGTAATGGTTGAGTTGCCATTTAGTTTAAGTAGGACTCTTTTTATAGAAAATAAAACGGAATATGCTTTTCCTCCTCTCTCTTTCAATATATCATTGACAATTTCTTTCAACAACAATAAATTATGTCAGTCTTTAATATTTTCATTATTTTCGAATCGTGCTAATGCTATTAATTTTCAAAATTCGGCTAATAAATTCGTGCTAATAATCTGAATTAATTTTCTTCAATTTCTATGCAATTTTGTCTTTGACAACAAATTTAATTTCCTCATTTTAAATGGGATAATTTATGAATCAAAAATAGCTAAAGCTGTGATATGATTGAACTTCTATGATATTCACCCCTTCTCGCCTCTTACCTCCTTATTGGCGGCGCGTGACACCTCTCTGGTATCCCATCCTCCGGATAGGCAGCGACCCTCTATAGACTCGCTCGGCCTCCTGCTGTCCATCCACTCGAATTCCGTCCACCTTTTCCGCAACTGCTCCATCACCATCCTCTTCCTCATCTTCGGGCAGGTGTGGCTGGAGCTTGGTGCCCTTCTCGTGCACAGTAAACTCTTACCGGCACTCAACATTTCCTCGACCTCATAGGGCCAGAAAATTCCGGCGCTAACTTCGCGGCAAGCTGATTAGCACCGAGGACAGGTGACACTCCTTCCTGTAGACTAGCTGTCCAGAGTTCACCTTCCTTGTCCTCCTTTTCCAATTATAATACCGGTTGGCATTATAATTCTTGTCTCCACATCTGAAACTACTTTGAGTGTAGTTTCCAGCACCGGCAGTCTTCTAGACTGCACTGCTTGACGATTATCTCCAGCTCCTTGCTGAAAATTATCCTCCTTCTTCCGCCTCCGGTACCGCTTTTCCGGACAGTTGAACCTCCAGTGCCCAGCTCGTTTACAGTGCCAGCAATGAACTTCCACGGGCTGGAGAAATTTTCTGAGAAAGAAATTCCTCTTTTCCAGTCTTCCACACGGCTCCTACGTGTTTCTGGACTTGAGGAAATTTCTTCTTCTCTGCTTCTTCACAGGAATAATTCCAGGTGGCTTCCTTGACCTCCCTATGTCAGGCTGGGTTTTAACAGTAGCCAGCCTCGAGTTGACTGCTGCCTTTTCCCACTTTCGGAGTGGAAATATCGTCTCCAATGTGCTTTTTGACGAGATGAGGATCCCATTCCACTGACCGGGAATAGGGGTCTATTCTCACCCGGTGCTCTCGAAGAAACTCCATACCAAGCAGAATATCTGGAGAAAGCCCATCCATTATTGTGAGTGTTGTTGATAGGGATATTCTGCCAATTTTCAGGTTGGTTATAACACCACCTCGCAGTCGTGCAGCCGCTCCGTTCAGCCTAGCAACAGCGCCGCGCTGCACAGGCTCTCGTTCCACTGCTTCAAACTATTAAAGCTTAGAGCTAATATAGTTGGACTCTGCTCCGGTGTCGAGAAGAGCACTATACTGTCTGTCTCCTATTTCCGCCGTAGTGAAGAGACGGCTGTCATCCTGGAGCTCCGGCTCTAGCTGGATTTGAAACTCGTTTTAACCACAGCTGTTTTATCAGAAGTCTTTTCTGCTCTCTCTCACAGGAACAATTTGGTCGTGGCTTCCCGCACTTTGAGCAGAGTGAAACCTCCGGACACTCTGATCTCCAGTGTCCCACCTCTTGCACTGCCAACATACGGGGCCTTCTGGAGGTTGTTCACTCCGACGCTGTGTAGTAGTAGTCTCCTGTCGAGGCTTGGTCTGCTTCCTCACCTCCTCCTGCTTCACAGCTCGTTGTCTCTGTTGAGCACTCTTTCCTCGAACTTAATTCGTTCATATTGTCTCGCTAAGTGTAGCAAGTCGTCGATGGTGTACACTTCAGCCTCCCTGATGTAGAGCTTGTAGCGTGGTAGAAGATTCTTGTACAATCTCTGTACCTGGCTCCTCTCTGAAAAACCACCTCTTCTCTCATCAGCGTTAGCAGCTCCTCGACATAGTCGTCTATGAGCTCGCCTTCTCTCTGCCGCCTGTCGAGAATTTCATTCTCAAGATCCTCCACATAAGTAGGTGGATAGTAACGAGACCGAAAGTCTCTCAGGAAATCGTCCCAGTGTCTCCACTGTTCTCTCCTATTCCTCATCCATAAGGAACATTTCCCCGCTAACATTTCAGGTAGCGCTGGAAATAACTGTCTGCCAGACAAGCCATATGCTTGTTGCAGCTCCTCGAGCCGCTCCATAAAACTTGGAGCATCTCCACTCCCATCATATGAGAGCCGCCACCCTCGAACCTTGTCACACACGGCACCCGGGTCCATACAGGATGTAGCAGGCACCGCTGACCTGGTAGGTGACCTCAACACATGCCTAGGCATGTTATCATGCCTCTCGGCATCTCCGGCCTCACCAGCGCAGGCTCTGCCTCCTCGCTAACTGGTGCTGGCCTTCGCGCCTCGACGAAGCGCCTCCTCCCCATTATCCAGAATGGGGAGCATCGCAACAATCCGCTGTCGTTGCTCCAGTAGAGCCCTCCTCAGGCTCGTACTTGTGCTATCTGTCAGCACTGAGTCGAGTATTAGATCAATCAAGCCTGATCGTGCACTCTGTAAACCCAGGAGTTGCTGGAGTCTCCATCAAACTCTGGAGATGTCTCCTTGGGTATTCTTCCAGTCTGGAACATGCAGTGGCCTCCGCGACTGGTGGCCACAAAGCTGCAGCTCCTTCCTCTTCCTGACCTGTGCCAGCTCCGCCACCGATCCTGTTTAGACCGGCGGCCTCCACCATTGTCCTCCGGTGGTTTTCGACAAGAGCTCTCCTGAGCTCTGCCATGGTACCTGTTGTAGGTAGCCCTGCTGATGCTGCTAGATCCACTGCTTCATTCCGGTGGAGTTTGTAAATCCAGGACACTCCTGGATCGCTGTTATCCTCTCGCGCCTCCTGGTCTTCTCCGGCGCGATTACATTTCTCCTCTGCACTCATTGCTGCTTTTCTCCTCCTGCCTTGGCCCCACGTTCGTGTGCCAATCTTCTGAGTAGATTTTTGCCCACACCTGTCTCTATCAGAGTTCCCAGTGTCGCTCTGGGCCGGCTAAACTCAGTCGGCGACTGGGGAGGGCCGCGGCAGGGGACGGGAGTCTTGGTGGGGCGTCCGTCAACCACCCTCGCTCGGGTTGGGGGTTGAAACAGGGTTTTGAGCGCTTTGGAGGAATGTTTCCCTCTTTTAGGAAAGAGGGGCCGTGCTTTCGCACTGCCAAACAGGGTTGGTCGCGGAAAGAAGGGAACAGGAACCTTGCAGTGTTAGTCGTGAGAAAGGGCTTTGTGTCGGGACTAAGTCTTAGTCCTCGGGCACCGGGTGTCTTCCCGGGGTCCGGGTTGGTTGCGGAGCTCTGGTAAAGGCTTTCCCTGGCCTCCTTCCAGAGGTCCTCTTCCGGTTCCGCACTGGTTTAGTGCGCTGTGGCGGCCCGCGCTCTGGACTTTCCTAAGTCCTACTTGCCGGGCACCAGCTGTCCTCCTGGGGTCCGGATCGGCCGCGGAGTTGCGGGAAA
Source organism: Nilaparvata lugens (assembly GCF_014356525.2). Taxonomy (NCBI): domain Eukaryota; kingdom Metazoa; phylum Arthropoda; class Insecta; order Hemiptera; family Delphacidae; genus Nilaparvata; species Nilaparvata lugens. Next base: position 16,726,251 of record NC_052514.1, read on the forward strand.
GGCTTTTCCTGGCCTTCCTAGACGTCCTCTTGCGATCCCGCACTGGACCAGCACGCTGCGGCGGCCAGCACTCTAGACTTTCCTAAGTCCTACTGGCCGGGCACTAGCTGTCCTCCTGGGGTCCGGATCGTCCGCGGAGTTGCGGGAAAGGCTTTTTGGCCTTCCTAGACGTCCTCTTGCGATCCCGCACTGGACCAGCACGCTGCGGCGGCCAGCACTCTAGACTTTCCTAAGTCCTACTGGCCGGGCACTAGCTGTCCTCCTGGGGTCCGGATCGTCCGCGGAGTTGCGGGAAAGGCTTTTCCTGGCCTTCCTAGACGTCCTCTTGCGATCCCGCACTGGACCAGCACGCTGCGGCGGCCAGCACTCTGGACTTTCCTAAGTCCTACTGGCCGGGCACTAGCTGTCCTCCTGGGGTCCGGATCGTCCGCGGAGTTGCGGGAAAGGCTTTTCCTGGCCTTCCTAGATGTCCTCTTCGCGATCCCGCACTGGACCAGCACGCTGCGGCGGCCAGCACTCTAGACTTTCCTAAGTCCTACTGGCCGGGCACTAGCTGTCCTCCTGGGGTCCGGATCGTCCGCGGAGTTGCGGGAAAGGCTTTTCCTGGCCTTCCTAGACGTCCTCTTGCGATCCCGCACTGGACCAGCACGCTGCGGCGGCCAGCACTCTGGACTTTCCTAAGTCCTACTGGCCGGGCACTAGCTGTCCTCCTGGGGTCCGGATCGTCCGCGGAGTTGCGGGAAAGGCTTTCCCTGGCCTTCCTAGACGTCCTCTTGCGATCCCGCACTGGACCAGCACGCTGCGGCGGCCAGCACTCTAGACTTTCCTAAGTCCTACTGGCCGGGCACTAGCTGTCCTCCTGGGGTCCGGATCGTCCGCGGAGTTGCGGGAAAGGCTTTTCCTGGCCTTCCTAGATGTCCTATCTCGCCTCGATGCCCCACTGGTGGCCTACCAATGGGGAGTCAGGTTTCGACCAAACCTGACGTGTTGTCGTTGGTCGAAACTGGCAACCCGTTGTCCAAACAGGTTAAGTGTCGTTTAACACTCGCCCAAACGAGTGTAGAGCAGTGGAGTTCACTGTGTGAGAGGCTAATTGACTTCAGCCTCGACACACTCTCCGGTCGCTGAAGAAATCGGAGTTCACTTAGTACTGGTGTACTGTGACGTTGCTAGCTGCTCGCTGCTTCCTTCTCACCTCTGTCGACCGCTCGACTTGGCTCTCCGAACTCGACTGACTCTTGCTGGCCTTTCTCGAGCCTCCCTCAGTGACCGAGAGGGAGGGGAGAGAGGATGCGCAGCAACGCTGAGCGGTAGGCCAGTGGCTGGCGGAACGTTGACCCCAGATTCTATGAAAGATAGCCGAGCGTCGAATAAATGAGCCCTAAATTCAATCAGCCGCCATTTTGAATGCAAGTATCATAGAACATTTTTATTGCTGCAATCTTTATTGTTCTGAAAAGGCCTTTAAAATGATGTACCACACAATGGGTGTTTACATTTGAAATATTCGAGTTACAACCCCCAAGTCACCAAGTCACCCCCTTATTACGGGTTGAATTTCAGTTGTACGTCAAAAGGTAGAGTATTTGACCAATAACTAATCCTGAAAATTACAGTATCATATCTACAACAGTCTTCAACTTATTAAAGGGTTCCCATACATATAACTCACTCTGTATATTGTAATCTCCACCCCTCACTCCCTATTTCTTGTACTTTTTCTTTTTCCATATCTTTTCTCTTCTTCTCTCTCTCTCTAATCATTACTAACATTATCATAATCATCATCATCATCATCGAAAGTAGAACAGTAATAAGGAGAAGAAGAAAAATAAAGTAGAACAATAAGAAGATGAAGAGAAACAATAAGGAATGTGAGAATGAGAAGAGCAGAGGAGGAGAATCTTCTCTTACTTACGAACTTGAACTATGGAAATAGCAAACATAGCATACTAGTCGGGGCGCAAATGTACTATAAAAACCGCTGCTCCGTGCTCATTTTCGGGTAGGAGCCGAGGAAGATGTCTTAATTTCTTACTTAGAGGACTAGTATAATGAGAAACGCAATGATGATCAGTCCAAATCACAGGCACACAAATTGGAAACAAGATGGCTGCCAACTTGTTCAGGGTTTTGTTATAGCGCTTGTATTTCGATAACCGTTGAAGATATTGCACCGTTTTTTGCAAGACAGTATTTGGAAAGCCTTCCTCTACAATTCTTCCCATATAAAGGTTTTCTGTCTGAAATGTTTTATTAGCCGGAAGGCCGGCCCCACCTGAATCATCCAGAAAAAGGATGAACAGGCTCACAAGACTGCTTCCATCTATATTTGATTTGAATTTCTTTTAATTCTTGAAAAATTTGAGGAAACGCAGAAAAAATGCTAGGGAACGCAAGGAAAACGCAGTGAAACCGCGTATCTTTGGCATAATTCCCAGACCCATGATGAACTTCTGTAGCATTTTGAACATGATATGTCAATTATTTCTTAAGGAGGCCTAGAAAACTCGGGAAAAACGCTCAAAAACCGCCGATCTTGGGCGAAGCTAAGGGCCGGTTTCCCGAGCTCGGAATTTAGCGAAGTTCTAGACTTTAAACAGCTGAAGTCGGAAAATTGGCTTTCCGAAACGGGGCGTAGTCGTAGTTATAGTCAAAATTGTTTCTAATCATCAATAAATCAGTGGTTTTTTGACAATTTCTTAGTCTTTTTCATTCAATCACGTTTAAATTATATTTCGAAAAACTAGAAAATTGAACACAAAATAAAATAAAGCGAAAATAGTGTAAACTTTCAGATATTTTGAATTATTAAGGAATGTTTCATTTCGTCAAGGAGAAACATTTCCAGTTATAGAAATGAGAAAATAGAGATTTATTTTGCTGCAACTATTTACTGCGACTACGCCCCGTTTTGGAAAGCCAATTTTCTGACTCCAGCTGTTTAAAGTCTAGAACTTATCTAAATCCCGAGCTCGGAAACCGGCCCTTAGGCGTTATATTTCAAAACCCTTCCAATAGAATATTTTTTATGCCTCAGCTGAGCCTGTGTACCAAATTTAAACAATCTTTTGCCAATTAGTTCTTGAAAAAGCGGAGAAAACGCTGAAAAACGCAGATTTTGGGCGTATCTTTGGAATTTTTTGAAATCCGTTTTTAGTGCGCCCCTAGATGGCCAACTGAACAAATTTTGCCAAATTTGAACGTATTTGGTCCAGTAAATTTTCAGTTCTGTTGATTATGAATGAGTGAGTGAGTGAATCATTGTCATTTCGCTTTTATTTAATAGATTAGTTATAATCATCCAAAACTGTAAACAAACATTTTCTCTTCATTTTCTCAAATTTCTTCCGATAATAACTTTTTTAAGAGAGTTACATTAAAATGTTGAATCTTTGAGATTTGGATCGTTTTCTCAACTTCAAAATTATTTGTCTTCACGTCAATAAATGTGTTCTCCAACGCCCTCCAAATAAACCTTGCATGACTTCTGGTGCGTTCTCCATACGCATGAGGTAACAAACTGGAACTATAACATCGATTTTTTCTTGACTACTTCATGATAAAAACTTGCAAATGGTCTCAATCTCTTCGTTACAACAAGCCGAATAAGAATATTGATGATGGAAACAGCGAAACTATTCGTCACCATTAAAAAATTTAAGATGGCGTCCATGATTGGCCAAATTTCTTATATGGATTGCTATTCAGTTATAGTGAGAGACATCTGATCGACTTTACTACAAAAGTGTTTATAATTAGGTACTCAAACTATAATACTCAAGAGATTGATCTCATTTTAAGTCCATGATCAATATAACTTTAAAAACTTGGAATATACATTTTTCGGGTACAAAATTTCATTTCCCACCTTTTAAATATATTTGCAGTGAACAATTTGCACTGTTATTGGAACAGTGTTATAAAATATTTCCGGAGCTTCAAAAATATGACATCTAGTTAAGAGTTGTAAGTCAATAGGAAAAAGAGAGAAATTTACTGTTTGCAACGGAAAATACGCTTTTCCACCATACTTTGGCTTCTTATGGCTCAAAAACAGGGTTTTGTGGGCACTTCGTAAAGATGGAAACAAACCCAAATATTCTGATTCTAGGGTACCTCAGGATATCCGAACCACTTGATGCGCATTTAGGGAGTCGCGACTGAGACGCGTAATGGCCGATTCAAAATGACGGATCCAGCATTAATTAAAACGGTCATAGAATGGTTACCATCCATGATAGAGATCTCTAGTAAACGCAAATCGAGTCACAATGAACTATTCTACCAAGTTTATTATCACCTAAAACATAATTTTAACCTACAAAAATGCACTTTTTCAAAAACATTTAATTTTTCACGAGAATTTTTTCTGAATAACTACTTTCAATGACAATTTTTGGATATAAAGTGCCAAACAAAACTTCTTTGAAATAGAATTTATGATCTAATCCCGTTTGTTTCAAGCCTTTATCACTTTTTGTTCTGAAGTTAAGATTTTTTTATGGTGTCATTCTAGTCGCGGAGCCAATTAACTATCATTAAAACTGAACTATAAAATTGATTTTTTTGATATCGGATCGATTCTACTACCAAATTGTTCATAACTACCAAAAATATAATGTTATAGATATTAATCTTACTTGAATTACTCTTTCCATGATTAATTTAGTTTCAAAAACTTGGAACATACAATCTTCGGTGACGAAATTTCACCTCCCACTCTGTTAATTTATTCACTGTAAAAATAACCCACTATTACTTAGACTGTGTTGTAGAATATTCACAAAGCTTTAAAATAACATCTAGTTGAGGGATGGAAGTCCATTTTTCACTTCTGGAGCGTCATTGGAAAAACAGAGAAAAGTATGGTTTGCAGCCGAAATGGCACGTTTTTCTCTCCATATTAGGCCTTTGCTAAACCTGACAATTAGAAAACCGTGTATCTCAATAATCATTGAAGGTACAGACTGGGAAATGGTATCAATCTTTTCGTTATAATGTGTAGAAAGGGAATATCCATGAAGGCAATCTTAAAAATAGTTGTCATCATGAAAATCCAAGATGGCGGGAAAAAAATTGTAGATTTTTACAATACTGCCTGTAAATATGGAAATTTTGATGATAGGTACCGGAATTTTTTTCACAGAATTGTTCAGAATGGAATCTACTATAGAATTGGATGAATAGATCTGGTTCATATTATATATAACGTGAGTTACTGAGCTCAATATTCTAGAAGTCTACAAAATTCTGCCGCCATTTTGTTTTTCAATGATGAAAAATACTTTTCGAACTTGATCATAAATATTCTCTCTCTACAAGTGATTACAAAAATTAATTGATTCTCTATTCAAGTCTGTATCTTAAATAAGTCGTGAGATACACTTTTTTTCACTTGTAGAGTGAAATAGTTATTTGTATATCTAGAGTGAAAAGTATGACTTTTTCTCCCTGTGGGAAAAAGTTTAAAGCCCGAGGCGAAGCCGAGGGCAGCAATTTTCCTGAGGGAGAAAAAGTATTTTTCGCTCGTGATGTACACAACATTTTTCCTCCATCTACTTTTTTTTATAGAAACTGCAAATAAAATCATTATAATAACTTACGTATTGGTGACAATGATTTCTAACAACATAACCTAAATCTAAAACCTAAAAACCGTTCGTCTGATAGGCACTGCCGATTGCGCTATCTATCGGCAAAAGTTGTAACAATTAAATCAGCTGGGCAGCTACCAAAAATGGCTGACTCCAGATCACGCGGTTCAGATTTGAATTGCAGATCAAAAATATTTGTTGGCTGGTATTTTGAATAGAATAAAATATTTTATAAATTTTCATTGTCTACTAATATTAAGAATATAATAATTATCATACAAACATATATTTCATGAGTTGATCAAATTTCTGGTTGTGGTATTGAATTCAATTGACTCAATGACAGACACCTCTATTATGCTTTCTCATCTGAGCTTAGACCTTCTAACCTATTACAATGTAAGTTTCAAAATAGAGATGCTCCCCATGTTATTTAAATGGAGTCACTTTTACTCCCTAGGGAGTTTTTCTGTTTTTTACTACCGAGAGCGAAAAAGTGACACTTTAGTATTAGGTTTCAGGGAGTAAAGTAAGTACTTTAGACAGTAGGTGGAGGAAAACTCTTTTTTCACTTTCGTTTGGCGTATGGTGGAAAATTCTTGATTTACCGCCTCAAAGCAGTACATTTCTTTCTTCTTCTCGTGCCTCTCCAGGCATCAAAAATTGACCTACACTCAACTACTGGACGTCATTTCAAAGTTTATGGAATCGTCTTCAACAATATGCCAATGATATTCGTGTTTGTTCATTGCTACGACATTTAGTCTCGATCTCGAATAAAATCAAGTCCACAAAAAAAGCAGATTCCAAGTTTTATTTTTGTTATATCTTAAATGAAATGCGTAGTTTAAATGAGATGACTCAAATATTGTTTTATGATTGATTTGAAACTACCAGACTGATCTGATACCTTGATATCTGTAGAATTACAAACAATTTCTTGAAAATTTACAATTTTTTCCGCCATCTTGGATTTTCATGATGACAACTATTTTTAAGATTGCCATCATGGATATTCTCTTTCTACACATTATAACGAAAAGATTGATACAGTTTCCAAGTCTGTACCTTCAAGGATTATTGAGATACACAGTTTTCTAATTGTCAGGTTTAGCATAGGCCTGATATGGAGGGAAAAACGTGATTTCGGCTGCAAACCATACTTTTCTCTGTTTTTCCAATGACGCTCCAGAAGTAAAAAATGGACTTTCATCTCTCAACTAGATGTTATATTAAAGCTTTGTGAATATTCTACAACACAGTCTAAGTAATAGTGGGTTATTTTCACTGTGAATACATTAACAGATTGGGAGGTGAAATTTCGTCCCCGAAGATTGTATGTTCCAAGTTTTTGAAACTAAATTAATCATGGAAAGAGTAATTTAAGTAAGATTAATATCTATAACATTATATTTTGGGTAGTTATGAACAATTTGGTGGTAGAATCGATCCGATATCTCTCACTATAACTAAATAGAAATCGATATAAAATAATTTATCAGTTATGACCGCCATCTTGAATTCATCAATCATGAAAAATATATTCGTTGCTTTCTCATCAATATTCTTATTTGGCTGGTTGTAAAGAAGAGATTGAGACCATCTCCAAGTCTCTATCATTAAGTAGTCATGAAAAAAACGATTTTGTAGTTCAGTTTTAATGATAGTTAATTGACTCAGCGGCTAGAATGACACCATAAAAAAAATCACAACTCCAGAACAAAAAGTGATAAAGGCTTGAAACAAACGGGATTAGATCATAAACTCTATTTCAAAGAAGCATTGTTTGGCACTTTATATCCAAAAATTGTCATTGAAAGTAGTTATTCAGAAAAAAATCTCGTGAAAAATTAAATGTTTTTGAAAAAGTGCATTTTGTAGGTTGAAATCATGTTTTAGGTGATAATGTGTGATAACAGTCTTGGTAGAATAGTTCATTGTGATTCAATTCGCGTTCACTAGAGGTCTCTATCATGGATGGTAACCATTCTATGACCGTTTTAATTAATGCTGGATCCGCCATTTTGAATCGGTCATTACGCGTCTCAGTCGGGACCCCCAAATGCGCATCAAGTGGTTTGGATATCCTGAGGTACCCTAGAATCAGAATATTTGGGTTTGTTTCCATCTTCACGAAGTGCCCACGAAATCCCTTAAGTAACCGCACTGATTATGTCAAACTTAACAATAATTAGAAAACTCCTTAAAGATAGAGACTTGAAAATGGTATCAATCTCTTTGTAATGTTATGTAGTGAGAGAATATCCTATTATGACAATTTTAAAAATATCTTCCATCATGAAAAAACAAGGAGTGACGGTTTCATAGTTCCAGTTTGTTACTTTATGCGTATGGAGAATGCACCAGAGATCATGCAAGTTTTTCTTTAGAGGGCGCTGGAAAACACGTTTATTGAAAGATTAAAAACAAATTCTACTATGCTAATTCACAAAAATATTTTACTTCTAATGAAAATACTTCACAATTATTATTATTAAATACACAATCAATTTTCCATAAAAGATTTTTGATATTTTCTATAAAAGTTGTCAAATCTTGAGCATCAGTTGAAACAATTTGTCAGGGCTTTGAAAGTATTTATTATAATTGAAGCAGAAAAATGAATTTCACTCATTCCTTTTTCCTTAAATCTGCATGGTTGTATGATAATATGAATCCTTCAAGATTTTTTAAAGTTTCAATATTTTTAACATTGACATTGTTATAATATGCTTATGCATCAACTTGCTTCAAATTTATTAAATTTATCTCAAATCCTATGCAACATCTCGTATGACAAGACTTTTCAAAGTACCTATATGTACTAAACAAAAGTTGAAGTGATTTTATGAAATTTTAAAGATTATCAAAGCAATTCTAAACTCTCGTATTCAATTATTTCGTTGAAACATTTACAGATTTGCATTAGATAGTAAGATAATTCTCAAACTCTAAATTGACTAGTACGCGAGTCCTTTGAACCAATCGTTTGAGTGGTAGGTCAGGTATTGAAAAATAATAATAACCAGAATATTGAAAAAGTTTTTACTACGGAAATAGATTAACTTTAAGAGGATACAAATTCCAGATTTCAATATTAAAAGATCCACAGTTTATCATATTGATAGAATCAATTATAACATTAATCATCAAAAATCTTAACAGTTAAAAATCACAGCAGATTGATAATAATAATTATTGTGTAGGCAATGATGAATCACAAGTATGATGAATAAATAATTATTGAATAATGATAGACTGATAACTGTTAACACAATTATTAATTTCTGTTATTGTGCAGAAAATTTATAATAACTTGAAAATGCAGGACGATTAGAAGATAAACAATTGCATTTTTCTACAATTCGTGAACACAAAATATTATTTCTAAGCCCAGTATCGAAAACTTGATTAATTATTTGAATCTGCTGATCAATTTGAATAACTAAATATCCAATAAAATTTATTTAAAGTAATAATAAACAATCTGAACCGTTTTGGGCTTGAGCCTGTGATAGGTACCTACTTTTCTAAAAGTTGTGTAATAAAGGTTCAATTCCGACTAAAGGCGTGTCGACACGCGCCGTTCGAGACGATTCGCCTCTAATATACTAATACTTTTATACTGGATGATTAAGAATAAATTCAAAATAAACAGGATGATGAGTTGAATTTGTAATTGCTGAAGGATTAGCAGATAATAATCAAATGTTGAATAGAGATATTATAGTTTATTAGATGGAATCTAATATCGATAGAGTTACTGAACACAATAATATTATTATTGTTACTAGCATCAAGAAGTGTAGTAATTATAGCTGCTGACAAATTGTCAGATGAATGATTGGTTGTGCCTCATCAGTGCAAGTACTGTGGGTGTGGGAGGGGGACATGAGCTTGAGGCTGAGTCATGAGCAGATGATGAGGGTTGTAAGCAATGGCGGGTGAGGGGGCAGGTGCGGGGGCTGCTGCCACTAGGGGGTGATGGGGCATCAAAATGGACGGCTGCGATGCGTAGGGGAGACTCTGTTGGGGAAGGAGACCCCCGTGGATTGGGTAGCCTGCAGATCCAGCAATCAATGGCATTTGCGCTGTCACTGAAAATTAGAAAATATTTGTGAATTAAATTATTCAGATAGTACAACAAGATTCATACATCTATCATGAATATACCACGATAGTGCCTCATTTAACAAGCAATGTAGATCATGCGCACAACACTAGATCTAGAGATAGGGAGTTGTATATTGCTAGAAGAAATATAACTTTTGGTCGTAAATCTGTAATTCAATGCAGGCTGTAAAATTTTCAATTCATTATCAGTTGAAGTAATGGGAGTAAACATTTCAAAATTCCAAAATTGTATAAAATAATATAATGTTGATGAGCATTGGGAATGAGAGTAGTAGGCTAAGCAATTAATTATTGTAGATGAACTTATAAGGAGACTACCAGCAGGTGACATTTATTTTGTAAATCAATAGCGCTAATAAAAATGAATGTCTTAAAAAAATAATGCGCTAGTAAAAATAAAGTCTTTTCGAGTGATATGTAAATCTATTTTTCAATTCTATTCATTTTTCATATTTTCTATTAATATGACTAATATATTTGTATTATAATATAATATTGCTTATTCATTTCCTATTCCTCTTTTTCTAACCTCTATCGCCGTTCTACTTTGTTTTAAATATGTTTTTGTATACACTATATACTATAGGTACCGTAGTCTATGCTGTAGATAACTCTTCACTCCATACTCTAAAACCGATATATAGCCTACAATCACAGTATTTTCAATTCATGAATAATCATTCAAAGACAACACAAAATTCAAAAGCAGGAGAGTATAATTATTCTGTATCCTCTTGAAACTGCGTCACTGTGAGCTAATTCAATTGTTATGGTCAAGTCTTGGCAATTCTGAATTATAGATCAAAATTTAAGAACATAATAGTTTTGGGCTATGCATGTTGCTCTCTCCTGATCATATTCATATGATTTGTAATTATATTAACAAATAAATAAAGTCTTCAATTTTACAAGTTTAATGAATTACAGTGAATATTGAGATAGTCATTATTTCAATCTGTGGTGTATGATAGATGCATGTTCTTTAAAAAATTGCAATTGAATGTGAATACTTTTAGTACTCAGTACTTTTACTGAGTAAAATTGTTTAATTTGAATGGTGGTACTCGATGATCAGAAATATTATAGAAAGAACTGTGACACTACTTGTTATTCCTTCACCATGCATTTATTTCAATTATTGACCAAAAAGGAAATATCCTTTTCCGATATTCCGATTAGAATTTCAAATGGAAAAAGCACTAATAATAATATAATATCCGCATATACCAGTAAACAGTGTTAATTTTTTAACGCCATTGTATTACATCAACACATTTTCAAAGAAAAATGTAGGCTAGTACTGTAATACTTCATTGAACAAATAGTGATACCCTATTCTTTCTATAGAGATTATGGTGAACTGAAATTACAATTTATAAAGAACATATTAAACAATTTTAAATTTTAAGAATATATTAAATAACAATTTAAAAAATTAAAGTTACAAAGAACATATTTTTATGTTCTAAAAATATGGTTCACATACTAAATAATTAAAAGTATAAGTCTTTAAGACTTTTTAAGTAGGTAATATGAAGTATGATTTTAACTTGGAATGAAAGCTTTGATAAGTGGAGTGAGAAAAACTTAATTGTGATGTGTTTTTCACGAGCACTACCACCCAGCTCGAAATCACAACAAATATTCATTTAAAAAAGGCGTGGAGGAGTTTTTTCAAATCCAAAGTGTACGGTACTTGAATAACAGTACAAAACAAGATCATGGACTTTTTGTGTAGTTGAGAAGTTGATATTGTGGTACGGTAATTATTCATATTGAATGAAAAAGACTAAGGAATTGTCAAAAAAACATATTTATTGATACTTAGAAAGACCGGTTTTGGTTATTACACCATTGTCAATCTCTGATCAGAGATTCAATATCAATAAATCTGTAGTTATTTGACAATTCCTTAATCTTTTTCATTCAAGATCATGGACCATGTTTAGTCTGATTTTTGTGAAAGTTTATGAAGAAAAAATGTGAATAACTACTGTCCCTATTCATCCCAGATCACGTTACTCGAATAGGCCTACGTCACGTTCATCCCAGTTAACGTTACTCAAATTCGACAATGCACTACGTCTTTTTAATGTATTTCGAATCTTGAAGAGTTGAGAATTGTTAAATACCTGTGAACTTACTTTCACGTTTGGATTATTCTTTAGAAACATTATTGTTATTCCCACACATCTTTAGAATTTTATCAATTTTCTAGAGAAACTTTCCCCAACTGATGCTTATGAATTGTGCCTAGAAAATGTTTTTGGATATACTTACAAGGTAGTGCTCTGGAGATAGGAGAAATCGACTGTTGATTTTGAGTGATGGAATAGGCGAAGTTGTCTCCACTTCTTTCCGATTTGACCATTGCAGATGAGCTGTAAGGCAGGACTGCGCCCCAGCTGGAGGAGAGACAAGCCAGGGATACAAGGACGATTGCGTAGAACTGCCAAGAAAAACCAAAAATAAAATGACATCAATACAAATTTGATCTCAGTAAAATTATTTTAAAATAATAATATCGAGTGACCTGGCTGGTTCAAAATGATAAATAAATTTGTTTATTTTTGAGAAATAAGTCAATAATCAAACTGATACAAGAGCAGTTTAATATTCCTAAATCTTTTTTGCATATTTATATACTTGGTGTTTCGAACTTCCATATCAGTCTTCAAGACTCAAAATTGACAATCTATTTTGTGTTCTATTTCTGAAATAAGAATCAAACTTGTTGAGGATATTTTAATTTGGCGAGAACTGGTAATATTGTTAATTTATCTTTGTCCGGATTCTTAAAATCTCGAGAACGTTTTTCTATCCTCTTTTGCTTGTTTTATGAATAAATCAAATACCAAAAATAAAAAAATCAGGCACTAAAAAAACTGAAAACAATTTTGAATTCAACAATTCCAAATCAATAATATAATAAATTCCCAAATTTGTTTGCTGGAATACGTTGGGTAAAGAATCTTGAAAGTTGATATCACATGCAATAACTCCGTCTCAAGTTGTGGAGTATACTACTGTAAAGAGTTTTCTGTAGCTAATTCAATTTACTGTAGAGTAGGTCAGTAGGTCTAGAATTTCAGAGTGAATTATTGAAGAGTGAACCTACTTATTATCATAGAGTATTTTTCTCATGGAATTCTCAATAATTATTATTATTAAACGAAAATCCAAATTAAATGCTGTAATTTATCCCGAAGACTTCTGCTACTGCATATATTGACAAAAGGGTAAACAGCTAGATGGAATAGTAGCGCTCATCGAATTTCCATCTAGCTGTTTACCCTGTTGTCAATATTTGCAGTAGCAGAAGTCTTCGAAGTGAATTACAGCATTTGGATATTCGTTTAATAATAATAATGATTAATTCATTCGCATTTGAATAATATTTGCAATATCTCAGTAATTTCCATCTGTAGAATTCTCAATAACTTTTATAGAATATAGTACGGTAATGGATAAAAGATTCAATGAATGTGTTGAGACTAAAATTAACCACAAAGCTGAATATATATGTAATTTGAAAATGGGTTTGTTTCCAGTTTCAGTTCGTTTATTTCTAATCCTAATCTCCACCTTAAATTAAATATTGATTTCACTGCCTACAAATACTACGGTACCTATTATTATTCTAGAAGTGTTGGATTTGATCACTTTATTAAAATGTTTGCATCAACATTGAATATTTCCTAATATAATTATTCATTTCTATTAGTAGCCTCTATACAAATACAACTCTCTTTTGTTCAACCTCTAATATCTACCGTATTGAAGTGATGTCTGCTATGTAGGCCTACTCAATGGGGCCTAATGATTCCAAATAAACTCCAATGATAATTAAGTCACTTTTTCTTGCAACCTCAACTCTCTGATATTAAATTTCAAATGTGAGAATGGTATAGAAATTTCAAATTTCAATGATATAGAAATATGAGTTATTTTTCAATGCACTTTTCAATTTAATAGATACACCATAATATAGGAATACGATAAAAGTTATCATGTACCAAACTCTTTTCATTTTATAAAATCACATCTAGTTTCAACTCATTAGAACCATTTTCACTGATGTCTCCATAATTTTAGTAGCCCTATGTAGAGAAAATAAATTATATGCCGGATAAATTAATTATCACCAAATAAATTGAATGTAGGCGTAATGCATGCACTTCATTATAAATTAAACTTACAGTTTTCATGATGAGAATGAGCTTCGAGTCTCTGGAGGATCGTCAAGTGTTTCAGAATGAAGTCAGGTCTCAATTGCACACTCGAATATGCTGTCTTCATTTTTATAGAGGGATGACACAGGTCATCAGCCGATCTCACGACGAAACAACTGAAGAAATGAGAGAGAAGAAGAAAACAATAAGAAAAGGAAGAAGGGCAGGAAGAGAGAAATGAAGGAGAGTATGAGATAGAAGTGAGACTGAGACAAGGATGTCGTGATTCTGAAGAAAAAACAGGACTGGAATCAAAACACTGCTGGAAGTTTTCCTGAGGACAACATATCAGTTCAAATGACCGTATAGCAAGAGGTAAAAAGAAAAGAAAAAGTGGAAATTGCTGCAGGTGGAAAAAGAAGGAAAGAGACAGCTCCTGTACTGAGTACAGTACACTAAGTAGTTTTATCGACTCTGCACTGGGAATGCTAATTTCTGTCTTTCTTCGAAATGTGCAATCAACTTTGAAAGAGGAAAGAATGGAAGAGCAGTAGACAGAGAGGATGTGAGAAAAATGAAGGAAGTCTACAAATAAAGAAAATAGACGATTTAACTCATCAGTTCTTCCACGTTCGACTGAAACTTCACTCACTACCATCAGGTAATCACTTGTCTTCCCATTTCTTGTACCATCTGGTTTGGTAGTTGACAGATGCCATACACGCTCTTCATTGCATTTGTCTATTCGTCTTTGAATAACTGATATTTTATTTCTCAATTATTGATGCTGATATTGAATCTACAGCACAAGATTAAACTTTAATCATGATAGAAACATTTTTAACTATCAGTATTCTTCAGTTATTAACATGGAAACATACAAAACTGTTGCTATTCACCCCATTTTACGGTACCAAAAATCAGGCACTAAAAAAACTGAAAACAATTTTGAATTCAACAATTCCAAATCAATAGCAGTAGCATAAGTCTTCGAAGTGAATTACAGCATTTGGATATTCGTTTAATAATAATAATGATTAATTCATTCGCATTTGAATAATAATTGCAATATCTCAGTAATTTCCATCTGTAGAATTCTCAATAACTTTCATAGAATATAGTACGGTAATGGGTAAAAGATTCAATGAATGTGTTGAGACTAAAATTAACCACAAAGCTGAATATATATGTAATTTGAAAATGGGTTTGTTTCCAGTTTCAGTTCGTTTATTTCTAATCCTAATCTCCACCTTAAATTAAATATTGATTTCACTGCCTACAAATACTAGGCCTACCTATTATTATTCTAGAAGTGTTGGATTTGATCAATTTATTAAAATGTTTGCATCAACATTGAATATTTCCTAATATAATTATTCATTTCTATTAGTAGCCTCTATACAAATACAACTCTCTTTTGTTCAACCTCTAATATCTACCGTATTGAAGTGATGTCTGCTATGTACTCAATGGGGCCTAATGATTCCAAATAAACTCCAATGATAATTAAGTCACTTTTTCTTGCAACCTCAACTCTCTGATATTAAATTTCAAATGTGAGAATGGTATAGAAATTTCAAATTTCAATGATATAGAAATATGAGTTATTTTTCAATGCACTTTTCAATTTAATAGGTACACCATAATGTAGGAATACGATAAATGTTATCATGTACAAAATTCTTTTCATTTTATAAAATCACATCTAGTTTCAACTCATTAGAACCATTTTCACTGATGTCTCCATAATTTTAGTAGCCCTATGTAGAGAAAATAAATTATATAAATTATCAGCAAATAAATTGAATGTAGGCGTAATGCATGCACTTTATTATAAATTAAACTTACAGTTTTCATGATGAGAATGAACTTTGAGTCTCTGGAGGATCGTCAAGTGTTTCAGAATGAAGTCAGGTCTCAATTGCACACTCGAATAGGCTGTCTTCATTTTTATAGAGGGATGACACAGGTCATCAGCCGATCTCACGACGAAACAACTGAAGAAATGAGAGAGAAGAAGAAAACAATAAGAAAAGGAAGAAGGGCAGGAAGAGAGAAATGAAGGAGAGGATGTGATAGAAGTGAGACTGAGACAAGGATGTCGTGATTCTGAAGAAAAAACAGGACTGGAATCAAAACACTGCTGGAAGTTTTCCTGAGGACAACATATCAGTTCAAATGACCGTATAGCAAGAGGTAAAAAGAAAAGAAAAAGTGGAAATTGCTGCAGGTGAAAAAAGAAGGAAAGAGACAGCTCCTGTACTGAGTACAGTACACTCAGTAGTTTTATCGACTCTGCACTGGGAATGCTAATTTCTGTCTTTCTTCGAAATGTGCAATCAATTTTGAAAGAGGAAAGAATGGGAGAGCAGTAGACAGAGAGGATGTGAGAAAAATGAAGGAAGCCTAGAAATAAAGAAAATAGACGATTTAACTCATCAGTTCTTCCACGTTCGACTAAAACTTCACTCACTACCATCAGGTTCTCACTTGTCTTCCCCTTTCTTGTACCATCTGGTTTGCTAGTTAATAGATACCATCCATACACGCTCTCCATTGCATTTGTCTATTCTATGAAGTTCATCAATTTTTCCATCTCGATTTACGATCTTCAATTATCAACTTCCTTCATACAGAACCATCAACGGGGAAAACTAATCTACTCTACCTTTGTCTAATTTATTAATTTGTAATTTATTATTAATCTATTATGAGGTTTTCATAATAAACTCCAATTCAATCTTATTGGATTTGATTTCTCTTAAATTTTATCGAATTTTAAAGTGTCTATGAGGTTTCAGATGAGTGACATGCTCTCGGTTTTTGCATTGGATTGGTGACTGCCTGTGACCAGCTCCACCAATCGACAGTGAGATTAAATATTTTTACGACGGCTTCGAGCTTTCATGACTGAAGATTTTGTCAATTTCATCTTTCAACTCATTCATTCACTTATACATCCTGCCAAGATTTGATACAAGTGTGCTACTCTAATTATTTATTCTACATGGAATAGTTATGATCTATATTTATTTCTCTATTACACTCAGATATTACACTCTTTGTTTCTCGAATAAACTTATTATATTACTCCAAATGATGCTTGCCGTACAAACATAACAAGCTGTAAATAACAACAGTGTGAAATAAAACTTAAGGCGGGATGCACACCGGAGAAACGCATTTCGTGAAAAAAGTTTCAGGAAACGTGAAACGAAAGTTGCTCGCAATCGACTGATAAGATTAAGCAGGAAACGTTTCTTTTGTCTGCATGCGCGAGTGAAACGGATTGCATGAAACAAGTTTCATGAAAGAGGGCTTCACGAAATGCGTTTCTCCGGTGTGCATCCCGCCTTAAGTTTTATTTCACACTGTTGTTATTTACAGCTTGTTATGTTTGTACGGCAAGCATAATATTGTGCCCTGTTTAAAATGTTACAATCATGTATAATTTTGACGAAATAAACTCAATTCAATTCTATATGATATAACTAGCAAGTATTTGTTAACTACATAATTTCAATAACAATGACTAATAGAGGAATCTGCTTTGCTTCCACTTTTAAACGAAAAGAATCCACCACCGTACATTATCATTATTTTATATTCAAATATTCTAAACATGAAAATTTCACATTTTTCACGGCTTATAAAATAGGAGTATGCAGATTATCTCTCAAATAGCTAAATAGCTAGAGAGGTGATTATATATGTATACTTGATGAAATGTAATGTTGTGAAAATTGAAATAAATTATCCTATTATTACTACAGGCTCTTTAGGGTCTAGGCAATAAAAAGGAGTGGTTGCGGGTTGAAATTTTTCAAATGAAGAATTTGTTCTTTTGAAATTTTATGTGAAAATTCCACAAAAACATAGGAAGGAAATCCCAAATGTTGTTAAATAATCGAATAAGCCTGAACCCTGAGAGCATCTGCATTCTAAAACGACTATTATGAAAAGTACGGTATTCCATATCATTGTGATAATCTTCATATTGCTCATGATACAATGTAAATATTATTGACAAAATATTATAAGTTAACTCTGATGGTATTAATTGATCTGGATGGAATATAAAAAAATATTTTCGTCCAAATTAAGTAAAGTTTTAAATTTGGTGAACCAAATTATTCAACAATGGAAAGAATAGAGTTCCTGTAAAGAATGCCAAATCAAGGTCTATAAATACCTATTTATAGACCTTGTGTCAAATAGCTACCGTAATCTATTACCATGCTTTTTACAAGTTTTTCGAGAACAGATTGGCAAAATATGGTTACAAGTTTTGTGTGATTCATGACAAAAAAATAAAGTTTCTCCACTAGCACGTCCTATACTCATCCAAATAATTATGAGGAAAAAACTTTTCTATGAGCCGAAACTATTTGTCGTATTTCATAAGGCCTAAGTTGTTTATATAGAAAAGTTTTGAAAAAAGGTACTATAAATTATAAAATTTAAAATCTAAAGGATTGACAATGCTGCAAACTGTAGACATCGAAATATTTAACCGTGAGATTTTAGACCTTTTATGAACCGGTTCAATGCATCAGCAAGTCTCCAGCAGGATAGAAAAAAGCTCGAGTAAGGTTGGATTGGAACAAGGACTAGTTCTTCTAGTTGTAGAAAAGCACAACCATGAACTTGAATTAAATCATGTGACTTACTGGAACCTGATTCCAATTATCACTATTGCTGTAAATTTCTGTATGTAGACCTATAGTGCGGTCTACGTTATAATGTCAGTATTTGATTAACATTCATCTTTCTATCCTTGTCTATCATTCGATAAAGCTGATAGCGCTATCCTTTTCTAGTTCCACAACGCTACCAGATCGTTATTGAACAATGTAGAAATATAATCTGGCAAGGCAGAGAACCAGCAACGCCGTTCTCGCATCCTTTTTCACTGCCATTATAACGTGGACCTCACTATAGAAAAAAATTCATCTTTCAGAATCATGTTTGAATTTAATCGGTGATACATGCACAATGAAGTTTTATCATAGTATCATCATATCTGATAGACAACAATCCTGTATTATTACAAATTTCTTCCAAAGTTTTCATCCTAACTCTAAAATTATTGGTATTTGTTGAAATAACTGTTGTATAATAAAAAGAATTCTTCATAAGTTTAGTGATAAAAATTAAAAGATTTTGAAAAATTATATTCATTTGGAATATGTTAGGCTATGTGGTGATAGAAAAACTCAACGCATGCCACACTCAATTGCAGTAGCATATAGTGGCAATAATGATATTGAATTTATAATTTATTTGTTGATTGTGGATATTCAGAAATATGTGTAGGAAACTTCAATTTTAAATAATTCATTCGACGCCAATGATACAATAATAGCCTAGTTCTACTATCAGCTCAATGTATTGCATTTTGCATTCATCATTTAATAGGCCGATTTTGAGAATTGGGTGTCTCTCGCAACAAACTCAACAAGAATTTTGTTATTAAACAAATCTTATTATTAAACTTTATTGTTGATAATAATATGTAATGTAAATTATGTATCTATTTTGAAGAGACAATAAAGCAAAATTTTCAGTTCAAAAATGTCAAATCCAGATTCCTTTTTTATATTGTTGGAAATATTGAATTTTCAGTATTCAATAAAATATTCACCTTTGAGGCCTATTATATATCCTATACATTCCATGATTAGAGCCGAGACTGACTGGAAAATATATAAGCGTAGTTTTATATTTCTAGTTTAGAGTTTCTAGTTCTAGAAAATCAAAATCATAGTTTACTCTGGATTCAAATAATTTCGATATATTTCTAGTTTTTTGACTTGAAATTGTCAAAACCACTATTTTATATATATCCACTATGAACATATTGAGCTGTGTTAGATTATGCTTGCCAGTCACTCAGTTGCCCTCATATTAAAAAGTTTGGGTGTAGGGTATGATTATATGAATTGAAAAGTTTCAGGGGTGTCTAGTTTTTGTTAAAAATTAAAAACGATTTAGATTGTTTATTTTGACTCAATCTTTATTGTTTAATAATGGCATAATTTTTAATAGCAACAAAACATGTTTTTATACCAGAGAATATTAACATAAACATAAACAAAATTAGAGTTAATATCTGTTGCTAGACGTATTCAATTCCAACTAACGTCTGAGTGATCTTTTAAACAGTAGGCGGTTTTCCACTGCACTATCATCTTTTTTCTGATCCTCAGATTCTGCCGAGGCAACCGAAGCTTTGGTTTCTACTTGAGGGTTCTCTGCTGGAGCAGGAGCTGGAGCAATGAAAGTCATAATAATGAAGGGCATACTGTCGTCAAAATGAGGATCTGGACGCCAAGATTGAGGCACTGAATGATCTTCGTCATAAGGATGCTGATGATCTAGGGACCCTTTCGATTGGTCTTCAAAGGAATGGAAATCTGAAATTCATTTGAAAAAAAAATTAAAAGTTATGTACGGTAATGGATATTCAAAAATAAGTTCTGTACCGTAATTATAAAGGGTTTAAACTTTGAAACTGAAGAATAATAGTATTTTATTTACTTATTTAATTAGATGACAATAGTTTCTAGGCTTAAGTCTACTGAAACAAAACATTGTTTAACAATAAATGAAAAAAAGAGTAGCCAGAGAATCAAGAGTACATAGTCAATATTAGTCTATTGAAAAGTTTACAGCCTATTTTCCACTCAAATACAAGTAGAATAAAAACGTCAATTAATTTGTAAATAAGTAGTAGTCACTACCCAACATGATATTACTGCATCATTAGGATATTACCTACATACTTTACCTACCGTATATAATTATTTATAGCCTACATATTATTGATATCATTCAAAACTTCATTTTTTGACTTGACAACATACAAGAGTAGGCCTAATACTTTATGCAGTAATATTATTGACAAAAAATCCATTTTCCTTACACTTTATGAATTTTACGTATGTTTAGAACATTATTTTATTTCAATTTTTTTTTAATTCATGGCTTTGATGAACCATTCAGTTCAAAGAACTGATTTTGATAAGGGAGTGGGGAATAGAAACATATTGAAAATATTGTCTCTTTTCTGTTTAGGGCTACTTGTAATATAAATAGAAATACAAATCTCAGTACCCTTTTTTGAATTATATTATCGCAACATGTTTCAACATTGATGCCATTTTCAAGTGGATTTTGAAACATGTTGTGATAAAATAGTTCAAAAAAGGGTACCTACTTAGATATTTGTATTTCTATTTATATATTGAAAATATTATTTAATTGCTCTTTCCAAAGATAGCATAAATCAGATTATGTGCGTCAAAAATGCTTAAATTCTTTAGAATAAATTCCTTTCCTTACTTATAAATAAAAAATACAATAAATTATAAAACGTTTAGTGATGTGAAGTATATGAGCTAATTAATTGATGAAGATTGCTTGCAAGTCATAGACAATATGGATATAGAGGAAATAAAGATAGGTAATCCATTTCCTACAAAAAATTGATTGGGATATTGATCTATTCAAGGAAAGGTTTCTCATCATTAACACTTATGAGTTCAGATATTATGTTATATCCCAGTGACACATTATAGAGTAAAATTTTATACAGTATTGCATAAATAATGAATAAATGCAATCCCCACAAAAAAGGCTTGTGTGTGTGGGAATTTTTTATCATAAAATTGATCATTAGTTCTACCAATTTGAAAATGTTGTTTACTTACGAACTATACCACATACAATATGATAGCCAACTATCTTTTTTGCAATTATACTCACGATGAGGACGAGGAAATGCTGGATGAAAATGTGGATGATGGTTACCGCAATCACATGAGGGAGCAGGTGCTGGTTGTTCCTCCTTGGCAGATTCCTCCTTATCAGCTGCTGGAGTTGGCACTGATTCTGGTTTGAAAGGCTCGTATTTGGGTCCAATCAGCTTCGAAGCCACTATGCTGCTCGTCGCTGTTGGTAGGGCAATAGCCAGGGTAAGCAGAGTGACTGCACCCATCTTAAACAAGAGATGATTGTTTAATAGTTGTCGTTTGTTCCCAAGAATAAGTCAATCAATGCTATAATCACACATGATGAAAGGATTCAGGATTGTATTGATAGTTGTAATTGATTCTTGAAATTAATCAAAAAATAATATAGCAATTGATTATCAAAAAATTGTATTGATAACTATTGAAGTTTTTTCTTAAAATGAATTCATTGAATATTACATGAATAAACGTTAATACTGTGTTTCATAAAAATTTGACTAGGCTATAATATATTATAACTTATTTAACTATACAGAGAGTTCTGAAAAAAGGTGCCCATAAGTCAGGGGTCAGGGCGTGATTCCTCACATCATAAGAAGAAAAAAGGTTCTAATTACCATAGATCCGAAAATGCTTGGTTACCAAGTTATATAAAGTGAAAGATTTCGTCTGAATTTCAGTTCCCCTGCCCTACGGGTATTTGTTGGCTGTTAATTGAGTTAAGATGTAAAATTTGGCGTACTTTATGTAAAATGGACTGAAAAATTGAATAAAACCGTCTCCAGACCTGTATCTACAGTAATTTTTAAGAAATATGACGAAATACGCGAAACTTGGTCCCGAAAAACAAGCTCCTTTAAGGTTTGAAGCAGCTTTACTATGTTAAATATACAATAAACACAAAATATTTTATCACACAACTTGTAGAAAATTTAATTTTGAAGAGAAAGATGTAAAATAAGTATATTATAGACAAACGCAAACTTAAAAAAAAATAATTAATTACTTACAAAACGCTTGAAAAATAGACAAAATCTGTTAAGCTCTCTACAAATGTAATTAAGTATGTAATTAGGGATTATTTTTTTAGAGGTTGCGTTTGTCTATTATAGACTCATAACTTGGTAACCAAGCATTTTTGGACCTATGTTAATTAGAATTTTTTTCTTCTTTTGATGTGAGGAATCACGCCCTGACTTATGGGCACCTTTTTTTCAGAACACTCTGTATAGAGTGATCCACGGAATTTTTAACAGCCAAAGATCATACATGGAACTTGCAACAAATGTCCAGTAAAATTTTCTTCTATCGACCATATTTTTTGAGATATATTGAATTTTTTGAAATTTCTGATAAACGTCAATAACTAGAAAACTATAGGCCTAAGTCGAAATCTAATTCTAAGGATATGGTTGGAAAGAGGAAGAAATTTCCAATGAGATTTGTATAATTTGGTGCTCTGTTTGACGTTTTTGAACTTTTTATGAACGCTCGAAAAGGCAAATACGTCGAGCTCAAAGCAAAATTTCAAACAGTTTGAACGCTCATAAAAAGTTCAGAAACGTCGAACAAAGGAACACATTATATCTCATTGTAAATCTCTTCCTGTTCCCAACCTTATCCTCAGAATTTAGATTTTGACTGATTTTATAGCTATTGACTTTTTCAAAAACATCGAAAAATCTTTATTTCTCGAAAACTAAGATCGATATAAGAAAATTTTATTGGACATTTTTTGTTGCAAATTTCGTGTAGAATCTATGGTTTTCGGCTGTTAGGCTATACCAGAGAAAACTTCTATAATTGTATTTGTATTGCTGTATATGCTGTTTTTGTATATGCTGTATTTGTATTCTGTGGCTATACCTTCAGTGGATAGTACCATCACTCTGTTAGGTATGGAAAATTGTAGGTAGCCTATGTACTTGATGAAAATATGTTCCCCAAGTCTATAATCAAGACGGAGACCAAGAAAACCAAAAACAGTATAGTATTTTTAAATCGGTGAGTTCGATTCTCGTAAAAGTCACATTGAATGTTTGGGTTGCACTTTTGATCTTGAATTACTGTAACTCAACATCATATTTTTTTGTTTACAATGAACTATGATTCCATATAGGCCTACTATTACCATTCCTAAAATAATATTATTGAGAATCCCTAAAATTAACAAGTTTCCTCGTCCTCTCAACTTATAAATCATGTTTTTAAAAGTCTTCTATTTGGTGAAGCATGATCTTATAACTACCGTACCAATGTTTCCACTTCATTATCAGTAGTTGGTTCTAAATCGAAAAAAGTAATGTGGGGGGAATCCATCAGAATCTATTTTTATTCAGCCTACTGGAAAAAAATAAATTCCCAATTCAAATACGTAGGCAGGAATTTTATCACAGAGATAGTTGCGGATCATCAATTACAACACTACTTAGTAACACTTATATTCAAAAAATTGAATCTATTTTTTATTCAAATACCGGTAGATGAGTAGCCTCATTAATTAATGAAGTGATAGCGAGTGGAGAAAAATTATGAATGAACAATGAAGTTTGCAGGCCAGAAAGGATTGCAGTAGAATTTTCTCTGGATCTATTCAAATAGGTAGGTGATTCATAAAATCATCATTTGCTGTAGATCAAAGGGGATGCAACAAAGGAATCATTATTGCTCAATCAATATGAATTGGGAAATCATAAATATTTTCATAAATTATTCCCATATTCTTATTGTTTGGAGAATAATTTCTATAAAATGAAAGTAGAAAACTATAAAAAAACAATTCATGATATCTTAATTAGAGTTGAAAGGAAGTGATCATTCTTATGAATAATAATTATCGATGTTGCCCACTTAAATCTCAAGATCAGAAATATTTGTAATACAAAATTGATAAACGTGAAATTTAATGGTATCCAAACCAAATAAACATTTTAAAGTGTATGAATTCAGGGCTACTTTTTTGTGTTTATAAAATAGAATAATAGTACCCTTTAAAATTAATAAAATATTGATTAAATATTAGTAAACAAATTGTTACGGTACGTTACAATTTGTATTCTTGTTTTTTAATATTTTATTAATTTCAAAGGGTACTATAATTCTATTCTATAAACATTTTAAAGATTACCAACAATATGATAACACACTAATCTATACACAGCGCCTCTATTAATTCGAATAAATATGACCAATGAATACTTACAAAAATAACTTGTGAAGTCATAGAATGTCCTTTACTGATGATACCCGTCTTTGATGAAAACTCTTATAGGCTAAATAAGATTAACACTTAGAATCGCATCATTCTTTTATACTTACTTTCATGATCATGCATGACTAGCTAGAACATTTTAAATTAAAAGAATGTGTAACTAATATAATTATTCATTTGAAATATGGTTTCATCATCTTTTCACATTTTCAATATTACAATATTTGCAATTATTATTTTGGGGACACGTCAGTCAAATGAAATAATAATTTGAGAAAACGTGCTTAACGTTCATCAAAAAAGATCAAGGTGATGAAAAACCGGAAATTATTCTGAATAAATTATTGTTATTATTTGTAGTATCAGTGCCAAGCTCAGCAAAATGTTGCGCTTTAATTTGTATATTCTTCATAACAACACATACTCTTACTCATCAGTGATATAATTGCACTCAACAATATTTTATTGGACAGCAGGCTACTTGTTATTTGTTTAGAATTTTTCGGTGAATTTAAAAAGAGTAGGAAAGATACAGAACTGTGTGTTGCCTCTTTTCCAAAATTTTAATTTTTGAATGATCTTTAATACGGTACTATATAAATAAATAAAGTTTTGGATTGAATCCAATCAAATCAAATTTTATTTCCATTAAAAATAAATGTATACATGCATATATAATTTTGAATGATATTAATGATACACGATTGACGTATTATCACCATGACTGAAAACTACCAAAACGAATTTCTTGAAATTTTGCACAAAGATCCTGAATTTACTGAGGATTGTTACAGGCCTATATTTTCTTAGAAGTTTTTCATTTCAATAAACATTGGAACTATGTTAATTTGTGATAACATAGTAGGCCTAGATAGTGTACGTGTCTGAAACTAGAAGTTGCTGGTTTGATCCCAGTAGTCAATTATTTCTTAGTAGGTAGGTACTACAAATTTTAAACTTAATTCAAGACTGTCCTTGTATGTTTGAAACAATTTACACATTTTTTCAAGTTTTTCAATTAGTTTTTCCAGTGACAATTTTGTATAACTTAAGTCAAGGAAAGTTGATAGAATAATATTTTCATTTTTCAGCATGGAACAGACCCTTGCAGAAAACGACCGTTCACATGATCGTATTTTAATAGCTAGTAGCATTTTTTTCTAATAGGAATAGGCCTATCCAAATTAATTGACTGAAAATGTTCAAACTTGGTATACAGGCTCAGATTAGGTATGAAAATGTTGTATTGGAAGCTAAGTTCTTCCTAAAGTTGAGAGACGCCTAAGTTCCGCCCAAGATCAGAGATTTATTGAGCTTTTTTGCGTTTTCTAGGTCTTCTCAAGAACCAAATTGACAGATCATGTTCAAATCTCGTACAGAAGTTCAGCAAGGGTGTAAAAATTTAAGAGGACTTAAGATTCTTAAGAGGACTCAGAACTACGCCAATAGGGATGTCAATCCCGGAACTGATTTCCAATCCCGGTATTTCGGGATTATCCAATATCAATCCCGGGATCCCGGGACTGATCCAGGGATTGGCAAAATCTGTTTCATGCATTTTTAACTAATTGTTCCTCCTCAATCACATGTTCAGTAACAGTGTGTGGTGATGAAAAAAGGCTCATTATAGAGGGAGAGTATATTATTGAGATATACTACGGTATTGGAGAAATATAAAAATTGAACATTCTATTTCATAATAGTTTTCAAGATTAGGAGTAACTTTTTTTAAAAGCTTAACCACTACTAAATGAAGTTTCTTAGAGCCAACTAGATATTCTACTTATGATAGAGAAAGAGAAGAGAACAGGAATAATTAGACAGAGAGTGAAAAGATGGTGCTTGATTATTCATGATTTCTGAAGTATTTTTCAAGTTCTGAGTGCATTTCAGGGAAATTACATCAGCACTATTGCAAATAGACTGCACATCAGCGCCGTCTAGACTTGTAATTGTGGTGCTGTGTAAATAGAAACAAACGTAGATACATAACAACCATTCTGCGAACCGATAATGCGAATTCTATTAAGCCAGTACAGAATACAGCACATTATGTATAATATGCAACTGCAGGTTGTGCCTGTAGAATAAATTAGCCAAACACTTAGAACAATGGATTCGTTATGCAAAACTCATATTCATCACCATAAATGAATTCTATATTGATTTTTTTATAAAAATAAGATTCACAATTTCAGGTTTTTTAATCCCAAAAGTCCTGGGATTGAAGCTGAAAAATCCCGGGAGTGTTAGGTATCAAAATTGGACCGGGATCCCGTGATTGACATCCCTATACGCCAAAGATATGCCCAAGATAGGCGGTTTAACTGTGTTATCCCAGCGTTCCCAGCGTTTTTACTTTCCTTGCCCTATTACCATAGGTAAGGAAAGTATTGCTTTCCAAAAAAAAATTAAGGTACCCTGATTTCAAGTTTTCTATAAGTTTCAAGTCCCCCTGAGTCCAAAAACATGATTTTTGGGTGTTAGTCTGTGTGTGTGTATGTGTGTGTGTTTGTGTGTGTGTGTGTATGTGTGTATGTCTGTGAACACGATAACTCCATTCCTAATCAACCGATTGACTTGAAATTTTAAACTTAAGGTCCTTATACCATGAGGATCCGACATTAAGAAATTCAATAAAATTCAATTCAAGATGGCGGAAAAAATGGCGGATAATTACTAAAAAACCATGTTTTTCACGGTTTTCTCGAAAACGGCTCTAACGATTTTCTTCAAATTTATACCATGGATAGCTATTTATAAGCCCTATCAACTGACATGAGTCTAATTTCTGGGGAAATTTCAGGAGCTCCGTAATATTATTGAGAAAAATGGCGGATAATGACTAAAAACCATGTTTTTCACGATTTTCTCAAAAACGGCTCTAACGATTTTTTTCAAATTCATACCCTGTATAGTTATTTATCAGATCTATGAACTGGCATGAGTCTTTTTCCTGGAGAACTAATGGGGGGTCCACCCTATCCTTGAGAAATGGACTTTGTAACCTCCATCTCGTGCATGAGGTAGGTAGAGCAGTTTATAAAAAGTACACAGTCATAGTCAAGATATTTCATCTGTAGAACAGCTGTTTTGACGACTTTTAAAAAAATCATCTAATTTCACAATTTACACGAAGGAAAAAGTACTCTGAAAACAATAATTATTTATACACATATACAGTAGTCTGATCGTAGTTGCAAATAATATGTTGCCGCCAATAATTGTCATGATGTTATTCCCCTAAATTATTCTCATTTGAGAATGAGGCTTACAGTTCAATGAGCAAGGAAAGTTGTGTGAGAGTACCACACCAGATTTTTTTGCATTTTTCTCACATTTTGCAAAAACTAATTAAGAGAAGATGTTCAAATTTGGTACACCGGCTCAGCTGAGGTATAAAAATGTTGAATTGGGAGGGTCTTCGAATAACATCCAAGTTCCGCGGTTTTTGAGCGTGTACTGCGTTTTCTACGCCTTCACAAGAACTACTAATTCCTAATTGACAGATCATGCTCAGATGGTACAGAAGTACAGCAAGGGTCTAGAAATTTTGTCTTGAGAGGACTTCAGAAGTACGTACTGTAGAAGATACGCCCAAGATGGGTGGTTTTACTGCGTTTTATTTCCTTGCAGTCCCTAGCGTTTTTCTGCGTTTTCTCACATTTTTCAAGATTCAATTGAGAGAGAATGTTCAAAATTGGTACAGAAGTTTAGCTAAAGGGTCTAGAAATTTTGTCTTGAGAGGAATGCGAAATTATTTGTTGCCCACATTTCTGCCAGCAACTCCCTTTATCAGTAGTAAAATAGTTTTTCTCTGCTGGATTCCATTGGTGACTTGCATATGCCACTGGTCTCTCTCCCTCATCTGTTTGCTAAAAAAGCACAGCTCCTATTATCAGTGGCCAGGATAATTTTTTTCAAAGTCAGGGAAGATTGACACACAATCTGAACAAAGAATTCTCTTGTTTTGGACCCCACTCAAAGGGAACCTCCCTCACTTAGTCAACTCAGTTAATGCCATAGAGGCATGGCTGAACTTGAATTATTTCCAATCGTTGACTTTTATACAATAATCAACTTCATATTATAAATTATTTTTTCGAACACCTCATACGCTAAATTCAAGTTTATATATTACATCCCTGATTAAGCTGATTGACGACTCACACTGGCGCACAAGGAATCTTCCTTTTGCCGGTGTTTTTGCCTCACCTACTGTACTTATGCATGTGAACATAAATTGAATCTTCATTTTATAACTATTATTTATAATATAAAGGATATCATTTCGTTATTATATCTAATTAAATAAATGTATGTATCTTGGTTTAAGTGCAGTAGCATATACTTTGTAATATTACATTTTTTCTCGATTAAAATCGAATCTTCAATTCGAGATCTATAAAACTTGATAGTAAATATCAGAGTAATCGATATGCGGACAACTTTTTAACTGAGAATTTATCGTAAATAATTGTGTTGCACATTCCATGGTATCACCGAAACTGAGTAACAGAATTAACAGATAAATAGATCATTATAAATATAGAGGATATATATATAAATTTAAAATAACAGTTTCGAAATAAAGTTTTATTGAGAACAAATGTAAAATGTAAATTCTAAACTTGTAATTTATAATTTTTTTTGGAATTTAATATCGGTGACGTGTTCATGACGTCGACAGTGATTTTGACGTGGGGCTTTGCTTTGTACTTGTTAGGCTCTCTCTAAAAAATGGTGGCTGGCTATGTGTTCTGGTTTTGTGTTCTCTGAATATTTTTCTGTTTAAGTGAATTTTTAATGTTTTAAATTGAGTTTTCAACACTTTTATGGTGTTCTAATTTTGTCTAAAATTGTTTTGTGTGTTTACAAGCCTATAGCCATTGTTTTTCAACTATATAAATGGATAAGTATTTAGCCTGTAATGATGTTAGATGCTTAAGTGTGTAAGGTATTATTTTTGTGGATTTGTGTTGTATATTGCCAAAATTCTTTTGAAGATTATAAGTTGGTTTGCTCTGAAAACTGGATTTCTCATTCATAGGCAATAGATCCATTCATAGTTTATCAAGAATCTACCATTTTGGAGCCGATAACTTCCTGTAGGTTAATAGGTGTGAAATGCTATCCAACCTATTTAGGAGAAATTGGTAGCACGGCAAATGGTACGCCCTGGTGTGAGACTCAAACTACAAAATATATCCCTGGTTATGAAAAATTATTAGTAGGCTGCTGATGTCTTGATAGGTTATGAATGGTATGCTGCTGAATGGGAGGTCAGTTCTGGAGTGGTGAAGTTTTAATGAATAGATATCAGTGCATATTACAAAATGGCAAACATTAAAAATGATCTAAATCTTATAGCATTCCTAACACAAAAGTTTGATAAGCTAAATGCTAGATTTGATGAGCAAAATGCTAAGTTTGATAAGCGAAATGCTAAGATTGATAATTTGAAACAAGATCAAAGTGCTAGGTTTGATGATATGAAGCAAGAATCTGCTAGCATAAGACTAGAGCAGGTTAGTATAAACCTTCTATTAAAAGATACACATGAAACATTGATTGATAATCATGAAGGTGAAAGCAAATTGAAGCAGGATGATAGTAGTGTTGAGAAACAAGATCAATTATTTCAAGTTTCAGATAATGTAGGCCTAGTTACTGTTATTGAAAAAGTAAATCCTAGTGAGATAGTAGAATTAAGTAATGTAGTAGGTAGGGAGTTGTCTTTATTGAAAGTCAACAGTAAAGAAAGTAGTATTGCCAAATTGAAAGTTAGGAAAACAGTAAATCAAGTGAATGTTTACATGAGACAGGTTTCTGTAGAGGTTAGGAACAATGTAAACAAAATGAATCTTGCTTTTTATCAAGTTGATGAATTCAACTTTCAACTAAAAATTGAAAAAGTGTATGCAAAGCATTATCTAGTGAACATGACTGACCTTTGTAAGCAAAATGGCTTTGTTGAAACAAATGAACCCATGAATAAAATTATGTTCTTGAAGAAAACAAAGCACAAAGTCACCATTGATGTGTTAGTATTCAAAGGTTGTTTCAAGTTGCTTACTTACAAGATGATGACAGTGAATCACATGATGAAAGAGTATTCCCCGGCACTATGTTATGATTAGGAATCCTGTGTTATGCCGGGATTCAGAATAGCATAATCGCTACACAGTGTATGGTAAGAGTCCATAATTGTGTCTTTTTTCTTTCCTGTAGCCTATTTTTCTTGGCCCTTAATCGTTTCAAATTTCAATTCTTTCCTGTCTTTGTGTAATGTTCAGTAAATTTCTTCTATGATGCATATCTCAACCAATCTTGTCCATAGTCATTTAAATTTGTATTTTTTTCTGAAATAATTTTGGAAGTTAAAATAGTACCTTATTTTCCTAATCTCTAAATTGTTGATAAACTTAACTTTTCTAAAATCTATCTATTGTAGTGTAAATAATTGTTTGCTTGTGGTATATTTTTTCATCATATATTACATATTTTAATTATGTCTATTTTTTGTCAGGTATCATATTAGGTAACTAGGTTTTTCAGAGCAAATTATGTCCCATTTTCTCATTGTAGTATATTTTTATTAAATATACTTCCTTATGAAAGTTTAGAACTGACATGTAGGATAGGCTCTAATTAATCTTTCTCTTCCTTGTATTATTTAGGAAATTTATTTACTCAATTTTTCTTTTTCTCTTATTTGTATTTTTTAGGGAACTTATTCACCCATTATCCATCTTGATCGTCTTTGTATTGTAATATTGAAATGTTTGTACTTATTATACAGTCTTCAAATTCTGAAATTATTTAAAAAATAAATGGTTCAATTTAGAACATGCTGAAATTTAATCTTATGTATAAATTCTTTTGTTATAATAATAAAACTTCAAAATTTGAAAGTATTAATGAATTGTGTTGCCATATATATGAGATGTTCAATATAAATGAAAGTTAACTTGAATAATAATGTTTTCATTAAATAAAAACGTCTTGTCATATTATTAATTGAAATGAGTTAAAGATTAAAATTTCTCTAAAGTTTTTGTAATTAATGTCTTTTTCTAAATTTTAAAAACTGTTTATTCTATAAATTTTGATATGATTGATTATCGTTTGAAATGGATGCTGGAGTGTATGTAGAATTTTTAGTGGGGTTTGTTGATTAGAATTTTGCTGGTATGTGATTGTTTTTTGAAATGGAAACCCATTATTGCCTAAAGAAGGAATAACAGAGGTTATGACTTAGAGAGGCAGTAATGAGATAATATTTTTTGTGTTAATTACTTATGTTGATTGCCAAAGATGCAGATGATTACTTATGAATATTGATTGCCTTTGAAGCAAAATATTATTGATGTTTTGAATGATTTCTTGTTTAATGATTGATAGTAAAGTTTTGTCATGAAATGTAGTTTGTGTTTAGAACATTGAAAAGTCGAAATAAACTATAGTATCCAACAAACGATGATTAATAATATTGAATAATTTGCTTTTCATAAAATATTTGAACAGTGAATAAATGGAAATGAAATTATTTTTTTTATTAAAATTTTGTAATTGATGTCTCCAAATTTCACAATTTATGTATTGCTGACTGTATAATAAGATGTTAACAAATTTCATTTTTATATTGATTATATACTTATAAATAATTTTCATGTGTATTAGATTGTATTGGTAGCCTAATCAAAATTTTCTTTTTAGTTTATAAGCATTTTAAGATAACAGGTACAGCGTGGACATTAAAATTGAAATAATTATTACGTGAATCTCGAAATCAGCATCAAGTGAACGCCATGAAGAGTGTTAAGAACATTTGGGTGATTTTCGAACTAGTGTGACTCATTAATTGACTATCTACACCAATGTCAACGCCAATAACTACACCCGATGTCTACGCCAATGTCAACGCCAATTTTGATGCCAATGCCAATATCTATGCCAATATTTACACCAATAACTACGCCAATATCTACACCAATAACTACGCCAATATCTACACCAATATCTACACCAATATCTACACCAATAACTACGCCAATATCTACACTGATGCCTATGCCAATATCAACGCCAATATCTGCTCTGATGTCTACACCAATGCCAACGCCAATATCTACGTTGATGTCTACGCTGATGCCTGTGCCGATGCCAATGCCAATATCTATGTTGATGTCTACGCCGATGCCTGCGCTGATGCCAATGCCTGCGCCAATGTTGATGCCAATGCCTACGACAATGCCAATGCCTATTGCTGACCATGTGTAACTCAAACTTCAACATTACCACATTACCTGGAGGTAATTGCCATCCATGTTCACATTCACAACTTTGAATTCAGAATAACAGTCACAGTATCATGAAAGAATTGATTCAAAAAAATCCTCTCCTAAATTATTCCTGTATGCAGAACTCTAAACCTTGAAAGCTGAAAATATCAAAAAACCAAACCTTACCTAAATTAATCCTCACCTAAGTTAATCCTGTATGCAGTGTCTATCTCTTTTCCAAAAAAACAAATTACATTGTCATTTCAAGCCTGAAATGTACATTGTATAATTATATGATACAAAATTTACGTGACTCTGTATCGAGTTTGGTATGCAGCCGTCTACTACAAACATGAGGCAATGCTAACTGAGATGTCACCTGTATTTGAGTTTGGTATGCAGCCGTCTACTACAAGCATGAGGCAATGCTAAATGAGATGTCACCTGTATCGAGTTTGGTATGCATCAGTCGACTACAAGTATCAGCCCAACACTACGTGCATCCAGATCAGCCCAACACTATGAGTATTCGGAACAGCCCAACACTGATGTCATCACACTGGAGTCACACTAAACTGAAATTCATACTGAGTGCCTTAACAGACTGTTTTCCAAAATTTGCATCGATAAAATCAACCACGTCAATAGTGAAAGAAATGAACATTTTTTGATTTATTGAAATTTTATGTGAAAATTAAATGTAACAATTCATCAATTCATTAAAAAAATTTTTTTTTCTGTTCAACATACTAAATTTTTATGCAATAAAAAATTGAATTTTTCTATCTATTAAATTTATGTGCAATTTCAAAAAAACTATTCTTTTATTTATATTAAACTTTCTGTTGAGATATTTTCCTTAAATTATAAAGCTGAATCAAAAGTAATTTTGATATTCTATACTTTGAAATATTTGGTAGACTGCGATGGGCTGGCCACCTTATTCAGGCAGATGAGACATACCCACCAAGGAGACTCATGCTGTACAGGATGGAAGGGAGGCGAAGACCAGGAAGGCCGAGACTGTGCTGGATGGACGGTGTTGACAAGGACGCACAAGTGATTGGAGCCAGAGGTTGGAAAGCGAGGGCGGAAGACAGAGACAAATGGAGGCGAATACTGGAGGAGGCCAAGACCTGTAGCGGGTTGTAGCGCCACTGATGATGATGATGATACTTTGAAATATTGTTTGGAAACATATAACAAATGCTATTGATGAATTTTTATGATAATTTTCAATATTATAGGATGACATGTAATGTTTTTATAGAAAAATTGTTACTGTTCTCGAATTTAATTTCAACAATTTCCATTTGTTTCAATGTAATTTTTTCTTTAAATTTTCAAACAGTAAAATTTTTTATGTCAAGAGGGGGTTATTTGTAATATTACATTTTTTCTCGATTAAAATCGAATCTTCAATTCGAGATCTATAAAACTTGATAGTAAATATCAGAGTAATCAATATGCGGACAACTTTTTAACTGAGAATTTATCGTAAATAATTGTGTTGCACATTCCATGGTATCACCGAAACTGAGTAACAGAATTAACAGATAAATAGATCATTATAAATATAGAGGATATATATATATAAATTTAAAATAACAGTTTCGAAATAAAGTTTTATTGAGAACAAATGTAAAATGTAAATTCTAAACTTGTAATTTATAATTTTTTTTGGAATTTAATATTGGTGACGTGTTCATGACGTCGACAGTGATTTGAGGTGGGGCTTTGCTTTGTACTTGTTAGGCTCTCTCTAAAAAATGGTGGCTGGCTATGTGTTCTGGTTTTGTGTTCTCTGAATATTTTCTGTTTAAGTGAATTCAATGACTATGCAATTCTTACAAAATCTGGAACAAAATGTCGATAATAACCAAAGAGTCCCAGTGCTCTTCTTGCTTCTTGCTTGAAGCTAAGCTTCTTGAATTTTTGTTGGTCGTGGATAATTCTTCACAGCTTCAACTTTTTCAAGGTCTGGTTTCACTCCATCTGAAGTTACTAGGTGCCCCAAATTATTTACAGTTTGCTTAGCAAAGTCGCAAAATGTCCTTCATCCAATGTTGCAATGCTCTGAATGGAAAACAAGAAGGATGTTTGCCACTGGATGGTCAGGTCTGCCTGTGTGAAGGAAGGAATGAAAACGTTCTGTGAAGTGGAAATCTTATCCAGAAAAAATGACAACTTCTACCTCTGCTCAGCGTCTTCACTATGAATCAACAGGTCTATGACACTTTTAACAAAATGATTGGATCTCCTCGAACTACAGCTCATTCTTCTCGGCTCATCAAGGCGGTTCAACATCATGCATCATAATAATTCATAAGTAAAACTCGTTAGAAATGGAAAATTTATTGCTGATTGTACTTTACCTAAAAGGATAGCTTTTTGAATGCTGAGGCATGTGTTAAACGGAAACTGACAGACTTGCCGAGCCGGGGTCGCAGAAAACCATCAACCCTTAAAACCACCACAACAAAAAAATCTGATGTGGCGCACTCAGACAACTTTCCTTGCCGTTATGAAAATTAATCACCTGACGCTAGTGTTCACGCGCATCTCAAGTCTACTATTCCAAGATCTGAGCCAGCTGGTGACAGGACAATAACGCTGGAGACACACGAGGTCTGCTATCTCCTCATAGTGAATGATTTAATAGAATGAACAGTTGCCAACAGTTTGCAATTGAATAATCACATTTTCTCGAATTCCGAGCTTATTTTCAATTTTAGGTGAAAATGTTACTGAAGATTAAATGTAAAGATTTTCATGCTCAATCTTTTCCACTTGAATTTTTTTGTTTAAATTGTATCTGAAGCCTGATAATTGGGAATCTAAAATCGAACTTTGCATAGATGGGGCGGAGCTCCTGAAATTTTTACAGATATGGGACTTGTGGCAGTTGATAGAGCTTATCAATGACTATACTAGTAGTTCTGTGAACAGTAGACCTCACGCAGTATTCTCATCCACAAGTACCTGATGTCACTTGTTTTAAATGTTAACAAACTCAGTTCACGTTTGAATTTTTACTCCATATGATATAATTCATCCAGTTCCGTGATAATCTTTCTATCTGATGAAAATTAATTTTCTACAATAAAAAATGTTATAATTTCTCCAGCATTATTTAGTTCATTTGTTTATTTTTAATCACCTATTAAATTAGGTTTTTGGAAGGTGAGAATATAATTGATACTAATGGGCACGCATAATAATACCATGACTGCAAAACAAAATATTGAAACCAAAGACCTTAAAGCTGCTATTAGACCTAAGTTATTAACAAAATGTTAATAACTCAATCCTTATAGATTATATTAGATCGAACATAACTTATCATACACATGAGGAAGATGTGTGTTTGTCAACTTCTGTTCAATCTAATAGAATCTATAAGGATTAAGTTATTAACATTATTAATAGCTTTGGTGTAAACCCAGCTTAAAGATGCTGTAATATTACATTTTTTCTCAATTAAAATCGAATATTCAATTCAATATCAATAAAACTTGATAGCAAATATCGGTGAAATCGATATGCAGACTTAACATTTCACCAGGAATTTATCAGATACACTTGTGTTGAACATCCTACTATAACAAAGTTCTATTTCTGAATAAACAGATAATTCTAAACAACATAAAGGGTAAATAAATTTAGAATAACTTTAAAAAATAAAGTTTTATTGAGTATAATAAATGAAATTTGTAAACTTGTATTCTTTATTAGTTGGCAATGGATGACGTGTCTAGGCTTCACCAGAAAGGCTTCATTTCTCTCTCAAGAAAAGATGGCTGCTGGCTACAGTTGAATCATTTTAGTCCTGTTGAAAATTTTCTGTTTAATTGAAATTTGAAATGTTTTAATTGAGATCTGAATAATTTTATTGTTTTCTAAATTTGTGTTGAATGTTTTGTGTAATTTTGAAAGCCTGTAGCCAATAAATGAGCTAAATATGAATAGATAAGTATTTTAGCTTGTAAGATTCTCTGTTTAAGTATCAAATGGTTTTGTTCAGTAAATTTTCCTTGTAAATTGCACAAAGTTTTATGAAAATTATAATTTGATTTGCTCTGAACTGGACTTATTATTCAAGGGAATTAAATCCATTCATGATTTATCAAGAGTTTAGTATATATTGGAACAGATGACTTTCCTTAGATAACAGGTGAAAGCTATCAAACCTATTTGGATAAATTTGTTAGGATGGCAAATGGATACCTCTTCAAGGTCTTTGATTGAAACTATAGACCTTATACAAATACAGTAATAGACTGGCTTCTCCACACATCTGTGTAATCACTTGTCAGCTGATTTATGATGAATAATGATATAGTCTGATTTTTACTCTAATATTGGCATATGCATACCTCTTCAAGGTCTTTGATTGAGACTATATACCTTATACAATTACAGCAATAGACTGGCTTCTCCACACATCTGTGTAATCACTTGTCAGCTGATTTATGATGAATAATAATATAGTCTGATTTTTACTCTAATATTGGTGGATGAAGGAGGCTCCTTTTTTCTTTTATATTATATTATCCTTGAAATGAAAAATTTCCAAAAACCTTGTATATACGTCGACACACAATTAAAAAGGAACATACCTGTCAAATTTCATGAAAATCTATTACCGCATTTTGCCATAAATGTGCAACATATAAACATTTAAACATGAATAGAAATGCCAAACTGTCGTCTTGAATCTTAGACCTCACTTTGCTCGGTCAACTATAAAGTGGTACCATTAGCGGAAACTGATTTAAAATTTGCTGGTATATGAATGCTAAATTTATGAAAGTATCCATACTCTTTCAAAATATGAATAAGAATTTTATTTCAATATAATATTGATATTTGTATAAGTAATAAATAGTATTCCATTTTATTCATCATATCAACTATCAATTTGGTGTAACTGGTCAAGCAGTCAACAGTTCGGTCAATAGAATTTTTCAGGAAAAAATTATATTAACATTTTGTTCTCATAAATTTGATTTCCTGAATATGAAGGAATTCCCCAATATAAGAATATTACTAAAACTAATAATAACTACTATAGTGAGGTCCACGTTATAATGGCAGTGTACGATTGACAATACTGATGCTGTCCTTTTCTATCATACAACAAAACAGATAGCACTACCTCTCTCTAGTTTCGCAATGTTGTCAGTTTGCCAGAATATTTTATTTTTACTTTTGACAGTGACTGTACAAAAGTAACTCAGCCGCCATTTTTTTTCTTCATTCTATCAAAATACTTTGGTACACAAGTCGTATAATTGATTTAAAATGTATTTTTGAAACAATGAAATAATTTTTAGACATCACCGTATGAGAAACACAAATTTAAATACCTGAAATTAAATTTTAAAAGTTGATAACTAACCATCCTAGACTTCATCCATGCTTCAGCTAGCCTACACGTTTAGGTTAGACCTACTCTTACTGGTATAAATAATATTGAAAGGTTATTTCAGAATTATTTTCATTGTAATTACTTATTATTTCAAAAAGAATTTCTATTTATGTCATTTTTAAAAGAAATTGGAATAGAATACCTACCAAATAACTTAATTTCTGTTGTTTTGAAATTCAGATTGGTGTATCACAGCTTTTTAAATTAGCAGCCATTTCAGGTTTGTATAAAAATAAAAATCTAATCTTAGTTATGAAAGCAAATTTTTGAATCAAATTATGAAAAATATATTTTCTTGATTAATTTGACATCAAATTCATTATTTCATTAAGGGAATGATAACTATTATTAGATCAAATTTAATGGGATGAATTGAGTAACAGCTGTGTACACTCAGTGGAAAAATGGAGAGACTTGGCAACGTTTTTCTCCTATCTTTCTTCACTGCCATTATAGCGTGGACCTCACTATTGGCGAGAGGTGAGAGCACAGGCCTAGCCCAAAACTGCTCTACTCTCAAATTATATAAATAGTAGCATTTTCGAAAAATAGGTTACCATATAATTTCACTTCCAATATTTTGCTTATCATTATTGTTAATATTGTTCTTTTGATAATATAATCATAGAGAAGCAATAGCGTGAGTAGATATCCCATGGTATAGGGAGTTTATGTCGTAACTTTTACTGTTATCTCAAGCCGATAGTCCACGTAGCTCTCTCCCTTGAAGCTGTGTGACACTGGTAGTCTCTCATATTGTGCCGTTCATACACTCTCACCCCAAAAAAACAGTAAAAATCGACAATAATCAACAGTAATCGGCTTGAGATAACAGTAAAAGTTACGACATAAATTCCCTATACCATGGGATTCCTACTTACACTATCGTTTCTCTATGATATAATTCTATTGTTGGTTTCTTCTTCAATATTCATCGGCAGATAAACATTAAATCTATTTTACTCATTCATTGGACTTGAACGTGACACGTAAAGCATAACCTTATTCTTTTTTGAAACTTCTATTTATTCAAATTTGAGAGAAGGACAGTTTAGGACTGTACATGTTGTCTTTTCCTAATCATATTATTGTATGATACATGATCATTTGTGATTGTCAATAAATGAAATACATAAGACTGTCTTATTCGTTCTTAAGTACTGGATATTTGATTGATTTGACTATGGCTAAATTGGGCATACATTTTTTTTGCATTTCGATTAAAAATTGGCTGGGTGCAACCAAGATTAACCAAGACATATTTCTTACAAGAAAACACAAATAATAGAAAGAATGGAAAGTAGAATTTTATATAGCTCATACCGGTAATCTCTGGCTGACGTATCCACTGCATGTTTGTATTAAAATGTTTTCCGGTTTGTATAAAAATAAACATTTGATCTTAGTTATGGACTTATGGAAGCAAATTTTCAAATCGAATTATGAAAATATATATTCTCTTGATTAATTTGTCATTAAATTGATTATTTCATCAAGGAAATGATAATTATTATTAGATAAAATTTAATGGGATGAATTGAGTAACAGCTGTACAATCAGTGGCAAAATGGAGAGACTTGGCAACGTTTTCTCCTATCTTTCTACACTGCCATTATAATGTGGACCTCACTATATAATTAACACTTTAAACAGACCTATTCACTTGTCAGCCTTTTTAATGTTGAACTACTACAAACTAACAGGAATACAGGCTTAGTGCTGCCAAAAAATGATAGATGGAAAATAGGAATAGACCCAGTTTGTCTTTTACTATTCCACTTAGGTAGCGTCCGTAAAAACTGACCATTTTTTTGGTGAGTGGTGGTTTTCAGGGCAGGCGGAACTCCGGCGACACGCCGAGCCGTGCCTTGCCTTGCCGAGGCATGCGCGAGAGTCTTGCCTCGCACAAGTTTGTACGCCAGTACGCCTGTCATTGTCAGTACTGGGCACGTAGCTTAAATTTCTTGAATGATAAAAAGTAAGGTTACAATCTTATGGAAGTTAATACATTAAGTTATTACATTTTCGTATTATTATTCGTATTTTTCATCTCATGACTCAGGACCTTACGTTTCGTCTGATTAATTTAAATTCCTTTCTTTCAGTTATTTTATCAAATTGATATTCAAGGTTAGTAGGTAGAACTAACTTGTTTATTTCTAAATAAGCATAACCTAGATCTAGATAGAAAAATAACCTATTCTTTATTATAACAACATATTTTTTATTCTTATAATTGTTTAGAATTAAGTTTGTCAAACGTTTACGAAGCAAGCTATGTTAATTTATTGTAAAATTTTAAACCTTAATCTCTTGGATTGGAGTACGATTAGAAATGTAGGTACTCTTAAATATTTTTTATATTGGTACGTATAATAGTGCCATTATTACGTTATTGTATAACCCAATTTATCATTCCTATTGTCTAACTTAATATCCTCAAAATTCACAAGGAAGAACTATGCTGGATTTCTTTTCAAGTATTCATTTTTAGTCCTTCTGATGAAGTGCAGTATAATGTTCTTTCTGTTGAGTATTTTTTCAGGCCCCTACAAAAAACTTAGCTAAGTAGCTACTACTCAACCCTATTCAAGTTTTTT
Organism: Nilaparvata lugens; assembly: GCF_014356525.2. Lineage (NCBI taxonomy): Eukaryota > Metazoa > Arthropoda > Insecta > Hemiptera > Delphacidae > Nilaparvata > Nilaparvata lugens. The sequence goes on from NC_052514.1 coordinate 16,767,435, forward strand.
CCAAAATTTAATAGATTTCTCTAGAATTAATATTTTGAAAATTCAAATAGCTTGAGTATGTTGTGAGATAGAAAATATCTTTCTTTAACAATGTATTTTAAAAATTTCATTCAATTTTCTCCCAATTCAGCTATAGGCTAATGGCTCTCCCAATATTTTGAATTTAGGTGCTCACATCGTAAAAAGTTTTCCTTTGGAGATTTGTTCCATTTAACATAGGAAGCTTAATAGTATTTAAATTTAAATTATTTGAAAAATGTTTCTAAAATCGTACATGGGGCATGATAACAGGTTGAAGAAGTAGGATCCTGCATGCTGGCAAGCAGGTGAATTTCTTCAGTCTGGGCTGAGCAACGTCTAGGCTATACCGTATCTATATTTTTGTTGTACAGGGTTGGACAATTAGTCCAGGCAATAAATGCTCAAAACAAGGTACGGTATGGAAAAAAATTGAAACACAATTTTGACCCCGCAGTTTTTTGAGGATAGTGAGGAGGCAAACATGTCAAAAGTCCTCACACCTACCCCATGAGCTAAGGGTTTCGGCTGGTTTGAAAGTTCCATTTTGTGGGTTTTAGTATATATCTCCAACAATATGCGTCTCACGGACATTTTCATCGAATACAAAATTGAATCTTACAAGTTTTCCTTTAAGTTCCATCTTTAACATTTTTTCATATTTCTCAACGTTTTCTAGATATATGCTCTCGAAGTTTGAAAGAAATCCCCTTCTGCCTCCGATTTCTTCATTTGTTTTGCCGTATAAGTCAACGATTGATTAAAAAACTCCGTGCTAGTTATGGGCTCATAGAACATTAAAGTCTCTTTAATTTGATTTATGTATCTTGGGTTGTAGAGCAGCTTACTCTCTCCAATTTTATGTATTAATTCACCATTTCATGTTTTCTATCAATTTTTATAGCAGCTCTAATTATTGGAGTGGAATCAATAATTTCGCAATTGAGGGGCCACCTCAAAGCTCGTGTATACATCAACAAACCATATACACTTGAAGCCCTGCATGAGGCAATAACACAAGAAATTAGAGCAATAGCACATGCAATGCTTCAGATGAGAATTGATTACTTATATTATTGCAACGTCCAGATGAGTGTATGGGCAGAAAACTGACGCCATCTAACATATGCTATGTTTTGTACTTGATAAATGTGTAAATCTTTAATTTTATCAAAATGGCAACATTCAAGGTAACCTTGAAAAACATACCCGAAAAATGTTTTTCAAAAATGAGTATGTAACAGCCATTCCAATCCTCCATATTAATTTATTGCCCAAACCTGAATTATATTTCAAATAAAATAATACATTTATTTTTCATCTTTAATATAATTGATCTATATTATTTCATGTATTACTGTATAATAGACTATAAGTTGATGGTTTTTTATAATCGGCTTTTCTTTTCTAGGCTGAAAAAAAACAGTTTTATGTTTCAATAATCTCAAGGTTTCAATATGAGTGAATTCAATATAAAACAGCAGAAGTAAGTTTATAGTAGCCTATATTAAAACCTTTCTTTTCAATATTTTTCATACATTTGTTGAACACTTTCTTTGGTCCTTGCTGGTTTTTAATAGTTTGATAATTGTAGCTATTTCATTCGAATGTATTTGAATGTGCAAAAAATGATGCCATAGTTGAAACATGGTGGAGCTGGATTGGCGAATGTAGTTTAAAGATTGAGACTGTAATGCACGAGTAAGATTGGGATTGAATGTAATGCATGTATTGAACATGTCTCTGTCATGTCACTAGAGTGCCTCTCTATCCAATTACATGTGTTGCATGCAACACTCTCAGTCTTGAAGCTACCTACCTTTACCGCTCCATCATGTTTTCACCTCATGTGAAGTTTGAGCTTCAATCCACGCTTCACTCTACCTTCGCCGCTCCACTATTTTTCCCTCACAACCATTTGAAATTGTGAAAGAAAAACCGAGCTTGATGCGGAGCTTGCTTCTCCACTATGTTTTGACTTGTTCAACTACATGCATTGCTTTGAATCCTCTTTGCTACCTTCACCACTATGTTTTAACCCTTGGCAAAAAATTCGCTGCGATAACAAATAATGTTTTTAAAAACAATTCATTGTAACATTATCCTTAAAACAACATTTATTCATTAAAAATCAGAAGCACCACATTCCAAGTGTGAGTATTTACTTATATTCAATTATTTATCAGTATTGTTGGAGGTCATCGTATTTTCGAATTCAATTAACTCTTGGTAAATCATCATTAATATGAACAAACTATCCTGTCATCTGAAAAGTTGAACTTCAAACTACAGTTTATGAGATTATAACATTTTTAGAACGTAGCAGTAGAATTCAATTATAGGATATCATTTACAAATATAATTTGCTTTGTAAATAAAATTATTTTTCTATTAATTTCAGTCGTGACCGATTCAAAGCGAGTAAAGGGAAAAAGCAGGCTGCAAAATTCAAACATTCTGAGAAATTAGCTAGAAATGTTTTTGATAGACAATCGAATGCCTCAGAATCTAGTGAGAGTGTTGAAATGTCGATCGAGAAGAAAAGGTATATAAAATTTTGTGAAAGCATAAGAAACTATAATAAAACTCATGGTTCAAATCCAAGCTCTTCAATTGAAAGTCAAAAGTAAGTGATTTGGTGGTATTTACCACCGTTTAGACACGACATCTCAAAATCGCATTCGAATTTCAATTCACAGCTTCGAGTTCCATTCATTCTTAAGAATTAAGTGTAACTCAAAATGTAATAATTGATCATTTTAACTTGATAATCATCTAATACTTATTATTTTAATATATAATTATATGTGTGTAGTCTGTAGTCAATAATGCTTAACTTCCTTAGAATAAATTCCTTTACTTCCTTATACAGAGTGAGTCATACATGTATGGGAACCCTTCAATAAGTTGGAGACTGTTGTAGATATGATACTGTAACTTTAAGGATAAGTTATTGGTCGAATACTCTACCTTTTGACGAACAACTGAATTACAACCCCTCATAAGGGGGTGACTTAGTGGTTTTAACTCAAATATTTTAAATGTAAACACCCATTGTGTGGTACATCATTTTAAAGGCCTTTTTAAAACGAGAAAGATCGCATCGATAAAAATGTTCTATGATACTTGTATCCAAAATGGCGGCTGATTGAACTTTATCAATTATTTCTTTAAAAACTAAAACTTCAATCGGCCGCCATTTTTGATAAAAGCATCATAGAACATTTTTATCCATGCCATATTTCTTGTTTTAAAAAGGCCTTTAAAATGATGTATCACATAATGGGTGTTAACATTTAAAATATTCGAGTTACAACCCCTAGGTCACCCCCTTATGAGGGGTTGAAATTCAGTTGTACGTCAAAAAGTATTCGACCAATAACCTATCCTGAAAGTTACACTACTATATCTGCAACAGTCTACAATTTATTAAAGGGTTCCCATACATATGACTCACTCTGTATAGAAAAGTGCACTAAATTATCGAAAGTTTGGTGATGTGATGTAGAGAAGAATTTATTAGCTAATAAACTGATTATAATTATATCCATACTTTTTCTTTCAACTTATTTCACTTGTTCAATGCTCATAACATTATAATAATCCATCTACTGTTTGATATTTATTATCACAGTACATAAAAGTAGTTTGATGATTTCAGATTTTGATAATTCTATTTCCTCACTTGACAAGTACATTTTTTTATTGCAGACAAAGTCGTCCATTTGTGGCTTTGTGGAATCATTGAAAATGACGCTGTGCTGAATTCAACTGCCTTTTTTATCTACGATTTTTTATTTTTGGGGCTCTGTTATATTTGTTTATATATGGGCACTATTGTCTCATTTCGAATAACTTACTGTGATAACGTTTTTATTTGTTCAGTGTACTTGTTATCCTTATCTATTGTTTTGTCAGAATGTTGAGAATATGACACTATGATCTTGTGAATTGTTTTAAGGTCTTTGAAATTGTTCCTATTTCATATTTATGTTTTGTTGCAGTAAATCTAGAAGGGAGAGACGAAAAAATCGCGAGCAAAAGTCAAATCAAGATAATGCCGATAGTAACGAAAGTGACAATGTGGCAAACAGGGAACTGGATGATCCTTCGCCTTGCTCAAGTAGGTCTCTTGAATTCAGTCGAGATCGTCAAAATACAAAAGAAAACAACCCCACAATATCCTCTATCCCTCAAAACCAAAAGAAAGTAAAGTCACAAAAAGTGTTCACAGATAATGATCAGCAAAAGAAACGGGCTAAAACCCCTGTTCAATCTCCAGTGACCGAGCATAGTGTGATCTACCACTAGGTCTTAGCTCGACTGAATTTACTTCTCTTTTGAATGAATTTATGTTAGTAAGACATTAATCAGCAGTAAAACCCTTATAACTATTAGTTTACTACCAATAATATGAATAGTGACGTTGATACGCTGGTGATATGCTGCTTTCCACTAGCCTATCTTCCAATGAGCTTGACAGTGATTTCCTAGGATTCGAGGAAGTAAGAGATAAGGACATAGAGATACTTTTTCTTAAATCTCAAATATTTGAACTTGAATTCAAACTTGAAGCAAGAGATTATTTGTATCACGAAATTAACGAACTAAATTCTACTGTAACTAAAATGAAAACAACAATAGAAGTACTCAATGCAGATAATAGTTTTTTAAGAGATAAGAATGATACTTTAGAGGCTGAACTTGCGGATCTCAGAAACTTTTATTCTCCTGGTGACACTCAACGGATTGGGAAATCATTAGATAATATTAATAATGTTTCAATTGATACCGCTAATTATTTTGATATTTTGTCAGATCTAGGAAATAAATCACAATACACGGTAAATAGAAATGAGAAACGAGATAAAAGGGCTACGTATAATAAATAGAAAAAAGTCAACAGTGAAAAATGGGAAGAAAATTGTAAATAAGGTTTTAGTGCTGTCTGACAGTCATGGGAGGGACATTGGATGGGAGTTGAATGAGCAGGTGAAAGAAAGTGGGTTTGAGGCAACGGTTATATCGAAACCAGGAGGTACTTTTAACGAAGTGACGCGGTATATTGACATGCTCACAAAAGACTACAATGTAAATGACAGCGTGGTAATTTCAGCAGGTACTAACGACGTGGTTAATGAAACAGTGCAGCCTACAAACTTAGACCTAAGTAGAATAAGGAAAATTTCTAAACGCTCTAAAGTAGTCATATTATCCATCCCATTTAGGTATGATAAACCATTAATGAATATCAATGTTAATAAGCTCAACGCATGGATGGCTGATGAAATTACAAATCATTGAAATTACAAGATCATTGATCTGAGCAATTTTGACATCACTGATTATACGCAGCATGGCTTGCATTTTAAACAAACAAAAAGGTAAACCAAAATTAGTAAAATTGTTGAAAAATCATATCTTGGAAATGAATGATATCACTGATTATGCAGGTAGGCCTGTATCCAATATTCCAATAATAAATTGTGGACTTACCGAGGGTATTATTATTGATAGGAGTATTATTGATTATTGTATTATTGATAGGAGTAGATTAGACTCGATAGGACACATGAGAGAAGAAGTGGAGTCAAATGGGCAAACTACAGGTGATAAAGGTAATGAAAATGTATCTGCTGAGCTAAATGAAAATGTTTCGCTATTGTTAGGACAAACAACTCAATTTGGTGCTATGATGAATACGAGTACATCTAGTTAAAACTATTTAGTTCAAAAAGGAGAGTTGCCAACCTAAAACATTTTAAATAGTTATAGAGTAAAAAATGTGAATTGTAAAGTGAAGAATGGGTTAGTAATCTTCCATCAAAACATACAGCATTTGGAGTCTCGAATTGATGCACTGATTATTACATTACAGGAAATTAAACCATACATAGTTATTGTGACTGAACATAAATTAAATGAAAATGAAATTCAAAAAATTAAAATACCAGGACATTATTGTAAGTGTTGGTATGTAAGGAAGTCTTTTAGGGGGGGGGGGGGTGGAGTATTGATATTAGTATCTGATAAACTAATCGAATGCAGAAACATCATGAATAAGACAATAAATGTTATAAATGAAGATAAGATTTTTGAAACATGTACAATCGAAATAGAAATATATTGTAGCTGGATTTTATAGAACTCCATCAGAAAATATTGAGATGTTCCTGGAAAAATTTAATCGATTTTTTATAGAGATCTGTAATATTAATAAAAATGTAGTAATAGGAGGAGACTTCAATGTCGATGTTTTGAGGGAGGGTAGAAAGAAAACTGATTTTATTAATGTAATAAATATGCATGGATTAAAATATACCGTAGATATACCCACTAGAATAACTGACTCATGTGAATCGGCAATTGATAATTTCATCACCAGCCTTAACAAAAGGGATATTCTTGTGGAGTGTTTAATTACGGCACTTTCGGATCATGATGGGCAAATTTTCAATATATTAGATGTAAATAATAAGCTTAAAAGTGAAGGAGTTATTAAAATGGTTAGGAGGTATGAAAATGATCAAATTACTTGTTTTAAGAATGACCTAGCCACAATAGACTGGACTGAACTTTATTTGAGTCCTGTTGAGAGTAAATTCACTTATTTTTACAATTCACTAAAGTATTATTTCAATTGGCATTTTCCTCTAAGTAGAATTGTGAAGAAGAGACTTAAAAATAAGTGGATTGATGTTGAAGTTGTCAATGAGCACGAAAAGCTCATACAAGCTAATAGATTATTTAGGACAAATAAAAATTATATCAATTTGAAGGAAAATTTAAATACTCATAAGAAACGCTTTAGAAAAACTATTCAATTAAAGAAAACTAAACACATTGAAGCTAAACTAAAAAATTCAACAAATGTAAATAAAACAATTTGGCATATAGTGAATACCGAGACACAAAACAAAAATGATAAGGTTTGCAAGAATATTTTACTCAGGAATAACAATTTAGTTATAGATAATCCCTATGATGTCGCAAATATGCTTAACACTAATTTTGTAGAAATGGTCGATACTCATGTTGTACCGAATCTAAGCAAATCTGGCACACCAATAAATGATAAAGAGCTACATATCACAGATTTCAAGTTTATCTCCAAAACAATTGATGAAGAGGCATTGTCCAATATCATAGATTCAATTAAACCAAAGTGGTCAGCAGGGTATGATGAAATTCCCATGAGAATTATAAAAGAAGCTAAATCATTCCTAATTGAGCCTCTGCTACATGTAATTAACGCGTCACTTATACTTGGTAAGTATCCAAATGAACTAAAAGTATCAAAAGTGATACCAGTGTTCAAAAAAGGAGATCCTTACGATCTTTAAATTATAGACCTTTAGCAATTCAACCTTCAATAGCAAAAATATTTGAAAAAAGTTTGCTAATACAGCTTATTATTTTGAAACAAACAAATTACTAGACACGCAACAGCATGGTTACAGAAAAAACAGGTCTACAACGACTGCCTTGATAGAGTTTATTGAAAATATTTTAGAGAAATTGGACAAAGGGGACAGCATTGTTGGCACCTTCCTAGATTTAACAAAAGCATTTGACTCTTTAGATCACAGAATATTATTAAAAAAAACTAGAAACTTATGGAATTTGGGGAAAAGAGCTCAACTGGATAGAATCATATTTGGTGGGTCGAAGTCAATATGTAAATATAAAGTATTATGATGAAAATAAAGTAAGTGATATTAAATCTAGTTTGAGGTACATGAACTACTCTGTTCCGCAGGGATCTGTTTTGGGGCCATTTTTGTTCCTTTGCTACTTGGGGGGATTACCAAAATATACGAAATATGTAATTGAAAATAATAAATTTTGTATGTACGCTGATGACATTAGTTTAAGCATATTCGACAAAGATTTGGAAATAATCGAAGAAAAATGTAATGACACAATATTGCTTTTAAAAAACGTTTTAAGTAAAATGAACCTTTTACTAAATAATGATGAAACGAAATTTGTACATTTCACCTGTAGAAATCCCAAAAGAAAAAGTACAGTGAGCTAAATAACATAAAATTATTAGGCCTAGATCTAGATAACAAACTCAATTGGGAAGAACATGTATCAAGAGTATGTAAAAAAGTAAGTACAGGAATATTAATTTGTACTAAGAAGGCTGGCACCCATTTGTAATTTATTAACTTTGAGATCCGTGTATTATGCCACTGTCCACTCTCATATTTCATATGGCATTGAGATTTATGGTGGGACTAGTGCATTTAACTTGAATAGGATATTAAAACTCCAAAAAGAAGCATTAAGAAAAATATTTTATTTAAATAGACAAGAGTCGTGCAGGACATTTTTTAAAAAGTTAGAATTAATGACGGTGTATGGACTTTATATTTATAAAACAATATTACACGTAAAAATAATGAAGACAAATTCCCCAGGCAATCCAGTGTGTATCACTATAATACAAGAAATAGGAACAACTTTATTATCAAAGAACTTCGTAAAGAGAAGTACAAACAAATCCCAACCTATATGGGCATCAAATTCATTACTTACCTTCCTACTAGTATTAATCATGAAAAAGATATTACAAGGTTTAAAAACAAACTGAAAAAGTATATCGTGGAATTAGAATTATACAGTTATGAAGAATTTCATAGTGCCAACTCATTATGTATTTAGACTACCTATTGTTGATGTATTTTGTTTTTTACTTGTATTTATTTTATTATTATGTTGAAAATAATAAAGCAAGACGCATTCATGTACATTTTTATGTATGTTTTGAATAAAGAGATTGATTGATTAGTAAGTGACTGTTGTTAGGCTGGCCACTAACGGTGGAATATGCATAATAAACATGAAAAAATCAGTTCGCTTCTGTCAGGTAACAAAACAGTTGACAGAAATCGAGCTCTCTTACCACAAGTCAGCTGATTTTCAATTACAGGGTACTGAAAAGATCTCGTTATTTTATTATTGCGGATGATGCCCACATGAGCTTTTAGCTTGTGCGTGGGTAATGAAAGTGCATGGGAGGTTTTATGAGATCAAACGTCCATGTCTACAGCGGGATTTGAACCCACAACCTGGGAACGCTAGCAGACTGAAGGGTGGAATGCCTTAGTCGTTTCGACTATCCTGGCCGGCTATCCTAGCCTGGTGTAATTGATACTTTTTCATTATTCTGAATCATTATTGAATAATTGGGCAGTATTATGAATATGTACTTCACATTATTCACAGTTAATTGTGCATTGATTGTATTTTTGTTGCAGGCCAGAACAGTCAGCAGACTACTTTCACCACAGCTGGTCTCAGTCAAAGCGATATGAAAACAGTACAAGGATTCTTTTCACAACCTTCAACTTCCAAATCTATTGATTCCGATTTGTCTAATAAGTACGACTGTTCAAAAGATAAGAGTTCGAAACAATCATGGAGATCAGAGTGTAGGCCTATCCAGCCAGAAAACAGGAATGGATCCAAAGGTAAATCGATCTTATGACATTTATTATCAAATTACTCAATTATTACAAACATCGATTTTAATTAGTTAAGTTCCCTATTCTATCGTTTGGACGTTTTCTACGTTTTTGAATAAAAATTAATCTCAACAGCTTCGAGCTTGATTGAAATATTTCAAGTTTCACCAAAGTATTTAAATAAAAAGAACAATAATATTAATATTTAATAATAATTGAAGAATAATATTCTTCGAGTCCAAAAGCGCTTTATTTGATAATTGATAGGTACTTCCTATTAAATACAAATGAAGACTGCATTGTCGTTCTTAAAGAATTGCAAGTGACTATAATTATAATTCTTAAAAGAAACTCATCTTCAATAATATATCATTGTATTGCAGTTATGTTCAAATCTCGATTTTCCAATATTAGAAAAATGCTGCTAATTATTCAATTCGATTCAATTAGAAAAAACCATCAGCTATTGAAATCTAATTATTCAATTCGATTCAATTAGAAAAAACCATCAGCTATTGAAATATAATTTGTTTTTATTATGAAATAGTTTAGAAATATTTTATGGTTTATAGTTTAAACATACAAGCCTACACGGTAGGTTTGTAAGAGACCTTTCTTAAGGGTACGTTTATGTCGGAGCTGTGATAAACGATCCTAGCAACGATGAGAGAAGCGATGCTAGTAGGGAGTAGCACTCAGCTTCTATCGACTGTTCATGCCGACAGTCGTGCTTAAAGCTTGATTCGTGAGTTCATGTTTTGAAAAACCAATTTGTGTATGCTATAATGAGTGATTCTGATGAAGATTTTATTTTTGCATCGAATACAGTAAAGCATTACTTACTAGGTTGTAGAGAACGTGAATATTATGCACATCCTATCAATGTGGAGAGGAATGTATTTGGGGAGTATCATCATTTGTATAAAGATTTAAGACAGCATCCAAAAAATTTTTTGACTATATGAGAATGTAAATAGAAACTTTCGACTACATTTTGACGAGAGTATCCAATAATCTCCAAAAGGACTGGAATAATTATCACATAAGTCCTAGCATGGCAGAGGAGCGATTAATGCTAACATTAAGGTAAGTATGTTTATACAAAAAAGTTATATTCTTTGATAAAATAGAAACAATTGAATTTATTCTTGAAATGCATACATCAAGGTCTATATTATGTTTCATTATTATCATTGACAATGAGATAGAATTTTGTAATTGAATAAGAAATAGTTTAATAAAGTGAAGAAAATGTCACTTGCTTACGAAACTCCACATAAATCAACCCAAATCATGAAAAAATATTGGTCCATGTTTGTACTTTGTATTCTACAACTCGATACTAGCCTCGATACTAGCTTCGAAAATGAACCGAGCCATTATCGATGCTCTTATCGATGGTCAGGACCCAAGATCGATTTCCATCGCAGCTCCGACATAAACAGGCCTATTAGAAAGCAAGTTGGTATTATCTACGCGTTGCTAGAATCGCAGCTTTTATCACTAATCGCAGCTCCGACATAAACGTACCCTTACTTTATTTGACCTTTTAGGGGCGATTTTTTGTAGTATTAAATTTTCAGCTCCAGTATTAAATTCATTAGCAGAAGAATAATTCCTGATAATTCTACTAGAGCATTCAATCTGTTACGTGAATAACTATCTTGAATCATTCCAGATACTCATAGCTCCAACATGAAAATTATCTGAACGATATCCAGTTTTATAGTATATACAGTTCAAATTAGATTCTGCATATGGATCTTGCAATCACTTGCATGAATATGACTTTGAAAACTGAAAAAACACTTCATCTCTATTACTAATAAGAGCTAAAACAGAGAACGTTTGAAAACAAATTTTAGTTGAAAAATTTGTTCATAATTTTGCAAAACAATTGAAATTATTCTGCACGACTCAGCAAGGCATTAACTCGGTTCGATGTGTGCGAGTTCTAGTTTATGTGGAAGTAGAGTTGCAAACAAAAAATATTTGAATTACCAAAATAGTTCTTGAATAGTTTGTTTCTATACAGAATTTATTGTTTGTACATGACTTGTTTCAGATTCCATGAGTCAACAGACTTTTCAGCCTTTTCGTCAAGATAGATCTAAAGTAGACTTCTCAAATGATGAATTCGGAGATTCTAAAAAGTACAGAAAACGAGCTATCAAGAGCCACTCGGACAGGAATTATGATTTGCCAACTTATGAAGATAAACTGGAAGGAGATGACTTTGATGATTTGAGTGAAACTACGTTCTCAGGTGAGGCGATTCATGTCAAAAAGTTAGCATTAGTTATATGGAGAGCAGTATTCTGTTTTTTCAATGAAATGGGATCCTTTTTTCTTATCACTATTTGGACGATTGAATGATATTGGTTTCATGTTCAGTAAATGTCTACTAGGTTTCATGCGCAATTATATTATTGTTATCAATCTGGTCAATTAATTCAAAATTTGATGTAAGTTGATACGAGGTATTCTGTTTTTTAATGAAGTGAGTTTCTTCTTTTCTTATCACTATTTGGATGATTGGTAATGTTTGGATGATATTGATGTAATGCTCGCTAAATATTCACTAGCTTTAATGCGCAATTAGATTATTGTTCTCTACCTGGACAATTAGTTGAAAAAAATCCTGTAAGTTGATAAGGGGTATTCTGTTTTTTTTTCAATGAAATGGGTTTCTTTTTTCTGATCACTATTGATATGCTTTTGCAGTTTCGTCACATTTTTTGATGAAGGAGCAAAAAGAATGGCTGGAGCAAAGTGAGTCTTGCACGAATCCATTTGCTTTGAACCTGAAGTGTCTGGCAGCCGCTCTGCACACTATTCCCTTCCATTTGAGACAGTCGCTGCCACCAAATACATTGACGGTAATTAACTCTCATCTTAATCAACTCACACTTCACTTCTTCTTCTTATTATTATTATTTTCCTTATCCTTCTTCTTCTAGTCCTCCTTCATCTCTAGTCTCCTCTAGTCTCTATCCTCCGTCTAGTCTTCATCTCTTCCTTTTTGAATGCAGCCTCTCCTTGTAGCCTTGCCTTTATAAATTTTACAATATTTCGGCCTTTTATCAATGCCTCGAGCTCTGAATTGGTTCTTTTCCTCCACCCCTCTCCTTCTCTAACTGGACCATGAATCTTTCTTAGAATTTTCTTTCAAAAACACCTAGATGGTTTTTGTCTTCTTTTGTTCCAGGATTTACACCCGTACGTTACAACAGGTTCAATTAGGCTTTCATATATTTTATATATTTTAAGTTTTGTATTTCTTGTTATGAGCCTTTTATTCAAATCAACTAACACACTTTATTCAAATTATTCCGCCTGGATGACATACTTCTAATTCAGTAAAATACCTCTCTTTCTCATTCTTTTATAAATTCTATCTTCTTCTCTCCCTTGTAATTTGCATGTCATAAATGATAAAAAAAATTCGTTTTTCTCATATTATTATATCTTTACTAATTATTCATTCCTCAATTACTAAACTCTAGTTTCTAAGATTATTTGATAGTTTTAAGTTTATTTAGTTTGATTTATATGTACAATGAAAAATCATAAAATCATTATTCATTATTTACCATGGAATCTACTAGACTATGAATGAGTATTGTACTCCTATTGAGTATTGAATTATTATATATAAAAATGGCTACTTTCATTAATAACAATTAAATAAATAATAGGCTTAGTAATTTAAAAAAAAACACAAAGTTGGTATGCAATGGGTCTTACAAGACCTGGCAATACATTGTCATTTTTGATAAAGAATCAATGAATTATTGATTGATTGATTGAAATCAATCATTTTATTAAGAAGACAATCTAAGCGATTAGTAATTAATTAAACACTATATTTATTACGACGACTAATGTCATAGCCACCTCTAATACACCTGTATGCTATGCTAATGTCATCTTCTGGTGCAACTTCACCCAATTATGCACCAGAAGATACGCCGACGAAATATAATATAGTGCTTTCTATTAACTTCCGATTGGTTTTAATAATGAAGAATATTGTTGTTTTTCTAAGAAGTTTAAGGTGTTTTATTCAAACAGAATATTCGTTTTATCTTTATTATTGAGTATTGAGCTTATCAACGCATCTTGCTTAATAATATTCAAGTAACTATAGTTTCAGTATTCAGACAATATTTCTGTAACTTCAAAAATAAGCTAGAAGTGTTTAAATTATTCCCATTCATCCAGATTACGTATTTAATTGAATAAACTATTTGATTTGAGTTTTAATGAGGATGAAAACTTTGAAAGAAATTTTTTTAAATTTATTTTATACCCGTACAATTGAAGCCCGGTGTTGTTTTAGCACTGGTAGAATATTATTGTAACTAGGTAGGATGAAGAACACAACTGTTGTCATGGAAGAAACTCTTATTTTCTTTACTAGCAAGAGTTTATTGCCGGGTAAAATTGGGGTCGGCTGACCTTCTCGGTTCATTAAATCGATTAAGTTCAGTCATCTACTTTTTCAATTATATGAAGACTCCATTTCCATTAAGAGTGGAGTACTACTTCAAATTGAACTTATACTTCCTAAAAGTAGAAAATGATTGTAGAGAATATAATTTAAAATAGTAGAGAATTTCCTTCATTAGTCTGAGTCAAAAAATTCATGTTACTTTCTACCATTCAACCTCGACAGATTAAAATGCTAAAACGTCTAGCCCAAAATTGATAATGAGTTTATTATTAGAATGATTAATAATTAATCAATTGGGTATCTTTGTTGTGGAATATTCGTTAAGATGAGAGAAATGTTTTTTTGTTTTTTTTTAATAATGTGCAAAGTTTTTTTTTATCTTTTCAGTCGGACGAAGTAACGCGTATGATCAGTGAAGCCGATTCAAAGATACAAATCTACAGAGATGTTTGTCAGGAAGCTGAAGAAGAGAGAAAAATTGGTGTTTTTAGGGAAGGTGATGACAATGTACTCAAAGAAGACTTCATCAGGGATTTTCTGACATGTAGCGACTCGTTTAGTGCCGATAAACAAGTAGCTGAGAACAGTCCCAAAATCGATGCTCCAGCAAGTGGCTATACATTGAATTTTGAATTAGATGAGGATTTATTAGAATCGCCCTTTTCAACTTTCACAACAGTCTCTCAAGATGAAAGTAAGAGTAAAAAGAAGAATAGAAAGTCTAAACATTCAAAGAAATCCAGTAATCAAGATAAAGTAATGACCGGAAATTCTTTGAAAGATGAACGGGGAGAAGATGTTCCTAAGTGGAGGAAGATGTTGGAAATGAACAGTGATGTCAATTATCTGCTCAACTCTTCTTCGGAAGATGAATTCACCAAACAACCAGAACTTAATTCAAAACTGAAAAGTAATGCATCTAGTTCTCCCTCTACTAAAGTCACGAGTAGTGGCTCTGGAAAAATGTCAAAGAAACAAAATAATGATAAATTAAATAGCTCTTCAAAAAAAGTCAAAGGAAATAAGAAATTGAATTGCACTCTCACAAAATTAAATGAAAATCAATCAAAGCTTGATTCATCGATCGCTTCTTCTCCTTCATCTGCTCCAAAAACTACTGATGGGAAATTTGCTGAAGGAGTTTTAAGCAGTCAAGATGCTGTAAGTGACTTATCTAAATCGCCATCGGAGAGAAAAACACGTGTCAGGGGTACTTCGGCATTCAATATCACGGAGTCTCTGAGCGGATTGCTGGCGGAAAAGTCGGCACCAATTCCCTGCAATAATACGATCAAGCAACCATCTTCAAGTGAATCCAGTGGCAACTACCAATCACCAAGTTCCACCAAATTGGACGCTCTTGAATCCGATTTCAAAAGATTGAATTTTGGTAGTCCTAACAATTTCAAGTTTGATTTTAAAATGAGTGGTTCAACATCTCCTTCAAAACCTGGGAATTCTGTGGAAACGAAAACGTTTTCAACCTCACCATTCAAACAAACAAGTGCTGATACTAGAACAATAACAACTTCTCCATTTCGCTTCCCATCAAAACCAAATGATACGTTCAAAACTCAACCTTTCACACCTTCACCACCAGCAACGAAAAATAAATCACCACTTCAGACGTCACCTTTCACTTGTAAATTTGATTTTAGAGAAGAAGATGAGCCGAAAGTAGAAAAACGCAATGAATCACCTAAAAACGCTCATCAAGTAGAAGAGATCAGTAGCTCTATACCATCTTTAGTTATAACTCCAACTAATAAAACAGCTACGCCTGCCATAGATATAGTGAACAAAAATCCAAAATCTAAAGCGGTCTCAGAAGAAGGAGCATCCAGTGTTGCCAGTGAATCTTCCGCCACTAGTATAAGCAAGCCAATCATTGGTGATGATGATGATGATAACGACATTGACATTTTGCTAGGCATCACCAAGCAAACGCCGCAGAACAAGGATAGCTCTACTATTAAACAAGCTGCAAATGTAAAATTGCAGAGCGAGCGCAAAGGTAAGATTCTTATGTTTTTTAAACGTTCCTTCATTTCTCACAATTTCATCCAATGAAGATGTTTCAACACTTGTGAATCTGAATGACAAATTTTCTTCCAGAGGAAAACAGTTTTTAGCTGTAGTAGAAAAAGAACTCAAGTCGCTTGAGGCACACATCAGTTTTTCCTCAACCTACACCAATTTTACTTTGGAAATTAAGCAGAAGAGTAATACTGGGTAAATAATAGGAGTAACTACTTCTCATTCTATTATTTTTGCCCTCATCTACCAAGCTATAAGATGAGTGTAGCAGACTGTTCTCAACTTTAGAAATAATTATCTATCTTAATAATATGTTTATGTATCTATTTAAATATACAACAAAATTAACTTCTAGTCCAGTCAAGGAAAGGTTATAGATGGAAAAGATGGGAAGAAAATTTTTGACCTTGCAGTTCTGTTTAGGGTAGTAAGGAGGTAAACATATCAAAAGTCCCCACCCCTACCCCTGTGCTAAGGGGGTGGGGGTGGTTTAAAGGTACCATTTTTACGGTTTCTCGCATAAAACTCAAGAACTATGTATCTTAAGGACTTAAGGACTTGACTATCATATAACAAATTGAAGCTTACATAATTTCCTACAATATCCATTCACAACTTTGTTTATATCTCCTCTAGTTTTCGCTCTTGAAGGTGTGACATTTTTGAAAAAAACACGTTTGCCACCATGTTTCAAATATTTTTGCTCTTATAAATTTTAAAAAATCGACGGGAAAATCCATGTTGATTATGAGCTTATAGAGCATTAAATTCTCTTCAATTTTATGTATAATTTCAAACTTTTACGAATTTCCCTACACCTTTTGCAGCAGCATTAGTTTTGAGTGTGAAATCTCCATTTATGCAACAATAGACCACTTGACAAAAGGAATTTGGAGGGAATGTTTTAAACAATATTTTTGACTTTGCAGCTTTGTTGAGACTAGTTAGGAGGAGAACATATCAAAAGTCCCCATTCCCAACTCATGTGCTAAGAGGATGAGGGTGGTTTAAAAGTTGCATTTTCAGCGTTTCGCTTCCATGCTCATATCTTGTGAAGAATGCGTTCAATCGAAATAACTAACTATTCAAAAATGAAGCTTGATAGATTTTCTACACTTTTTTTTTAGTGAAATTTTGTGATATTCTTGAAGATTTTCGCTCTTGAAAGTGTGTAATTTATTGTTAAAAATACAGGTTTTTATCCAATGTTTTGCTCTTTCAGGGCTTATAACTCTCGAACAATTCATCATAAAAACTGATGCTTATCGTAGGTTTGTAGAGCATTGAATTCTCTTTGAAATGATGTATTATTTCACTATTCCAAGTTTTCCTTTTATTGTTATAGCTGCTTCAATGTAGGGGGTGACATTTCCATTGCATTACCCTAAACAGAACTGCGGGGTCAAAAATTGTCTTCCAAACATTTCCCTCTATACACTTTTTTGAGCATTCATTGCCTGGACTATTCAGTGGGATTCAAGTTATAAAGTCAGCGACAATGATAGGACGGCATAGTTGACACGTTCCACCGTCTTCTATTATAGTAGATAGCTGTGATTCAAGTCATCCTGCTATATCTGTTAATAATTGTATCAAACATTATATTTGCCAAGAAAATGTATTTTTTCATTAATAATTTTTCGTCATTAAGATTAAATATTTTCACAGGCATTGTAATTCTTTACAGCCTACTCAAACGATTTGGAAACAGTGCGTTATTTTAAAATGACAGAGCTATCTGCTTTATCTAATATGACAGACAAGAATAGCAAACCAATGTCAATGTCAACTTGATTCTCACTATAGAAATAATTTCTCCTCTTCCGTCCCGTGTTATCGGATGGGTCCTTTAAACTGTTGGTCCCGGATGAAGTATGTCAGTCGCGAGGCTTAAATATAATAGATTCAGGTGAAGTGGGATCTTCCCGCAAGGGGCTCCCCTCCAACAAAAGTCATACGAATTCCATTTCTAACTTCATCCGTGCCGAACGAAGACAATTCTGCTGTGTGTCAAGGAATCACCCTGAAATGTAGATCCATGTAGTAGAAATGGATTCTAAAATGTTTCTGATCAAACACCAAATATATATAATCACGCTCTGAAAAAAGCCAAAATAACACATTTTAAAGCTGTGCAAAGGCTAAAAATAAACTTTCTACTCGTGATAGTTTTTAAAGTTTTTCGATTTGTCTATCATCAAGCTATCAAAATGAAAAAGTTTTCCCAGGAAAACATTTTTTTTTCGATCATTACTAAGTAATTACTAAAAAAGTCTATTCAATTTACTAAAAATAACTTTTAGTTGAGTTATTTTTGGTAAATTGAATAATTTTTTCAAAAATTGATATTTTAAGAAAATTTTTGTTCTACTAGATCAACAATACCATGAAGAATCTATCCTCTAAATCTCATGGATCTATCTCTTACCGAATTTGAAATGTTCTGTCCTAAAAATTCAAACCTCAGGCGCTCATATCTCAAAAAGTAATTATCAGAAAAAAAATGTTTTCCTGAGAAAACTTTCTCATTTTGATAGCTTGATGATATACAAATCGAAAAACTTTGATAACTATCACAAGTAGAAAGTTTATTTTTAGCCTTTGCACAGCCTTAAGATAATGAGGTGGCACGCTGTATTTAAGACCTCTCAGCAGGAAATCAATTATAATCACGAAGTAAACAGTCATCACTCTTACAAAGTCATGTTTTTTGCCCTTATGGATTGTTA
Organism: Nilaparvata lugens; assembly: GCF_014356525.2. Classification (NCBI taxonomy): domain Eukaryota; kingdom Metazoa; phylum Arthropoda; class Insecta; order Hemiptera; family Delphacidae; genus Nilaparvata; species Nilaparvata lugens. Next base: position 16,786,148 of record NC_052514.1, read on the forward strand.
TTGAATCAACAATTATTGTTCTGAGGATGTACTGAAATTGATTTAGAATAATTGTTACAATATCATTCAGATACATCCTTAATCATGTCTCACACTTGCCATATTTAAATTATAGCTAATATTTTCAAATTTTCACCAAATTCTATTATCTTTTTGCAGGCAATCCACAAGATACGACTGCTACTAGTAGGACAAGTACGAGTATGTTGGACGAAAACTTGGATGATTGGCTAGACTCTGTCCTGCAAAGTTGAGCTCTTAACTAAAATAGATTGACAAACAAAATTGATACTACCTTAAAACTAGAAAATAGATAAACAAATATCTGTGATATTTGCTCTGGTCTTTCGGTTGATATTGGGGACTTTCTATGGAAGTTATAAATAGAATAGTTCTCATACAATGTTGTAGCAGTCACTTCCTACAGTCCATTCTCTACATGCTGCCAATTCAAGTGAGTCTTACCATACAATGACAGTACAGTAATAGGCCTACTCATGTACATTGTATAAAAACTCCAAAAAATGCATTCATTCCACCAAAATAACATCAGAAAAGAATAAGAGATTTTACAATATTTTGATAAGTATTGTTATTTACAATAGCCTAATAAAATATTTATATTATTTATAACGAAACAAAACAATGATAAATTATTTAATGAGGGATTTGTTATTCATACTAACATAAAAGAACTATTTCATAGTTCTCTATAGATGAAATGAAATAGTTTCTCCACGCTACTCCAGTTCAACTGGAATTATGAATGAAAAGTTTACGAAGACTTTTGATAAATTATTTATTTATTTGAAAAATCATACATACAGGATGATAATTTATTTATTAATTAAAAAAAGTCACACATACAGGTTTGGAAACAAGAGGCTTTGACTGCCCAAAACTGTTACCCATTCAGAAATACAGAGTTCAATATAGAAAAACTAAAATTACAATACATGATAAGAATGAAATAATACGGTTGAACAGAGTATGATGATTTGATGATTTTTATTCTGATTTTGCTTTTGCTCAAAGATACAAATTCAACGCAGTCGTATAATTATCCATCATTAACTTTGAGACATCAGTTCAGCTGGAATTTTGAGTGAATAGAAATAATTTTTAGAAATTTTAATTTAGTGAAGCTGTCATTCAAATATTGCAATCCATAGCCCTCCTGACTCATTAAATAAAACTTTTGTTATTGAATTAGGAGATAATTCATAAAAATGTACATCAATTAATTTATTAAATTTTGATTGAAAAGAAAATGAACTAGAGAACACTTAATTTTTAGTTTTTAATTTCCCAACTCAAATGATGTAAAATATCTGATCTAAATACGTTTAAATCCATTATCAAGGTGTTTGAAGAAATTTCAATTGTCAAAAAAAATCAAAAGTATTTGATTGTAACTCAAAAAGGTTGACAGTTCCTGAACTGCACCTGGAACTCAGTCCTTAATAGTAACTATGTTGAAACCCATGTAGTATATATGCTCACTTTGTAAAAAGGAGTGCTTGCCACTCTGACTACCAGCTGTGCAAACTATAGAGGGCTTCAAAAATGTATATACTAATCGACAGTGGACGTAAAGTGAACGGAACAACGTAAAACAAATTAAAATAAATATTTGAATTATTTTTGTCTTATGGGTCGCATTTTGAGCTGGGGTCAAGTGTTTTTCAGCGCATGGGCTGTCCGAGGTACAGAGTGAAGGCTACGTTGGAAACCGACTATGTAGCGTCAAGGACGCGGGGAGTAGGACAGATTAATTATTGTTAGGAAATACGTCTCCATAAGACATCGTTCAATCTACATAATCTGGTCTGAATTGGCCTGCTATAGTGTGGTCCATGTTATAATGGCAGTGGATAAAGATAGAAGAATAGCGATGCCGATTCTCTGCATTAATTAATTATATTTCTACACTGTCAAAAACATAACTGTCATCGTTGTGGACCTAGAAAAGGATAGTACCACCGGCTTTGTCGAATGATAGACAAGGATAGCAAAACCAAAGTTGATCAAATACTGTCATTATAACGTGGACCTCACTATAGTGGGTTACCTATAAATTCACTGTTAAAGTGTGTAGGCTTATACATTCCTTGGACTCCTCTGTATATTACAAGCAGTTGCTCCTGTTTTTGCAGGACTTTCATTTTTTAATGAAACAGGACCCTCTGGTAGTCTATGCTGATAATTTTTCTTGCCAGGAACAGTGCTTGAGAAAAGTGTTTTTTATTTGGAGTACCAGATAGGCTTACTGTACTAGAAACTTTTGGAAGTTTCAGAGGGGCTTTGAGGAAAGAAATGCTGTGTCTCTGATCATATGTGACCTGAGTAAGGCCTTCGACTGTGTGTCGCATGAGATTGTTCTTGGTAAAATGGAGCACTATGGTGTTAGAGATGCTGTTCTCCAGACTGCAAAATCTTATCTTGGAAACAGATGGCAGGTCGTTTCTCTGGGAGGAGCCAAGTTCCAGGAATTGCCCATCAGACATGGTGTTCCGCAGGGCTCTGCTTTGGGTCCCTTGCTGTTTTTGATTGCCATAAATGACTTGAACCTAGAAGGGAGGGCTCTAAAATTTTCAGATGTCACCACTATAATCTCTTCTGGTCGGAATCCAACTCAGGCTCTACAGGTGGCAGAGGTTGTGTTTGGAGAAGCTAGGATGTGGCTGGAAACAAATAAGCTCCAATTGAATCTTGGCAAGACTCAGAGGCTGCTCTGTTCATTAGCACAACATAGCCCTGATCATCACAGTGTGTCCCTCCTTGGATTTATCATCGATCCTAAGCTCAAATGGAATTGTCACATTGAGGGACTGTGTAAGAGGCTGGCAAGAGAGACCTATCTACTACGGAAGCTGACACAGCTGGTGAGCAGACCCTACCTGATTGTTGTCTACTATGCCCTCTTCCACAGCATCCTGGGCCATAGGCTGCAGCTTTGGGGTCATGCATCTGATTGTCAAAACGTTTTAATAATGCAGAAGAGAGTTGTCCACATCATCACCTCCAGGTTACCTTGAACACTGCAGACCGCTCTTCAAGTCTACTGGAATAATGACTATATTTAGTTAGTATAAGTGCCCGTCATGTCAAGGTAAATTTTGACAAGTACAACTTGAGGAGAGACTTACATAGTCATAACACTCGGAATGGTTGCATGATTGACATGCCTTATTCCCGACTAAGTAGGACAAGGGACTCATTCCCTACTGTGGCGCTAGAAATCTTTAACAAGCTGCCAAGATGGTTAACAGCCTTGAGTACCCAGGCATTCAAGGCTAAGCTCAAGTGTTGGCTTGAGGAAAACCCTTTGTATGGGTTACATGAGTTCTTTGAAGTGACCATGCCACCTTGATAACTCAAGTTTATACTCATGACTAGCTTTAAGAAAAGTTATATTCTTATTATGTTGACACAACCTATCAGGCTCCTCTGGTCTTGGTGAAGATTAAGTGTATAAGTGTGAAGTGGTTATCAAGAATCTTGGCAAACATTTGTTAAGAGAATCATTTGTTAGAGTCTGATGAAGGCACTATCTGAGTTAAAAGTGTAAAATCTTTTGCTACAAGGTCATATTGATCATTATTTGTAAATGTTTCAACTGTTACAAGTTTTATTATGTTTAAAATTGGTTGAATTGTTTTATAATGTTTTGTAAGAATTTATAATCTAATGATTGGTTTTTGACATTAACCATTCTTGTCAACTTCAACAAGGACTTAGTTGGGTGCACTCACATAACACAGTCAATCCTGAACTTTGCTCATGAAATGAAAATAAGTATGCAGTAAGTAAAAGTATGGAGTAATATCCTAAAAAAGTATTGCTTTTGCTTGTCCGCAAACTTGGACAGGTTTTGCTCGCTCAACTTTAGCCCAATTTCGGTTTCTGTTTTTGTCCACCAAAACACAAAATCATTGGAAATCTGCAGGGCTTTAACCTAATCTTTTCAGTTGACAAAATTCCCACCTTCAGCTGTTTTTGATGATACGCTTTCGAGTACATCGATACTCCTACGATCTTCCGTAACGTGAAATTGATACAACTACTTAGACTGATCCACTGGAACATCCGTTGAAAAAATTAACGTCCACTCATGAGGGGGAACTATTATTATTATTTCAATAGTAATACTTGAGTTGTGATAAAATTTGAATATTCTTATAATATTCAGAATAATTATCAAATTGATTTGAAAAATTTTGTCATTGTAGTCGTCAAAACGGCCACCTGGAGCGCTGAAAGTTGAAAAGCTTGTGCGGCATTTTGCAACATGCAAACAAGATAAACAATTATTCTTCATTTAATTTGGAGGTTAGAAAATGTTTTTCTATAAAAAAGTACATGATAGTATTATTATCACTAATATCGACTTGAATAAGTATTGAAATTGATATTTCTCATTTCAATCAAGCACAATTTATGGTATAATCAATATTCTGTAGTGAGTAACCACTTAAATCGATTTTACACTTGCGAACGAACTTCTTAATTTTCTAAATAAGTAAGTTTTTTTACAAGTGAAATTTCTTATTTGAATGTTGAGGGCCTCTTAACACACTTGACGCAACCCATCCAGCCTTGATGGTATTGATGCAGATAAAGATAATATTGAGCTATGATGGTCGTTTGCTAAGTCGTCACTATACATAGGGGTTTTAACTCTTAATAATTTTCATTAGCCTACTTTAAACTTAAAGTTTTAAATGATATGTTGAATAAGAGAGTTAAACTCAAACAGTTGTACTAAAAACATTACTTCTTACTTCCGGTGTCCTCATCACGATCCTATGAAAGGAGAGTTGTCATTGGTTATCCCCTCAGGGTTGTCAAGCAGGGATCTAGCGTCCTGCACTGTAGTCATAATCAGGTCCTTAGGTGGCTGTATGTGTTTTCACTAATTTAATCTTCCACTCTGTAGAAAGGTCTTTCTGCGAACCTCTTCAGTTCCTTTACATATTGTGTTGGCTCAGTGTGCTCAAGTAATTTTATTCGCTCCGGCAACATGTTAAAGAAATATGACTCTGAGTAATTTTGTGTGTACTTGAATTTGTTCCGCTTGTGCTCCGGAAGATCTATATTATGGCGATTCCTTATGATGACACTATGCTGACTGCTCCTCAGAGAAGATCTGACTTGTTGCTAGTAGTATCGTCTTCAGTACCTAGCTAGATTGATATCACAGTAAGGACCTTGTACTCCCAATATAGTGGTTTGTAATGTTCAATGTAGTCACGCCAAGCCAGTAGTAGTCAGTCAAGTATTATTCTGATTACCTTCTTCTGGTATAGAAGTATCCTATTTATGCAGTTGATTGGTGCTGCGCCACATGCAACAATACCATAGCGCAGGAGAGAGGCAAAAAGCGCGTGGTAGGTTATGAAAGCATTGTTTGTTGTATTCCTGATTCTTCGGATAACATATAAAGCTGAGGCTAATCTTTTACATAAAAGCATAATGTGTTCAATCCAATTCAGGTTCTTGTCAATGATTATGATTACATTATAAATATTCAATGTGACTCAGCGCGGTGCTTGACCTAAACAGTTGGGTGGGAATTGTTGAGGTTGTAGCTGGGAAGTAGGGGTGCTTTATGAAGCATATTCAACTTTAAGTTGTTATGCCGGTGATCTGTTTCATTATCTTATCTTGAACTAAAATTTTGTCATGTTATAACTAAATTAAAACAACATAATAGCCTATGTAACTTATCAAAGTAGACCTAACCTCATTTAAATCATGATCACCACACACTAATACTGAACTTCACTATAAAATCACGCCTTTAAATTCACAATCAGCAATCACTACAATTAGATTATTGCTGAACTGATTAATCTATGCAAATATCAGCACAAAAGTTATTAAACTTATTACTTTATAAAATAAAACAACCTGTTTGCCAATTCTGGAAGCAATTCACATGATGAGATGAGATGTAAAGAAAGCTTTACCAGCGCTCATCAGTCCGAGCGAGAATAGTGTGAATCATCGTCCAATGGGCCAGCTCAAATGGGCCCACTTGCTCCATATACCGATGCATTGCTCCCAGTCAGTCCAGCGCGCCGCCGGCTTGCGTTGCCTTGCCAATACGTACTTATGAGAGCTAGAAGGACCTGAATTGTGGAGCCCTTCAATGTGCTACGTCATGATTGTTGGTCACCATTGAACTCGTACGTATTCTACGATGGCCACGGATGATTTGCATGATATTTCAACGAGAGTTTTCACCAGTTGACAGTTCAAAATTAATTTATATTGTATTTTATTGAATAATAACTATTAACCATATAACCTGAAGCATTTAAAAATGTTCTTTACTATTTCATTGGGGTGGGTCCGGCTCACTTGGCCCTTATGGAAGCGCCGCCACATTGTGACTACAATTTGTTACAAGGTACATCAAGTGTGTCTTTAGTTAATGTAGCAAAAGCTGCTTTAATTCAATAACTTAGCCTGATTCAAGGAGATTAGCTGGTAGTAGAGACACGTACTCACGGTTCATGATGAAGCCCTAAAGGTTAAAATCACATGGCGCTAGGTCGGGGAAACAAGGCGGCAATGCATACCAAGCCCTGTCATTGGGGTCCTTGTGGCCTATCCAGCGCTGCCTAGCGGATTATAGCGGAAACAAACATTGTACGGGCATAGACACTGGTGCCAACAATCAAAACTGTTTAGTAAGTACCTGTTGCAAAGGTCGGTTAAATTTTAATTGTGATTAATTTCACAAGAACCAATCAGAGAAACCTTCTTTTCGGAAAAGCATTCTCTGATTGGTACTCGTGAAATTAATCACAATATTAAACTTCAAACGGCTTTTGTGCAACCGGGCCCTACTCTTTCATTTGACATATAATTTATATTGTTGGTCTAATGTAATAAATCATCCTTTTAAACTTTAGACCCAGAGTTATGCTCTTAGATCTAATGTAGGTGGAAAGATGACTTCCCTACGAAACTTTTAGGGCCGGTTTCCGAGCTCGGGATTTAGCTAAGGCCGGTTACAGAGCTCGACCGACCGTCAGTGCGTATGTACCATCCTGACCGTACGCATCGATGAATCAGTTTTACACATTCAGAGCTCGACCGACCGTCAGTGCGTATGCACCATCCTGACCATACATATCAGTTTTTCTGACTCACGAAATGGACGCCTTTACAGATTGTTTAATTTATTGCAGCTTATTATCTTTGTTAACGAAAGATTAAAAGACGTAGATATCAAGTTCACCCGATGGACGCCCAAAGAGCATTTCAAAGAGAATTTAGTACCATTATAATTATATAGTATATAGACTACATCATTGCTTGGGGTGAAGATACATTTTTCAGAATGTCCATCAGAAATTTTGATGAGTTATTTCGAGCTTGTATCACCATTGGGAATACTTGCAGTCACTTTAAGCTACGGATCAAATAAATGTAGATAATATTAATAATATATGATTTTTCAATAAAAAATTTAGAAATTATTGAAGAAATGTATAGAAAAACTCTGAATTCAACTATGACACTATTAATTGAATTCTTTCATTAGGTATGCTATTCAATTCAATATCAGCTGATTGTCGGGCAGAGGTGTCAGCACATTGGTTATGTTGCGATCGGGCTACTGATCAGTACAGCTCTGAAAGCTTCTATTTGTTTCAATAGCGCGTCAGTCGACCGATGGAACGGATGCGCACGAGCTCGACCGATGGTCTTCGTACGCTGTATAAAAATGAATTAAATTTCGAAAAACTAGGAAATTGAACACAAAATAAAATAAAGAGAAAATAGTGTAAAGTTTCAGCTATTTTGAATTATTTAGGAATGTCTAATTTCGTCAAGGAAAAACGTTTCCAATTATAGAAATGAGAAAATAAAAACTACGACTACTGTTATAAAAGCTGCGACTACGCCCCGTCTTGGAAATCCAATTTTCTGACTCCAGCTGTTTAAAGTCTAGGACTTAAGCTAAATCCCTAGCTCGGAAACCGGCCCTTATATTCAAATTGAGATTCAACCCACCATTCAAGTGTTGAGGTGAAAAATGAGAGAACTAGCAACCAATTTTCAATTTCTACGATTGAATGTTGTCCGAACATAGAACTCTTGTAACCATCCTTCCTCTTCTCTTTTCAAAAAGGAATAAGTAAATAGGCTACTCACTGTACAACTATTATTTACATTTTATCCATTAAATTGTCACTGCATTAAACAATGAATCGATCGACCATCAAAACATGAAATGAACAGAAATCCAACAATCTACAATAACATCACCTTTACAATTACTTGGAAAGGAAAAGATTCTCTTGATGCACTTTCGACTGAGCAACTTTCGTAAATACAGCTCCAAATTGCAGATTGTGAATAGCATTCTAATGAAGTTTGTTTTCATCTATATAACTTTGTTTGCTCAATGTTTTCACTTTCCTTTCCCCACCTACTACCATATGTAAGGAGAGTATTGATTTCCAAAAAATTTAGGTACGGTACCCAAATTCCAAGTTTTCTATACGTTTCAAGGTCCCCTGATTCTAAAAACATTATTTTTCATGATTTGAAGTTGATTGAGTAGATAAGAATCATAATTAGAATAATAATTGCAGGTGATTTCTGGTAGCTGTATGGAGTGTCCTGCGAATGGATCAGAGGCGGTGGTGGAGCCAGCTGAAAGCAGTTTCACAGTGCACCGTTTTGTTGACTCAGTCTCCGACACAAGTGTCCTTTTCGAGGTACTGCGCATGCGCGAAAGCCTGCTGATTTGGATCGGACTGAACGATCAGGCCAGTTTCGGCGACCTGTCACTAGCCTTCAACTCTCTGTCGTCCAAGGTGTTCGGACATCGAGACGACTCGACATCGACCAGCCTTGCCAATCGACTGTCCCGCCGCCTCAACAAGCCTGTTTTTGTCAGCTACAACATCCCCGCCTCCAAGATCGACTCGCCCGGGGTCGAACGTCGGCTGCTCGACGAAATCACTTCCAATCCGTCTGCGTTTTGATTGAAAATTGACGGACCGTCAAATTGAAGTATTGTAAAATAACACTCATCGTCTTGCAAAAAGATAAGATTAAACTGTGAGGAAGGCACAAGCCACTTGGTAAATGATTCAGATATACATTCATTCAGATATGTATACGCCATATACATACATGATTCAGAACGTTCATAAACAAGTTGAGTTTGATTGCCTGGAAACCACCAACTAGAATGGTTCAGAGTTCCGATATGACCAAGAGCCAAGCCACACGAGGCGTTTTGCACGACATGACAGGAAACTCACTCGATACGCCAACTCAATCAGCCAATCAGAGAGCCACTGTCTTGCCGACTGAAGAAATGCTTCGTGTGGCTTGGCCCAAATTCCTGCATAGACTTTTAGAAATTCTTCATGGCCTGAACATCGTACAGTTGTAGGAATCAATGGATGTGCGAAACATTCAAGATATTCTTCATAATCAGAGTTTAAAATAAAATACTTGTGTGATTAAAATAATTGAAATGTAGTCAGGGATATGATTGAGATGAAATGAATTCATGTTTTATTCTGAATAAACATCTTTAATACAATAAATTTAATATTAATGCGTTACTGAATTACAAAAGATATATTACAAGATACAGGATATTAGATAAGTATGTTGAAATACACCTGTGCAATGTGAATAAACTATTATTTATATTGAAAATAATATATTAATTTGACAAGAATTCATATTATTTTATAAGGTTCATCTATGATAAGTTAAAAAACTACTCACACTTGAGACATGATGAATTCAACGATAATTATAATATTGTTTGCCTCAAGTTTATGTAGTACTATTTAATGTACAATGTTAATACGGGTAGCTTGTCCTGTATTACTGGACATCTAAATCTTCATGAAAATAACTGAAAGAAAACTATAATTTAAAGTGAGCTTGAAAAACCTGGTTAAAATTATTTCAACAGTTTCTTACTCACAAAATTTGAACTGCGATGTATTTCTCACACATCAATGTTTGGAAAACAATGTTCAATTCATTTTCAAATTTAATCAACTTAAATCCGCATCCACATGTTGGTCCAATGCATACAAATGACGACCAGCCGACCACCGATGGGCAGTTTGCTAGCGCTGGCCCTCGTTGGCCATAGCTCAGTTTTTAGTCGAGCGGAGGCCAAGCTCAATGAAGGCCAGCGCTGGAAACTACTCATCCACACTAATCGACCAATGCCTGCTGTTTCCTGATCTGTCGTCTGCTGTTGCTCTAAAACTACTATAAGGCCTAATTTGCGTTACTTGTTTATTGTGTTCATTTTAGTTAATATTTTCATTATCTATGATGAATATGTCGCTGGCTACCGCTGGCCTTGATTGGGTTGGCACTGTTCACATTGCAGTGCAGATGACGTGCGATCAAGTTTACCAGACTGGGCCAGAAAGTGGACTAGTCATTACCCATACATCTCAGCTTTACTCCAATATTATATTATAGTGAATAATAAATAGTATTTTTTTCTTTCAAATATTATTTGAAAATTCACCACAAAATCCAAATCATAGTTAGAATATCACATAATTCAAATCCACTTGAAGCAAACGCGTAATCCAATGTATATCAAACGCATTTCAATAAATGCTTCAATTAAACGAAGAACATTGGGTTTTGCTTGTGGAAGTTGACTTCGATGACCCGTTTCTCCATCTCTCGGGCCAAATCCAGTGCCGCTGGTCGACTACAACAAAATAAGTACATTTCATTAAAATTAATCTCAAACTAATAGTTATACCGGCTGATTGACAAAGGACTTTACAACTTTGAAAATTCATATAAATCTTATTAAACAAGGTACACAGCTGGTTTTGCTGTTGTTTTAAACGAAAACACTCCAAGTTTTGACTCGCATAGTCCGCTAGTGCCTGATCGCGCCGCACAAGCGCTAACATTAGTTACGTCATTGACGGCTGCCTTCACTGGACCTGAGCGTGCTAGCTGTGTGTTTTGGTGTGAAAATCGGCATAGTGTACCTTGATATGTTGCAAAAATTTTTGATACTACAGATCGATGAGGATCACCTATATTTTTGACGTAGTCATGTACTTTAAAAATACTCGTCAACAGGATCAAGAAACGAAACACATGGCTACAACACCAGATTTGGAAGGATCGAGGAGAGGCATAGATTGGATTTCTTCAAGAAAAAAAAACACTTTTTATGGGGAGAATTTTTTCAATATACTTCCTAAAGAGTTGAAAGAAATAGAGGAGGTTGAGACCTACAAAACAAATTAAAGGAATATTTGGTGGGACTATCCCTATACTCTTTGCAGGAGTATGTCAATTTGACTGTAGATTTTAGAATCTTGTTTTTTATCAAAATTTTTGACTTCTGTATATGTAAAGGATGATTTTGTGACGATATTGATAATTCTTGTTGTAATTTGACTCTGTTCAGATGTATTTTGTGCATTTTGATGAATAAAGAAATTTTCAATTTAAAAGTTACCAGAGACCAAGAGGTTATCATAACATAATTTTCCATTTTCAAAAACATCAGTCGAAATGGAAATTGATGAAACATTATAAGCATTTGCCGTTAAAAACTTTCAATCTCTACATTCTCTTATCAAGTTAATGAATCAAACTATCACCACAAGTTAAGCCCTGCACACACACATCGATTTTTGTTCGTTCAATTTTTGTCGTCCCTATGAATTCTATCGGATTGGACGAAACTTGACAAACATCATCTGTTTAATCCAATAGAATTTATAAGGACGGCAAACATTGATGTGTGTGTGTAGCTAGCCTTAAATGGAAAGAATTGATGTTAAACGATACTATTAAACGAGCAATTTCTGTTGATAACGGCTCTAACGATTCTCACGAAATTCAGAAAATAGTAGGTTTATAATATAAAGATTCGATTGCACTAGGTCTCATCCCTGGAAAAACTCGCTGAAGGACATTAAAAGGATAATTCATCCTTGGAAGAACAGATTTCGTCGTCTGTCGATAACAGTAGATGCTGTGCCTGTGTGGGAGATCAATCAGCTGTGTATATCATTCAAAGAGCTTACCGTATCTCGCCAGAAATAATTATTATCTAGAAATTTTATTAGACTCTGGCCCGGTTTATCACTCTAAATTGGAGTATATCATAATATTCAATGTTAATCATTATTTTACAGTTTTAAGTGATTAGTGAGTGTTATTTTGTTATTCAATTTGGTTTGTAAACAATCTAAATTAGAACTTTTCTGTGTTTAAATATTTTGACTGAAAATTGGACCTGGATTCAAGTGTATGACACATAACCTACTTTTTGGACCATCTATAGTGTATAAATCAAAATTCGGGGAAGAAACCGTTTTGGGCTGTGCCTGTTTGTCCCCAATCATTTTGAAAAATTGTGCTCTGTTTATCAATAAATAAATAACGAGCGAAGCTCGGTGCCCCGATATTGTTATATAATAAGGAGTACTACAGATAGGAGTAAATCTATAAAAGACACAATGGTTACACATTTTAGTTGTTAAGCTGGATTCACTTGTTAGCTGAATATCAGTGCATGTGACCGGCACAATTTTAATATAATCTCCATAGTTCTGATTTGCCTACTCCCACTCAGCACGGTCGAGCGTGTAAGAATAGTCTTATTGGCATAATATTCTCACTGTACCGGCCATTTTCACTTACACTGATATGGCCATTAACGGTTGGATATGCATGCTTATCATGCATGTTTTGTCATCATTGAGAGGCTTCTAACATAAATTAACAATAAATAAACCAATAGAAAATTAACACTTATAATGATAGAAAAATAATTCAACCTGAAATAGAGCAGCAAAGAAAAATTAACACCAAAAATCAGAGGGTAAAAAACCTCACCTCAAAAAATTTTGCTCGAAGACTTTTGCTGTGATGACACAACAATGTATGACGACATGCATATCATGCATGACCTACCGTTAGTGGCCAACTTTACGAAGACAATGTAGGATACATAATATGAATTATTGAATAATTAATAATGAGAATTGGCCTTCAACCATCTCAATGTAGGGCACATAACATACATTAATTTAAATTATTGAAACTAGAATTGATTTATCAAGAATGGAAATTCGTCTATAACCATTCTCGGTAGGCTAAATTTAGAAACTAGAATCTTTCTAAAAAATAACTTGTTAGGTATATCAGATTTTTGATGATGCATCAAACAACATAGAACTAAATCCAGTCATTTTAAAATAATATTAAATAAGAAGACCAAGAAATTGGCAAAAACCACAGATTTATTGAAAGTTAGGAAGACCGGTTGTTACACCATTGTCAATCTGTGATAAACAGTTTCATTATCAGAGATTGACAATGGTGTAACAACCGAAACCGGTCTTTCTAACTTTCAATAAATATGTGGTTTTTGACAATTTCTTAGTCTTCTTATTTAATATGAATAATTACCACAGTATCAACTTCTCAACTACACAATTTTTTTTTAATAAAGTAGAAAGTGAATATCCAGATCAAGGCAAACGCACACATCAATAGACGGATAAAAAAATCCCTCCGCAGGTGTTCAAATGTTGCAACGCACACAGCACAGACGCCCGTCTGTCTGCATATGTATATTTTCAAATAGAAATGAAATGTCTGCTCACGTCAGCATGCATTGTTTTTTACTGAAATGATTTTTTCTCTTTCCTCTAACTTCAAATACAAATGAAACGTCTCCTCACGTCAGAATGCATTATTAAATAATAATAAAATAAAATAAAAATTTCTGACGCATGATTTCTTCCCTGATTTTTCTCCCTTTTCTCTATCTTCAAGTAAGTTAAAAATAAAATGTCTGCTCACGTCAGCATGCATTGTTTTTTCTGACATGATTCTTTCTCTTTCATCTATCTTTAAATACAAATAAAATATCTCCTCACGTCAGAATGCATTATTAAATGATAATAAAATAAAAGTTTCTGACGCATGATTTTTCTCCCTTCTCTCTATCTTTAACTATGTCTTTCTTTTGCAGTGTGTATTCGCCTAAAGGTGTTAAAAGTGAAATTTTCTTGTGATAAAACTTGCGCCCAATATAACCTTTAAATCAAGTGGACTACTGACCCTTCAAGGTAGACACGAGCCCTGAATGCGGCGAGATGGGCGTAGTAGGTGGGTGCCGGGTAGGAGACTGAGCGGGTGCACCTCGTGAACAGGTGGCACAGACTGTAGGTCAGCTCCTCCAGGTCGTCTTCATCGATGTCGTTGTCATCCCACAATAGATGGTACTTGGTCGGTCTGGCCGTGCCCTGCAACAATCAACAATTTAACACTTTTCAAACAAATAATATGGAAAGAGATTCCGATCCCACTGGGCGTGAACTGAATAAACTAGAGCATTTGCTCAACTTTTGAAGCAAATGATTCAAAAAAGGTGAGTCTAGTCTAGAGCAGTTTATCACCTTTTGCTCATAGTAAAATGGCTCAACTAATTCGAATGAGGAAGAGGAAACTATACCAAATACGATCACAACCAATAGTTGAGAACTATAAAACTCTTTTTAGATTCAACCATGATATTATATCACCATTATTCCTACAAAAGAATAAATACAAAAGATACCTAATGAAAAGCTACCTGATACAAAGATAGCCATCACAAAATAGGAAATAGGCATTTAAGAAGATGAGAGTGTAGACAATTATAAGAAGGCTATTGATATTATAAGAATACGCTGAAGATTATTATAGAGATGACATTTTTTCACACTATTATTTCAAAATTCCAAACTCATCTAACCTAAAACTCTATTAATAAATAGAAAACAGAGCAGACGACGCAAACGTAGCGGGGCCCCCTACTTGCATATTTAGCGCTTCCGTGAGCTATAAAAACAAAGTAAGGCTACAAAAGCGAATAAGCAGGTGTAGAATTCTCAAATATTGATACTATGGTCATTACTGTATATCGTAGTCCTCAAGGTACTTTTGAAATGTTTTGTAAAATAATGGAATTAGCTCTTAGTTACTTGAATAAGAGAAACCGAAAGTCAATAGTTTGTGGGGACTTCAACTTACGTTTCAATGCAAATGACAAACAGGCAGATCACTTTGTTAATTTGTGTAGTATGTATGGCTTTGAAATGAGGGTTTATGAGCCGACTAGGGGGGCCAATTGTCTTGATAATGTTTTCTCATCCAGCTTCCAAGACAGTTTGAGTGTAGAAATAAGCAACTGCCATGTCAGCGACCACTTAGGACAGCTTATCTCAGTAAAATTCAATAAATCTCAAAAAAGCTTGTTGTCCTCGAGTAAGATTTATAGAAAAGTCACTAAAATAAATGAAAGTAATATTAATGTATTTAGATGCCACCTGTTAAAGGAAGGTTGGTCAGTTTCTATTTATGATAGTGATGTTGATACGAGCTTTGATGTATTTTTGAATACAGTTATATATTATTATGATCTGAGTTTCAACATGATCAAAAAAATTAATTCTAACTCAAGAACCGCTAGGCATTCTTATAATAAAATCAATTATTGGTTCACTCCGGAGCTGAAAGAGCAGAAAAATAGGTTGGACTTTCTGTATTTTCTTTCTAAAACACACTTAGATTATAGATATATATATATTAGAGAAAAAAGTTCCTATAGACTAATGATAAGAGAAGCAAAGAAAGTAGCAAACAGAAATATTATAGAAAATTCTGAAAATAAGTCAAAAATGTTGTGGAACATTGTAAATAAAAGTAAAACAAAAAGAGAGGAGTTACCGCAAATAAATATATCTCCTGATAATTTTAATAGCTTTTTTGTAAATACAGCTGAAGAAATTAAGAAAAAACTTGTTAAAAACTATAGAGTAACATCGGCTGAACTATTAGAAAAGAAAAATATTCCTGAAAATATTAAGAAGTTCCGATTCAAACCTGTAACAGAAAATTGTATCTTGGAAGTTGTAAAGCATATGTCTACAAAGAATAGTAAGGACCACTATGGACTGTCCAATGCTCTAATAAAGAATATTATCAATTGTATTCTAACCCCGTTCACATGCCTTGTAAATAAAGTCATTGCGGAAGGGAAATTTCCCACCTCACTCAAAATCACTAAAGTAATACCGGTTTTCAAGAAGGGTAAACATGAAGATATTACAAACTTCAGGCCCATTGCTATAGTTCCTATTTTTTCGAAAATAATAGAAATTCTGCTTGGAAAGCAATTTTGCAAATTTTTGGAGGAGAATGACTTGCTCTGTAAGACTCAGTTCGGTTTCCGAAAAGGCCTATCAACCACCCATGCTCTGATTAAATTGGTGGAGGAAATTCTGGACTGTTTTGAGGAGAAATGTTCTGCTGCTGTATCATTCTGCGACCTCAGTAGAGCTTTTGAATGTGTTTCACATGACATCCTGTTAGCAAAATTGAAGCACTTACAGATTGAAGGATTAGCACTGGATTTATTCTCCAGCTATTTGCAGGGCAGAACTCAATATGTATGTGTGGATGGTAAAAGCTCGGATACTTTGTCTGTTAAGTGTGGAGTACCTCAGGGCTCGGTCCTGGGTCCTTTGCTCTTTCTTATTATGATTGATGATTTGAGCATCAATGTCCCATCGAAAATAGTCTTATATGCAGATGACACCACAGTTCTCAATAGGCATTCAGATGACACTCAGGCTGTGGCACTTTCTGAATCTAATTTGAAGGTAGTTCAAACGTGGTTGAATGCGAATGAGCTGCTTCTCAATGCAGATAAAACAACAACAATCACGTTTGGGCTTAAAAGTAGATCTGCTTCCAATAGCACAAATAATAAGGCTCAGAAATTTTTGGGAATCATTGTAGACCCTACTCTAACTTGGACCCATCACATTGCCAGTCTGAAAAATAAGTTGAGCAGCAGTGTATTTGCCCTCAAGCGTCTTTGTGGTGAGCTGGACCAGGATGGCATTCGTCAGGCCTATTTTGGCATTTTTCAGTCGCATATCCAATATGGCCTAATAGTCTGGGGTTGTGCAGCACAAGCGCATGATATCTTTTTGTTGCAGAAAAAGGCTGTCAGAGTCATTGCCAAAGCTCCATTTCGTGAACATTGTAGAGAAATTTTTAAGGGATTGCGTATATCAACACTCTTTTCATTATACATATTACAATGTTTACTGTTCTTGAAAGCTAATCCCGATAAAATGGAGTTGAGAAGTGCTACACACACACATAATACTCGAACAAGTCAATCTTTGAATTTAGCAAGAAGCAGACTCCACAAGACAGATCAAAGCCCCACTAATGCCGCAATCAAAATTATGAATAGACTGCCCTTTGAAATAAGACAACTTAATTACAAAAGGTTTAGAAATGTGCTAGAAAAATTTCTCTTAGATAATCCCTTCTACTCCGTCAAAGAATATATGGAGAAAAAATTATATCCAAGGGATTTTGAAATGAATTAAAAATAATGTATATTTTTGAATGATGTCTATTGTTGTATATTATGAACTGTATGTAATGTATATTTGAATGTCAATCCAATGTACTACTGTGACTGTTTATTGTGGTGGTTTATTGCCCGTTTTTATTGTGCTGTATTGTATTGTGTTGACTGGCCTATATGTCAAATTGTGATGTACTATTGAGGCTAATAAAGATATTCTATTTTATTCTATTCTATTCTATACTGAAACTATACTATACGATCACAACCAATAGTTGAGAACTATAAAACTCTTTTTAGATTCAACCATGATATTATATCACCATTATTCCTACAAAAGAATAAATACAAAAGATACCTAATGAAAAGCTACCTGATACAAAGATAGCCATCACAAAATAGGAAATAGGCATTTAAGAAGATGAGAGTGTAGACAATTATAAGAAGGCTATTGATATTATAAGAATACGCTGAAGATTATTATAGAGATGACATTTTTTCACACTATTATTTCAAAATTCCAAACTCATCTAACCTAAAACTCTATTAATAAATAGAAAACAGAGCAGACGACGCAAACGTAGCGGGGCCCCCTACTTGCATATTTAGCGCTTCCGTGAGCTATAAAAACAAAGTAAGGCTACAAAAGCGAATAAGCTGATGAAAAATCTTTAAAATACGTGAGCATTTGCTCCAGAGTTCAGGAGCATAAGGTAAAGCTTATTCATATAAAAATGAGCGAATGCTTTTGCCTCTACCTTTTGCTCATGAGCAAATAAACTTTATGCTCCATGCTCTTGCTCATGAGCATTTGCTCTGGTTTTATTCATATAATTATATTGTTGGGTCATCACAGCAAAAGGCTTCGAGCAAAATTTTTCGACGAAGGTTGTTTATTTCAGATTTTTTTGTTTATTTTTTCTTCACTGCTCTTTTTGAGGATAAATAATTTTTCAATAATTTGTAATTCTAATAGTTTATCATCATAATTTGTGATTCAAAAGTGGTCTATTTATTATTAATTGTTGTTTATTTTATATTAGGAGCTTTTTGCTGATGGTAAAACATGCATGATGAATATGCGTTTGCATGCTTGTTCTACCGTTAGTGGCCAGCCTTTTGGCTGGATAAGAGAGCAAATAGGGGTTATCTGCCTAAGTCCAGCTATTCGCTAAGTCTGTGTTAACTCAATGCTATACTTAGAACGTTAGAAAAAAATTAGCAGACGAGATAGCAGATAGCGCAGATTTGAGTCGGCTAAATCCAACTAACTCTGTTAAAACGGCGGCCATATTTGTTTTGGTCATATTTGGTATATGCTATAAATTTTTATTTACACAAATTATCCGCTTGGAAAGCTTTAGCAGTTAGCTAATAGCAGATGGGTTCAGATGGGGCGTTCACAATCCAGAGTTAACTTTAACTAACATGTTGTTGTTAAATACCAACAAAACTAAAGAAATTCCATTCCGAACTACCAGAGAAAATAATTTAAGTATCAGAGACTATAAAATAGAATCCGTGAACGATATAAAAGTTCTTGGAGTGGTGATTGACTCTGACCTTTCTTGGAGACCTCACCAAGAATACCTCAAAAACAAACTGAACTCAGCAATTTTCGTACTGAGAAATTTGAAAGCTATATTGGACTCCAGGGCTCTTAGAAGTGTTTATTTCGCACTGTTTCACTCACACCTGACCTACGGCATCATTTTTTGGGGAAATTCAAGCTGCGTAGTTGAGGTGTTCAGAATGCAGAAGTGGGCATTGAGAGTGATGATGGGAGAATCAATTCGAACAAGTTGTCGCCCCCTTTTCAAAAAACTTCAAATTCTCCCATTCCCAAGCCTATATATTTTCGAAACAATCTGCTTCATTAAGAAAAATATACATGAATTTAATACAGGCGGAACATTCCATCAATACCCAACAAGATATAGGAACAACCTAAGAGACGACACACACCAGACAACCATGTATGAGCGAGGTGTTAGGAGTTCGGGTATTCGGTTGTATAATTTATTACCAGCTCATATAAAAGAAATGACTGGTACAAAATTCAGAGAACAATTAAAGAAGGAGCTGCTGTCCATATGCGCGTACTCAAATGAAGAGTTCAGAGAGTACTACGAGTGTCGAAATGGGGTTTAGAGAGAATAGAAAAAAATGTATTGACTTTTCATGTGCCTATTTATGTTCTAAACCACGAGCGTCGAGATAAGGTTTGGAGAGAAAAGAAAATATATTGACTTATCATTTATGTATTTATGTTCTGTATTTTATTGACTTACGACATTGACAAGTCCAAATACCCCTTTTATAGGAGGTCAGTGGATGAAAAATAATAATAATAATAATAATAAAAGTTATCAAAAAGCACTTTAGCTGGCTAAAAAACATTTTTAATACCCCTTATATAATATAAGAAAGTGGAAGCGGGAAAGTTTGACGTAATCCTAAATAAAATCGACAATAAAAAGCTCTGATAAGATGACAAACATACCTTCCATCTATCTACCTTAACTTGATGTACCGTTTATAAGTTACTGTTTTATGTTAAACTTATACTGTTTACAAATGATAAATTTTACATAATCTCCCCTAAACTAAACCAAAAGCATTCCATCTATTGACAGTACAATATGGAATAAACGTCCCACTATATATTACTCAATTTTTTGTACAGAAGATCAAAACTCTTGTTGTGTTTGTCCATGAGTTCAGAACGACGACAATAATTTGAACCATTTAAACACAGCTTAAAAATACTGCCGCTCCCCTCGCCGTATGCGAATTGCCGCAGTGGTGTGCACAAGTCTCCATAAATGAACAGTTAATGCTTATGAAACCAAAGTGTGATGACTCACCTGAATACTCGCATGACTGACTAGATAGAAATCAGTCTCTGACTTGTGGCAGATCTGCGTGTCAACTATGGTGCCGGCCGGCACATTGCCAAATTTGCCTTCCTTGTCGCGGTCGTGCTTGGGGAAGAATCTCGTATGATGGCGCTTCTGAACCACCAGGAATGTGATGCCGGGCTTGTAGTCTTCTTGCAGTGTTCGGCAAGCTTTCCTTATAGCAGTCAGTTCGGCACTTAGTACCTGCCAACCAAAATCTCATTAAAACAACATCCGATACCTAATATCAATTGAAATTTATCATTTGAAACTAGTTGTTATAATTTGTATTTTCAATCTATTATTTTATTAATTTCAAAAAAGGATACTATAATTCTATTTTATAAATTAATAATTTTATTTTTTGTAGAACTTTTTTGTTTTCGGCAAAAAATTAATCACTCATGAATAATGAATTCTGCCTTAAAAATGAATTTATTAATATTATTTCGGACAATTTCAAATTTTTAAACATGAACTAATCACTATATCAAGTAAGCATGCCAATGAGCAACTAAGCTGGTAACTAGTGACCCTCTGGGTTGGAGAACTCGTTCAATAACTGTTGTATTGCAATCTTTAAAGCCCGCAACTTTCAATAATTATTATACAGAGTTGATGGAAATTATGGAAACAGCTAAATATATCTTATACAAGAATAATTTGTCAGTATGAAATGAAAAATTACTTTTCAAAAATTACTCTGTCGCTTCATCTTTGACCCTTAAATATGTACATCCAAATTATTATTTTTTTAATAAGAAGGCGATACACGATTCGATACAGAGAGTTCCAAGAAAAAATGAATGGCGAAAGCCGCACTTTGATATCTCAACCCGTATCAGTTTGTTGATGTAAAAGTTGTACATCATGTTATAATTAACCACCTAAAATCATGAGTTAAGATGTTATGAATGAATGGAAAAACTTTTGTAATTGCATGCAATGAATTCTTTAGCTGACTAGTTTCAAGTTTCAAGTTTTATTGTTTACATCAGCAATACAACAAAATAAAAAACATCTCATCAGATACCTATAACTAACAATTTAAAGATACTAAGCACTTCTGAAAGGTTAATTTGGCACTATATCATAATGTATCAATAATACAGTATAAATTAACTTTAAACTTATGAGTACACAACTCATATCAACATTTTGGAATAATGTAACTGATGATGGAAATGAACCTTAACATTTTATGTGAGAACCGATGCAAACAAAAATACTATTCACAAAAGAGCTTCCGCAAAGCCCTTGTCCGTGAATAGGAGTTTGAATAATGGGACATATGAAAACGATAAGACACATACACACACGCATTCACACAGTCATCAATATTCGACAATTGACACATCAGACCATTCCCCTCATTACATATATCTCATAGTGATATAAACTTCATGTGAACAGTAGGGAGGAAGCCACCACCTATAAATCGACCAATAGGTATTTTAAGGCAGAAAAAAGAATTTAAGACAGAAGAGACTAAATGACAAACCAAACAAAATTTTTCTTATGCTCTTTCAATGTTATTTGTTATTTCCTGAAAAAAGACGAATGAGTGTTGTCCAACGAACTTGACCCGTAAAAGGTTCAAAGAATACGTGTTCGATATTTGAAGCTGATTGATCAATTCTTTCTAGAGTTAATGTAGAACATACAGATGGACAACGACTTTGGCCTTCAGTAAGTCAAAAGTAAGAATTCACTAACGCTCGTTCAATAATTGTTTATTACTAACCAACCACTACAATGTCCCGCCAAATCCTTACTCATCTATTTATCAACGCAGAAATCATGTACAAGGAGCTCATGTGAAATTATGTGGACATCAGCAGCAAACAAATCCATCAGCCACAACCTAATCTCATCTCACTTTGACTGTACTAATACTGACGCGAATCTACTAGTTTTCTAACGAACCAAAAATCTGTATTGACGAAAAATGGAACATGTAATAGGTAGGTACATATTTACCAGGAATAGGGCATGTAAAATAGATACACATATTTACAGGAATAGTACATGTTATAGGTACTATCATAGAGAAATGAGATAGCCCATGGTAGCCTATAGGGCGGGCGTTTATGTTCCAAATTTCTAGCAGAGTTTTTCAACTGAAGCCGATTACTGTTGACTACTGTCTATTATATACTGCTTTGTTGGGGTGAGAAAGTAAGAACGAAACATTATGAGAGACTAACATCGTCACATAGCTTTACAAAAAGATTATCGGCTTGTGTTAACAATGAAAATTTAAAATGTAATCCCCTATACCATGGAATATCTTCTTATGCTATCTTTTCTCTATGGTACTATCTACCTGGAATGGGTATATATTTACCTGGTTGAACTGGCCTTCACTTACACCATCTCTAAAGAAGTAGATGGTTTCGGGCTTGCATCTGGTCTTCTGGAAGAAGTACTTGAGTTGGGCAACCACAATTGCCTGCAAGTCTTCAATGATTTCCGTCTTGGCCGGCTGCAGACGCCACATCATGTTGTACATGAAGCCGTTCGCATCGTGACTTGCTGACACCTGCCAACATCAAAACATACCTTATAGAATGGGCACTCTCTGGCAACACGAAAAAGTGGTAAATTGTTCTAGTTCCAAAGTAAATTGTTCAATCACGTGATTGGTGCAAAATGTTCCCATAAAATGCCAATCTTTGATTCAAGCTTTTGGCGCGCACTTTTGAGTTGATTTACACCAAAATGTGTCGTTTACTAACCACGTAAATGAACAAAGGCTTCTTTACAAAATTACCGTCCAGAAAAGTGTGCATTTCTTTCACTCCATTACTGTCAAATATTCTATAGAGAAAAAATAATTTAACGAATGGTTATCAAACATTTTTTTTTTTTGGTTATGAATTTTATGGCTATGCTATGGTAAACAAACAAGCTATCAGCGCATGCACAGAGAAGCAAGCAGACTACAATTCAATCGACGAATGAGAGCTCTTCAAATTGGTACTGTTACAATTTCAGGGTCCCAGAACGGGGCCCATTATACAATGAATAATAAATATATCAATTCAAAAATGTAAAACTATAATTGTACAATTCAAAGTACAAGGTTCTCAAAATTGTGATTGAGAAGAGTACAAGGTAAAAAAAAAACTGTGCATAGTCATTTATTGAATGGAACTGAGTTTGATATGTAGGCTGTGATACTCAATTTGGACTGTAATATGGATGTTTCTGAATGTATGTTTCATGTTTGCTCTGTTTTATTTTCTGTCTGTTTACAATATTATTTTGGCTGTTTACTTTGTTTTGTAACATGCAACTGTTGATCTTGACTAGAAATATAAATTAAAATGTGATGTTCCTAAAACTGAAAATAATTGATTGATACTGTTTTATGCCTAATAAGATGTAATTAATTTTTTTTATTGACAATTCTCTATGTTTAAACAAAATTATCAAGTTGATAAATTTATCTATTTATTATTTTATTATTGCTAATACATTTCTTAATAAGTTAACCTACATAATAACATAATGCAGGGAACTAGAAACTAAAAATAATAATACTAAAACTCTTGAAAATAATTGGTTCCAATAAAATATGACTAGTTTAGTAGATTATGAAATTAGTATACATCTATACTGAATTTAATTATAAATTACTTTCTGTGTAGTTGTAAAGTTGAAATTGCGGCGTACCAATGTGGTGTGGAAAACTTATCAATTTACCAGAGATTGATAATGGTCAACCGAAACCGGTCTTTCCAATTTTAATAAAATTACATGGTTTTCAAAGGAGAATGAGAATGAAATAAGCTGGTATGCTGTATGATGTGGCAAAGACACTGCATATAAGATGCAATAGTTATTTGTGCAACTAGTGCGCAAAGTGACAGTTTGCTGCACCGAAAGAAACGTTTACGCCCGAGCCGTAGGCGAGGGCGGAATGGTTTCTTGAGTGCAGCAGAGGAACTTTGCGCACGTATTTCACATCAAGTTTTTCCTACAGTTACCATTGAATATGAAAAGTGGGTAATTATGGGTAAAATTGCCTGAAATGCATCAAATGTTTTTCTGTGTAATTTTATTATTGATAAAAACCTTGTCCTTGGTTATAATATATAATTAATAATTTGCTCGTTGTGCTTCGTTGCACCTCTGCTCACTATAGCAGCCCAGTCACTGTTACCAACTTCATTTTGATTTTGCTGCACTGTTGCTCCATATAACATACTAAGTATTTTGCATTGCCATGTTGCAAATCTGGAGTGCAGGAAAAATTTTTCCCGCACTAGAGCGGAAAAGTGATTCTTTGCATTCTGTAATCAGTGCAGCAATGGCCACTTTTCAACGTAACTGTAGGAAAAATACATTTTGAACTGTTGTATTTGAACTGGGAAAGTTTTGGGCTTTATCTTGTGGAGCCTCTCTGGAAGTTTTTGTAAATGATAGGATAAAGTTTAGAAATAGCAATATCACATATGTAATGTGTAACAAAGGTAAGGTGTAGAATAGATAAACAAATAAGCATAATTTGAAGTGTTTGCTAGAGCAAAACTTACAGCAGCAACAGAAGGAATATTGACTTGATCAGGAGACGGATGAGTGACGTCAGCACCCATAATCATGGCAGGTCTAGCCAGCAGCTTTGGCCTACAATAACAAACAAAAAACATAATTTATTATAAAAATATTGCTAACAAACGTCACCAACAAACAAATATAAGGACAGTTGGCTGATAAGTATAGATTTCATTAATCTGAAGCATAGATATGGAAGATATTATTATTTCATTTTATTTTGAACAAATAATGTTTCTTCAATAATAGTTCGTTCTGGGAACACGGTACATTGTTCCAAGCGATAAAAGTTCCGCGTCTCATGGGAACCATTTTGAAAGTAATGTTCCAAAATCCAGTTTCAGGTAAATTATCCCTGCCTTGCACTCTGACCGCGGTGCATTCAGAATGTTACAATGTCGTTGTTGTTGTAGCAACTCAGGACCCCGCCGTATCACTCTTCCTCCGTCTCAAGGCCCAGGAAGCGGGCCACACTGCAAGGGTCGGTCCAGAGGCTGGCGGTTGTTAAATTTGTCGGCTTCGTGGGGCAGCTAAAAAGATGGTCCGTGGTGTGGGGTCCATTACCTCAGTCGGGACAGACATCGGTCACATCCTCCGCGATTCTGGACATATAACTGTTCAGAATCACGGAGTAGCCTGATCTCAGTTGCGCAAGGATGGTGCGGGTTCTTCTGGGTAGGCTCTTCTCCTCGGCATTTATTTGGGGTGGATACCCCCCAAAAACTGGGTTTGGCCTCAGTCCGCCGATGCTGCCCTCGACCGTCCTCCTATGAATAGACTTGATCCCCTCCTTGTATTTTGTGCTGTCGATGGATGGTTTTGGTTCCAGCCACCCAATTTCGCCAGTCAGGTCATTTACTGACCTTCTTATATGCCTTGGGGGCGGTTCCTTCAGGGTAATGTGGTGGCAAGGATGATCCTGTTGGTGGCAGGCTAACAGGTACTGCTGGGAAATCATGCTGTTGTGGCTCTTGAACTTTAGTAGTTCGGTCTCACTATGTAGATGGTCTTCATCGGACATGAGGACACAGCCAGTTGATGTACATAGGGCTGCATTTTGGCATGCTTGCAGATTGCGCCAATGTGTATCTGAGAGCTGCGGTGACCAAACCGGTGCTGCATAGTTCAGGATAGGCCTATTTATGGCTTTGTATGACCTCAGCAGTGTTCCTTTGTCCTTGCCTGATATGCACTTTAGCACATTGTTTCTTGTCTTCAGCTCTCCGCGGACTTGCTGCGCCTGTGCGTTGAAAGTGAGAAGTGGATCAAATGTAATTCCAAGAGTTTTCGGGTTAAGCACGGTTGGTACACTACGGCCATTGATCTTAATTGGTAGCATGGTGCTTACTTCTCTAGTCCAAGTTGTGAACAGTAATAATCTGGTGTGGCGCACCCACACAACTTTTCTTGCCGTTATGAAAATTTATCACCTGACGCTAGTGTTCCCGCGCATCTCAAGTCTACTATTCTAAGATCCAAGCCAGCTGGTGACAGGACAATAAGGCTGGAGACACACAAAGTTTGCTATCTCTTCATAGTGAATGATTTAATAGAATCAACAGTTGCCAACAGTTTGTAATTGAAATAATAACATTTTCTCAAATTTCGAGCTTATTTTCAATTTTAGGTGAAAATGTTACTGAACATTAATTGAAGAGATTTTCATGCTCAATCTTTTCCACTTGGAATTTTTTGTTTAAATGGTATCTAAAGCCTGATAATTGGGAATCTAAAATCAAACTTTGCATAGATGGGGCGGAGCTCCTGAAATTTTTACAGATATGGGACTTGTGGCAGTTGATAGAGCTTATCAATGACTATTTTAGGTATAAATTTGATCAAAATCGTTGGAGCCGTTTTCGAGAAAATCGCGAAAAACCCTGTTTTTGACAACATTTTCACCATTTTATCCGACATCTTGAATTGTATCAGATCGAAATTGTTCATGTCGGATCCTTATATTGTAAGGACCTCAAGTTCCAAATTTCAAGTCATTCCGTTAATTGGGAGATGAGATATCGTGTACACAGACGCACATACACTCATACACACACATATATACCGACCAATACCCAAAAACCACTTTTTTGGACTCAGGGGACCTTGAAACATATAGAAATTTATAAATTGGGGTACCTTAATTTTTTTCGGAAAGCAATACTTTCCTTGCCTATGGTAATAGGGCAAGGAAAGTAAAATGATTTATAGAATATTAGATAGTAATGAAGTGTAAGAAGTACACACTTCTCTAGACGGTAAGTTTGTAAAGCAGTCTTTGTTCATTCACGCATCTAGTAAACGACACACTTTGGTGGAAATCAACTACATAAGTGCGCGCAAAAAGCTTAAACCAAAGAATTTGAAGTGTCTTTTCATGGGAACAAGTAGTTTTGCACCAGTCACGTGACATGGACAATTTACCGCTGAAGCTGGAACAATTTACCATTTACCGTGTTCTCAGAACGAACTCTATTATACGATGGTCATTATTGAAATAAGGTTCCCATGATTGTTTTAAATTGACAGCTATATATTTTTACTTGATGTTAATCTTAAATTTGAAGTCGTTATCATAATTGCAGTTTCTGTTCAAATACTTTTGCAGATGATGCTCAAACTTTTCTATCCTCAAGTTTAGAATTCGGCTGCCAATCAATTGAGAAATCGAGTAACCTCTTCCTTGACTTCAACATTGATATTGAATTATAGATCATTAGCGTTTCTCAAATTTTGGGAATAAGTGACCCTAACTTGTGTGGAGGGGGGGGTGACTTATTATTCACTTCAGTTAGTCAATGAAAATATCCGCCTCAAGTTCTACAAAATATATAATATATATCACTGGTGGAATAATAAATACTATTGGAAATGCTTGAGACAAGTGAGATTTAAATTATTTGTGTATATATATATATTTTTTTTCAACGTGGTTGTCTCATATACTCAAACTAAGCTAAGATTGCATATAATTAAATGAATGAATAAATAGTGAGGCTCTTACCTTCCACCGAGTTTGTGGTTGAGGCCGTTCAACTTTGAGTTGACTTTTAGAAGAATATTACCGATTGTTGCCGGATTCATCTTGTACATAGTTTTAGACTTTATACACTGAGTTAGAATTCCTACACTTAGCTCAGCAGTCTGTTTCACCAAAGCTGAAAATTCAATAATTATTCGATTAAATAATGAGACTGAAATTATCAATCACTTAATCGAACAATCTCATTCCAGATACATCAATAACGTATATCGTATACCATAACCGACACAATAGCTAAATGAAGAAGTGGAGAAATATATAGATCAACAGTCTAGATGCCATAAGGAACATTAAGGCCCGGTTTCTAGGACATTTATTAGCAATTTAACCCGAATTCAATTTAATCCGAAATTGAACTGAGCTACCTATGATCGCGTGTTACATTTGAATCAGCAGATTACTCAAATTCTAAATATATTCGCTATTGAGCGAGCATAGGTGCCTAAAAGAAATCGTCATAATTATTGTAACACTCAAATCCTATCAAGTACTTATTAGCTGATTTTCAACCAACACTATCATTCTCAATGTTAATGTACCCCATGAATTTGATGCACATATTATGGGTCGTAATTTGTTAAAATAGTAGCTTCTCATGTGTCTTCATTATGAGTTATTTATGTTTCTGACACTGTAGTAAAACACGCTTAATTGTCTGAAAATGATAACTTTTCACAAAGACTAATGACTATTTACATGCAATATCAAGTAAATATAATATAAAATAGAATTTATTATTTTGTATGAAGTTTTCATACAAATAGATATTGAGAAAGTAGATAAAGTAACAAAATATGTGAATATATAAGTAATCTATTACAATGCTCTTGTAGACATAGTATCTATAATTTCAGTTGAAAAGGTTTGTATATGATATTTTTTTACAATTTTTGCAAAAATCAAATTGAATAAGTCAAATATTGTATTATTGTACAATAATTATATAAATTACATTTAAATTATCATGTGGATACCCTATCATTATTTACATAATATTTTGGTATTTCCCTCGTTTCCAAACTGCTCCATTGTAGTTCCAATGTGGTTCTTTTTATTATGGCTTAAAAGTTGAAAAATGTATTCAGTGTTTTTGAAGTTTTTTGAGTTCATTAGTATTATGAAAAAGATTTCTTTTTGGCTAAAAAATGAGTAACCATCTTTGCATAACTTCTAGACTGTGTATTGTATCTAAATTAAGGTTTGAAGCAGTTTTGGCCGAATGATAGTTGTATAAGTATATGACCAAAAAAAAAATATATATATATATATTATATCAACATTCTAAATTTAAAATTTCTTGGACATTATCTCGAGATAAGATCTGTGTTTGTGTTCAAAGTGCTGGACTTTGGACTTCAAGTCAAAATTTGAGAATGTAAGACGTTTTCTACTAAGCCTGTTTTTCTTTTCCAATGATTCTTCAATTTTTTGTTCATGTTATTGATGATAAAAAATATGTACTGTTCTCGTGAGATGTATTCTTGGATAAATATAGGATGTACACAGTTTTAGAAAAGGTTAGGCCTACTTCATTTCATAATAACGATTGACAATTCAACAATTTTATGATCAGAAAAGTCCCGTTTCTTTACAACTAGGTGGATGTTTATGAAGTGACGGTTTCAAGGATCCAAAGATTTAAAGAATCTCACATGGTTACTCACCGTAGATCTCAGCCTGTTCAGGTATGACAACAATAACGATTTCGGTTTTGTTTTCACGCAGGTTGGACAGCAAAGAGCCGAAATCTCTGGTCCAATTCGGTTTGTTGGGTGGGATGCTATTGAATGGAATGATCTTGGGTGAGGGGCTGATGATGGCTCCTAGAGTTTTCCCATGAACTGACATTTCTGTGCCGAACTTTCTGTTAAACAACACAAATGAAACATTCAAGTGATTGAGTGACAAGGCAAATTATAATACGATCAATTATAATGAATTACGTAAATTAATTCATGTTTACTTACAATATAAACCTCAAGTACAAGGTGCGCCAGAGAAACTTACTTATTTGAAAAAAATCCCGCGCGGTGAATTGGTCGTGTAGAGGGGCAAGAGGGGGCACATCTGGAGGGGGAAGTTCCCAAGTTTATACTCCCTCAAGTAAGTAGCCATCATGCTTTGGTCTAGAGAGCAGCGGGCCTTCGCAGTTGAGAGCTTCTTTTCTAATGGTCGATCACTTGTTGCTATGCAACTATGCTTCTGCGCTCGATTTGAAATTCCTCCTCACAGACTCGTTCCTGGCCGTAATTCGATTCTGACGTGGGTTAATTCATTTCTGGAGTGTGGAAGTGTCGCTAAACCGAGAAATGGACATCAACGAACCATCAGAGCTCCAGAAAATATCGAAAGAGTGAGGCAGTCAGTTGTGCGTTCTCCCCGGCGTTCGGCTCGCAAACACACAGCTGCTATGGCAATTTCTGACTCCACTGTTTAATGAATTTTCCAAGAGGACCTTCAATTTCATCCCTATAAACTTGCTGTTGTTCAAGAATTGACTGAAGGCGATTTTGTTGCCCGTCAAAATGCATGTGATATTCTAATTGACAACCTGCCTGAAGACGCGGTCATTTTTGCCAGTGACGAGGCTCATTTCCACATGCGTTTCCTCAATGTGATTTTTTAATAGGGGTTTTTCAATCACTGGTTTATGTCGATCGACCACGGACCATAGCCAACATACCGATTGATATACAGTAACGAGTGAGTACAAATTTCAAAAATCAAGTTCATCAGTGTATGAAATGGGGGTCGCCATTGATCTGATGTAATTTTCAAGACTGCAAGAAAACAAATTAGGAAATTGCATTTTCATATAGAAAAAGATTAAAACAATAACCAAAGTACTTTTGTTTTTATTGACCCTTCATATAAGTAAGTTTCTCTGGCGCACCTTTATACTCTGTACTTTATACAGAGTTGGTGATAATTATAGAGACAGCTTAACATTCCTTTCATAAAGATGATTTCACAGTAGCTTCTGATCCTATTCCAATTAAAAAAAAAAAAACAATTTCTCTGTCTTCTCAAGATTTTGTCCGCCATATTGAATCAAGCATATTTAAATGGAAAGGTGGTCATATGATACATGATTTCGATACAGAATTTCAAGACAAAATGAATGGCGAAGACTGCACATCGATATCTCAAACCGTTTCAAAGTTATTCACATCCAAAGTTACTAATAGATCATACAAAAATAGAATTAGTACATTGAAAATCTAAAAAAACCTAACTATAAACTTTCACTTTTCAAGTGCTAGTAAACACTTATAGTAGCATCTACTCACATAAATTATATTTAACACTGAGCAGAAAAGTTTGATCTGTCAGATTTTTAATGTAGGCTACCGTACTTATTTTTCCATTTCTGTATGGTTTATTAGTATGTTTAAATGTAAGTATCTTTAAAACGGTAAGAGATATCGTTTTAACCATTCATTTTCTCCTGGGATTCTGTATCGAAATCATGCATCATATGACTACCCTTCCGTTAACAAAATGAAGTTGGTTTCAATATGGCGGATTCAAGATAGCAGATAAAACTTTCGAGACGACAGAAAAGTAGATTTTTCAATTCAAATAGGATCCCCAACGAAACCTATTGTCAAATAATCCTTGTAAAAGAAATATTAAGTTGTTTCCATAATTTTCACCAACCCTGTATAGACAAATATATCGATAAAATTGTCATCTCACTAAAATTCTCATTCAACTACCTTCTTTAAAAAAGCCACTTTAAATAGATTAGCATTATTAACACCAGATAGGAGCCACACATAACAGTTCAAAGCTCAAATTAATCAGAATGGGTTTTGCGAGTATTAGTCTACAAGTCGAAATGCAGCAAAAACCACATATTTTTCTCAATTTTTGAAAGTACTGTATAACAGGTCACTTCCGAGTTTCGGATAGACACGTGAAGTAGCCGGTCCCAGCTGTCTAAAATTGATCAGTTGCAGCCTAATACTCCTGACACCAGACCTGAGCCAGCCAAAACACTCAATATTAATTACTTATAAATGGATTGAAGATATTCTCCGTAATTTGGATTGATGGAGATTCAAGCGATGACAAACTGCCAAACAATGGAATAAAGAGGTGCTATATAAATATCGCAAATAAATAACCAACTATCAAATAGTATAAGCAAATTACCAACTAGTATAAGCAGTATCAAGTCTTCATAGTTGTTAAGTACAAAAAGGCTTGCAACTTATTTGTAATATCAAGCATAATAATGTTTTAAAACTTTAAATTTATCAAAATGTGTATTTGTGAAACTGGGGTTTGTGAAGAGGTGTGAAATAATATTATAGATAACAGAATGTTTTAAAACTGCGGTTAGCAACTACTGGAATATTATTACTGTACAGTTATTTCAAATATCCAATGAAAGCTTTATAAGTAGAACAAAAGACTTCTGTTACTGCAAATATTGACCAAAAATTGAATAGTGCACGGTTTTGGATAGTTTCATTCTTCAGATTACCTTCTGTTATTTAGTTCTTCTGTCAATATTTGCAGTAGCAGAAGTCCTCAGTTCTATTTATATAGCTTTCATTGGATATTTTAAATAATTATTATAGTGATAGATTCAAGTATTTTCTTTACTTTTGGAAATTGATTAATGTTTTCAAATGACATATTGATGTGAAGCTAGTTTCTTTCTGAATTGAATAGCATATTCATATTTTTTATCAATACAGCGGTTTTCATGTGAGGAATTGATATTTGACGCTGTGTTTTGTATGTAATTCATATGGGAGGGAAGCCGGCGTTTGCCGGCCGAGAGGTCGCAGTCTGACGTAGGCTCATGCCATCTCATGCGCGTACGTAAACGCGATCGAGGCAACCTGCTATATACCATCCTTGGATTGCACTGCACCCACCTGTTGCCTGTTGTACTCCAGAGTGGGCGGCTCAAGAACTCTGCCATTCACTTCAGCAAATCTGTCAGACACGTGGATTCCGAACTCCTGCACGCATTTGTCGTTGTTGAAGTTGGCTTTTCTCAGCTGCAAAAACACATCAAATTGATTACTGTGTGATTGTCATCTTACAATATTTCGAAAAGCTACGATTCCATATTGAAAAACTGTTTCGACAAGAACATTGATGGGAGACGTTTTATCATGAGTAATTCGCATAAGCAGACAAAACTACTGTAGTGTACTTAAAGTTAATTTCACTTAACGCTACGTAAAATCTTTAAAAAGCACATTTTTAAAAGTTATTTCATCGAATTTTCAAATTCCTATCTCACTCAACTGCATTTCACCTCTTCACAATCATCTATTCTAAATATAATGTATAAACTTGTATTCTCAAATTTCATTTCAGACCAATTTCATTACGAAATTATAGCTTATTATTGATATTGCACTTGAAACTGAGTTTGAATTTTTGTCTGTATTTATGTAGTTCGTGAACTCAACGTTAGCCACAAAAACAGTATTTCCATTGGTATTTCCTTCAAATGATATTGATCCACTGCGCAGCAAATATTCACCGTCTTCAAACTGGATTTATTTATTCAGAATTACATGAGTGTAATTGGCAGAACCCAAATAGGACTCATTAATTTGATATATACGAAAGTATACATTCAAATTATTCTAGAAGTAAAACAAAGAAAATCAAATGCTTTAAAGAGTAAAGACAATAGAATGAAACGTAAATGGTGATTTGGAGATTTACAGATTTAGAGATTTTGAAAATGTTTTCAGGAATACCCTGATAGTTTTTTTTTCTGTTGCTAACATCAGATAATATTATACAGGTGTCCCACGAAATGTGTAACAGCCAAAGACCATTCATCTGGGCGTATTCTTCACCATATATTCCACATGACATTTGCAACAAAAAATATCCAGTAACATTTTCTCATATCAATCTTAGTTTTCGAGATAGATTTTTCGATATTCTTTTAAAACGTCAATAACTAAAAAAAGATTAATTAAAAGAGATAGATTTTTCGATATTCTTTTAAAACGTCAATAACTAAAAAAAGATTAATTAAAAGAGATAGATTTTTCGATATTCTTTTAAAACGTCAATAACTAAAAAAACTATCAGTCAAAATTTAATTCTAAGGAAAGAGGAAGACATTTCCAATAGGATTTATATAATTTGTTAAGTTTTTGAAGATTTTATGAGCGCTCAAAATTGAAAAAAATCGTTCCAAATGTCAAACAGTTTGAACGCTCATAAAAAGTTCAAAAACGTCAAACAGAGAAAAACAAATTATTTGAATGTTTGGGTATAACCTATCTGAATGTGGGCATAGAACGGTCAACAACACCGGTGGGATGGGAAACAATAACTGTCAACCCATGCCAATAATGTTCAACCAATATTAAACAATAGATCTCTTTATGTCCCCATCCAGATAGGTTTAAAACATAAAATATATTTTCAAAACCTACTCCAACATCCAACATTCTGGCCCGCAACTTACAACTTGACATATATGTATCGCTTGAAAAATATCAAGTAGTACTAAGAAATTAGTTTTGGCTAAAAAACGCTGGAAAACGCAGATTTTGGGCGTATCTTAGGAAATATTTCCAAATATGTTCTTAGAGAGCCTCTAAAGGGCCAACTGAACATATACCTTCCAAATTTGAACGTTTTTGGTTCGGTAGATTTTTAGTTCTGCGAGTGAGTCAGTCAGTCAGTGAGTGAGTGCCATTTCTCTTTTATATACATATAGATTGAAGAATTAGCTGATTGGGCAGAGTTCTGTTAATTGAATTGGTAACTTACAGCCATGGCAATTCTTCTGCGTCTCTCGTCAGGTGGCTTGGCTGCATTCCTCACCATCTCTGCCGTCTGATTTGGAGTCAATTTCCGGTTGAGCGCTTGACCGCGAGTGATCATGCACATCTGCAGCAAAATCAACATTTTCATTGCAAACAGAATATTCATCAACGTTTCCGATAATTGTCATCAATTGGACTTATTTTAGTATATTGTTTACAGAGTTGGTGAAAAGTATGGAGACAGTTCAATATTTATTTCTGTTACAATGCTAATTTGACAATATTTTTCATTTTTGGATCCTATTTGTATTTACTATTTTGTAAATACATCCTATCTAATAAAATCCTATTTTGTAAAACTACTTTTCTGTCGCTTCAAAATTTTGGTCTGCCCCCTTGGAACCGCCATTTCGAATCCAAATTTTTTTTAAATGGTAAGGATGTCATATGATACATTATTTTTATACAGAATTTCAAGAGAAAATAAACAGCAAAAATAGCACATCGATATCTCAAACTGTTTTAAAGTTATTCCCATAAAAAATACTAATAAATAATACAAAAATGAAATGAATAAGTACATTAAAAATAACACAGTGCAACTTTTCTGTTCAAAGTATTAAATATGTGGGTAGATGTTACTGTGAGTGTTAACAAGCACTTGAAAATTAAATTTGATAGTTTAGATTTTTGTATAAGTTATTATTGTATGATTTATTGGTATTTTTAAATTTGAATTTTATCAATTAAAAAACGGCTTGAGATATTGATCTGAGGTTTTCGCCATTAATTTTCTCTTGAAATTTAGTATCGGAATCATGTATCATAATGACCACCTTCCCATTTAAAAATGGGAAGTCGGTTCAAAATGGCGGATCAAAATTTGAAGCTACAGAAAGGTAGTTTTTTTTTCATTCGAATAGGATCCCCATTCAGATAAATTTACCCTGTAAAAGAAATATTCCACTGTTTCACCATATATATTTATTTATTGGATAGAGCAAACAATACAATAGTCGGAAAAGTAAAAACAGGCTATTTCCCAAAACTTCTTCAATTTCCTAATTTTGTCTCAAATTGTATAGCAACATATATATTTTGGAATATGAACCTTCACATAGAGTGGGTGAAAAGTCCGAGAACGGCTTAATATCTCATACACAAAGATAATTTTACGGTGGGTGTGATTGGGGATCCTACTCAAATTTATTTATTAAATAAAAATAAATGTATAAATTGAAAATACTACATAACTATGACTCTTTAAAAATCTGGTCCGCCATCTTGGATCCGCAATTTTGAATACACATTATTTTTTTTAAATGGGAAGGTGGAAATGCGATACATGATTTCGATACGGAATTTCAAGAAAAAATGGATGAAGAAAACCGCATATCGATATCTTGAACGGTTTGGAAGATAATCACATTATTAATCAATACCACTTATGTATTCCATTTCTGATTGCATGACCATCTTCCTATTTAAAAAAAAGTTGCATTCAAAATGACGGACCAGATTTTTAATGTCATAGTAGAGTAGTTTTTAAAATTTGAGTAGGATCCCCAATGACACCCACCTTAAAATCACATTTTTATAAGATAATAAGTCGTTCTCATACTTTTTTCTTTCTTTTCTGCTTTGAATGATTAATAATGTGAATATCTTCTGAACGGTTTGAGATATCGATATGCGGTTTTCGTCATCCATTTTCTATTGAAATTCTGTATATAAATCATGTATCGCATGACCACCTTCCCATTTAAAAAATAAGGCTGCATTCAAAATTGAGGTTCCAAGATGTCGGACCAGATTTTTAAAGTCATAGTAAAGTAGTATTTTCAATTTGAGTAGGATCCCCAATTACACCCACCGTCAAATATTATCTTTGTGTATGACATATTAAGCCGCTCTCAGACTCTCTTTAACCACCCTGTATCTGATATTGAAAAAATTGATTTAATTCTATTAGGATTATAAATGTTTCACCCTGTTTCAAAATACCACGAGAAGAAACTTGCTTCAAGTTAAAAATATTATAATACGATTAGATTTGATTTTGGTTAAAAATTCAATCCTTTACCCGGTTTTAGGGGACATTGGTTATGTCGATATAGAATAAAAAATGGAATAGATTTTGGAGAATCATTTGCTAACTTTTAACTGAATGAACATCCTTATATATTTGGACTTTCCAAGTTCATGACAGTCTCTCAATTACTCAGATTTTCCACCAAAAACTGAAAATTGTTCTATTTCACTTATCATTATTATCTAAGAATAGTAACAAATTCATGTCACAATCATCCTTAATTATCATTATTTCACTTATTTTCGTTCACATTTTTATTCTATTCTTCTCTCTAACTGTCTCATGTTTACAGCCCATCATTTCAAATGTACCACAACAGGTTTATCAAGACTTGACAAATCGATAAAAATCATTCAGTTAGCAGAAGAAGATCAATTACAAATCTTCAAAATCCTTCCTTATCAATGCTCATTAATAGTTTAAGGAATTAGAAATATACTACATTTAGGGCCATCTGCTAACACTACGTTTACTTGCAGATGATATGGTTGCATTTGTCAAAATGTGTTTCATACGGGGTTTAAGCGAACAGCTTACCTTACTCCGTTACGGGCCTAAGGGTCATATGCCATCTACGTTTAACGCTAGACCACGTTTACTTGTATGGTTGCATTCATCACACTGGGTTTCATACGGGCTTTAAACGAAAAGCTGATATTACCCGTTCAAACTGAGTATCTGAATACGGGCCTGAGAGGTGTAGCAATGCAGTTTCTACTAGTAAAATTTCGTAGCAACTTAATTTTCCACTACTTGAAATTGTTCGAATTATTGAATTTACTATGCATAGTTTTTTTAAAACGAGTTTCAGATAATATTGTAATGTATTGAGAGTAGAGAATGAAGATTCACCTCTAGAGGCACAAAGAATTCTTTGTTGAGTGGCCCGATGTGCACCAGAGGCAGAAACGGGTACTGCAGTCCGTACTTCTTCTCACGCTGGAAGTATTCGCCAACAGTCATTTCTACTTTTTTGTTGTCTTTTTCGAAAATGAATCTGAAAAAAATTGGAATAACTTTAATTTTGAATATCTCTTGATCAAATTCAATCGTTAATCACGATTTTCTAGAAGAATCACAATGGATTTTCTAAAAAGTATGAACACCCAAACTTATTACTGATTGTTTCAAATGGGATAAAACTGTCGATTTGTAACAAAAATTATCAAGTTTTAAAGATTGAAATAATAGGCTAATTCCTTAACAGCAATGTCGCCTTTTGCCGTCCAAGCGATGTTAAACTCGGTAGGATGAGATGAGGAACGGAGTAAAAATTCATGTTAGCTCACAAACATCGGTCTTTGTAGCACCACTCTCTCCCAATTATTGACGCACTCACTCACACATCATCAGCCCTCTCTTTCTAGAGAAGTTCATTATTACACTCCATTTTCTACTCATTCTACCGCTCTGATCGAAAACATTTTTTTGGGCTTTATAGAGAACGGCAAAATGAACGATATTTCGTCTTTGTTTTGAACAGCTCTTTTTCCTACTCAACTTTCTGTCAATATGAGAACACTTCCATTTGAGTCGATTCTGCTTCTGCCCGTTAAGGAGCTTATTGACAGGTAATATAGAGCTGGCACGAGCTGTATAGACTTGTTTTATTTGTATTTTGATAACATTCTTGATTGGTTGAAAATAAAAAATGGAACAGACAAACTATTCAACTTAGCAGTGGGTGAATTTTGCCCATTCAGTATAAAAAAATAATCAACATTTTTCAAAAACTAAGAAGAAATTGTTTTGCACTAACCTTTGTTCGATAGCGTTCTTCACTAGCTTGTTAACCTTGTAGACACGTTTCGTTTCTGGTCTTGACGGGATTTGATATTCGACTTTCAGACCTTTAATATACTTCTCAAAGTCATTCTGCACATATCGATCCAAAGACCTCATATTTCTCAAATCATTTACTTGACATCTCATATAACGACACAAAGTCTGTAACAATTGTTCACCCATTGGAAATCCTTTGTGCGCAACTGAAATAAAACATCAACGTTTATTAAAACCAACACTTTTCTTGATGAAAAATCAAAAACTGCGGATTTGCCCGAAAGGACTTTAGCAACAAACAAAATGCATTAAAATAATATAGTCCAGTCAAATGGTCGTTTTTCAGGAAAGTGGTTTTATTTTCAAAGTATTATACACGTTGTTATTATGTTACACAAAAGGAACCTGAGAATTATACTATCGAATGACAGTTATTATTATTGTCTCTATTTTTCTTCAAGTTACAATGATTCTCTAACTTTTAAGCTTATAGTACAGTCAAATGGTCATTTTTCAGGAAACAGCCCCGAAAGAATTTTTCTCGACGGTCCTATAATATGTATTTTGGGGCGCTGAATTTCGAATCTGAAATTTGCTTACACGCCAGAGGGCCGCTTCATCTCCAAAACCCCCCAAAATTTCGGACTTTTTTCAATTTTTCCATTCAATCTCGAAAACCTTGAGTTTTTCGAGAAAAAGCATTCTTGAAAAAATTGAAGATAATAAAATGCCCAATAAATTGAGTGGTCGCGCAGGACTCTACTATTTTTGGTTCAGGAGCTACGAATTTTCAAAAAAGGGATATTTTTCAAGGGTTTTTCAAAATTATGCAAACCTACCACTTCTACCCTATACAACTTTGATCTTTTTCTAGTAATGATAAAAACAACACATCACGTGAAAGAGCAACTAATTCTGAACAGGATTCCTAACAATTATCGGATTTAGTAGAGGGGGATGGAGGATACACCCGAAAATAGAAAATCATTTCCTACAGCCAAAATACAAAATCTTCATTATAATATCTTTTCAAGGCCTTCTAACAAAAAATACATATTTCTTCTGAAATCATCTCACGAGGGTTATGTTCTATGAGAATCACCCGTAAGATATACTCAATTTCAGTATAGTATTTCCTAGTAGGGGGGGGGGACACGCATAAGGATACGTCAAGGAATTAAACTTCAAACATTTATAACTTTTAAAAGAATGATCAGAAATCCTCGTACTGAAGCTCATTCTTATCAGCTCATCAAGGCGGTTCAAAATCATGTTATTATAATCGATGAGCTGATAAGAATGAACTGTAGTACGAGGAGTTTTGATCATTCTGCCAAAAGTTATTAATTTTTATAGTTTTGATCCTTGATGCATAACTAACTTGCTCAAACATAACCTACAACCTTCTATCTATTTCCAATGGCCAACTCTCGAACGTTAAGACGCTCAGAAGATGCTACATAATTGTATTGACGAATTAATAGAATGGACAAATAGAATAGTTAAGTTAATGGAGTAACAGTCGAAGGAACAGTAGTACTTTGGTATTCGGTTCCAGACTAAAATACTACTGAAGCCAGTAGGTGGAAGAAAATATTCATTTATTCATTTATATTTAACAATGCACAAATCAAATACATTATATATATTAAATGTATATAATACATAATATATTTACATCATATTAATATCGGGGGACCGATAATTAATTCATTTTCTTAGTCTTACAATTATTTTTACAGTTATATGAGGAGGCATAACAGGATTTTGCCCAAAACTGTCCTTTTTCAAATTCATACTACATTCAAAATCAAACTCTAGGTTAAGCTACAAAATAACAATTTATTCACACTTCAAAAAACAAACACATCATCAATTACAAATAGATATAATATGAATTTGATTTAGAATGATATACTATGTTTGCTACAATATTTGTTAATATACTATGTACTATTCTACCCTAACAGCATCTAGTTACTATTTTTGACTTTCTGAAGTGAACATGTTTTCTAAAAAAAGTGAAATAAACGAAAATAAGTTTTTCTTGCTGAATGTTTCTTCTCGTGAGATCAGCTGAATGATCCCACACATGCACCATTCACTCACTTCCATTACTGTATCGACAGATGACAAAATTTCCAGCTGTTTTTCCAAGGATGTATTTATCCTTTTGATGTCCTCCAGCGAGTTATCTCAGGGTTGAGACCTAGTGCAATCGAATTTTCATATCATAAACCTACTTTGTTGCAAATTTCGTGAGAATCGTTAGAGCCGTTTTCAAGATCCGGTCACATACAGATATATGTATATAAACATATAAACAGAAATTGCTCGTTTAATAATATAGGATTCATCACTCTGAGCGCTGAAGTCATTTTCATCATCTTATAAGTATTTTCAATCTCTATTTATTCTAGCAATTTTGAGTTTTTAGTTTAAGTTAATTTAGTTATTAAAAAGTTAGTTTTGCCTTGTGCAATTCTCACATGTTAATTTTTAGGTTAAGACTTAAAAACAACCGTTAAGTTAATTTAGTTATTAAAAAGTTAGTTTTGCCTAGTGCAATTCTCACAGACACATGAAGGTGACTGGAGTAAGCCTTAGTTATATGGTTGAAGTCATCGTCGTAGTACATCACCAAGACCTGAGGGTGTGTAGCAAACTGCACGTCATTTCACATGAAAATTTATCATTGTAATCGGAGTCTTCCAATTCCTCTTCAATTAATTGCAAATAATTTATACATCTAATATAAAATCTCCACAAATTTAAAAACTGCCGCAATATTCTCAAATGGTTTCAAGAATACTTGTCTGGGAATTGTCCCAATTCATGCTTGAGAAACGTTAATGATTACAGATTTCAGTTGAAACATGTGGAAGTATACTAGACTAAGAGCACTTCTCTGAATCGACTAGGCCTATTGATAAAGCATACAATACCATCCACATTTAGGAATGGCTTCCATCCAAGAATGGCACTCTGATAGAATCCATACCACAGCTCGAGACCTTCTCCAAGATCAATAATCTGCTCGGGTTTGGTGAAGAAGGATCTTCCGACACCCACAAACCTGAAATAACAATTAATATCCTATTCATTTTTATTGATTCCATAATGTACGATTAAAAGAAATATTAAAAGATACAAATATACATTACAAGGAATGAATTGTCATTTAGCACTGTCAAGAGAAGAAAGCCTTAATATACATTTTAAATATACTTCAACATAAAAGGGAACAGCATTTTGTTGAAAATTTGAAGGATTTAGAATACATTTTGAAATTTTAGGAGCGGCATAATAATTAATTGGGAGTATCAAATCGAATCAAATTATTTTATTCATTTGAAATTCATACAAGATATTCACAAAAATATACGACAAGTTAAAAGTGAACAGGATACCACAACAGAGAAAACATAGTACAAGTATAAACTTAGCATAGAAT
This sequence comes from Nilaparvata lugens, assembly GCF_014356525.2. NCBI lineage: Eukaryota > Metazoa > Arthropoda > Insecta > Hemiptera > Delphacidae > Nilaparvata > Nilaparvata lugens. The sequence goes on from NC_052514.1 coordinate 16,828,174, forward strand.
TTATGCTATCTTTTCTCTATGATACTACTCACAAAAAGTACTACATTTGTTATAAAATCATGATATCCAGTTTTTGACAGTGTGGCAGAATTTGATGATTTACTGACGTGAAAAAGGAGTAATTAAATAAAATTATTCATCAATGTGATAAATATTACTCACGTTAAAGCGGCTGGATTACGCAGTACAATATCGATAGCCTGCAATGCCTCCTGAGGTGTTTGGTAGGACTGGCCCCTTCCACTCAGGTACTGACTCAACTGACTCATGTCAACCTTCGAGGCAAACTTCACTGTCACCTCGTACTCTTGATCAATGTAACGCTCATCGTTGAACACTTTCACTGTACTTGTAACCTGCAACAGACATCTAGTTGATTAGCACAAAACCAAACGTTAACTGAGTGAGCTTGTATTTTTTTGAAGAAGGACGAAGAAGAGAAAGAAAAAGAAGAAAAAAAGAAGAAGAAGACGAAAAAGAAGAAGAATAAGAATAAGAAGAAGAAGAAAAAAGAAAAAGAAGAAGAAGAACTAACTGTAGGTAGTTTCACTTTGAACTGTAATCATTCTTCGAATGAGAAGCAGCATGAATGCAATTATATTCATAAGGAATGCTGTCATTTTAACATTAATCTGATAAAAATCGTCTTAGACTGAACTGATTGAGATACTATTCGTAGTTATGGTAGTACACAATTATCATCCAGCTCTAGTAGATTGAAAGCTAACGCATTACATTTCCACACTTTACATTATGCTTATAAACATTCATTCTGGTTCTGGGAGCAGAGAGACGATGTGAACAAACCTGCGCGTGTGAGAATAGATCTTGGAACAGCAAGACCAATTCACAGTAGCCACCTGACATCTCTGTCATAGACTAACTGAATAAGAAAATTACGAGATTGAGTGTAAATGAAAGCATTGTGAACAGGTCTACCAATTAACTCATAACTCATAGCTCATAAATATTTTTGGACAGAATTTGAACTTTAACTTTCCACAGTAAGAACATAACCAATATTTTCGGACATGTTATTATTATTTATCAAAATTTGGGAAGAAAATAGTTTTGGGCTATGCCTGTTGTTCTATCCCGATCATATTCATATGATTTGTAGTGGTATCAACAAATAAATAAATGAACAGCAGAAATGAGTCATCACTTATTCACGCACAAGAGCGCAAACCTCATGTTATTGTTAGCTCTCCTTTCGATGAATCGACTATAGAAATTGATAATGGTGTAACATCCAAACCTAGTAACTCAAACTGTTCCAATAATTCAGTGGTTTTGACGATAAAAGGTCGTTATTATTCAACTAAGAATACTCATGCTGAAAGTATATTCATGATATTCATGTTGAAAGTAGAACTGTTTCAACATTTACCAAAATCAAGTGTCAATTAATGTCACCTACGATATTAATTATCGTCAAATTTATTGAGTAATAAGTTAAGTAATAATTGAATTTAACCTTTGAAAAATCTTAGGAGTTTCATGTACTTGGGGAGTGAAATTGCAGATGATGAGAAACTAAATTATGAGATAACAAGAATATTGCAAAAAGGGGGAAATTGTTATCAGACAGTTAAACATTTAATTTGGAATGGAAAAATACCAGAAAAGGTAAACATTATGATGTATAAGATGTATTATGTAACTACATCCTATTATATTAAGCAAACAATGTCTGTATTTATATGGTTATTTATGTCCAACGGATCTCGAAAACGGCTCTAACGATTTTCACGAAATTTGGAACATAGTAGGTTTATGATATAAGCATTCGATTGCACTAGGTCTCATCCCTGGGAAAACTCGCTGAAGGACATGAAAAGGATAATAATTATTCATCCTTGGAAAAACAGATGATAATTTCGTCGTTTGTCGATAACAGAAGATGCGAGTGCCTGTGTGGGTGAGAAACAGAATTATTTTCAGTGGTTGAATCAATCAGCTTATCTATCGAGAAATACAATCTAGAAATTTTAATCTACTTGATCAAAATAATCTGATTTGTTGACATGGCATGGTATATCATTCTAAATTAGAGTATATCATCATTTCCATGTTAACCATTATTATACAGTTTTAAGTGATTAGTGAGTGTTATTTTGTTATTCAATTTGGTTTGTAAATAATCTAAATTATAACTTTTCTGTTTTTAGATGTTTGAACTGAAAATTGGACCTGAATTCAAGTGTATGGAACAATATAACCTACTTTTTGGACTATTTATAGTGTATAAATCAAAATTCGGGGAAGAAACAGTTTTGGGCTGTGCCTATTATTCCTTCCCCAATCATTTTAAAGAATTGTGTTCTGTTTATCAATAGTTTATAAATAAATAACGAGCAAACCTCGGTGCCCCGATATTGTTATATGGTGCTGAGACATGGGTGACGACAGAGAGAATGGAGTAGAATACAAGCGGGAGAAAAGAGGTTCCTCAGGGCAATAAAGGGAAAGACATTTAGAGACAGAGTTAGGAATGAGGAGCTAAAAATAGAACTGATCATGAAGAGATAGGAAGCATGAAACTACGCTGGTTTGGACACGTGAAGAGAATGGGAGAGGATCGGCTGTCAAAGAAAATGGAAGAGGTGAGGATTGAAGGAAGGAAACCAAGAGGATGACCACGACTTCGATGGCCAACGAAGTGGAGAAGAGAGGATAGAGATGGTGACAGGTTGAGGACGAGCGATGGTGGGAAGACCGAGGAAGATGGAAAGGCATTGTTCATACCCAGACTCGACACTAACTGGAACGGGACACGGATATGTATGTATGTATTGAGTAACAAAATGATTATTTGTAATTTTGTCAAAAATATATGAATAACATATAAATTATTTCGGTGCGTACCTATAGACGTATGCGCCACAAATACTTGCATCTACTGAACGTGGCGCGCATACGTCTGTAGAAAACATTTTTGGCGCAGTGAGATCCAATCTGATAACCTGATGATGAAGTGACAAGTTCTTATCATAAGACATAGTCCAGCGATTTAGTCCAACATGGCAACATACCAAGTTTTAAATAAAATCACTTCACTTATATGGGCTACTTAATTCAAATTAATAAAAACAATATAAAAACTTGTAGTACCCTTTATAAAAAAACTTTTAAATATTACTACAAGTTTTTATATTGTTTTTATTAATTCAAGTTTTAAATATTTAGTAATTGATATTTAAATATATCTTTATTGGGCGGAGGTGCTAAAGCACCTACTCATTTCCTCACGTTTCTATTTGTGTCCATATATTTTTGGTAGATGAATTCTTACAGTAACTGTTTGCTAACATTATAGAGTGGAGAAAACATAACCTATATTCTGGACTATTTTAGTAAATCAAAATTCGGGGGAGGAACAGTTGAGTGCTATCTGTTGATCCTCCAGCAAATTCGTTAGAAAAATAATTGTGTATTATTGAATCAATAAAAGAATAAATGATATTAATGTCAATCGATACAATACCTCCATTCCAAATGGCAGTTCCTTGGCGGAGTACAAGTTTTTGCGTCCATCAAAAGCTGGGTAATTATTGGGGTAAATCTTCCTTCTGAATGCCTCCATTATGACCCTTAAAACAAAAATAGATGATTGTTAAACATAGGCCAACATTTTTCTGGCGATATCAAGAGATTAATAGTCAAAAAAGTTCCATAAAAAACTGAGGCCTGATTTTAGAATTTATCGAAGGTAGAATTAGTGAAAGTTTTACTAGTTAAATATATATTGGTATGTTTTCTAAGTAGCAGTTGTGAAAAGGAACTAAATGCAAACAAATAAAATGATTTTCGAACAGCCGCAACATATATAACAGAATTCCAGTTAAAGCATAATATAAGTTACACAAAGAAAGAAATAAAAATCCTTAAGAAATAAATAAGTACCCTTTTTAAAAAAATTGTTTACTTACACGTTTCGACATATTTATTTGATAATGACATAAATGTCCAAACATGTCGTGAGTAAACAATTTTTAAAATTTTAATTGGATTTTTATTTCTTTCTATTTAAGAGTAGCCCTAATATATACACATGTATGAGTAATACACGAAATCAATTAGAATACTTCTAGTGATATTGTATTACTTGTCAGTTCCAATTGGCCTTTATTATCGAATGGACACGTTAAATTGGTGGTCCAGGCTGAAGTAGAATCGTTGCGAGGCTTATTGACGACTTAAATGATACATTCAAGCCAAATGGATACTTCCCTTGAGTGACTCTCCACAATCAAAAAGCCATATGAATAATGATATAGTTGAACTTTATTCACTTTATAGTTGCACTCACATTATTCCTCTGGTTTATATAGTACAAAAACGGGGCTTCAAACATAAGCGGCGTGAGTAGCATCATTTGTTTATTGAATAACAAAGATTGAAAAATAATAAAACTAACCATTTCCGTTAAGCATGATGCAACATTATGAATGATGTTAAAAAGAATACACAAACTTTCAAGTACGTAAATACAGGGTGACACAGAATAACGGGAACTTTTAAAAATGCCATAAAACAATAGTGAGAAGGGCAAAAATGATTTTATTCAAACTAATGTTAAGTTCAAGACATGCCATATCAGAATTATTAATAGCATCTATCACTCTTTGACAATTACTTCTTCAATATGGCTTCCTCCTGAACGAATACACTCTTGAAATCTGTGTTGACGATTACTCATTGATCGCTGCAAAATCTGCGTTTCCTGGTCCCATGATCTGTCCACCTACGATTTTCTATTTGTGGAGCTATCTCAGATCAAACGTTTTCACAACTTGATCAATAACTTTGGTTGAATCATAACAGACAATTCAAAATGAAATTAACAATATCCCAGCTGAAATGTTGCAGCAATCGTTCAGGAATCTCAACACAGATTTCAAGAGTGTATTCGTGCAGGAGGAAGCCATCTTGAAGAAGTAATTGTCAAAAAGTGATAGATATTATTAATAATATTCTCAAATGGCAAGTCTTGAACTTTACATTAGTTTGAATAAAATCACTTTTGCCCTTCCCACTAATGTTTTATGGCGTTTTCAAATGTTCCCGTTATTCTGGGTCGCCCGGTACAAGCAAACTTGAACACTTTATAAGAGTTAATAATGAATTAGACTTGCTTACCGATACATGCGACGAGGCTTCTCCGGCTTGATCGTAACGTCGTAGTGAATGGCACAGAAGTTCTGCTTTTTAAACGTAAGCTCAAAGTGATTGAGCTCCAACTCTATTCTACGACCTCTGGTACCATTCTTCTTTCTCAAAGGTAGTGTCCACTGAGTCACTGCCATTTTACTCATTTTCGAAGGAAGATCAACAGCTGGAATAAAAAACAAAGGAATTGATGTACATAAAAAATATAAAAAAGTATTATTAAGATTATTATTATATCTATTGTATTAAGGCCTGTTAATACAAGCCTCGTCGCATGTATTAACCCATTTTATTATTCAATTTTTATTGTAAAAAACATTCTAAAAAATATTGATATGATGAATCTCTTTGAATCAGTATATTTTTAAAATGTTAAATTATTACAGCACGGTATTATTACGAGGACAATAATTATTCTAGTTTATGTTGATTTGCGTAAGCTAAACCCAACACATTGGCTCTAGGTCAGAAACGTATGCCAAAGTTTATGCAACAAATTCTTGAAGTTTCATCCCGATCGGTCAAGTAGTTTTGAAACATATAGACATACTTTAATTTGTATTCATATCCATTTTGATTCACCTCAGAAAAATATTTTCAATAATAGCAATATTCACCTCTAATAGCAATATTAGATTAAGAGGAATTTCGTTGTGAAACTAACACGATTAGAAACAATCAGTAGGTAAGATAATATTGAGTGGAAGTGAAATGAAAAATGTGTATTCTCAAAAACATACATAAGCTACTATTAATAACAAAATTTATACAAATGAAGAATAGTTATTTTCACATTAAAACAAATCTGTGTGTGAGGAGGAGGATATCAAAGTGAAGGCGGTAGTGGATTAAGTATAACAGTTATCTCACTATGCTTAGGAACTAATATTCTAAGCCAGATAATAAAGATTTATTCGTCATTTATCATTTTCTGGTCTTTATTGACTGGAGAACAAATAGTTTCATACACCACACAAATGGGTAAGGAGGTTTGGTCTACTTAATATATGAGTTTTAAAAGCTATAGCAGCTATAGAAGGCAGGTTAGGTGGGGAGGGTAAGCTGCTTCAGGAGGTATTAGAAAAGATGAAAATTATTGCGAAACTGAAATTCAATGTAGTACATATTAGAAAGTAGTTTAAACTACATGAGGAGGTACATGAAAGGTAAAATATGCTGTGAAACTGTACTTTGTAGTAGATATAATTAAAGAAGCCCCATCTCAGATCTAGAAGCAGTTACATGTACTCAAAAAGAACAGTTGCAGAGACATAGAAATAGCTAGAGAATCAAGAAAGATGTCGTTGATGAAAATAAGTAATGTACTCTTTGAAATGAAAATTATTATGATACTAATAATTTTGATAGGTTCAGTTAAGAAGAAAGAAGAAAGAAAGAAAGTGAAATTGGGAAAAAGGGAATTATTGTGAAACTGGAATTTAATGTAGTAGATATCACTGACGAGACCCCATTTCAGATCTAGAATCAGTTACAGAGACTCAATAACGGTTAACAAGTAAGATGCTGGTGAAAATACCAATGAAGTAATGTTCTCCTTGGAGTAATGATGATGATGATAATATATGAGTTAATAAGATTTTTTCATGAACAGCAAACAAGTACCAAGCAATCAAACAAACCTGGCCACAACTATAGTTAATAAATTAATTCCAAACAAAAATCTCAAGATATAACATTCCCAGGATGTTGATATCTGCTCCGATAAGATAATCGGCTTGAGTCAGGTCCCATCACAACAAAACGGAACTGAATCATTTGAACAAGTAGCCTAATGTTACTTGATGAAATTGAAGCAAAAAAAGACGAAAACTTTTTTAAAATCAAACATCTGATTTTGACCTAGTCTTCACTTACCCTCGTCTCCCATCACTAGATCAGGGTTCTCTTCAACGTTGACAACTGAAAGACGTTTACATACGAGTATAGGTGTTCAATGTTTTTCACATTTATGTTGAAAACTGAAAGTAGCTCTTCAAGGATCAAAGCTACAGTTGGATTCCTCAAAGATAACGAAAAAGTTCCTATTCTTAAATTTAGAGCAATTACATGGAAAAATAAAAAAAAACATTATCAATAGAATAATGATAAATAAATAATTAATAGGTGTGGTTGAACCAGAGGAAGATTATCCACTAATTATGAAAAACAGTCTGGAAAAATGCTTAAATACGTTCTGAGAGCCATAAACACAAAACTGAACTTTATTTGTCTTGGATACAAAAACATATTCAACATATGTGTCAAACAAAATTAAGTGAGAGCTGACACTACACAGTCTTCCATTTTTTGTTGTTAACTTTCGTTGAATATTAGCAACACTCAGCGGAAAACTGGAATTGAATGCAAGATTTGCTTTTCCCAATGGGATATTATTCTTTTTTTATTGAAGTTAATCTGCAGATAGTTGAGACCAGAGTGTATAATAAATGACAAACTTATTTCTTATATTCTTATAACAATCTATATATATAAAAGCGAAATGGCACTCACTCACTGACTGACTGACTCACTCACTCACTCACTCACTCGCATAACTAAAAATCTACCGGACCAAAAACGTTCAAATTTGGTAGGTATGTTTAGTTGGCCCTTCAGAGGCGTACTAAGAAATCTTTTGGCAATATTTTAACTCTAAGGGTTGTTTTTAAGGGTTTAAAGTTCGTCTTTTACCATGTATATTCTTCTTCTCCCAATCTCTTAATTATAATTGAAATTTCCATATCATATGTTACTATAGAACTATAATCTAGATAGAGTACCTCTTCGAAACAGTTGTTAACTGGCAACTAAATTAATAATTTTGTCAAGTTGGCATTAAGTTGAGTTGACTTTGTTAGGTTGGCACCAAGTTGAAGGTTTAAATGCATTTATCGCGGAGAAATTGATTGGGCACTGCTACTTCAATCCTGGGAATATTATATTACTAGCAGTCAGGCTCGCTTCGCTCGCCATATCCGTTTAGCCAGCCGTTTAGTCTGGACCCCCGACTGGATTGTCCTAACATATGATAAAAATGCCCAAATGAAAAATGCATCTCATTCTTGGACGATCCAGCCGGGGGTCCAGGGGGCGGAGCACCCTGGCTAGACGGATATGGCGAGCGAAGCGAGCCTGACGGCTAGTATTTATATATATATTCTTGTTTATATTATTTTTTTTCTAATGTTGAAATATTTTATTATTTATAATGATAATTATTTCTGAACGATTAAATTCCTTATTATCTTTATATAACAATCTTCTTGTATATATATTTCTTTATATTTCCCATAACTGTTTTTACTATTTATTTCTAAATATTAGAATATTGAATTGGTTATTGTAATTATGTACTCAATTCCTAGCAGTGTAGTCTACATTAGGAATGTAATATTACATCCCTTTACTAGTAGTAATGGCAAGATGGAGTTCCTTTCGTGTCATTTAAACCACACATCTTCTAGAGCCAGCTTGATAAATGTTATGTTTCACTATTTTAGTAAAATCTATTCAGCATGAAAGCTGGTCAACGAGTGATTGAATTGAAAATTTGTTTAGGTATAAACAATACTATATTGACAATGGTGTAATAACCGAAATCGGTCTTTCTAAGTATCAATAAATCTGTGTATTTTGACAATTTCTTAGTCTTTTTCATTCAATATGAATAATTACCACAATATCAACTTCTCAACTACACAAAAAATGTTTAGGTACCTATACATTATGTTAAGTAGCCTCTTTCTTCCATAAATAAATAAGAATACAGAATTTACTCTCAATTTGTGGAAAATATCAACAAATTTCTGCAAATTGTGAACAACTTATTGGAAGATGTCTGGTGCAAGCGTAGCTGAAACTTACCTGGTAACTGAGATGGTCCTGGTGGTGGAGAAGGTGAACGAGCTTGTTGTTGCGGTTGATGTTGTTGCTGCGGTTGTTGAGGTTGTTGTTGTTGGGGTTGTCTCTGTTGTTGTTGCCTCTGCTGTTGTTGCGGCATTTGCTGATGTTGTTGTTGAGGTTGTCTCTGCTGTTGTTGTTGTTGCGGTTGCCACTGCTGTTGTTGCGGCATTTGTTGCTGTTGTTGTTGAGGTTGTCTCTGCTGTTGTTGTTGTTGCGGTTGCCACTGCTGTCGTTGCGGCATTTGTTGCTGTTGTTGTTGAGGTTGTCTCTGCTGTTGTTGCGGCATGGCTTGTTGTTGGACAGGACTTGTTGGTGACTGAGAAAAACAAAGTTCCAGTTAAATTGATTTATAGAAGTAATGCTAATGTTAAAATGAACATGCTTAATGCTGGAGTGTAGTTTGTATTTTACAAATTTAAAGCAACATTGAAACAGCTGGGGGTTTTAAATCTCAGAGTACAGTTTGCCCAAAAGCCGGTTACAATTTAATCGAGATTATTTTTACAAGAACCAATTAGAGTAGCCTTATTTTCGAAATAGCCTTCTCTCGATTGGTTCTTCTGGAATTAATTACAATTTAAATTTAACAGGCTTTTGTGTTTTGGAACTCTCTATCAGTATTCTAGGACATAGTTCCTGGGCAAGAAACATATCTGAATATCATTTTCAAACTGTCCGAAATTCCTCAGCTACAACACAACTGCCCTTTTTTGTCATTTTTATTTCTAAATAATGGCTGAGCATATTCAGTAATTCAGTAGTCTCCATCCATGACCAGCACTTGCTGGATAGATTGCGTCATAAAAAAATATAAAACTTAAAACTTGATAACTAGACTTAGTAGGCCTATAGACTTACTATAGGAGTAAGGCCCGCCGCAAAGTACACCCACGCAATCCACGACCCACGCTTATCTACGTTCAAAGTCAAACGAACCCACACGTTTGCCTGAGTCTGTCACCGTAAAGTCAACCCACGGTCCACGTTCCACGCTACCTCGACGAAAGCCGAAAGTCGAGTATAGCCGAAAAACCCCGACCAAAAGCCGGCAGAGAATAGTTTGTATAAAATAATTTGAGACATATTTTATATTGCACTTCATGTTTTCGATAATTTTAATAACGTAGCCCATACAAATGAAGTGATTAGCTGAGTAGAGAAGGCCATTGAAATGTCATGATATTTTATACAAACTATTATGGTTGACAAGTTGTGAGCATGCGCCATTTCTGTATCCATGTCTGAACTAGACTGATGAACAAAGCAGCTGATTGCCTTTAGAAAGACTAGAACCAGACTGACTAGACAAAGCGAGCAGAGTAGTTGACGGCGCATGCGCCGTCTGCACATGCTCAGTCTGTAATACAGCTTTGTAACAACCGAAAATCATAAGACATGCGACAAGCGACAGAGACATGCAAAAGACATGCATGTCTCATGAAATTTGATAAGACATGACACGCGTCTTAAGACGCGTGTCTTGCGACACCAGTGTGTCGCCCGTCTAAACGAATCACAAACCGATCTACGCGTGGATATTTATTTCGTGGAATGTTCTGGGCTGGGTGCAGTTTGCGGCGCGCTATTGCTAGCAATGCTTTTACAAAACTTCCCAGGGCGTGGGTTCGAGTGGTGTGGGTCTACTTTGCGGTGGGCAAAACTTTGCACAAACATTCATGACAAGTCAGAGCTACAAAAAAATTATGACAAATTTTCAAATTCATCTCACAAAAAGGCGGCCGCTTAAATTGTATTTCTTGAATAACCAAAAACCGTTGATTTCACAAGAAGATTACAAGAATAACGTTTTATAGTAAATTCAATCATAAATAATTAACACCTTATCTCTCAAGATTTAACAAATATTAAGTGAGATCTGACAGTTTCAGTGATAGGTGACCAATGAAGGTTCGTTGCACTTCTATTTAATGTCTGAAATTAACACAAAACGTTTCATATCAGCTGTGGCAAAAGATTGATATGTGTTGATGTTTCACATCCATTCGAGAAACTATAAAGAACATAAATAGTGAAAAAAATGGCGGCTGTGTGAGTAGCTCAGTGTAAGTACTTTGGACCAGTTTGAAAATAATCATATTCAGTAGATGATTCTTACCCAGGAACAATGCTTTAGAATAATGGTAGGAAATTTAGAAACACTCTGTATAGGGGGTAGCAGACCCTTAATATTAGATTATGTAAAACTTCTGTAGAAGGTAATATTTATGTTTCATTGTGCAATGGCTGTCCATGATCTTTTACAAAAGAAGTTTTGTGAGCGTTTTTTCCAAGCTGCACTTCAATTGGAGTGCACCAGAAGTTATCTATATCATTATTACTTTGAAATTCAAAGTATTTAATATCGATAGTAACGCTGCACTAAAAGTGAAGTCCTTCTTCTACTAAGGACGACTATTTAACATTTATCATCATAAGGATGATATCAAACATTTTTATTGCACTCTGGTACCAAATATCAAATTTAAGAAACGTTTATTTAAAAATTAAGGAAGGTTTTACGCAAAAGAGCTCTGCAATAAATCCAAATTTATCAAGATGAAAGTAGGTGAAGAGAGTATTATTATTTTACACACAAATACAACAAGTAGTGTTGATTTTTTCTTACTCATTTTTTAATTCTATTATAATAATTATTGTCACTATTTTTATGGAAGGATATTATTTTAATGAACATTAAATTACTCACATCAGGTTGTACGAAAGGTGTTAATTAAAAATGGGTACGTGCTTCAACTAGTAAGGCATAAATTTAGAATAAATCATAATTATCATATCTGGATTGAGTTCAAAAGCTGTTCAGATTTGGTTAAATTTGCATGCGTCCTGACGGTTACACTGTTTCAATTATTTTTTACAAGTTAAAGTCTCTTATTCATTCATTTACTTTTGGTTGTTGGTTGTCATGGAAAAATTTGTAATGTGAAATTCTCAGCTTCAATATAATCATCAAAATTTTATATTTGTTTGCTTTTTAAATGTGAATTGTGTTTAAAAATAATTTTTCTTAATTTTTAACTTTATAAAATAGAAACTCAGGAAGTGAAAGTACAAATTTTTAGTGAGAAAACATGAAGAACCCAATACATAATCTATAAACTCCAGTGTTGATAGGAAATGACATTGGAAGCCGGCAAGACAGAACACCCAAAATGATCTCTCTGCTAATAAAAGCCATATGAATAAATAATAAATTTACTTTTGGTATATTGATGATTAAATAAAGCATTCCGACAGTTTTATTATACCCCGACCGCATTTTTACCTCATTCCTTATCAAACTATTGATAATGTTGCAATAGTTTGCAAGTTGCAAACTATAGTATACTATATAGTATAGTATACTGTTGCAACAAATAAATTGCTGCATGCAACATTTTTATGCACTAATAACATTTTTAGTGCACTAAAAACATAAAAACTTTTGTGCACACATAACACTATTGCATGCTTATCAAACTTACAAAAAAGCTTAATTTCGAATTCAGTGATTTGCATGCCAATTTATGGAGGACAAACCAACCTGAGCTTGTGTAGAATGAGGTGGACCTGCGCTGGGAAAACCGGGGAATTGCTCATCCCCACGTGGGGTGCGCTTTACAAATAACAATCCAAAAATAATTATTAAACAAGAAACTTCTCCAATTTCATTAGTAAAAACATTCTTTTAGAAAATTGAACTGATTATTTCACTTACACACACAACACATGAACAAATATGGAAGATTTATTGAAAATTGCAGTTTAACCAACAACTGGAATATTATTACAAACTCACAAAAAATAAACATTCAGTCATCGAAATGGGCTCAAAGAATTATGTTGTGTGAAAAATGAAGTTGTAAAAACGAAATTAAACAGAAGTTTATAAAGTAAGTTCAGATAATCTTATTTCAAAATATAAGGGTATCCTACATTACTGTATAATAAATGTAAAATACTCAATGAAAGCTATATTAATGGAACTAAGGACATCTGCTACAGCAAATATTGGTCAAGAGCTAAATAGTTCTTCGTAACTATTATTTATTCTTATTAGCCTATATAGCTGAAATAATTATTTTACAGTGATACAAACAAATAATAGAGATTATTATTCGTATAATGAATTTCAAACTTATAATTTTGACAAAAATGCAAAGAAACATAAATGGAAAAGAAGTTTGAGTTAATCCAAAACTGTTGATTACTCAATATTATTATTCCTCAGTATTATATTCTCAACTGATTTAGTTTAATAACGGAAGTTGATTTGTAGATATAAATGTAATATCACTTTCTTCGATTTGTTCCACATATCTTCTCCAAGTTTAAGTTATGATTAATACTAATCAGTATCCCGTGGCAGAGTGAAGTCTTTGATTTTGATCTTCAAAAAGTGAATTACTAATTTACTAGATTTATTCGAATAGTTTTCCACGTTTCATAACTTTATGGAGTCTATTCATACATATTATTGAACACAAAGTTCATGGGATTTCATTGATCAATCAGAAACATTAAAAACAAGTTCGATATTAAAATATATATATTTATTCTGGAACTATGCCAGTTAGTGCTTGATTCGTTTGAATTTAATTGATAGTGGAAAATTACTTGAGAATGTGATATTATAGTCAGTTTATGAGTAAAATAGCCTCAATTTTTTTCTTTTGTTGTCCTGTGATTGTGGCACCAATTTTCCAATTTGAACAGCAAGCAGTTATCATTACATTGTAGCCTAATGATATTGGCAGAGAAACAACAGACTACTCCTCTCCCATAATAAGACAGTTGAGAATAACAGTTTAATTCAATTATATAAAAAAATGTTCGGAATAATGCAATCAGGCAATAATGCCTAACTCGTGAAAGGAGGAAGAAGATGAAAAATGAATTAAAAATAAACTATCAATTTTCAATTTATCTAATTTATTTTCCTTTACTTTTGCTACTCTGTTAATTTTGATGTTTATTTTAATAGAGGCTGTTTGTATTTTGAAATAGGTAGGCTACTGTATGATAAAGACATTTTACTTTTACTTTTACTTCTATTGCCATATTATTCCATTTTTTTCTTACATTTTCTGTAATTGTTTTTTATGTTTTCTTTGCGAGAATAAAGTTATTATTATTAATCATTTTTTAGTACTATTAGAACAAGCTAAAGTAGCCTGATCTAATTAAACAATTTTATATCTAATTTAATTTAAATTATAAATGAATAATTATCATCAATATAGGAATAACTATATACCTACTTCAAAATTGTTTATATAAACACTACTAGTTTCAACTTTCAAGCCATTCTGTTATTTAACCTAAAAACTTAGTGTAAATAGGAAATATGACATTGATTAATACGGCATGGCAGAGTATCCAAAAGGATCTCTCTGCCGATAAAAGCCATATGAGTAAATAACAAAAATAATATTTATTTTTTTATATTTATTTACAATGCAAATGACACTAATGAAATATCAACATTGGCTGATAAAATAATAAGGTAGTCCTTGTGCTATTTTTCTTCCAAATTTATAAGTGACAAAGTCCAAGATAAGGTAAGAATTTTACATGTACAATTTTTATAACATTTTAGTCCAAAATAAAGATTAAAACTGTAATTTTTGAATTTAGATGGCTTGAATTAATACATCGATTAGAAATATTCTACTCAATTACCACTTGTAAAGAATAATATTGAGTTATTCAAGAAAATTTGGAATTATTCAAGAAACACAAACTTGTAACTTAGGACCGAATTCACCAAAACGATAATATAATGTAGATAATATTTATAATATATTGTTGTAAATAAATGAATAAATAAAATTTATGATAAATTCAAATAGTTATCATTTGTGTTACTACTGACCTGGAAACCATCGCCGCCTCCCCCACGTCCTCGACCTCTCCCCCTGCCTCCACCCGAAGCTCCCCTGGTGGCAGTTTCCAACATCTGTGGTGGGGAGGAATAATCATCGCCTCCTCCTCCACCTCCACCTCTTCCTCCTCTTCCGCCTCTACCCCCTCCACGGCCTCTCCCTCCTCCTCTCACGTTCCCTACTTCCGGAAAGTCACCAAATGATGTTTGAGGAGGCGGTTGTTGTTGAGGAGGCGGTCGTTGTTGAGGAGGCGGTTGTTGTTGAGGAGGCGGTCGTTGTTGAGGAGGCTGTTGTTGTTGAGGTGCCTGTTGTTGCTGAGGAGGCGCCGAACCACTAGGTCCTCCATCTCCTCCACCTCCTCCACTAGCCCCTCCTCCCCTTCCTTTTCCTTTGGAAAACACAAACCATCACATCTTAAAATCATCAAGATTACACCCCTTTTCGGAAAGCCAATTTTCTGACTCCAGCTGTTTAAAGTCTAGAACTTAGCTAAATCCCGAGCTCGGAAACCGGCCCGTAATATCATAGAAAAAATATAGCATAAGATTTCCATGGTAGGTCGTTTATGTTTAAAATTTCAAGCGGATTTCTTGTCAGCTCAAGCCGATTGCTGTCGAAAAATTTCTATTATTATTGTGTTGTAGGGGTGAGAGTGTAAGAATGACACAGTATGAGAGACTACCAGCGTCACAAACCTTCACGAAAAAAACTACATGGATTATCGGCTTGAGTTAAAAGTGAAAATTGGAACATAAACGTCCTATACCACGGGATATCTTCTTATGCTATCTCTTCTCTATGATGATATTCATAAAAAAATTGTGCTATGAATTACAGAGCGCTAAGTGTCATTGTTATTGGTTATCTCATCAGGTTGAAATGTTCAGTATACCGTAACCTATAAAATATATTATTTTTATAATACAATAAATTCATTTGTTTATACCAAAATGACACCACATGAAAATAACATTGAGAGAAGAAGAAGTAAATTTGTACAGCTTCTTGTTGGTGGGAAGTCCTTACGGTAAGGTCGTAATGTCCTACCTAGTGTGAATATATTTTGAACCTTGCAGGAGCTTCCCGTTAATATATTTATATTTTATCACAGAATACAGCATTGTATTCTGTGATTTTAACTTAATTGAAGGTATTTTATTTTTCATTTCATTTGTATTTGCTTTTTTTATAACCATAGGAAAAAGTTGATAGAATAAGTTGAGACTTGGCCTTCCATAAGAGAAAATAACAGTGTTGCCAGTTTGCGTAAAACTGAGTCTTTCTCAAATTTCTAATTAAACCACAGAACTGTGTGCAAAATATAATCCTCGATATTTCAGTAGTACTGAAAAGTTTTCGGATAAGATGGCGGACCTGCCGAAAGATCTCGTTGTCACAGTGAGTGATAAGGGTTTGAAAGAAAATTTAATTGTTTTTCTTTTGTTATCTCAATTAATCTATAATCTATAGTTATCATATTTTCAGTTCATGTAAAGAGCAGTGGCTCAAGTGGATGATATTATTTTCAGTCCATGTAAAGAGCTTTGGTTCAAGCTTATGCAATATTGAAATTATAAGTTAAACAATAAATACAAGGACATATGATTCACGAAAAATGCTCTGATAAACTTACCTCCTTTTTTCTTCCCCATAATTCACCTGAAACGGAAAAGACATGAGTTAATCAAGAAATTAACTGGCCACGATTTACTTGTTATGAAATAGTGTTACAACATTAGGCCTACTAGTACTTCACATGGAAAAGATAATGCCTAAATAATGAATAGAGCAAACATAAAGGAAGAGATTATTATTGATACATAACTTACTATTCATTCATTCATTTATTGACAATAATTAAAAAATTCAGATTTTATTATTGGTATTAAATTTTTCGATTAGTATTGAAAGTAGAAGACGGTAAACAAAATTGGTTGATTTTTTTGAGATTGAGATGTTCCTATTTTCTTTTCAATTTCAGCGAGCTTTTAGCTTTTCTCTTTTCGCTCCATTTTGTTCCTACTCTATCTCTCTGGCTTTATTCTTTTAGTCAGTATAAGAGTTGTAAGTAATAAGTATACGTTTTTAATAGGAAAAGGAGTGACTGGTTGGAGCATGTTAATAGGATGAGTGATGACCGGATCCCCGAAGAGGCCCTGTTCTATTATCTATTTGGAAGATAGAAAAGATCGCGGACGTCCCAGGTAGAGAGAGATAGGTTGATTTTAATGGCACAGAGGTTCCTAACAGGCAATAATTCCTAACCCCTGAAAGGAAGAGGAAGAAGCTAAGTGTTGTAAGTCTTTATCCATTTTCATTCTTCTCTATAACCAAGTGATGATAACTCACAATTATTTTCAACTCTTAATTTATTAAATATATATAATGTATTCTGTACATTATTTTCCTAATTGGAGAGAGCTGAATAAGTAGTTGTTGGGTTCTTAGTTACCTGCTGAAGTATTATATACGGTACCTTATATATAGCAATCCAAAAAGGTGATGCAAAGATATATTAATGAAAAAGTCCACTGAACTCGTAATGTTTTAATTGAAAAAAAGGTACAGATTCCTTTATTAAGTTAGTTCTTGTTGCATTGGTTCTGTTGGATGAAAAATAATTTGAGCATGGTCTAATTCAATTGAAGTGTGCATCCTGCTTTACAATACAATAATGTAAATTTATATGAATTATTTATTATATATTATTACTAGCCGTCAGGCTCGCTACGCTCGCCATATCCGGCTAGCCAGGGGGGCTCCGCCCCCTGGACCCCCGACTGGATCGTCCAGAAATAAGATCAGCGGGCTCGCTTGGCTCGCCTGAATTTTTCATTTGAGGATGCTTCATTCCATCAGAAAGTCAAAGTACTGTGAAAACGCAGAAAAGCTGAGAAAAACGCTGATTTTGGGCGTATCTTTCATGAAATATTAAAGTCACCTCATCACAACATTTTTAGACCCTACCTAAACCTCTGTCTAAAATTTGGACATTTTCTATCTATTACTTGATAAAAGAACTGAGAAAACGCTAATTTTGGGCGTATCTTTGGCGTTATTTTAAATTCCTTCTAACACTACTGTTACCACCCTAGCTTAGCTTCTGTAGGTACTAAATTTGAACAATTTCTGTTCATTTGTTCTCGATAAAGCTGAGAAAGCGCTAAAAAACGCTGGAGAAATGCAAATTTTGGGCGTATCTTTGGAAATTTTTTCCAAATCCGTTCTTATTGCGCCTCTAAAGGGCCAATTGAACATACCTACCAAATTTGAACTTTTTGGTCCGGTAGATTTTTAGTTCTGCGAGTGAGTGAGTGAGTGAGTGAGTGAGTGAGTCAGTCAGTCAGTCAGTGAGGGAGTACCATTTGAACAAATATATATATATATATATATATATATATATATATATATATATATAATATATATATATATATATATATAATATATATATATAATATATATATATATAATATATATATATATATTATATATATATATATATATTATATATATAATATATATATATATAATATATATATATATATATATTATATATATATATATTATATATATATATATAATATATATATATATATATATATATATATATATAATATATATATATATATATATATATATAGTGAGGTCCACGTTATAATGGCAGTAGAGAAAGATAGGAGAAAAACGTTGCCGATCCTCTGTCTTGACAATGTCTTCTATAGACGGTAGCTGATACAGGTTTATTGATGTAATATTAACAATTCATTCTTGTTTAAAATAATCAATTATATTTTGTTAAGCAAGAAATTATATTTTTCAATAATTTCATAATTAAGATGGAATATTTCGTTAATTGATTATTAATTCTACATTGTTAAAAGACGATCTGGCAACAGAGCAAAGCGAGAAAGAGATAGTGCTATCCGCTTGGTTGAATAATAAACAAGGATAGCAATACCATTGGCTAATCAAACACTGCCATTATAGCGTCGAACTCACTATAATAATGAAGGCTAAGGCTGGTCACACACCAATTAGTCAAGACAAGACTAGTCATGTTTAGTCACAATACTTCACATAGGTAGTTGCTTATGTAGTCATGTCTAATTGCAATGACGTATCAGTGTGTGTTGCGTCAAGGCTGGTCACACACACCGATTAGTCAAGACAAGACTAGTCACGTTTAATCACAATATTTCACATTGCGGGGGCACTTTAGTATATGGGCCGCGGAATCTAGCTAGCATTGAGACCTACATAGATTGAAAGAGGAGGTCAAGACGAGATCAACCATGTATAACATTGTTGTCGATTTCCAAGGATTAGGTGAAAAAACATGGCAGAAATTTCAAAATGTTTATATCAATTTTTATTTTTTATAATTTTTCTATGGCTACAATAAGTTTAAAAATGGTGCAATGTTATGTAAAATTTGACGAGGAATCCAATGAAACCAGTTTCAGGTTCGTTACTCCTGTAGTTTTTGAGATATTGCATAAAATGTGCAGAAAAGTGCAAATTTTTTGCTTTAAAAGAGGTTAACTTGTTTTCATGGTGATTAATAGGTCTTTTAAACTATTGGATTTAGTAAAATCATGAATTCTAAAGAAAAAATGTTCAGTTACTTGATAGTCTAAACTCAAAATTTTTCGAGATATTTGGGAAAATAAAAAAAAATGCACACTCAATACTTTTCAATTTTCATATTTAATCATTTTTTTACTAATTTTAGTGACTATTGAATTGACTAAATCTCATTTAGATTTTCCCAGGGAATCCATTGAAATAGATTTGAGGTTAGAAACTTTTATAAATTATCAAAATATTGTCACGATGTATATCGTAACTAATGAAGGGAATTGAGTTTAGGGCTTGTTATAAGACGCTCGGTTATCTCTGATGGAATCACAGAGGTCAACGAGCAAGCCAGCCGCTGGGCTACCGCTCAGCAGTGATGCGCATCCTTACTCCCCTCCATCTCGGCCACTGAGGGAGGCTCGTAAAAGGCTGGTAGGCAGTCAGCCTAGTTCGGGTGTCCAGTGCGAGCGGTCGACAGAAAGAGTGAAGGAAGCAGCGCGCAGCTAGCAACATAGTACATCTCGTGCTTTGAGTGTACTCCGAATCCTTCGACGACCGGGAGTTGTGTCTGAGGTTAAAGGTGGTTAATCTCAGACACTGGAAGCTCCGCAGTTCAACACACACTTGGACGAGTGTTGTTCGACTTTTTTAACGAGTTTGGGCATCAACCTGCCTGTTACAACCAGCAGCGACACGCCAGGTTTTGGTTAAAACCTAACTACATCTTGGTACATCATCGCCGGAACCTCGAATCACAAGAGGACCTCGAGAAAGGCCAGGGAAAGCCTTTGCGAGAACTCCGAGCTCGATCCGGACCCCAGGAAGACACCCGGTGCCCGTGAATAGGGACTTGGTGAACAGAGGCGATATTATATATATATATATTATATATATATATATATATATATATATATATATATATATATATATATATATATATTATATATATATATATATATATATATATATATAGTGAGGTCCACGTTATAATGGCAGTAGAGAAAGATAGGAGAAAAACGTTGCCGATCCTCTGTCTTGACAATGTCTTCTATAGACGGTAGCTGATACAGGTTTATTGATGTAATATTAACAATTCATTCTTGTTTAAAATAATCAATTATATTTTGTTAAGCAAGAAATTATATTTTTCAATAATTTCATAATTAAGATGGAATATTTCGTTAATTGATTATTAATTCTACATTGTTAAAAGACGATCTGGCAACAGAGCAAAGCGAGAAAGAGATAGTGCTATCCGCTTGGTTGAATAATAAACAAGGATAGCAATACCATTGGCTAATCAAACACTGCCATTATAGCGTCGACCTCACTATAATAATGAAGGCTAAGGCTGGTCACACACCAATTAGTCAAGACAAGACTAGTCATGTTTAGTCACAATACTTCACATAGGTAGTTGCTTATGTAGTCATGTCTAATTGCAATGACGTATCAGTGTGTGTTGCGTCAAGGCTGGTCACACACACCGATTAGTCAAGACAAGACTAGTCACGTTTAATCACAATATTTCACATTGCGGGGGCACTTTAGTATATGGGCCGCGGAATCTAGCTAGCATTGAGACCTACATAGATTGAAAGAGGAGGTCAAGACGAGATCAACCATGTATAACATTGTTGTCGATTTCCAAGGATTAGGTGAAAAAACATGGCAGAAATTTCAAAATGTTTATATCAATTTTTATTTTTTATAATTTTTCTATGGCTACAATAAGTTTAAAAATGGTGCAATGTTATGTAAAATTTGACGAGGAATCCAATGAAACCAGTTTCAGGTTCGTTACTCCTGTATTTTTTGAGATATTGCATAAAATGTGCAGAAAAGTGCAAATTTTTTGCTTTAAAAGAGGTTAACTTGTTTTCATGGTGATTAATAGGTCTTTTAAACTATTGGATTTAGTAAAATCATGAATTCTAAAGAAAAAATGTTTAGTTACTTGATAGTCTAAACTCAAAATTTTTCGAGATATTTGGGAAAATAAAAAAAAAATGCACAATACTTTTCAATTTTCATATTTAATCATTTTTTTACTAATTTTAGTGACTATTGAATTGACTAAATCTCATTTAGATTTTCCCAGGGAATCCATTGAAATAGATTTGAGGTTAGAAACTTTTATAAATTATCAAAATATTGTCACGATGTATATCGTAACTAATGAAGGGAATTGAGTTTAGGGCTTGTTATAAGACGCTCGGTTATCTCTGATGGAATCACAGAGGTCAACGAGCAAGCCAGCCGCTGGGCTACCGCTCAGCAGTGATGCGCATCCTTACTCCCCTCCATCTCGGCCACTGAGGGAGGCTCGTAAAAGGCTGGTAGGCAGTCAGCCTAGTTCGGGTGTCCAGTGCGAGCGGTCGACAGAAAGAGTGAAGGAAGCAGCGCGCAGCTAGCAACATAGTACATCTCGTGCTTTGAGTGTACTCCGAATCCTTCGACGACCGGGAGTTGTGTCTGAGGTTAAAGGTGGTTAATCTCAGACACTGGAAGCTCCGCAGTTCAACACACACTTGGACGAGTGTTGTTCGACTTTTTTAACGAGTTTGGGCATCAACCTGCCTGTTACAACCAGCAGCGACACGCCAGGTTTTGGTTAAAACCTAACTACATCTTGGTACATCATCGCCGGAACCTCGAATCACAAGAGGACCTCGAGAAAGGCCAGGGAAAGCCTTTGCGAGAACTCCGAGCTCGATCCGGACCCCAGGAAGACACCCGGTGCCCGTGAATAGGGACTTGGTGAACAGAGGCGAAGCCCGGTGCGCGGGCTCCTGCAGCTTGCCGATTCGCTCCGGAATCGCAAGAGGACCTCGAGAAAGGCTAGGGAAGGCCTTTCCGACGACCCCGAGTTCAATCCGGACCCCCGGAAAACACCCGGTTCCCGAGAATAGTGACCCGGTGACCGACTCCAGTAAATAGTTCCAAGACACACAAGAGGACACATTGTGGCAATCGGGGACGTTATTTCCGTCACAGAGACCTCCTTCGCTGCGGACACCGCAGCGTTCCTATTCCTCTCACTCCACGCCCAACCCTGTTTGGCAGTGCGAAAGCACGGCCCCTCTTACCTATAAGAGGGAAACATTTCTCCAAAGTACTCAAAGCTCTGTTTCAACCCCCGACTCGAACGAGGGTGGTTGGCGGACACCCCACCAAGACTCCTGTCCCCTGCTGCGGCCCACCCCAGTCGCCGACTGAGTCTAGCCGGCCCAGAGCGACACTGGGAATTCTAGTAGAAGAAGGTGTGGGCAAAAATCTACTCAGAAGATTGGCACACGAACGTGGGGCTAAAGGTAGGAGGAGAAGAACAGTGATGAGTGCTAGAGAGGAGAATAATTGCAGAGGCGAGGAAAGAGACAAGGAGGATACAGGAGACAACAGCAGTGATCCAAGAGTGGCCTGGATCTACAGGCTTCACAGGGATGAAGCAGTGAAATTCTCGGCCGCTGCAGGGCTACCTACAACTGGCAGAGCTCAGGAGAGCTCTTGTCGAAAACCACCTGAGGACAATGGTGGAGGCTGCCGGTCTGAACAGGATCGGTGGCGGAGCTGGCACAGGTCAGGAAGAGGAAGGAGCTGCAGCGCTGTGGCCACCAGTCGCGGAGGCCACTGCATGTTCCAGACTGGAAGAAATACCCAAGGAGACGTCTCCAGAGTTTGATGGCGACTCCAGCAACTCCTGGGTGTACAGAGTGCACGATCAGGGCTTGATTGATCTACTACTCGACTCAGTGCTGACAGACGGCACAAGTACGAGCTTGAGGAGTGCTCTACTGGAGCAACGACTGCGGATTGTTGCGATGCTCCCCGTTTTGGATAATGGGGAGGAGGTGCTTCGTCGAGGAGCGCGAAGGCCAGCACCAGTTAGCGAGGAGGCGGCAGTGGACACGCTATACCATGCAGAGCCTGTGCTAGTGAGGCCGGAGATGCCGGAGAGGCATAATAACATGCCTAGGCATGTATTGAGGTCACCTACCAGACCAGCGGTGCCTGCTACATCCTGTATGGACCCGGGTGCCGTGTGTGACAAGGTTCGAGGGTGGCGGCTCTCATATGATGGGAGTGGAGATGCTCCAAGTTTTATGGAGCGGCTCGAGGAGCTGCAACAAGCATATGGCTTGTCTGGCAGACAGTTATTTCCAGCGTTACCTGAAATGTTAGCGGGGAAATGTTCCTTATGGATGAGGAATAGGAGAGAACAGTGGAGACACTGGGACGATTTCCTGAGAGACTTTCGGTCTCGATACTATCCACCTACTTATGTGGAGGATCTTGATAATGAAATTCTCGACAGGCGGCAGAGAGAAGGCGAGCTCATAGAAGACTATGTTGAGGAGCTGCTAACGCTGATGAGAAGAAGAGGTGGTTTTTCAGAGAGGAGCCAGGTACTGAGATTGTACAAAAATCTTCTACCACGCTATAAGCTCTACATCAGGGAGGCTGAAGAGAAGACCATAGACGACTTGCTACACTTAGCGAGACAATATGAACGAATTAAGTTCGAGGAGAAGAGTGCTCAACAGAGACAACGAGCTGTGAAGCAGGAGGAGGTGAGGAAGCAGACCAAGCCTCGACAGGAGACTACTACTACACAGCGTCGGAGTGAACAACCTCCAGAAGGCCCCGTGTGTTGGCAGTGCAAGAAGGTGGGACACTGGAGATCAGAGTGTCCGGAGGTTTCACTCTGCTCAAAGTGCGGGAAGCCACGACCAAATTGTTCCTGTGAGAGAGAGCAGAAGAAGACTTCTGATAAAACAGCTGTGGTTAAAACAAGGCTTCAAATCCAGCTAGAGCCAGAGCTCCAGGATGACAACCGTCTTTTCACTACAGTGGAAATGGGAGACAGACAGTATAGTGCTCTTCTCGACACCGGAGCAGATCCAACTATATTAGCTCTAAAGCTTTTAATAGTTTGGCAGCAGTGGAACGAGAGCCTGTGCAGCGCGGCGCTGTTATGGCTAACGGAGCGGCTGCACGTCTGCGAGGTGGTGTTATAACCAACCTGAAAATCGGCAGAATATCCCTATCAACAACACTCACAATAATGGATGGGCTTTCTCCAGATATTCTGCTTGGTATGGAGTTTCTTCGTGAGCACCGGGTGAAAATAGACCCCCATTCCCGGTCAGTGGAATGGGATCCTCATCTCGTCAAAAAGCACATTGGAGACGATATTTCCACTCCAAAAGTGGGAAAAGGAGCTGTCAACTCGAGGCTGGCTACTGTTAAACCCCAGCCTGACATAGGGAGGTCAAGGAAGCCACCTGGAATTATTCCTGTGAAGAAGCAGGAGAAGAAGAAATTTCCTCAAGTCCACGAACACGTAGGAGCCGTGTGGAAGACTGGAAAAGAGGAATTTATTTCTCAGAAAATTTCTCCAGCCCGTGGAAAGTTCATTTGCTGGCACTGTAAACGAGCTGGGCACTGGAGGTTCAACTGTCCGGAAAAGCCGTACCGGAGGCGGAAGAAGGAGGATAATTTTCAGCAAGGAGCTGGAGATAATCGTCGAGCAGTGCAGTCTAGAAGACTGCCGGTGCTGGAAACTGCACTCAAAGTAGTTTCAGATATTGGAGACAAGAATTATAATGCCAACCGGTATTATAATTGGAAAAAGAGGACGATGAAGGTGAACTCTGGACAGCTAGTCTACAGGAAGGAGTGTCACCTGTCCTCGGGTGCTAATCAGCTTGCCGCGAAGTTAGCGCCGGAATTTTCTGGCCCATATGAGGTCGAGGAAATGTTGAGTGCCGGTAAGAGGTTTACTGTGCACAAGAAGGGCACCAAGCTCCAGCCACACCTGCCCGAAGATGAGGAAGAGGATGGTGATGGAGCAGTTGCGGAAAAGGTGGACGGAATTCGAGCGGATGGACAGCAGGAGGCCGAGCGAGTCTATAGAGGGTCGCTGCCTATCCGGAGGATGGGATACCAGAGAGGTGTCACGCGCCGCCAATAAGGAGGTAAGAGGCGAGAAGGGGTGAATATCATAAGAGTTCAATCAAACCACAGCTGTAGAGCTGTTTCTGATTTATATTTTATCCCATTTAAAATGAGGAAATTAAATTTTGTTATCAAAGACAAAATTGCATAGAAATTGAAGAAAATTAATTCAGAATTATTAGCAGGAATTTATTAGCCGAATTTTGAAAATTAATAGCATTAGCACGATTCCGAAAATAATGAAAATATTAAAAGACTGACAATATTATTGTTATTGAAAGAAATTGGTCAATAGTTTATTGCAAGGAAACAGCATACTCCGTTTAATTTTTCTCATAAAATAGAGTTCTACTTAAACTAAATGGCAACTCAACCATTACAGTTTAATTATTATAATCAGTCATAAAGCACTGGCTGAATTAGATGGAAAAAATTATTATTGTCAAATTAATGCGTTTCTTTTTATCTGAAGGCAATCCCAATAATTTCAGTTTGAAATTTATTTACAATATTATGATGTGACCAAGCAAGGGTAATGAAGAAAATTTTCTATAGTCTATGACTAGTTAATAACAGCTAAAGTCGATTCCAACTAGACTAAATTTTCTTGATCGGTATATTACCGATATTGTTGTAACCAGGTACAGGTTGTAACGAATTAAAATTCGGATGGATAAATGAAAATTCCTACTTGAAGAAATTTATAGGTCTAAGTGGAATAATAGGCTAATATCGCCAAGTATGATAACGTTTAAAGATTAGATAATATCAGGCATCATGGCTAATTTATAACGGCCGAATAGAAATGGAAATAATTTTGCTACTTATATAATATTATATAAAATATGAAAATTTGAGGTTAGGCGTAAAATATCTATTGATCGGCGACCTAATGATCGACTGAGTCGCATAACGTAGAATCTAGCCAGGCACCTTGGCAGAAATTTATTGTAACTAAATAGTATGGAACTTGAGGAACCAAAAATCCACATGGCTAATTGTTATGATATGAGAAACAACCTATAATCTTTAGAAAATTACTTTGCATGTAAAAAACGTATTAAAAACCCAGACAAAAATAATTTAATGTATTAAGGAAGTAGGAGGTTCTAGGCGCATGTATACTATAATAATTTGCATGAACCAATCAAATGGTAGCAATTGATGGGCGGTAATAGTGAGCCGATTCTAATATATTTGTATATATTCTATAAATGATAAGAGTTTATGAATTATTGTTGTACTGTTTATGTTTTGGATACGGCCCGAAGGCAGATAAATTATCAAAGATGTAACATAGGTAATAATTTAATAGTTTGGTACGAACTATTTGAGCCTTGAATGGCGGAGGAACAGATTATTTAAATTTTATGTAAATTTGCAAGTCGGAAATGAGAATTGTGAAAAAGAAGGTAGAACTAGCCCACTTGCCTGCCAACCACTACCATGAGATGTCACCAAAAATTGTAGAGCGCAATATCTTACTGTACCTTTTAATAACTAAAGTTAAATCGAATTATTTATTTTCTCATAAGACTTTGTGATGCTGTAGTAAAGCAAAAGTCATTTAAATATTTTTAATCCCTTGGAAGAGACGACTTCGGCCACCAATAATCCAGGACCACCAGGAGTTTGGATCGCCATCAGCAGCTTATAGAAATAGTGATAGGGCGCCCTCAGTGCTTCGAATGAAATAAGAAATAAAAGCTAGCTCGTCGAAAAGGTTTTAAAGATTAAGAAATTGGTAAAAATACTTGCGCAAGTTTTAAAATGGTATAAGAGATATTTTATTGAATAGTAACGAGTCAATTCATATATCAAAAGATACACCAATCAAAAAGAATACTAAGTTCTAAGCTGATATACAATGTTCACATGATCATTGATTCTATAATATAATTTACGATAATATAATGTAGCTCTGGTTCATTAGATAAATTGATCTATCTATTTCCGTCAGGTGCCGAATCTTGCACCCTGAGATAATATTTTTATTATAAAGAAATTTATCGGAAACTATAGAAATTAATATATATTTTGATTATTGATTTGTCAACTTATCATGCTCTGATTTGAGAAGTTTATATATGAAATAGGATTATCCAAATCGACAAGTAACAGCAAGTTGATGTCAAAGCTACATGCAGATAAATGCATATATGATCAATGAGGTGAAAGCACATGGTAAAGTTTCGTGCTATAGAACTCAAAAATAGTACTAATTTATGATATTTTATTGATTTCGTTTCTTGTTTTGTCATATATTTTTGTTGCTCTATATATTTTTTCTTTTGATCTATTTTTGAGATATTTGTTAATATATGTATCAAATTTTTCATGGTGTACTATTCATTTTATTCCTCAATACTATAGGATATAAGTTATATTTATATATATTTTATGAATTATCAGTATTATATTGTTGCGAAAGCTCACGTCTGAGCCTATGAAGATTTTAGTGAGATTATATCCTAGGAAAACCACGACCAGATTTTATAATTATTAAAATAACTCTCATGCTCTACCGATTGACGCCAAGCAAGAGGCTAAGCGTTATTCCACCAAAAGTAACGTGACAAGGTTAACAAACAAAACTTGCAGTAGCTTGTTTTCTACTTGCCATAAATAGTTGGTGGCGAAATGAGTGGATAGAGAATATTAGAAAATATTATAGATCAGTATGATATGAATAGTATTTTAAGCATGAGGTAATGGTTATAATAATAATTGAAATTATTTAATGAAGCTAGTGGTAATTGCTTTAATCCGGGTAAAGTGTTACGATGCAGTTAATTAACAGACGTTATTATACTGTGGGATAAAAGTGAATTACGTTGCGATTAATTATTCATGTGGAATGAATAAATTGCGGTGATTGTGAGTCGAGATGTACTACAATCGGTGGTTATTAGCTTCAGATTATGATTTAAATTTTCTAATATTTCACTTGAAAATAAAGTCGGAGGACTTACTATAAATTGGAATAAAATAATTATTATTTCAATTGGAATTAATTCTATGTTGGATCGAAAATTTGTTTGTGCTGTGCTGTACAGACAAGATAAATAAAATAGAAATAGAAATATATTTATTAGCCGATAAATACTTAAAATAGTACAGTGGGCCATGTCACATATAAACATCTCCA
Source organism: Nilaparvata lugens (assembly GCF_014356525.2). NCBI lineage: Eukaryota > Metazoa > Arthropoda > Insecta > Hemiptera > Delphacidae > Nilaparvata > Nilaparvata lugens. Next base: position 16,856,815 of record NC_052514.1, read on the forward strand.
TATAAAAAGAAATACAGGTTACAACATACCTATAAACATCAATCAATAATTATAACACAACAATTCTCGTAATTATATAAATATATCAGTCAGCTTGGAAGAAATTATTTATAACATCACAAGGGAGATCAAAGAACTCTCCAACACTGTACAGTGGGTTCTCTAAAAGCATCCTTTTCACTTTTGTTTTGAAAACAGATATACTCAGATTCCTGGAACACAGCGGTAATCTATTGAAAGCTCTTATTGATAAAACGTCAGATTGACACTGCAACTTTCTCAATCTTACATAGGGAACATCCAAATAATTACTCTGTCTAGTGTCGTGCCTATGCATTTCTGATCTACACTTCAAAGTATGCAACTCATTTTTTACTTTATCAGAAGAAGCATAACATACAAACTGAACACTGTCATAATATGTGTGATTTAAAAAGAGGACGACAATGCGCATAGTAGTCTGAACCAGTCATTATTTAGTACTTTTTTCTGGAGTAATAGAATTCTTCCCACATTAGCTGCCCCTCCCCAGAGAGAATAAGCCCGTACATCATTACACTCTGGAAAAAACCCAAAGTATGAAATCTTCAAATACTGATGAGGAACAAGATTTTTCAGTCGTCTTAACAGAAACACCACCCTGCTGAGTCGTCCACACACCCAATCAATGTGACTTGTCCAAGTTAGCTTGGAATCCTTCGACGACCGGGAGTTGTGTCTGAGGTTAAAGGTGGTTAATCTCAGACACTGGAAGCTCCGCAGTTCAACACACACTTGGACGAGTGTTGTTCGACTTTTTTAACGAGTTTGGGCATCAACCTGCCTGTTACAACCAGCAGCGACACGCCAGGTTTTGGTTAAAACCTAACTACATCTTGGTACATCATCGCCGGAACCTCGAATCACAAGAGGACCTCGAGAAAGGCCAGGGAAAGCCTTTGCGAGAACTCCGAGCTCGATCCGGACCCCAGGAAGACACCCGGTGCCCGTGAATAGGGACTTGGTGAACAGAGGCGAAGCCCGGTGCGCGGGCTCCTGCAGCTTGCCGATTCGCTCCGGAATCGCAAGAGGACCTCGAGAAAGGCTAGGGAAGGCCTTTCCGACGACCCCGAGTTCAATCCGGACCCCCGGAAAACACCCGGTTCCCGAGAATAGTGACCCGGTGACCGACTCCAGTAAATAGTTCCAAGACACACAAGAGGACACATTGTGGCAATCGGGGACGTTATTTCCGTCACAGAGACCTCCTTCGCTGCGGACACCGCAGCGTTCCTATTCCTCTCACTCCACGCCCAACCCTGTTTGGCAGTGCGAAAGCACGGCCCCTCTTACCTATAAGAGGGAAACATTTCTCCAAAGTAAGTCTGTCAGTCTGAGTTTGATCGTGCTATTGTTGGTTTTGGAATTAGATCACGTCTCGAGAGTGAATCTAATTTTTACTCAGCCTACCATCATGAGTTATTATTGACGGTGCATTAATTCATTCAATTATTACTATTTGTGCTGATTGTTGTGATTATTTTTCGGAAAATCAATATTTACTGAGTGTGAATTAATTAACAGCTGTTGTGTCATTATACACGCCTCGTGTGAATAATTACTTTGAAAAAGTAAATTAAGATTTATTTCGGGGTGAAATAAGTCTTGAAGTGAGAAAGAGAGATTGAGTAATAAATGTTCACTGATTGTGAATTAATTAGCAGATGTTATCTGTTATAATAAACACATTCTCATTTATATCCAATGGATGGTTACTTTGCATAAGTAAATCATGTGATTGATTTCATTATTGAAATGAGCAGTGAGAAGTGGAATATTAAGTTGAAATTTATAGTTCCGATTTTATTATTGTGATATAGTGAGAAGACTGTGATCCTCATAACAGATCGAAAATGAATTATTATTTCGACCACCTTTAATTGTGATATAAAATCGAAATATGTGGTGTAACATCACAACTAGTGGCTTCATGTCAACCATATAATTCAGTATTCTACATCATATTGTCATCTCTCATCTTTTATTGTGAACAATAAGTTGCTGGTACACTGAACTAACTGAGGGTATCCATCACTCTGACACTTGGAAATTTTCCTGGACTCCAAATCACCTCTATCAACTTCTGCCATCTATGAAGTGTTACATTGTTGTGTATCACGTTTCTTCCTGAGGACGAGGACTACAACTTGAGTCTACTTCCTCGACGAGCTCCTGGGATTATTGGAGCTGTATCTCAGCTGACTATTGCTGAGACCACGACGAGTTCCTGCCTGGTCGTGTTGGAGATTCATCCCAGCTGTCTGATGCTGGAAGTAAGGCAGTGCGCAAGCACGGCGAAGTCTGGCAGTGCGCAAGCACGGCCGCAAGCCCGGCAAATGCAGTGCGCAAGCACGGCAAAGTTTGGCAGTGCGCAAGCACGACCGCGCAGGGCGCAAGTCCGGCAAATGCAGTGCGCAAGCACAGCGAAGTTTGGCAGTGCGCAAGCACAGCGAAGTTTGGCAGTGCGCAAGCACAGCGAAGTTTGGCAGTGCGCAAGCCCGGCAAATGCAGTGCGCAAGCACGGCGAAGTTTGGCAGTGCGCAAGCACGGCCGCGCAGGGCGCGCAGTGTGAAAACACGGCACGCAGTGCGAGAATATTTGGAAAAAAATGCAAGAAAATTTAGCATTTCAGCTTTAGAAGAGTTCAATATGTTTCCATAGGCATAGTGCAGTTAGCTTTTCCTAACCTAAACTTCTTCCTAATCTAAGCTTTTCCCAACCCAAGGTTTTCCTGACCCTAGATTCTTTTAACCTAAGCTTTCCCCAATCTAAGCATTTTCCAACTTAAGCAATTCCTAACCTAAGCTTTTTTTTCCAATCCAAGCTTTTCCTAACCTGAGCTTTTCTCAACCTAAGCTTTTCCTGACCCCAGCTTCTCCTAACCTAAGCTTTTCTTGATCCAAGCTTCTCCTAACCTAAGCTTTTCCTGATCCAAGCTTCTCCTAACCTAAGCTTTTCCTAGCTTGAGCTTTCCCTAACCTAAGATTATCATAGGTAGCAAATAATGGAGTTGCAATATTTTTATTTGCCCAAATATCTCAAACAATTTTGTGTAGATAGGCTATCAAGTGACTGAACATTTTTTCTTTAGAATTCTTGATTTTACTAAATCCAATAGTTCAAAAGACATATTGATCACCATGTAAACTAGTTAACCTCTTTTAAAGCAAAAAATTGCACGTTTCTGCTCATTTTTTGCAATATCTAAAAAACTACAGGAGTTACGAACCTAAATCTGGTTTCATTGGATTCCTCGTCAAATTTTACATAACATTGCACCATTTGAACCTATTGTAGCCATGGAGAATAAAAAAAATAATAAAAAATGATATAAACATTTTGATATTTTTGCCATGTTTTATCTCCTAATCCTTGGAAATCGACAACAATGTTATACATGATTGATCTCGTCTTGACCTCCTCTATCGATCTATGTAGGTCCCAATGCTAGATTCCACGGCCCATATACTAAAGTGCAGCTCCAGCAACTATGTGAAGTATTGTGACTAAACGTGACTAGTCTTGTCTTGACTAATTGGTGTGTGTGACCAGTTGATTGAACCTAACCTTGACTGGTAAAACACACTGGGGGAGCCGTACACTGTTCAAACATAAGATTTGAAATAGCAAAAGAACTATATAATTCATCAAATTATAAGAAGCAAAGTTGAAGAGCAACAATTCTTTTATTCAATACTATGATAAGGCTACTTTATAAAGTTTACGTGTCATTTCATAATATAAGTTGTTAACTTTGCTCAGAATAAAAAGGAGTAGGCTGAGTTACCAATTCAAGTGGTATACCATCATAGCGTAAAATAATTTTAAGTACCGTACTTAGTACATGACTAGATACCAATGTTGTAATATGATGAAACTTTTTGTACGGAAGCAAATTTTAGAAGAATAAATAACTTACAAGTAGTATTGCTACTTCCAGAATCCTTGATGTAAAGTAACTGGTCACAATTTATTTTTACAATTTTATAATATTGCAATTATTGCACCACAGAAGTCTAATCTTTGATAAAAGACAAACTAAAGCTGAAGAATGTGGAACAATCTGAATGCTCCCTTTCTTCCTATCCTGTTTCTTCTTTGTTGCTTTCTGCAAAAAGCCAAGACAGCTCCTATGCCACCTTGATTTCCCTAGAGGGGAATCACATATCGAACTTCTTTTGAATGCTGTTAGTCTTTTTGCAACACTTCATAAAATTGCTCGAATGAAGAGCAAGCCTCATCAACTGGTCGAAGAGTGTGAATTTTTAAAAATGTGAGGTCAACGTTACAGTGGCATCATTTGATGCTGCTATCCTTGTATAGCCTATCATTTGACAAAGCAGATATCATTTTCTAGCTCTGCAAAGTTGCCGGATCGTTTTTTCAGTCACCAAACACCAAACCAACAGTTTAACGAAATGAAAACTGCTGTTTGGCCGTAACCGACAGAATCGAATTTCACCACACCCGTTTAGGGTCACGTGACTTCGAAAACTCCAGTTCAAACTGACCGGCCAAGTTTGGTCGGTCAGCCTTCGAAAACGGGCGATTATAACCTAAAAAATGTTTTAGATTGCACTACCTACTGTCGCGTTTCTGTGTACTGCAATCGTAGAGAGCTGAATGTTAAGGTCACATACTAATGTATTGTCATTTCAAATGTTGTTAAATACCGTACTCAGTTGATTATTTTGATATTTTTTCGAATTAGCTATGAGTTAGTTAGCTAATTCATTAGGCAGTAAGTAGTTTATTAAAATATTGTTGAATTCACTTCCTATTTTCAACCACTCCAACTCTTTTAATTTATTTGAATAATATGTCTTCTTACATTCAATAATATTAAAAAAAATCTATTAGATTAATGAGAACTGTTCACATATATGCAGAGGCTCCCTCTAGTCCCTCTAAACGTTTTTCCACTCAACGTTTTCTCCATGAGTTTCTTATTAAGCTACCTATTATAATTATATACCCAATTAAAACTAATTAACAGAAAAAAACGAATAATTTTTATAACTAATAATTTTTATAACAAATAATACCTATAACTAATTTACAACACTGGAAAAACTATTGAAATAAGAAAAAGGCAACTTATATATGTGAAGTTTTGAGTTACCTTTTTAATGACTGTTTGGTTTGCAAGGGCATTTTTCCAAGTGTATTGAAAAACATTAAGGTAATACTTGTACATAAAAATGCGTTTAAAAAATCTTGAAGAATTTCAGACCATTATCAATTGTACCTGTGCTATCCAAAGTATTCAAGGCCATAATGCTAGACCAGATATCAAATCATTTTGAAAGCTTTGGTATTTTTATATTTAATGACATAATTTTGTAATATAGAAGGTACCGTACTCATAAAGTAGGATTTCTTTTTGCTGATGATTTGAATCTCAAAGTTAACTTAGTTGTAAATCTAAAACAGGAGTACAAAATGTTCTAGTTGATCTCTACTCCTTAATGGTTTGTGTGCTAGTAATAATCTCTCATTGAACCTAGAAAAAATCTGATATGTTCACTTATAATAGAAATTTAATTAATGAAGTAGGGACTGAACCTTTAGAATTTTTAGGTACTTCTTGATTCAAAACTTAATTGGCAACCACATGCAGAGTTCATTAGTAGAAGACTAGCAAAGGGTATCTACTTGCTGAGGTTAAAGTCAATTGTAGACATTAATGTATTATTGAATGTGTATTTCTGTCAAATACAAAGTTTTTTGTGCTATGGTAATAAATACACAAATTTGCATGCAAATGAGTGTTTTTTATCATGATGCTCAAAGTAACAAATAAAAATGGAAAAATATATTGGATTGATCCAACTAATACCGTCAAAATTCTTGATTAATATTCCCCAATCTATTAAAAATCTCAAAGTACACGAATTCTTTGTAATATTGATATGGATGAGGACTCTTTTCTTACAAATCTGGGAATATGAATAGGCCTAGTCTATTCTTTGTATGTCTTAAGCTGCGTTTACACTAAAGTTATTAACAAAATGTTAATAACTTATTCCTTATAGATTCTATTAGATTGAACATAACTTATCATACACGTGATGATCATATGTGTTTGTTAATAATGATTAAGTTATTAACATTTTTTTAATAACTTTGGTGTAAACGCGGCTTTATTCAGTGTTAGTTATGTAAAATAGAATAGAATGACTCCCTTTATTTTTGACCTAGTACATAGTAGTAATCTGAATATTTTATTTATTTAAATAGTGTCTTTCATGGATGGGACACACAGTAAGCACCGGTTGACGTGTGGGGTTTCTTGAACCTTTGGATCCTTGAATCCGTCCCTTCAAACATAACATGACTCATGGATGTGAACCCAGAAATAGAAATAATATCACAGTTCAACAGCTCAGGTTCACTATTTCGAAAAAAATCGTGTGTATACATCTGTAAAACATTACAATTCTTTACTACTAGGAATATCAAATCATTGCCTCTTGCATTCTTCAGAAGAAAATTCAAAACTGTGCTGGATGTTTTTATAGCATACAAGAATTTTATGTGATTGACTAGATCAAAACTATTTGTAGACTAATACTACTATGTATTATGTAGTGCCTATTATTGACGTTTATAAATGCATTGTTAACAATGTATTTAATTATAAATATTCTTATTTGTATTCTTAACATGTTAGATGTTAGAACAACAAACTATGAGAGCACGACAAAGTTTTTAGGTTATAAAAATGACGTCAAGCGGGTTCACTGCCTTCACGATACTCTAAAACGACGGTTTCGGAATCTTTGGTCAGTTCGTGCTGGTGAAATCCGTCAGCATTCAAAACTTCTGTTCAGCCAGGAACCACAGTTTCGAAACCGGCGGTTTAAGCAACTTTGGTGAAATTGGGCCTTAGGCGACTCGTATAATAACTAGTTTAACACAAATTCAAATAATGGTAAAATAATAAATTTAAAAAAATAACTAAGAAATGAAAAATAAATAAACTTGAGTAGAATTAAGATTGATTTTATTGATTATGCAGGCCAAGAAATAAAACTCATAATTCCGGGGGAATGAAGAAGGAATGAGTTCGCAACTTCGCATCCTACACAATACTGTACGGTATCTTATGATGTGATGAATTGATAGAGAGAGAAAAAATCAATATGATAAATCTTTTGATAGTTCTGGCTTTGCATGGGCAAGTTATCGTGATATAACGTGAGCAGAGCAGGGCTTCGGCTGCCTCCCAGCCAATGATGTGATACAGCCATCTGTCCACACCCCTTCGGGTGTGCCTAGGTATAGTGAGGTCCACGTTATAATGACAGTATTTGATCAACTTTGGTTTTGCTATCCTTGTCAATCATTCGCAATCCTGCATCCTTGCGCTTCCACAACTTGAACTTCACTTCAGGACTCAGGGTTGCCGATCAAAAATTACCTTGAATACGGTACGTTCAAACATTTAATTGAACTGGAAAAATCAATTACATTGTCAACCAGGCAACTATAGTGAGGTCCACGTTATAATGACAGTATTTGCTCAACTTTGGAATTGCTATCCTTGTCTATCATTCGACAAAGCCGGTGGTACTATCCTTTTATAGGTCCACAACGATGCCAATTATGTTTTTCACAGTGTAGAAACATAATTAATTAATGCAGAGAATCGGCAACGCTATTCTCCTATCTTTATCCACTGTCATTATAACGTGGACCTCACTATAGCTTGAATGTTTTACTTGAGTTCCTTGAATGTTATAGCGATACCTATATTCAATCAAATTTACTTTTTCTCTTACTGTTGCCATTTTTTTCAAGTTTTTGCAACTTAGAATTCCCTTCGCCATATTGCTTCTTATCTCTCCAGTCATCCTCTCACAAACCTTTGCCAATATTAATACAAATGAATAAGTATATAAATACAGAAAAATAGAGATTTTAATGGAGAGAAACATCTTCAATATTTTAAATCCTAGATTGACATATTATTTATATGAATGTGTAATTGATACGTTTCTGAATATTATTTTGGCAGTAATATAGAAAAAATAGAGATTTTAATGGAGAGAAACATCTTCAATATTTTAAATCCTAGATTGACATATTATTTATATGAATGTGTAATTAATACGTTTCTGAATGACATTTTGGCAGTAAATAAGTCTGGGGTGGAACAGTATAAAAAGCCAATGACGCACCCTCCACAAAATATCCCAAATTTTAGTATAAACTTTTTTACTTAAGTATCAACATAAAAATAATAATAATAAGGGTGTTGGTATGCATGGTACATAGCCTGCAACCAAAGAGATCCCATTGTTACACCGCTTGCTTACTCCCAGGACACTCCTGATGTTCAAAACTGGAATGTTTTATCTCGGCTCCAAAGATCAGATATCGATCTGACTTTGATTTGATTATTTCAAGGGTGAATAGATCTACAATAGTAATGTCATACATATGATATTCATTATACAGAGTGAGTCATATGTATGGTAACCCTTTAATAAATTGGAGACTGTTGTGGATATATGTAATACGGTACTGTAACTTTCAGGGTGAATTATTTTTGAGTATTGAACAATAATTCACCCTGAAAGTTACAGTACCTTTTGACGTACAACCGAATTTCAACCCCTCATAAGGGGGTGACTCAGGGGTTGTAGGTCGAATATTATAAATGTAAACACCCATTGTGTGGTACATCATTTTAAAAGCCTTTTTAAAACTAGAAAGATAACATCAATTAAAATATTCTATGATTCAAGATTTCTTTATTGCAGAATACATTGATATGCAATATCAATATCTTTATCATAGATTAAACATGGTAAATAAAAGTGTTTAGGCTACATTCAAAGAAATGAAAATACAAACACAAGCATACAAACATCAAACAAAATACCCTCAAATTAGAAACTCCTCTTTTCTATATAGACATATTTCTATTAACATCTATTTATGGCTCTTTTAAAATTAGGTACCAACTTCTAGCTCTTTTGAATGTGTAGGAAGCTTATTATAAGCTCTTATACCGAACTCCTTAAAACAGTTCAATGTATTTGCATATTTGCACTGGTTCACTCTAAAAAGCGATTCAGAATTTCTAGTGTAATGGTTGTGAACGTTGCTATTTTTTTACAGAAATACTTGCTAAATCAATTTTTACATACATAAGACATTCAAGAATGTAAATAGCTGGTACTGTCAAAATCTTGAATTTCCTAAATAAATTTACACAGTGAAAACGACTATTCACATTAGCAATGACCCTTACTACTCGTTTCTGTAACACAAATAGTTTATTTACATTCGTATCATAACCCAGGCAACAACACCATAATACAAATGGGAATGAAGATATAAGCAAAATACACTGAAATTAAAACACTCTTATCAACAATGAACTTTAATCTATTTAACATAAAAATTCCCTTCGACAGTTTGCCACATAATATTTTGATGTGTAAGCCCCATTTTAAATTGCTTTGAACTGTAATACCGAGAAACTTTGCATTGTCAGGTTGTAATCTAAATCCAAATTCTAAAAGTTGAGTTTTGTTCCTATTAAGACACAATGAATTAGAAGCTGTCCAATCTTCAATTATTTCATTAACCGTATGTAAGCTACCAGAAAGACCATTATTTTTTATTTGAACAGCAAAATCATCAGCAAACACAAATGGTCTTACATTTTTACAACTGATTGCTGCAGGAAGATCATTAACATATATATAATGAAGAGGATAGGACCTAGTGTGGAACCCTGTGGAACACCTGATAACACTTCTAAATAATTATAAAAACAGCCATCATAAAAAACAGTTTGGAATCTATCACTCAAGTAAGAGGCAATTAAATTGGTTGACATGTCATCAAAACCATAGAACTTGAGCTTTTGTAATTAGATGGGATGAGATATTGTATCAAAAGCTCGGCTCATGTCATAGAAGCTGCCTAGTAGATTACACTTCTCATCAATAGAATAGATACAGTTTTCCATGAATTCAGATATAGCTGTATTTGTGCTTCTATTAGGTCTAAACCCAAATTGACTATTGGAGAACAGTGAGTTATTTTCAAAAAACTCAACAATCTGACAATACAAAATTTACCTCAAAGATTTTAGAAATAACTGGAATGATAGAAATCGGTCTAAAATTATTATACTCACTTGCAGAACCTTTCTTCAAAAGAGGAATTACTTTGACAATTTTTAAGCAATTAGGAAAAACGCCATCAAGAATACAATCATTAAACAGAGAGCACAGTACTTCACAAATATGGGGAGAAGCCAGTTTCAACAAGTAAGAATTCAAGCAATACACATTGCCGTGCTACCAATTTCTCCTAAATCGGTTGGATAGCATTTCACACCTATTAACCTAAGGATAGTTTTCGGCTCCAACGTAATAGATTCTTGGTAAACTATGAATGGATCTATCGCCTATGAATGAGAAATCCAGTTTTCAGAGCAAATGAACTTACTACACAAATACACAAAGAACAATATCTTACAAGCCTAAGCATCTAAAGTCACTACGAGCTAAATACTTATCCAGTTTATATAGTTGAAAAACAGTGGCTATTGGCTTGTATACACAATAAACAATATATAGACAAAATAGAACACTATAAACTGTTTAAAACTCAATTTAAAACATTAATAAATTCACTTAAACAGAAAAATATTCAGAGAGCACTAATTACAACACACATAGCCAGCCATAAGTTTTAGAGAGAGGGCACAGGAAAAGCCTAGCTACCAGGACCAGAGCAAAGCTTCTTCAGTGTCGATGTTACGGACACATCACCAAAAAAATTATAAATTACAAGTTTAGAATTCACATTTTATATTTGTTCTCAATAAAACTTTATTTTGAAACTGTTATTTTAAATTTTTATATATCATCTCTATTTAAATAGACCATTTATCTTTTCAATTCTGTCAACCCAGCCTCGGTGACACCATGGAATATGCAACACAATCATTTACGATAAATTCTCAGTCAAAAAGTTGTCCATAATCGATGACTCTGATATTTACTATAAAGTTTTATAGATCTCGAATTGAAGATTCAATTCCAATCGAGAAAAAATGTAATATTACAAATACCCCCCTCTTGACATAAAAAAATTTTACTGTTTGAAAATTGTTGAAATTAATTTTGAGAACAGTAACAATTTTTTCTATAAAAACATTACATGTCAACTATAATTGAAAATTATTATAAAAATTCATCAATAGCATTTGTTATATTATGTTTCCAAACAATATTTCAAAGTATCAAAATTACTTTTGATTTAGCTTTATAATTTAAAGGAAAATATCTCAACAGAAAGTTTAATATGTAAAGAATAGTTTTTTGAAATTGCACATAAATTTAATAGATAGAAAAATTCAATTTTTTATTGCAAAAAAAATTAGTATGTTGAATAAAAAAATTTTTTTTTAAATGAATTGATGAATTGTTACATTTAATTTTCACATAAAATTTCAATAAATCAAAAAATGTTCATTTCTTTCACTATTGACGCGGTTGATTTTATCGATGCACATTTTGGAAAACAGTCCATTAAGGCACTCAGTATGATTTTCAGTTAAGTGTGACTCCAGTGTGATGACGTTAGTGTTGGGCTGATCCGAATACTCCTAGTGTTGGGCTGATACTTGTAGTCGACTGATGCATATCAAACTCCATACAGGTGACATCTCAGTTAGCATTGCCTCATGCTTGTAGTAGACGGCTGCATACCAAACTCGATACAGAGTCACATAAATTTTGTATCATATTTGTAATTATACAATGTACATTTCAGGCTTGAAATGACAATGTAATTCGTTTTTTGGAAAAGAGATAGACGCTGCATACAGGATTAATTTAGGTGAGGATTAATTTAGGTAAGGTTTGGTTTTTTGATATTTTCAGCTTTCAAGGTTTAGAGTTCTGCATACAGGAATAATTTAGGAGAGGATTTTTGAATCAATTCTTTCATGATACTGTGACTGTTATTCTGAATTCAAAGTTGCGAACGTGAACATGGATGGCAATTACCTCCAGGTAATGTAGTAGTGTTGAAGTTTGAGATACAAGGTCAGCAATAAGCGTTGGCATTGTCATTGGCGTATGCTTTGGTGTCGGCATTGGCATCAGCATTGATATTGGCATTGGCATCAGCATTGGCGCAGGCATTGGCATCGGCGCAGGCATCGGCGTAGATTTTGGCATTGGCATCAGCATTGGCGCAGGCATTGGCATTGGTGCAGGCATTGGCATCGGCGCAGGCATCGGCGTAGATATTGACATCAGAGCAGATATTGGCGTAGTTATTGGTGTAGATATTAGTGTAGATATTGGTGTAGTTATTGGTATTGGTGTAGGCATCAGCGTAGATATTGGTGTAGATATTGACATCAGAGCCGATATTGGTGTAGGCATCAGCGTAGATATTGGTGTAGATATTGACATCAGAGCAGATATTGGCGTAGTTATTGGTGTAGGCATCAGCGTAGATATTGGTGTAGATATTGACATCAGAGCAGATATTGGCGTAGTTATTGGTGTAGGCATCAGCATAGATATTGGTGTAGATATTGACATCAGAGCAGATATTGGCGTAGTTATTGGTGTAGGCATCAGCGTAGATTTTGGCGTAGATATTGACATCAGAGCAGATATTGGCGTAGTTATTGGTGTAGGCATCAGCGTAGATATTGGTGTAGATATTGACATCAGAGCAGATATTGGCGTAGATGAGTCACACTAGTTCGAAAATCACCCAAATGTTCTTAACACTCTTCATGGCATTCACTTGTTGCCGATTTCGAGATTCACATGATAATTATTTCAATGTTAATGTCTGTGCTGTACCTGTTATCTTAAAATGCTTATAAACTAAAAGGAAAAATTTTGATTAGGCTATCAATACAATCTAATACACATGAAAATTATTTTTAAGTATATAATCAATATAAAATTGAAATTTGTTAACATCTTATTATACAGTCAGCAATACATAAATTGTGAAATATGGAGATATCAATTACAAATTTCAATAGAAAGAAAAAATAATTTCATTTCCATTTATTCATTGTTCAAATATTTTATAAAAAGCAAATTATTCAATATTATTAATCATCGTTTGTTGGATACTATAGTTTATTTCGACTTTTCAATGTTCTAAACACAAACTACATTTCATGACAAAACTTTACTATCAATCATTAATCATCATATCATCAAGAAATCATTCAAAACATCAATAATATTTTGCTTCAAAGGCAATCAATATTCATAAGTAATCTGCATCTATGGCAATCAACATTATTAATCAACACAAAAAATATTATCTCATTACTGCCTCTCTAAGTCATAACCTCTGTTATTCCTTCTTTAGGCAATAATGGGTTTCCATCTCAAAAAACAATCACATACCAGCAAAATTCTAATCAACAAACCCCACTAAAAATTCTACATACACTCCAGCATCCATTTCAAACGATAATCAATCATATCAAAATTTATAGAACAAACAGTTTTAAAATTTTGAAAAAGACATCAATTACAAAAACTTTAGAGAAATTTTAACCTTTAACTCATTTCAATTAATAATATAACAAGACATTTTTATTTAATGAAAACATTATTATTCAAGTTAACTTTCATTAATACATCTCATATATATGGCTACACAATTCATTAATACTTTCAAATTTTAAAGTTTATTTATTATAACAAAAGAATTTATACATAAGAATAGATTTCGGCATGTTCTAAATTGAACCATTTATTTTTTTAAATAATTTTATAATTTGAAGACTGTATAATAAATACAAACATTTCAAGATTACAATACAAAGATGATCAAGATGGATAATGGGTAAATAAGTTCCCTAAAAAATACAAGCAAGAGAAAAAGAAAATTGGGTAAATAAATTTCCTAAATAATACAAAGAAGAGAAAGATTAATTAGAGCCTATCCTACATGTCAGTACTGAACTTTCATAAGGAAGTATATTTAATAAAATATACTACTATGGAATTTTGTAAATTCCAAGTATGACTCTAATTTGTTATAATTGTGAGCTATCACTCCCACAAAAACAACTGGTGAAGGAAAAAATATGCTGACTATTGTGACTGGGTGGAGAGTTCCTAGATGTCTGTAAGGCAATGTGATAGCAGACTCTAGTATCGGAACACAAAAAAAAGTATGCAAAAGTTTTTACAAACATTTGATGTTGCAGTCTTAAAGTTTTTATATCGCAAACAAGTAGGTCAGATAATTGAGTCCAGCCATATATGTGGTTCACGCCCACACCTCTAAAAGAATCACACCTACTTGTCTACCAAAAATCCAAAGTATTGGACAGCAAAAAAAAAAAAAAAATGCAAAATGGGTTAAAAGCCCAGAAGAAAACTATAACCTAATTACATATGGCTTATGGCACGATATGCAATGAAAGATGAGAACATGGGACATAATTTGCTCTGAAAAACCTAATTACCTAATATGATACCTGAAAAAAAATAGACATGATTAAAATATATAATACATGATGAAAAAATATACCGCAAGCAAACAATTATTTACACTACAATGGATAGATTTTAGAAAAGTTAAGTTTTATCAACAATTTAAAGATTAGGAAAATAAGCTACTATTTTAACTTCCAAAATTATTTCAGAAAAAATACAGATTTAAATGACTATGGACAAGATTGGTTAAGATATGCATACCGGTAATAGAAGAAATTTACTGAACATTACACAAAGACAGGAAAGAATTGAAATTTGAAAAGATTAAGGGCCAAGAAAAATAGGCTACAGGAAAGAAAAAAGATACAATTATGGACTCTTACCATACGTAGTATTTACGGTCATTGCTATTCTGAATCCCGGCATGACACAGGATTCCTAATCATTGTGTGCTGGGGAATACCCTTTCATCATGTGATTCACTGTCATCATCTTGTAAATAAGCAACTTGAAACAACCTTTGAATACTAACACATCAATGGTGACTTTGTGTTTTGTTTTTTTCAAGAACATAATTTTATTCATGGGTTCATTTGTTTCAACAAAGCCATTTTGCTTACAAAAGTTAGTCATGTTCACTTGAGAATGCATTGCATACACCTTTTCAATTCTCAGTTGAAAGTTGAACTCATCAACTTGACTCAAAACAACATTCATTTTGTTTACATTGTTCCTAACCTCCACAGAAACCTGTCTCATGTAATCATTCACTTTGTTTATAGTTTTCCTAACCTTCAATGTAGCAATATTACTTTCATTACTGTTGACTTTCAATAAAGACAACTCCCTACCTACTACATTACTCACTTTTACTATCTCACTAGGATTTACTTTTCCAATAACAGTAACTAGGCCTACATTATCTGAAACTTGAACTAATTGATCTTGTATCTCAACACTACTATCATCCTGCTTCAATTTGTTTTCATCTTCATGATTATCACTCAATGTTTCATGTGCATCTTTCAATAGAAGGTTTATACTAACCTGCTCTAGTCTTATGCTACTACATTCTTGCTTCATATCATCAAACCTAGCACTTTGATCTTGTATCAGATTATCAATCTTAGCATTTAGCTCATCAAACCTAGCATTTTGCTTATCAAACCTAGCATTTTGATTTATAAACATTTGGTCTAACTTAGCATTTTGCTTATCAAACAGTTGTGTTAAGGCAGCTATCAACTCATCATCATTTTTAATATTTTTCATATTGTATGCCATTTTGCTAGTCTGCACAGATAATATATTCATTAGGACTTGATCTCTCTTGAACCGATTTCCCACTCAGCAGTATACCATTCATAAATTCATAACCTATCAAGATATCTATCCTACTAATAATTTTTCATAACCAGGGATTTCATGGTGTACCATTTGGGACATATTTATTTGTAATTCGGTCCCACCACAGGGGTAACATTTGCCGTGCTACCAATATCTCCTAAATCGGTTGGATAGCATTTCACACCTATTAACCTAAGGATAGTTTTCGGCTCCAACGTAATAGATTCTTGGTAAACTATGAATGGATCTATCGCCTATGAATGAGAAATCCAGTTTTCAGAGCAAATGAACTTATAATCTTCAGAAGAATTTTGGCAATATACTACACAAATACACAAAGAACAATATCTTACAAGCCTAAGCATCTAAAGTCACTACGAGCTAAATACTTATCCAGTTTATATAGTTGAAAAACAGTGGCTATTGGCTTGTATACACAATAAACAATATATAGACAAAATAGAACACTATAAACTGTTTAAAACTCAATTTAAAACATTAATAAATTCACGTAATCGATGACTCTGATATTTACTATAAAGTTTTATAGATCTCGAATTGAAGATTCGATTCCAATCGAGAAAAAATGTAATATTACAACATAATCAAGACAAGCACTATTCTTCAAGGATAGTATTACACTATGAACCTGCTCAACACTAGTAAGATGAAAAGAGAAAGAAGGTTTTGAAGAGTTTGGCATTGAATTTTTGTAATTGTGAAGATAATGAAAAACGTCATGGACAGGATCTGCTATTGAACGCAATTTTTCATCTACACTGTCAATAAAAAAATCATTGAAACCATCTGGTGTATGACTAGATATTTTATCACCTTTAGCTACTTCATTCCTATTCAAATTCTCTCTGACTACAATTCCCTTGGCTTGTTTTTAGCACGCAAAATACGATTATTATTGTAATCGAGTTTAGTCTTTTTTACCATTTTTCTAAAAGATCTTTTCAAGTGATTATATATGCTTTTATGAGTGGTAGAACCGGACATCTTATAGAGGTCGTACATAAGTAAACATTGCTCCTTAATATTTTTAATCTCTTCAGTGTACCAAAATAATTTTACTGGAGGACATTCTGCCACTTTCAACACATCTGATGGGAAGAGCTGCATCAGCAATACAAAGAAATTTATTGAAAAATCTGGTGTGGCGCACTCAAACAACTTTCCTTGCCATTATGAAAATTGATCAACTGACGGTAGTGTACACGCGCATCTCAAGTCTACTATTCTAAGATCTTAGCCAGCTGGTGACAGGACAATAACGCTGGAGACACACAAAGTCTGCTATCTCTTCATGGTGAATGATTTAATAGAATCTACAGTTGCCAACAGTTTGCAATTATTGAATAATCTTATTTTCTCGAATTTCGAGCTTATTTTCAATTTTATGTGAAAATGTTACTGAACATTAATCGTAGAGATTTTTATGCTCAATATTTTCCACTCGAAATTTTTTGTTTAAATTGTATCTGAAACCTGATAATTGAGAATCTAAAATCAAACTTTGCATAGATGGGGCGGAGCTCCTGAAATTTTTACAGATATGGGACTTGTGGCAGTTGATAGAGCTTATCGATGACTATTTCAGGTATAACTTTAATCAAAATCGTTGGAGCCGTTTTCGAGGAAATCGCGAAAAACCCTGTTTTTGACAAAATTTTCGCCATTTTAGCCGCCATCTTGAATCGCATTTGATCGAAATTGTTCGTGTCGGATCCTTATAGTGTTAGGGCCTTATGTTCCAAATTTCAAGTCATTCCATTAATTGGGAGATGAGATATCGTGTGTACCACACACACACACACACACACACACACACACACACACACACACACACACACACACCAATACCCAAAAACCACTTTTTTGGACTCAGGGGACCTTGAATCGTATAGAAATTTAGAAATTGGGGTACTTTAATTTTTTCGGAAAGCAATACCGGTACTTTCCTTACCTATGGTAATAGGGCAAGGAAAGTAAAAAGTGGGGAAATTTATCCTCAATACTATTGATTGCATAAACATCCAACCAATTAGTTCTTGATTGAAATTTAACAATATTAGAGTAATCAAGTGGTCTGATAATTCTTCTAGACTTATTATTACCTCTTAAATATTTTGAAGCTGTAGGATCAGTCACATCAAGTTGGCAGCTAAGCACTAGAGCAAAATGATCCGAGACATTCATCTATGATACTTGTATCCAAAATAGCGGCTGATTGAAGTTTTAGTTTTTAAGGAGATGAGGGGTTGTAACTCAAATATTTTAAATGTTAACACCCGATTGTGTGGTACATCATTTTAAAACAAGAAATATGACATCAATAAAGATAAAATATTGTTCTATGATACTTTTATACAAAATGGCGGCTGATTGAAGTTTTAGTTTATAGAGAAATAATTGATAAAGTTCAATCATCCGCAATTTTGGATAAAAGTATCATAGAATATTGATGTCATCTTTCTTGTTTTGGAAAGGCCTTTAAAATGATGTATCATACAATCGGGTGTTTGCATTCAAAATATTTGGGTTACAAAAAATATTTACAACCCCTCATTACTTTAAAAACTAAAATTTCAATCAGCCGCTATTTTGGATACAAATATCATAGGACATTTTTATCGATACCATCTTTCTTGTTTTAAAAAGGCCTTTAAAATTATGTACCACACAATAGGTGTTTACATTTAAAATATTCGACCTACAACCCCTAATTCACCCTTTTATAAGGGTTTGGAATTCAGTTGTACATCAAAAGGTAAAGTATTCGACCAATAACTTATCCTTGAAGTTACAGTATTATATTTACAACCGTCGCTAACTTATTGAAGGGTTCCCATACATATGACTCACTCTGTATAATATTGGTATATGAATAGATAGCCTAAATACGTATTATGTAGTTGTAGATCATTGCTGCTACCACATAAATCATGATAATCTGCAATGAACATTATTGTAGATCACAAAGATTATGTAGATCATTGCTATATTGTTTGCTATAATGGACATTATTATAGTACAATAAGGCATTCTTAGTTTTTCTCTCCTGATCTGTGTAGGGTATGTGTTTTTTAAATAGAATAAATAAATTTGAATAATAAGCCGTCATGGTTCTAACAAGCTTACACGCATGTATGTGTGATGAGCCTATATAGGTGAGATGACTCAGTGCGATGACACAGCTAGCTCTGGTACAGTTATTTTGGGTCGGTGTGAGCTTGTATGTTTGTTTATGTTGGTGTGTATTGTAACCTACACTTGTGTAACTGGTTAACGGTTCATCAGCCTCGACTGTAGTTGGGTTTGGAGCAAGGATAGTATATAGGATATAGTATATAGGTACGAAGGTACCTATTTACTAGCCTTGGGTTTGGAGGTGGAAGCTCTGCAGGTAGATTTGTGATGGTGGTCTCTCATATGCTGATGGTGTCGTCAGTCGGTTCCTGAGATGTCTTCGTCCCCAGTGATTAGGATCTCGCCTTCGAGACAGTCCTTGTCCTTGACTGCGCTAGTGATCTGTGCTGTTTTCATTCTACTTCCTGAGACATCCAGTGCTGCCAAATATGTGCCCAAGTGGAAAAAACAGGTCGGTAATCGTAGAACTTTCAGGTGTTTGACCGCATTCACAGTTTATTGATAACACTGTATCAATATTATTGATATATCTGTAATGTATTTACTAGCATGGGTACTTATTTTCATAAAATTTTTCTCCATTTAAACAATAAAAATAATATTGTTATTCACAAATAACAAGTGGTTTATAACACTGTATCAATATTATTGATATATCTGTAATGTATTTACTAGCATGGGTACTTATTTTCATAAAATTTTTCTCCATTTAAACAATAAAAATAATATTGTTATTCACAAATAACAAGTGGTTTATAATTATTATCAAAGTTGACAATATTTTAGAACTGATACCGCAGAGATCTGTAACAACCTCTTATTTTTTTGTTTTTTTTATTAAACGAAAAAGACTAAGAAATTGTTAAAAAATCACAGATTTATTGATACTTAGAAATTCTTAGATACTCTTGTTTTTATGATAATTAATAAAACAAATTAATGTTTTCATAATTTCTCAGAGTGCAACAGTTCAGAGAAGTTCAAAATGTCATAATATATTTTCAGCCAAATAGTGTGGTACTGGAAATATAACTTACGGTACCTAGTAAAACTATAACTGCTTAAAATTGCAATGAATCCTTTCTTCAAAAATATAGAGAAATATTGCAAATAATAACTTTAATCAACTACAGTACAATACAATAAATAATATCAAGCTCCGTTGATTTTTTTCAATCAAAATCGTTTTCTCACATGAAGGTAATAAATAAAATATTGTGCAAATCTGAACATATTGAGCCCAGTGCTCCCGCAAGTTATATTATTTTTTTTCAATTAGGAATGTGAGTTCTGAGTGAATAGTTCTTTGAATGGTTGAAAGTTCAGAGGATTTTAAAGCACCTACCAGTCGAAAAACTTTCGTTTTCTAGTGTTAATTGTGATCAATATATTTTTTATTCCATAATATATTATGTAATTCTCTATATTCCAGTGTATTTTTCTGTATCATTAAACTTATTGATATAAGAAGTATTATATAGAGTATTATATAGAAGTATTATATATAAGAAGTATTATAAGAATTATATAGAATTGTGATATCCCACCCTACTATTAATGAAGCTTATTTTCTTCAGGAGTGAAAATGTATTGTCGAAAATTTAAATGAGGATAGATAAAAAAGTAAGCACACCTTCCATGAAATACGAATTTTTCTTCACAAATAAAAGATTGTGTATTTTAAAATATTTTTAAGTGAGCATGTTAATCAACGTTTTACTTACACAGGAATTTTTGTTCACAAATGAAAGATTGTGTATTTTAAAATATTTTCAAATGAGCATGTTAATCAACGTTTTACTTACACAGGATATGGATTCACCATTTTCATAATAAAATGTATGTAATAATACAAGAGATATAATGTTGAAATGAAATAAAAATCATCAATTACCATTTTTATATTTGATATTAGCAGGTAACTCGTACTCTGCAAGGATCTAATCAGAAACTTGATTCACTGAGATCTTGAAGAATTTGAAATAGACCTATTACCATCCTCGGTAAATCAAGAATCGATATGCAAAATTTCAAGTTATTCATTCCAGTAGTTCAGACGTGATTATGCGTCATTCGTGAATTTCCTAGGTACGGTATGTATTATAGACTTAAATTTGTAAAATGAAAGAGTGTTCGATAATTTTCATTTCATAATAATTAAGTACCCCTAAAAAGAAAAAGTGAAGTAGGTACCTGTATAATAATTTAGTAGAAATAAAATAATAGTCTTATAAATGAATAGATGTGAACCTCGAGAAGTTTCAAGTCCATCAGGAAAGCCCGTCCTCTGATATCTTTCCAACAAGCAATTAGCACTGACCGCTAATGTATGGGAGTGGAGGAGCGCGCTATAGTGATTGATCTCATGCTCCACAAAAGAAAAGAAAGATCTCACTTTTCGGAAGGATCACTGGTCCGGTTTAACTAGAATGCGCCAAGAATGAGAATGGCGCCTTACTTACACAAAGAAGAGAGCTAAATAAATATATAACACACACAACAAGATACTCTCTCTCCTTAAAATATTGTTGTTTACTCTTTCACACACCACAGACGCACGTATTCTGCTGGTACCGCGTCAATAGCAGCATACATACGTTTAGATTCACTTAAAACTATCAGCTTTAGTTGAATGGAAGTTTTGGAGTTATGACTGTTACAAGAGGTGTCCCACAACAACCTCACTACAGCTGCTTTCAATGTTTCTATTTTACCGTTATCCGGACCCAGAATACGTAGCACAGTTCATTTATGCCAAGTTTATTATTATAGAGAACTAGCTGAGAGATGCACTTGTTTGCTATTGGCTGATGACTGCTCGATGTATTACTTGCTTAAACGGGGAAAGTAGAGACGGCATGTTACTGACGGCCAGTGCTTCTCATAAGGTCACTTTACAGAGGAGTGATACAAATATACCATCCTTCTCTGTGGTCACTTTCCATCATCAATCTAACAAGATAAAAATCACTGGCCGCCAGTAGCTTGGCGTCTCTACTTTCCTCATCTATAAGCAGCTACAGCTTCAATGTTTTATTCTATTCCTTCTTGAAAAAAAAATGTGTGAGAGAAACATTGCTCAACCCACTATTTGAAAAGTGTCATCACCTAAATTTGGAAGAGAAAATAACACTAGGATTGCCTTAGTATTTTATTTACCAATTTGTTCACATCAGTGTTGTTTGTTGTTACATGAATAAATAAATAAAAATAGAAGCTAAAGCCCCTTGCCCGTGGGTCTACTATAAATTTTATTATATTTGAATTACAAGATTTTTTATAATATTTTAACCGTTGTAAATGATGTCATCGAACGGAAGCAATGCTACAAGAATCAATGAAAATAAATCGAACAACAATACGTTGGCGTCATTTAACGTCGGTTAAATCTTACAGAAGCAACCGGGAATGCATGCAATTCTCAGTGAGAGTGCATGCAAATGATGAATGTTCTCTCCTTATGTGTGAAACCATGAGAGAAAATTAAGAGAATCTCTGTGATAATAAGCAGATGACGATTCATTCACTCCTTATGTGAGAAAATTAAGATAATCTCTGTAATAAGCAGATGCGACTTTATTCAGAATAATAACGTGTGTATTGCACAATAAAATAAGCCATGTTATTCAATAATCTACGGTATTGTAATGTAAAATAAAACAATATTAAACTTCTATCACAGTATATGGTACTCAAGAATGACTAGATATTAAAGTTCATCTTTGATGCGCAGCTTATGTAGGCTAAATCAAAGAAGAGTGGATTCTATAGTGATGTGTTACAGTGTAGGGCCAAGTGGTCCCAACAAAGCTGCAAATCAAAAATTGGGCTCCAACATTTCCACAAAATTCCTTTGTCAATTGATCTATTGTTGCAAAACTGAAAAGTTTGCCAAAGCACATCTTTTAAATTAGGTACCTACTGTACGGTATTTAATTCAAAAGTAGCCTACTCTATTCTTCGCTCATTTTATTTATTTTACACAACAATATTATATTTCGAGTAGTAAGTACCTAATAAAAGAAAATACTTTTTTGTTTTTCATAATGTAAATAAGAATGAAATAATTTTTCTATTCCATTGTAACAGAGATTGATATTTAGGAATTCTTTTGTAGACATATATTGATCAAATTACAAAAAATCATATGATATGAAAAATAATGTTGACAAATACTTTCAGTTTTCAATTAATTCATAAGTTGAATGAAGATGAATCAATTTGCACGCATCAAATCTATTCTATG
This sequence comes from Nilaparvata lugens, assembly GCF_014356525.2. Taxonomy (NCBI): domain Eukaryota; kingdom Metazoa; phylum Arthropoda; class Insecta; order Hemiptera; family Delphacidae; genus Nilaparvata; species Nilaparvata lugens. Next base: position 16,880,068 of record NC_052514.1, read on the forward strand.
ATTAATGTTATTAGTACAGTACACCTAGTAGATTTGAATATTGCTCTTTATATTGAGGTCCTTGGAATTGATAACTGTTATTAAATTTATAGGGCTCTACAAGCAGTAGTAGGCCTAGGCATATCTCTTGACAAAAGTTCTTGTTCTCAAATCTAAGGATGTGTTCGATGGATCTATGCGGTTGCGGTGGGTGTGCTGATGTTTATAGTTTGTTAAAAGATTCCCTGACATTTGATACTCAGAGGACTTCCTTCTATAAACTAGGACCTGAGCTCATTGGCAGAAAAGTATTCAATGCATTATCTGTTCAACTGAGGGTTTGTTCGAATTTCCAAAAAAAAGGAAAAGAGAATGCGTAACTCATGCAATAATGTTGTTACAGCCGGCAAAGTAGCCTCTTCAATCTTCAATGCAGGCTACTGTATTGAATCTTTTAATATTTTCAATAAACATAAATATGATAATTAACATTTATTAAAACAAGTATTTTCTCTAATTGCACAAAACCAAAAAACTCAGCAAGTTTCAACACCTCAAAGCTCGTTAAAGATGTATGTTGAGCAGGAAAATATTGTTTTTCTTCATGAAAGGAGTTTTATAAATCACAAAAAAAAATCTTTAACAACTCTTGGACTACCGTACAGTATTTCCAATAATTTGAACTTCTAGAAATATACGATATAAATTCTTCTGGTGATTTTGCAATTTAAAAAAAAAATCCTGTGGCTGAAAAGTAGGTACCGTAGGCCCACTCTATATATTAAGTACCAGTAACTTATATAAAATACTTTTTAAATAATTGATTAATCATATCAATGAATACAATTCGATCAATTTATGTAATTTGTGAGTGATTAACTCTTGTTCTGTGGCTTGTGCTGTAGTTTTGTAAGTGAATTACATTATATTCATGTGAGATTATTGAAACGGAATAACAATAACTGGAACTCTAATTGGTTTGGGTGACGGGTGAACATGAAAATTTGAAATCTTTGTACCGTATTTAATTTCGACTCCTATCACAATATTACACTAATTCTTGTAAACTATAAATTACTGTGATAGTGTGAAATATCAACTTCCACTACTACACAGGAAGTTGATTTATATAATAGAAGAAGTTGAAAATACAAACAGGAATAAAACATGTCCACTTTCTTGAGTATATAAAAATAAATGTTAAAAGGGATTGTAGGGTAGACCTACTTAGATTGTGAAACACTAGAATATTATTTTCCAAAAATATCATGTATTTATTGAGAAGTTGCATAGCCAACCCACATATGACACTGAGTCTGAGACTGCTGAGGATGACACCAATGAGGCGTTGAAACATGTATGTAATTTTTCGATAAATTCATGATATTTCTTGACAATATACTAGTGTTGCATTGTAGATAAATATCACACTATTTTCAATTTCAATTTCAATTTCAATTTATTTTCCTTTACACACATACATAAAATACAAGTAATATTAAATCACAACAAGAATAAACAACTAGCAAAATTAGTACAAAAAAAAACAAAAATGTCCGTACAAGATGCTAATTCAGAATTTGGTGTAAAGGGGTGGGATTGAAGCTCTTCCAACTATGGTTACCCATGTACTAGGAAGGCTTTCAATCCTTGAGAGGGAAAATAAAGGATTAGGAAAAAAGGTGAGGTGGGATGATAGGATAGTTAATTTAATAAAGAAAAATAAATAAAAAGGTCCACACTAGATTGGTAAGTGAGCACACAAAAACACTAAGTTCCTCTTTTACTTTGTTTAATTTACAGGTAGAAAAAATAGTTCGTTTTAATCCAAATACTAATATCATGCTTTATTTTTTTAGTCAATTTTGCGCAGCAGATATATTCTTCAGGAATTTTATTTATCAATTTAGTGCTTAAATATATAAGTTGTCTTCTGATGGTTTCAATGTTTGTATTGTACATAAGATACTTATTTGAGGAGGGTCTCAGATTGTACAGGTTATTGATTGTGTTATTTGTGCAAGGAAAATTAGCTTTATGTTTGATTATATATTTCGCTACATTTATTACGTACAACTGCCTAACTGTTAACACATTAAACTCTTTGAAAGTCAAGTCGGTTGGGTAAAGTCTGGGTTTATTTAAAATTGTTTTGATTATTGATTTTTGAATTATGAAAAGCTCTTCTAAGTGAGAATTATAACAGCCCCCCCATACGGATATACCATACTGAATTATGGACTGGACCAGTGCAAAGTAAACCATTTTTAGATGTTTTGAGTTCAGAATTTTTTTTGCTTCGTAGAATTTATAGGATAGATATCTCATTCTTCTGCAAATAAATTTTATGTGTATGTCCCACTTCAAATTTTCATCTATTTGGACACCTAGATATTTGGTACTTTTGACTCTTTTTATAGTAGGGCAGGTGCAGTTATTATTGCAGTTTGAGTGGAGTTTCAGATTTAAATTCTCATCAGGTTTACCAGTTGTATTGAATGCGAAGGTGATGTAATTAGTTTTTTCAATGTTCAGGCTCAGGGTGTTTCTGTCCAACCAATTTTTTATGAGCAAACAGTTCTGTTCTGCAATTTCATGTACCCCAGTCCAAGATTCCCCATGGAAAATAGCTGCAGTGTCATCTGCGAATGATATAGTTGTGGCGTTTTTTAATTTCAGCTTTAATAAGTCATTGACATATAATATAAAGAGGATTGGTGATAGTACCGTTCCCTGAGGCAAACCGTAGGAGGTCATTTTGGAGACATCAGTAAGTCCGTCGATTGTTAAAGACTGGGTTCTATCTCTCAAGTAGCTCTTTATGAGTTCTAGAAATATTCCCCTAAAGCCATATCTTTCGAGTTTATTGTAAAGAAAACTATGTGGTATAGTATCAAAGGCTTTTTTAATATCCAGGAAAACTGCTATAGATTTGTCATTGGAATTCAAGTTTTGTGAAACAGTATTAGAAAATTCAATTAACGCATCTTCGGTACTTTTCGCAGTCTGGAATCCAAATTGATTCTTATCTATTATTTTATGCTTGTTCAAATACACAACTAATCTCTTCTTTATAATTTTCTCCATGATTTTTGCTAGATTACTAATAAGGCTGATTGGTCTGTAGTTACTTGGGTCCAAGGGATCTCCTTGCTTGAATAAAGGTTTTATCTTGGCGGTTTTGAAATGTTTAGGGAAGTAGCCTTGTTCAAAGCATTTGTTGAAAATCACGGAAAGCGGCTGTGAAATAGTGTGGCTTATATGTTTGAGTACTTTGTTATTGAGATTATCCAAGCCTGGGGTGCAGTTATTTTTCAGCTCTTTTATTGTCGCTTGAACTTCATTGAAGTTTGTCGGTCTCATAAAGAAGGAATTCGGTAGAGGAGTTTCAATTACATCGTTGTTGAAATTGAAATTTGGAGAGCTTGTGGGATCATTGTTTATAGTTTTAGCCTGTCTCTCCCCAACATTGGTGAAAAAGTCATTCAACCTCTTGGCATCAACTCCAATTTTACAACACTCTTTCTTCCCCTCCCCGATAGCCTCATTAATACACCTCCAAAGCTTTGAACTATTGGTGTTACATTGTTCTATTTTATCCCTATAATAGTTATCCTTCGCCTCACTTATGAGTCTATTCAATGTATTACGATAAACTCTGTATGTATTTATCGAATCAGCATCTGCAGGGCCTTTTCTTATTTTATCATGCATTTTATCCCGTATAATAATTGATCTGGTTGAAATTTGCATGGAGGCTACGGATATTAGTTGAAAAAATATTTAAAAATTCAACATTTTTTCCATTTATGGAAGGAACAAAATTAATGTAGTCATCGATTTCTGGAGTGAAGTTATCAGTTTCCAGTGATGTAAGGATTTCATCGATATCAGCCATGATCAATTTTGTTAGTATTAGCTTCTCCTTTCAACAACCTTTCTCGATTCCATGACAAAAGCTCTTCTCCTGTCCTGTCCTTCACTCTATCAATTATGTCCTGAACTGCATCATTGTAGCCTGTTGTTAGATACCTGAAACTTTCTGTATGCCTGGATATTGCAACAATAGCATGCGGCACACTGTTATAAATTGTATTGTCTCTTGTGTCAATTCTCACTAATACTACATCCTTTGATGTGAGCCCCTGTGCTTCGTGAATTGTGTTAATTCTTTGAGACTTATATTTTTTCATTGAATTACTTAGAATTTGTTTCTCTTTTTGCGTAAATGTCAGTATCAGAGTATCTTCCTTTAGCTGATGAGTTTCGCCGTTTTTTAAAGTTGGAAGTATAGATTTTATTTGGGGGTTTTTTGTGCTGATTTCGTGGTAGAATGATTGAAGGGCAAAACAGACATCTACAGGACACCGCTTAGTCATTGTTATATATTCCTCAGGCTCACAGAAATCTGAAATTTTGTTCCACTTGGTAACTACTGGAGATCTTTCTATGTAAGGTTTTGGAGTCACCTACTACTATAATTTCCGTTGCTCCACTCAATTCTGCAATAAATCCGATGTATCCCGCATGCATCATTAGTCCCTCATCAATGTAAACTTTTTCATATTTTTTGCCCGAATTATTAATTATGTAGGATGCTACTGTTCTATAATCTAATTTAAGCTGGATAGATAAGTTCTCTTTTGTGTAACGTCTTGAGACTGATTCTCTTATATCTTTAATGCTTGCTCTAGTTTGAGTTAATACTAGATCTTTTCCTGGCGTGTGTTCTCTTATGATATATGTAGATTTTCCACAGCCAGGTACTCCTTCTATCCAACTGACTTGTGGGAATAGAGGCTTGTTGATGTGTATTTTATTTATTTTAGTTATTAGCTCGCCATCCAGCATAAGTTCTGTATCTTTAGTGACTAATATGTATTTTTCAGTGGTTTTGAACTTATTTTCGGCTTCTAGGAATTCAACATATTTGCCTCCTTCTTCTAGACTATACCCCATTCTGTAAAAAGTGTTTGTTTTGAATAAAAATTTCTTCATATCATTATCAAATATGTTCATATTTTTTCTCTTCACAGCATCAATTGTTTTGTTCGTTACGTCTTTGTATATACTATTGAGAACTTCTTTATATATTTTAGCATTTTCAGCATCCGCCTTTTCAAGGAGATTACGCAGGTCTATCATTGTATTAATATATCTTTCGTACTTTGACATACCCTCAAATAACCAGCAGGATACTCAGTATCGCTGTTATTAAATTGACTGGGTATTTCCAAGTAATCAATATTTCTAATCCCTTGATTATAAAATACAAAGCGAAGGGCTTCATTTTCAAGGACAGAACTCAGCATACTTATTGACGGTATATTATCTTGAATTGAATAGTTAAAAATATCAATTCCTATTACTAAAGGGTAATTATCCAAACTCCACCTGTTAAGTAGAGCAAGCATATTATTAAATCTTAGTTGAGCTTGTTTGCTTGTTTCTACAATGAATACAGGACAGTGAGATTCTACAGAAAAGGCCTTAACATATTTTACCTCAGTGTTAGGAAGTTGTAACCATTCGTTAAAATCAATTTTGGAGCATTGTAAGAATTTTGAAAGCCCCTTAGATAACATCATGCTGTCTCCTTCTTTACATGCAAACGAGATAACTAAATCTACATATTCACCATAATTATAAACAAGATTGATTCTACTTTTTGGGGTTTTAACAGTCATGTTGAACATTTTAAATGTATCTAGTGTTTCACATATATTCTTATTGGTAATATTATTTTGTGTAACAATAGAAACTTTATCCTGTTTACTGAAGTGTTGCAAGGCACCGAGAAAAATCTTTTTAATACCCATAGTCGGTCTTTTCAACAACCTTCCTCAGCGCCTTTTCATACTCCGGACAGTTTTTGTCACTTACTTTGTGGTTAGCTGGATTGTTACGTTTTTTACAGTTTATACATAGGTACTGGTTGTTTATTTAGATTTGGACACGACTTGATATCATGATTGGTCTCTGCACAGTGGCTGCATGTGTTGTGTTCCTGGGAACAGAAACGTCCGATGTGGCCAAGTCCATTGCATTTGAAACACCTACTTACTGATACAAAGTCTTTTACATTGCTTGATGACCAGTCTATAAATACTCTTCTCATATTTTTTAATTTATTTCTAATATCTGCTGCGCATTCTACAACCCAGTTAACCTGCTTCCTATCTTTTGGGCCTATCTTGAAAATTGGTTTAAAAGAATTTCTGAATTTCTCAAGTGAAATATAATCTTGAAAGTTCCTATTGAAAATATCGCTAACTATTTCTTCTTGACTCCACTCGGCAGGGACATTGTATATTACCAATTTAGGTTTAATTTTAGGTGGCTCACTTACCTCGAATTTAGCATCTTGTAGCGTAGAATCGCTAAAAATTTTATTTTTATCTACACTAGAGTCCATCACAAGAAGTACTCCTCCGCCATTCACATTGATTGCTTTTTTAACTTTCAAAGAGTTCTCGATAGACATAGTTTTTTTAATAACTTTTTTCAGGTTCTCGCTGGTCTGTTTTTCCGTTCCCTGGATCTCCTTCGGCTTTATTAGGATAGTCTTATCCTTAGGAACCGGCCGGCTCCTCTGCTCACTGGATTTCTCCTTTGTTTCTCCTGGCTTCTTTTCTTCTTTCTTCTTGGGTAGTTGGACCATCTCGGCGTAGCTAGGCTTCTTGATTGGAGTTGAAACTATCAGACTTGATGAAAGCTTCTCAATTTGTTTTTCAATCAAGTCTTTCATCTACCTTTGTATTTTGCGCGTTTCCCTCACTGCTCACTTCGGTTTTCCCTGCGATTACTGCAAGATTCTCACAAAGCACAAGAAATTCTTTATAGTCTGCTTGACATATTTTTTTCTTATCATACAGCTTTGTGCCCCAATCTTCAAAAGATGCCTTCAGAGTCCAAAGTTGGTTAACCAAATTATTATCTTTATTGGGCTCCATTGATTTTTGAGGATTATCACTTTCACGTCTAGTATTTTCACTTTCCTCAAACTCCGATGCTAGAAACTGAGAAAGTTTTTCTGGCGATCCCATTTCATATCGAATTTACAGTATTTAACGTTGTACACAGTTCAATGCTCTGACCTGATTATCACTACTGACGAAATTTTTGTACACTCACACAAAAAATTTGCTGACTACACTAAACTACGACGAACAATTAAAACGATGTTCTCTCTACGACTTCTGAATTGCTACTATATCTTATCAAAATCAGTATCTGAAGGTACTTTTGATTATCAACTCTCATAGAAATTAAAATATATTACAAATATAAATCCAAATTAAGTTGTCTGTGCAGATCAATTAATCATGTGGAATCGTATGTTTCAGGCATGCGAGGTGCCGACTTCGCAGAACGAGCAGAGTCATTACACGTGTGATGACAACGGCGACGTGAAATGCCTGCCCGGATGGCAGGGGGACCTGTGCGATGTGCCCATTTGTCGCAAGGGCTGCGACCCCCTGCAGGGGTACTGCAAACGACCCGGAGAGTGCCGCTGCAAGCTAGGTATCAGCTGCAACATATTTATCAAATTAATACATAGATTAATAAATAAAATTTCTGATAAAGTATTTTAATATTAGGGCTATTTGAACTGTTTAATTATTGTTGTGATTGAATAAAGAAGTATAAATAGGGTATTACGGTAGTGATTTCTACTATAAAATATCATTAATTCAATTATTATTATTTAGCATATGCACAAATTAGAAGGAATTCTACTTTCTTCTCTGTTGCGTATGGCAGATACACAACAAATTAATATGTAGCTCATGAGTCTCAAATGCCTAGATATACACTGTATATTTCCAAATTCTTTGAGATGTTAGAATAGAATAGAAAAGAATATTTTTATTTGTCCAAGAACAATTACACAATTGCATGAGACATTGTCAAGATAGTTATAATACATTACAATTACATCTTAATATATTTCTGTACAATATAAGTCATAATAACATCAAAGTATACATTTTTTAAAAGTCATAATACATTCAAATATTCACTTCTCATAGTACTCTTTCAAGCTGTAAAAGGGATTTTTGACTAGAAAATTGTAAAGTGCATCTTAGATGCTTAGCATAAATAATGAAGAGCATAATAGATGCTTATAAAATAACTTTCAGGTACATGGTATTTCAAAGTCTTTAACAAATAAATAACCTTTGAAAGCTTACTACATACTGAATCTATGTGGTCACTCCATGTCAAATGATTGTCAATCTGAACCCCCAGTAATTTAATTTTTCTCACATATTTTTCTGGGAACTTGGATCTGGTATTCAATGAATAAATGGCCTCTTGTGTTTTTGACTCATTGATGACAAAACTATTAGCTTTGAACCATATGACAGCTTGATTTAAGGTTTCATTGGCAATCCTGTTTAGAGTTTGTAAATCTCTTTCAACAGAAAGAAAAGTTGTATCATCTGCGAACATGATTGTTTTTGAAGACGTTATACTATTAGGAAGATCATTGACCATCACTAGAAACAACAGTGGCCCCAGTACTGAACCCTGAGGCACACCAAACTTGACATAGGAAGCAGATGATTTGTTTCCATTCACATCAACTATTTGCGATCTGTTATCCAGATATGACTTGAAAAAATTGAGACACTCTCCACGTATTCCCAAGTGATTTAATTTTTGAAATAGAATTGAGTGATCTACACAGTCGAACGCTTTACTTAAATCGCATGCTGTAATTTGAGCCACACACTTATCCTCAAAAGCCTGTATTATATCATCGATAATAGTTAAAACTGCTCCTGTAGTATTTTTGCCTACTCTATAGCCGAACTGGGAACTACTTATCAAATTGAGACTGTCAAAGTAGGTACAGATTTGGGTCTTCACAATTTGTTCAAAAATTTTGCCAAAAATTGGAACTATTGAGATTGGACGATAGCATTTAGGTAATAACCTATCCCCACTTTTTTGAACAATGGTACCAGTCTTGAGATTTTCAACTTTGTTGGAAAAACTCCCTGTCTCAAGCACATATTGATGCAATAAGTAATTGGTACAACAATAGACTCACACACACACTTCAAAACCTGGTTGGAAATGTCAAATATGTCTTTGCTCTTTGAATTTTTCATATTTTTTATAACTTTGTAAACGTCCGCACAAGAAACATCCCTCCATTTGAAATTGTTGTGTGGAGAAGGCAGGCGCTCCATGAAGTCCTTAGCTGTCAACTGAGGTCGCTCAATGCTGTCTCTTGCATCCTGGACTGATGAGAGGTAGTAGTTGTTGAACTCCTCTGGTGGAATCTCGATGCTTTGTGACTTGAAACCTCCATTCCTCACTTTGTTAACAAGGGTCCATGCAGCTTTTGACTTGTTGTCAGATTTTTCAATGTAGCCAGCATTATGATTGAGCTTTGCCTTATTCAGTTCATCCTTATAGATTTTTTTACTTTTTTCGTATGCCAATTGTGATTCATTTCTTTTATTTAGTAGGAAAATAGTTCTGAAAGCCATCATAGTATTCTTCAATTCAGCCAATTCTGTGGTGTACCAATTTGATTTTTTTCCAGTTTTCCGTGTCTTCTTACTTTCTTTTATAGGTATATTTGGGCATATTTCGTTGAATATTTTGTAGAAGACTTCAAAGAAATGATCAAAAGCAGATTGGGCCTCCTTTATACCCTCAAATATTTTCCTCCAATCCACCAACATCAATCTATTCTTCAACCTATCAAGCCTTTTTAGTGATACATTTCTTGCAAACTTTTTCAATGAAGGCACCTTATCATTCATTGAATTATTTGAAAATGTCAAGTGGATACCAGAGTGGTCTGAAAAATTGAAATTCAGTATTTTCAAATGAATGTCTTGTTTGTCGACTGTGGTGATGACATTATCCAGACATGCTTTCTCTCGTGTAGGCAACATATTCAAGTAATCCATGTTAAATTCGCTTAGGAGGTTTTTGAACTTCTGCACACTGGATTGTTCTGTTGCTACATCAAAATGAGCATTGTAGTCCCCGCCAATAAATATTTCTTTCTTAGGTAGAAAAGGAGATGCTCCAACTTTTCCATAAAAAGAATAGGGTCTCCTGATGGTGATCTGTATATGCTCACTAAGATCACTTTGTACTCCTTCAGGTGAACAGCTGCTGCTTCAAATGTAAGTTCCTCGCATATCCAAGCTAAGTCAATCTCTTCATAGTTTAAATTATGTTTCAAGTACACCGCTACTCCTCCTCTTGAGTGATCTTTTCTGCAGTAACTTGAAGACAGAAGACATGGACGTAGTTTATATCAATCACCTCATATCTCAAAGCATCATTCCGCTTCCAGTGCTCACTAAAACACATTACACTGAAATCGTGCTGATCAGCCAAGTGGGAAAGAATGTTCAATTTTCCTGAGATTCCTTGTAAATTCAAAAAAAGAACTCTTTGCTGGTAGTCAGCATTCTCATCCAGAGCTGCATTAGTTTGTAACGGGCTACTAGAATCTGGCTCTGATAGCGATGCATTATTACCTATCACTTCACGTCTAAAAAATGTTTCCCATGTAAAGGAATAGCCTGCTCAGAAACACAGTTCTTTTGTACTCCTGATGAAAAACTGTCTACAAAGTTTATTATCTTCTGTGAAATTATTTTTTCCCAATATAGTTAAGATGGAGCCCATGAGTTGTATGAAACCGTCTGCCTACATTACTCACATCCAGGAATTGACAATTATTGAAATATTTACACAGTTTAGCAATCTCCGTATTAACCCTCTTTACCTCTTGATTGATGCATGACCAATCTGCCAAGTCGTGACGATGGGGTACAGAACAAACAATGACTTTCGATTGTCGAAGTTCTTGTAGTTTTTTCCGCAAATTTATCAAAAAATCCTTCGTTTCATTCCTACCAACATCGTTTGTTCCACCCAGCAACACTACACAGTCGTCTGATCGAATATCAGCACAATTGTCTGGTCCTACATACTCAAATTTAGCTCCAGATTTGATGGTCGAAACAACTGAATAGTCACTAATCTTACTGATAATATTGTTCAAATTTCGTCCATGACTGTCTGCAAATAAATGGATTCTTCCAAAACTTCTTTTCCGTTGTTCGTGAGATTTAGTAGTGTTTTCAACCTTTTTTTCAGTCAAATGTATTCTAGGAATGTGTTTCACCCCTCTGTTCCCATTCAAAACATCACTGTTACTGTTCAATGAGTCATTATGTTCTGAATACTCATCCAAGCAGGAGAATCTATTGTTTGTCATTACAGGAGAGGAAAAATTTGATTTATTCAATTGTTGAGGTGACATTCCACTATATCTCATTGAATTATTTCTCTTTGAAGAAGTCGTTATCCATTGCTCATTTTTAGATTTTAAAATATCGAGTTCCGTCTGTATTTTATTTATTTTTTCTTCTTTTTTTAGACATACTTCACTCAAGTTGCTTTTCTGTTTACTGAGTTCATCATAAGCTTGCTTGAACTCTTTCATTTCTGATTGCATGAACTGAATAGTCTTACTTAGGTTATCTATTTCCTTTCTGAGCTCACCATTGGAAATATGTAGTTCACATTTTCCACAAAACCATTTTTCCTCACAGATTGATAGTCTTTGATACTCTATTTCATTAATAACAGTACATTCTATGTGGTACCAACTCTCACATATGTGCTCGCAAAAAACAGCAAGACAATCACCCGCAATTAAATTCATACACGTACCACACTTGGAATTCTTCAATCTTCGCTTCATTATCAATTTATAGTCTGTCTAACAGTTTTATAAAAGATGTAAAACTTGATGATAGTTTCAAAATGCTTGTTATATTGGTGATAGGATAGGAGCAACAGAAGAAAAAGGAAGCGCCAAGAGAGCGTTCATGGCATGGTTTAGATGAGGAAGCTCCTGAGATCACAGGTAATAATGGAAAGATTAGAATGGGAGGAAAACGGTGAATTTTCAAGAAAGCGAACTAAAAAAAAAAATTGTGATGATTATATTATGTATATGTAATTATCAAGGAGAAGTCGTCTTATTCTTCATTTTGTCAATATATCAGCAGCTGTAAGAAATCCTTCTCCGCAAAGATAAGCAACTTTATTTTTAAAAATTATCAGTTCTGATAACAAGACTCTTCCAATAACTCAATTTCAACTACTGTACTACTGATAGATATGAAGGGAAATACCAAGGGAAATTCCTCCCTGTTCAAACTCTGTTGTGTAGTTTTCGGTCAGGAGAACATACGTTTTTCTGACCGCCATTATTTGCTAGTCCATTTAGCGTTACCCAATGTGCACCATGGAGGCGAACTAGCGTTACACATAGTCAAGTTGAAAATCTGATTGATGGAACAATTTTGAGGTTAAAGAAGGTTAAAACTCAATTTCCAATTTTCACAGAAAAAAAAACATTTTCGAAATCATCTTTACCATTACAAATGTCCAAAATTACTTGAAATTAATTGAATGTCGCTACACGATGATAATTAGAGCCTATTGTACCATATTAAATATGATATCATGAAAAATATTTATGAATTCATAGAAATTACAAAATTGAATTTGTAACTGAATTACAAATTGATCACTTGATCTCTATTAAACTTCTCTATAACATGTAGCAGTGGGCTACAGCCTTTTGTAGTGTTCTTCCCTCCCCTATTCCTTTCTTCTAACTTTCCTTAATATTGTATTTTAATTTTATTGTTGTGTATGATTAGATTTTTTTGAAATTACAAATTGAAATTAGGAAATTCAACACAATAAAATGAAAATACAATATCAAGGGAAGTTGCGAGGAAGGAGAGAACACTAAAAAAGGCTGAACTGAGGAATTTTGCATTATAAAAAAGTTTAGTTTAGTTGTTTAACTCAGTCCATTCTTCGCCACAGTCTATTATTGGGACATTGTCAAATTATAGTGTTATACCCATATTATGGTGTCGTGGGGTAACTCGACCTCAAAAGGACTATCTAAATTAATTTTTGATACAAGAATGTAGTATATTTTATTTTGATTTTAGAATGTACATAGGAGAATGTTTATATTTTTTTTAGCTGGTAACTCCCATAAAGAAATCCCCAGAAGTACTTAATTTCTCAAAAAAGTATTCCTATTATCTTAATACTGTTATACGATTCTCAATATTGTCATATTGTCATTGAGAATTACTCAATTGACTCGAGATTTGTAAATATTACAAAATCTAAAAGCCACTGGAAGGCCTTTCTCAGCTTGAAATAAAATACAACAGATATAATTAATAAAATCAGGTTCATTCAGGCATTATCATTTTATATTGACTGTTTTATATTATAGTGTCAGTTTGTATTTGCATATTGGCATATATTATATGCAATATGGCATATATGCCAATATGCATGAGTACAAACTGACACTATAATATAAAAACAGTCAATATAAAAAGATGATGCCTGAATAAATCTGATTTTGTGATAATCCAAAAGCTCCAAATCAAACAGAATTCACTCTTTCATGTATAAGGGTTCTCACTATTTGTACTCATTCTCAACTAAATAGAGAAAACACTTGAATTCGTTTGATCCTTTTAATAAACGCATCGCAAATTCGCAAAATACACACACAGAACCAAGGGCTACGCATACACCCTGTTCGCCATTTCTTTCGCTAGTCTAAGGAGCGTTAACACAAAACGGTACATAAACACCAACAACATAAGTAATACCCTAGCGCAATCTATCATCAGGGCCTTATAAAATTGAGTCTCTAACACATGTTAATTAAAAACTATTATCGGGCTAAAATGAAATGTATGATATTTTCTCAGCTCTGTATTTTTACACTAAAAATGACCAATTTGATATGCAGTCATTAGTTTTCTTATAATTTTTATATAGAGAAATAATGAATTTGAATGAATTTTTGTGGTGAGAATTACTGATTGACTGGAAATTGAATTTGACAGGTTTTTACGGTGAGCTGTGCAACAAATGCATTGCCCTGCCAGGCTGCCAGCATGGCTATTGCAACAACAGCTTTGAGTGCATTTGTGAAGAAGGATGGGATGGATTGTTCTGCTCTGACCGTGAGTCACATTTTTGATATCATCAATCTAAATTTAATGTTCTAGTTGAAAGGTATCAACTTATATGCACAAAGGAAAACTGATTTTCTTCAAGGAGGAAGAAATAACGTTAATTCAATCATTTTCTAACATTATACTATACATTCTGTACGGTACATAGAATGAAAAAATGGCATTAGTGAAACATGTCCTGTCAGAATAATTCAAAAAGATACTCAGATTTATATTTGCATTTATATTAAAAGTAGCCCTAAAAAAAGACATTCTGTACATACTACACTTATGTGAGATGGATATACAAACCCCAAGATACTGGTAAGTTTTCTCATGGACAGAGCTTTCTGAACAATGAATAAATCAATAATTTAATAATAAAACAACTCACAAATTACAATGTTTTATTCTGATTTGTGGAAGATTTTTAAATTTTAACTCATATTTTTCAGCAATCTGCAGACTTGATTGTCATTCAACACGAGGATACTGTGAATGGCCTGGTGAATGCAGGTATAGCCTAAAATAGTTTATGATTTTAATTACGGTTATTCAAAAATATATAAATTCACTGAATAAACTGCGATTATTGATTCACTAATGAAAAGTTTGCTCTTCTAGCAGTCTTTATCTTATGGTAATTGAAGTTATGCAGTTATACAACTAGACCTTTTAGCTTGTAACATGCTACCATATATTAACGACCATTTAGACGTCACTTGGCTCTTGCAGCCATTCAAAAGAATCTTGGTATGTTACTTATACCCCTGGTTTTTCTTCTGCTGATGTTGTTCACAAGAGCTCTATGCTTGTGCGTGGGTAATGTGACTGATGATAATTTTATTTCATTTATTCATAGACAATAGATGCAATAAGTGATACAATAGAAGATAAGTGGACCTACACAGTTGTTGGTGGGTTTTGAGCCAGTGGATTCATGCTACCATAGCGATAATAATTCTCATATTGAATCTTATTATATTGGATGGCATTCAGTCAATCGATAAATATATAACCATAGAGAAACAATAGCATAAGTAGATATCCCATGGTATAGGGCGTTTATGTCGCAACTTTTACTGTTATCTCAAGCTGATAGTCCACGTAGTTCTTTCCCGTGAAGCTTTATGACATATATACACTGTTACCCGGTCAAAACAGTAAAAATCTACAATAATCGGCTTGAGATAACAGTGAAAGTTGCGACATAAACGCCCTATACCATGCGATATCTATTTATGCTATTGTTTCTCTATGATTTAACTCACTGATTTTTAAAATAATATCATAGTACCCTTTCGAAAACTATTAATATATTAACAAATACACTTTTTTATGTATTGAGAACTTTGAAATTTTTTATAACTTTTGAGAACTTTTAATATAAAATAACAAATAAAAACACAAATAAAAAAAACAGTTTCTTATGCTTGAAAATGGAGTTTAGCATCCGAAAATGGCTTTTCTTGAAAATGAAATTTTTTTATGTATTGAAACCATCACCATTAACAAATAAAAACACAAATTAAAAAAACAACCATTTTCGGATGCTAAACTCCATTTTCAAGCATAATAAGAAACTGTTTTTTTTTAATTTGTGTTTTTATTTGTTATTTTATATTAAAAGTTCTTAAAAGGGTACTATGGTATTATTTTACAAATGAAAAATTAAGTAGCCCTGAATATATATAGGTACGTTTTCAGAAAATTTAACTCACACTACCAAAGTAGCAAAATTATTTCTGATACTGTTGATGGTGAGATATTGTGATACCTATCCATAATAAAAACTCTAGGTTGTTGTCAAAATATCACTTTTTTATTTAAAAAAATCATAAACATGTTTCAACACCAATGAAACATTGGACTGGAGACTGAAGATGATACCATTGGTGTTGAAACATATTTGTGATTTTTTAAAATAAATGAGTGATTTTTTTGACAACAACCTAGAGTTTTCATAACAAAACTATGTTGCTATCTGTGCAATAACATAATAAACTACGATAGAGAGTAGTTAATGTTTGAGAATAGTGGTGGAATGAAACAAATGGTTGAATTTCAGATGCAGATTAGGCTGGGCCGGAGAGACTTGCAAGGAATGCCAGGTACTTCCCGGCTGTCAACATGGCTACTGCACCAAGCCACTTGAATGCAGATGCAACGAAGGATGGACCGGAATCTTGTGTCAAACCCGTAAGTGAAAAACAATTATAAATATTTCAAGTAATATTATTGGAATATTCCACTTGATGCTACTTGAACTAGGTACTCAAAAAAAAATTCTACAAATAGAGAAAGTCATGTGGAGGAGAAAAATTGTTAAAAAGAGATGAAAAATTTGGAATTATTGTTTTTTTTCTACAACCCATGCAAGTGAAAAATACAGCTATGTGAAGCACTATATCAGAAAAAATGTTCGGAAGTTTCTTAACAAGTCTGTATGAATTCACTGTATTATATATAGGCCTACAGTATTACAAGTGTGCAAAATGTTAAGTTTTTAGGCTCAGTAGTTTGGGCTGTGGTGTGATTTCAGTCTGTCGGGACTTGGCCTTTTATCTATATAATATATATTATATAAAAGCGAAATGACACTCACTCACTGTCTGACTGACTGACTCACTCACTCACTCACTCGCAGAACTAAAAATCTAACGGACCAAAAACGTTCAAATTTGGTAGGTATGTTCAGTTGGCCCTTTAGAGGCGCACTAAGAAATCTTTTGGCGATATTTTAACTCTAAGGGTGGTTTTTAAGGGTTTAAAGTTCGTCTTTTAGCATGTATATTCTTCTTATTCCAATATATTAAATTATAATTGAAATTTCCATACCATATGTTAATATAGAACTATAATCTAGAGAGAGTACCTCTTCGAAACAGTTGCTCTGGTAACTAAATTAAAAATTTTGTCAGGTTGGCATTAAGTTGAGTTGACTTTGTTAGGTTGGCACCAAGTTGAAGATTGAAATGCATTTATCCAGGACCTCCTAAATACCAATTTATCCAATACCTATTTAGGAGGTCCTGATTTATTGCGGAAGAATTGATTGGGTACTGCTACTTCAATCAGAGCTATTCCTGGGAATATTATATTAATAGCCGTCTGGCTCGCTTCGCTCGCCATATCCGTTTAGCCAGATGTTTGGTCTGGACCCCCGACTGGATCGTCCTAACATATGATAAAAATATGACATAACATTTCAAATTTGGTAGGTGTGTTCAGTTGGCCCTTTAGAGGCGCAATAAGAACGGATTTGGAAAAATTTCCAAAGATTCGCCCAAAATCTGCGTTTTTTAGCGTTTTCTCAGCTTTATCGAGAACAAATAAACAGAACATGTTCAAATTTACTACAGAAGCTCAGCTGGGGTGCAATAATGTTGTGTTAGAAGGAATTTGAAATAACGTCAAAGATACGCCCAAAATTTATTAGCGTTTTCTCAGCTTTTCTGCGTTTCCTCACCTTTTTCAATAATTGATGGAAATATATTTTTAAAAAATCAGTACACAGGTTTAGCTTAGGTGGAAGAATTTTGTTCGCCAAAGATACGCCGATATAGTAGTAACAGGTATGTTTTTCTAGATCAAATTGACACAATACTTTCAAATTCGGTACAGAGGTTCCGCTGAGGTGTACATGCAGGCGAGCGAAGCAAGCCCGCTGATCTCATTTTTGGACGATGCAGTCGGGGGTCTGGCTAGACGGATATGGAGAGCGAAGCGAGCCTGATGGCTAGTAGATATAGATTTATGTTTTGTTTTATAAATTATGTACCTTATATATTTTGTGATATGCTATACCGGTATCTGTTGTATATTATCATTTCGATATAATATAACTCAATAATTAGGTACAAAATTTTCCGAGATGAGATTTTAATATGATCGATGGTGTATTTTCGAGCCCTAAAGCTAAATAAACGGATCAGTGCCGTTCGCACAGTGAAAGCTCTAACTTTATTGAATCATTTGGTGGTTTAATCATAGAATGAATCGCATTATAGCAAATGAATAAACTTGACATTGATTAAGCTGAGATCCTATTTGAATTGGGACTGTGCAAACGGTTCTGATAAATTAGAGTAAGAGGTTTTGTCTATCAATATAAGTTCCCTTCTAGCTCAATTGAAAGCTTAGATTGTTTCTCTCATCAGTTCCTTTCTTCTCAAATGATTCTGTGAAATAGAGTTGGCTGGTTGACACTACAGAGACAATAATGTAAATACAGTTACTGTGTTGACACTACTACTGTTGACATGTTGTAATTCTATCAATTATAATTGAATAGCTTATATTATTACATGAGAAAAAGAGAAAAAAGAATCTTTTTTATTAAAAACCTTTCAAAAATTGTTATTTGTATATGTAGAGTGAAAAGTGATTTTTTTTCTCACTGAGGGAAAAGTTTGAAGCCCGAGGCGAAGCCTAGGGCAACAATTTTCCTGAGGGTGAAAAAACATTTTTCACTCGTGATATACACAACATTTTTCCTCCACCTACATTTTATAAAAACTGCAAATAAAATGATTTTTAAAAATGTACGTGACCAAACAATGTGTTACAACATAATCTAAAACGTAAACAGCTCGGCTGGCTTGTTATCACAGTTCTCCGCCGACAGCCCTGTACCGGTACGCTATCTGTCGGCAAAAGTTGTAACAACAATGGCTGCCACAACTACAACTATGATGAAGTTCCCGTTTCAAATTTGATTAGTTAATGAGGAATATTCGTTGGCTGATATTTTGAATAACATGGAATATAAAGAAATATTTATACATTTTTTAGTATAGTGATATGAAGTTTGTAATAATTTTAGCATACAAACATAAATTTCATATATTGATCGAATGTCTGGTTGAGGTACCTATTGAATTTAGTTGGCTCAATGACTCCTCATCTGAACTTAGACCTTCTAACCTTTTTCAAATGTACATTTTTAAAATAGAGATGCTTCCCATGTTATTTAAATGAAGTTACTTTTACGCTCTAGGGAGATTTCCTGTTTTTTCCTCCCGAGAGCGAAAATGTGACACTTTAGTATTACGTTCCAAGGAGTAAAGTAAGCACTTTAGACAGGAGTTGGAGGAAAATTTTTTTTTGTCTTTATACATTAATGCTACATTTATTACAATTTTTTTCCAAAAAACGTGACATTTTTTCCAAAAAACGTGACACTTTTTCCAAAAAACGTGACATTTTTTCCAAAAAACGTGACATTTTTTCCAAAAACGTGACATTTTTTCCAAAAATGTGACATTTCTTGATCAAGCTTTTTGAAATTAAATTTAAATTGGAATACTGTTTTTATTCACAGCTATCTGTGCAGAAAACTGTCACAAAGAACATGGTTACTGTAGGAAACCAGGTGAATGTAGGTGAGTATGCACTAGATTTTTTTTTCAATATTCCATAGGCACTTTGAAACAACAGAGTATGGTACAGACTTGTAACTTATATGTATTAGTGAAACACTTTCCCACATACAAGTATAAAACGTGTACATGCAGTACCGGTAATGAAACAGTGTTGTTCGCGGACTAAAATGAAATTACTCTGTTTAGAGAGTAATTTATCTATGTAGAGAACTACATAGATAACGTAAATATTTTCATAATTTGTAAATTAGGTCTTTATATTTTTATTGGAAAATATTTTATTCAGAGAAATACGTTGACAAAAGGAAGAAGGCTACAGTATGATTTGTTTCCATAGGCTACCTGTGAAAGACAAACCTGATTACAAAAAAACAATCATACATTTTTGGAGGAACTACTTTAATTCATTCTCTTTTATTTGAGAAGTCAAATTACATAGTATGGATGCATGACGTGATGGACTATGTAATGATGGAATTGACGTTAGTTTACTGATTTAGTTGCTGAGAAAGTGGATCCCAAAAAATTGAGAGTTCAGCCTAATTAAATAACACCAGAAAAGAGCATCAAATTACCTATACTCAATACAAACTAAGTGACACCAAAACGCCATTAAACTGTGCAAACGTGAGAAGAAGAGCACTTTCATATAATATATGTCATGCCCTCTTGCACACTTTATTGGCACTTTTGAAAACAATGATTTGTTTTCAATGAGCACACATTGTTTCAAGGTTGAGTAGTGGAAAAGACTTGAGTCTTAACACCTCCCAGTAAAGAATACAGCATTTTCATTCAATTTCATTTCATTGTCTAGTCGTACAGTAATTTCAAAATGATATGATTTCTGAAACATTTTTCTTTAATTACTATGGATGCTGATGTATTTGATGAACTTCTTCTGTGGTAGGCAATATTCCATTTTTTTATTTAAAGGTTTGTTGATTCACAAATGAAATCACTTCAGCATTTTCAAGCCAAACCATTCAATGCACTCTGTGGTAGGCAATATTTCATTTGTTTTATTCAAAGGTTTATTGTTTTGCAATGAAAAACACTTCATAATTTTCATACCAAACCAGAATGATGAGTAACCTTAATGAGTGTATGAGAAAAATACATTTTCAATATAATGTATACAGAGTGTCCCACAAAAGGTGTAACAACCGAAAACCATAAATTCTAAATAAAATTTGCAACAAAAAGTTTTCAGTGAAATTTTATTATATCGACCTTTGTTTTCGAGATATATCGATTTCTTGATATTTTTGAAAAACGTCAATTACTAGAAAACCATCAATCAAAAAATAATTATAAGGATATGGTTAGAAAGAGGAGAAAATTTCCAATAAGATTTATCACATTTGTTCCTTTGTTTGACGTTTTTGAACTTTCTATGAGCGCTCAAGGTTAAAAAAAGTGCATTTGTCGATTTCAAAGCCAAATTCTAAACTGTTTGTACGCTCATAAAAAGTTCAAAAACGCCAAACAAAGTAACTAATTATATGAATCTTATAGGAAATTTCTTCCTCTTTCTAACTATATCCTCAGAATTAGTTTTTAATTGATGGTTTTCTTGTAATTGACGTTTCTCAAAAATATCGAAAAGTTAACATATCTCAAAAACTGAGGTCGATATTGGAAAATTTCACTGAACATTTTTTGTTGCAAATCTCATGTCAAATCTATGGTTGTCTTCGGCTGTTACACCTTTCGTGGGACATTCGCTGTATATTTAATGAACTTTGTGGTGGAGAATATTTCATTTGTTTTATTTAAAGGTTTATTGATTTGCAATAAAATCACTTCAGCATCTTCATGTCAAACGAGAATGATAAGTGGCCTACATGAGTGTATCAGAAAAATATAATATTCTTCCAGTACAGTATTGAGATATAACCTACTCTATTTCGATGAATATCAAAGGAATATTTACTTACATAATATTTGGACACTTTTAGTCAAAATTAGGAAATTGAAGAAGTTTTGGGCAATAGCCTGTTTTTTTTTCTTTTCCGACTATTGTATTGTTTGCTATAATAAATGAATGAATGAATGAATATGATGAATATGAATGTTTTGACAGATGTAAGGTTGGATGGTGGGGTGACAACTGTGACCAGTGCTATCCATACCCAGGGTGTGTGAACGGATCCTGCAGAAGGCCTTGGGAATGTAACTGCAAAGCTGGATGGGGCGGCATGCTTTGTGATCAAGGTCAATATCACTTTTAATACATTTTCAATAACTTTTTTATCCATCATAATAACTTTCTATCAATTATAAGGAATTAAATATAAAGTGATTCACTATTCACTATTTTATAGCAAGCTTGTATAGAGTTTTTCAAAAGTACATTTTTGAGAAAATTTGTTATCAATAAGTGTATCTTAAAATCAATTTACATAGCGAAGTCTATTTTTGGTCTCAAGCTGTATAAGTCTCATTGCAACTGAAACATTCCATTCCTAAATACAGGACAACCTACTGAATCAGATAGTCCTGAGTTATATAAAATTAACCTATATCTCTCAGGCGGGATTCTATTGAACCTTCAAATTAGTGGTTTTTCATAACCACAATTGGCATCATACCCCCAAGAATATGGATTATCACACATGACGTCACAACGTGGGACAATGACTACACCCCTGATAACCCCTACTCTAGATATCACACAAGGCAATAATCACAAAATTAAGCCCAGAGGGATTCTGAATTATACATTCAAATTGTGTCAATCAAGAGATATTGTTCATTAAAAACTTGAATTCATCAAAATCGATTTTTTTCTAAAACTTGACTATTGAAATATAAACAATAATACTATTCTAAAGGTGCGTACAGATATACGCGCCGCGAACATGAGCAATTCACTTTTAATCAGCTGATGCCAAGCTTTTTATATCTGTATCTTACCGTTTCTGTAAAAATACAGATATAGTCAGCTGATCATGTTCGCGGCGCGTATATGTGTACGCACCTTTAGACTTGTTACTAACAGAGATTATAGGATGTTCTCTACTCTCTGGATACAACTCATTAGTATTATTCATGTATTCTGTATCCAATCGCAATTATTTTTGTGGGCAATTTGATTTGCAGAGTTGACTCACTGCGAGAACAATCCTGGACTTTGTGAGAACGGAGCAACTTGTGTCAGCCTGAGTGACGAGGATGGCAGCTACAGGTGTCTTTGTCCCGATGGCTTCACTGGACGTAATTGCGAAGTTGACAAGAAGGTGAGACAATCATTTTTCAATAAAATTAATTAATAGACCCAGTAAATTACATACCGGGTAATAGACAATTTGAAGTGGAAAGGGATCTAGGATTCTATAAGTTGAAACTATAACAGAAATATTGATTTTAGATTGAACAATAAATAAACATGAAATGGATATTTCATAAATCTTGTTAGTTGAAAACTTTGGTCTTCCAATATAACTTAGTCATCATTTTCCGTTAATGGATCAACATTTATCCAAAAAATGAATCTCTGTAGAATTTGCCGATAGCTTCCAATGGAACGATTTCTTGAGAACCACTTTGAATGAGTGAGTCATTCCAGAGCCCACCCAAAATTTTCACCAATTATTGTAAAAGAAGATATCATCTTTATAACTGTAAAATACTCTTGTTATCCTTAATTTATCCTTGATTTATCTATATTCTACAATATTAATCAATGTTAAGTATAAAACATTATAGATAATGGAAAACCTGGTTATGATTAAAGAAGTCTTAAATGAAATCTAGCATTGAATTCTAAGCAAATTATCTTATTTAAAAGTTTGAGAACATATTTTCATTTTTCCCAACTGGCATATGTTTAATCATCATAGGCGTAATGATACCTTACCGGTTTACTGTTATTACACTAATTTTTAACGTTGTCATAGAATACAAAAATAACGCTGAGCCGCCTTCACTTCAAACACTTGTTTGTAGGCAAGAAATGAAAATAAAAATCCAAGTACCCTTTTTAAATATATTGTAGTCTATATTGGGTTTTGAGATTTAGTTTCCTGGTGTACTAATACCAGAGACAAGCAATATAGATATTATATTAGGAATTAAATCCTAATATAATATCCAAAATATTTAGATATTTATTTTATAAATTATATATAAATATTATAAGGATATTTTGAGTATTCTTTCCAAAGAATGGACATTGATTAGTTCAAATCTCTCAAAAATAGATGGCCTCTGTCAAATCCGACATAATATAATATATTATTATAATACTTACGCTTATCCTTTCTCTATGCTAATAATGTGATAAAAACACTTCACGTATGGGCTACTTTTGTACAAATTAATAAAAACAATATGAAAACTTGTAGTACCCTTTATTATTGAAAACTTTGAAATATTACAACGACTAGTTTCGACCATAAGTTATGAAAATGGCCTAAAAGGTCGAAACTAATATTTTAAAGTTTTCAATAATAAAGGGTACTACAAGCTTTCATATTGTTTTTATTAATTAATACTGTGATAACTGAAAAGGCCTGATTTTATAAAGAACTAGGTTTAAGAATTAGGTATTAGATTCTAAACCATCAACAACATATATTATTACAAAACCAATTTGAAATAATCTTACTAGATCCAACTGCCTCTCAAACCTTTAGTTTCGTTTATGGTAAAATCAAGTCTAAAAATGCTTGTAAGCATATAACATTTCAAAAATGTTTTGGGGAGGACCCCCGCACCCCCTAATGAGACGGATGATATTGAAAGATGAGTGGACCTACAGTTTTAGGTGGGTTCCGAATCACCGGGAAGTGATTTTTCAAGTCATGAATGAGAGGAGTTGATTCAGCCTTCCTTTGGAGGGGATGGGATACCCCCCCCCCCAGAAACTAAGCACACCCAAAGGTTGTGATAAGTCGGTGGTTTTGGTATGTTATCTATCAAAGAACACTGAATAATAAATAATAACTGTTTAGCTTAGTGTTTGGTGTGCTAATTATTGATCTATTCTGTTTGCAGGTTGAATACATGAACATCACCATGATGATGCCTCCTCCTCCTCCTCCCTCTACAACGCCAACCCCCACCCCTACACCCTCCTCCTCACCATCAACATTGAACACAATGTCAAGTACTTCTACAGTGGCGCCGCCCGAGTCACAAACAAAAAACTCAACTTCAGTCGAAAACGTTTCTGTCAACGAAACGGCCTAGCTGCATCCCAAATGATCCACCCTTTTCGAGAGAGCCACAATTTGTTGGAAAAAATAATTAATTATTTTGAAAAGAAATATTTATTTCTAGTGCTCACCAATCATTGAATCAGTTCTGAATTGAATTATGTTTGATAATGATACGGTACGAAAAAAATCTTGTCATGAGACAGTAAAAAATGAACACGAATTTTTAAAGCAGGCTCTACTGCTTTCACTCACATCACTTCATTGAGAATTCAATGTAATATAAGACCTTTTTAGGGCTACCGTACTGATTATTAAAATTATTATCAGGTACCGTTTATTATATTAGAATATTTTATTAAAATAAAAGGTACTTGATAATAATTTTTATTGTGATAAAATAATAACTCATCTACCGTATTCATTTTGAGCATTGAAGACATGACTGACGTGGCTGGAAAATAAATAAATAATATGTCAAGATGTATCCAATGATGCCAATTGTATCTCTGAATTTGTTTGGACAAATTGTTGTTGAAGTTAGAGCCAAAGATCGTTCATAAAGGAGTGAAGATTAATGGAAAAGTGGTTTCAAAAGTCCAGTGGGTTGGAAACCCCATTTTGATATTATTTATTGTTCATTCATATCATTTGAGCTTTTATCACCTTCATGACATTTATTTTCATTGGTTGATTGATATTTATTCATTTAAGGTATTAATTTATTTATTTGTTTGAATGTATTTTATTCTCTTATTTATTTGTTTCTCAATTATTTATTGTGTGTGATATTGTATGACTGAATTAAAAAAAATCGTTGACTCAAGTTCTCACTTACCTTGGTGTTTTCAATTATCTTGGAATTTTTAATATTTATAGTTGTATAAATATTTTAGGTCTATAAGTGAATGTGCAGTATCTTCCAGTTCATTGTGACAGTCTAGTATGCATGGTTAATTTAAAATTCACTTTTAAAAATAGAGTTTCAGATAAAATGATGATATATTAATATAAAGAATGATTATGAATCATTTTATTATTTCTTAATAGAAAAAAAAATTAATTTAGGTCATCATACACTAATGTATCACGTATATCATCGAATAACGGAAGATAGATCCTTACATTTTTTCTAGGCTTTCTATATCCATGTTTATGTTTCCTCATATTGCATTTTTTGGGAAATAAAAAACGGCACAGACGTTTTGTATTGGACTGATTTTTTTGTGCTATGCAATGAATTATCGTCTTAATACTGCGATGAGTATCGAATACGACAAAACCATACAGGCTTAATCAAATAAAAAATTTATTGTCTCTCTTGGTGACCTCTACAGTTAGTTTACTCTACCTAAGCACCATTGTGTAATACAGTAGTAGAATATAGATTGATAAAACGCAATAAAATAGAGCATATAGAGAGGTCCACGTTATAATGACAGTATTTGATCAACTTTGGTTTTGCTATCCTTGTCTATCATTCGACAAAACCGGTGGTACTATCCTTTTCTAGGTCCACAACGATGCCAATTATGTTTTTGATAGTGTAGAAGTATAATTAATTAATGCAGAGAATCGGCATCGCTATTATCCTATCTTTATCCACTGCCATTATAACGTGGACCCCACTATAGTAGGTAATAATAATAATATCGAGTGACCTGGCTGGTTCAGGTCTGGTATCAGAGTTTTCAGGTCGCAACTGATCAATTTCAGGGCCTCTGACATTAGTAGGTACTAACTACTAATAGTTGTGTGTCCATAATAGCATTAAAATTTTCTTTCACTAATAGAATGGAGAATCTGAGAGAAGTAGAATCTTGAATAGAGACTCATTGAAAAAAGTAGTTTCTGCATTGGCTGCTAGATACCGATAGCGTGAGCTTACAGCACAGGCACAGTCGATAAGATAAAATACGATAAGATATTAATGTTCTGTGCTTGTAAAGATTCTTCCACTGCTAGACCATTGTCTTATTTTCCTTAACTTTGAATTACAGTTTTACTATTACTATTTTAGTGAAGTTTTACAGAATTAATATTCTACTGCGATATTCATGGTTCTTCAAAAAAAAAAAAAAAAAAAATGATATCTTCACCTGCAATTAGAATTTGGCTTATTCGACGCAGTAAAAGATTCCCTAGAAGGTTTATCCCTCACTCAGACTTTGTGGAAGAATTTATAGCAAGAATGATACTGAAAACAGTGAAAGTTAAGTATAGAAAAAAGATATATTTGTGGGTTTCTAGATAAGTGTGTTTGAAGATAAGATTATAATTAACTGAGAACCATGCGATTTGTTTTTTTTTATCGTGAACGTAGTCACAAAATTATTTATCTAAAATATAATCAAAAACTTTTAAATCAACTTTTTCAAAGGTTTTCTATTTCTATCACCGGTAAAATATGCTTTACAATAATGATTTAAAACACCTGAAAGAAATATAGTAGGGCTAATATTATGGAGTATGATTATTTCTGTGACAACCAGGGGTGACACCCCCCAATCTAAATTTAGATTTCAAATTTAAATTCAAACCTAGAAAAATCAGCTTCTAACAACCCCCCCTGCAACTATACAAAAATTTTCGTCAGTGGTCACTGCTTTGGGACCCCCAAGATTTTATTTGACCCCCCTCCTTCACCCAAGAATTTCAAGGACGCAGCTGTTGGCACTCTGGTGACAACATAAGGATTGTAATTGTACGATAAAAACTATGTATTGCATGATATCACTTCTCTCTAATCTTTCACGGTTTTTTCAATAATTTTTGCAACAAATTCTTTCAATTAGTGATCCATAACCTTCTATGATGTTTGTTCTGAGTTTTTCAAGGTTGAGCTGCAGGAATAACGTGTAAAATACTGTGTAATAAATCAAATTCATAAGTCTTGTGGTAGAATAATATTATTTCAGTTTTTTCTTATACTTGACATTGCTACTTGAGTTGTTTGCACGGCTGGGATTGAATTTCACTGTTCTATCAGATAGTATGAAGATCATCATGAAGGATATTGTCATCATCCAACATTGAACGGAAAATGGAATTTTTCGAATTTCACTTCTGAAAAAGTCTCTCCCAGTACCGCTACTACCATAATCTCGTTTAAAAACAATAATAGAAAAGCGGTGTTTGATTTATAGAATATTGAACTCATTACAATGATGGTTGACCAATCCGTCTTAGATTCATAAGAACGGGAGAGAATGATTCTAAATTAACCGATTCAATTTCTGATTTGCCATATGCAGAGTTCAGTGATGCTCTCACATGGGAAAAACACAAGCACTAGCCTCATTGACAACTAATTAAGACCAGTGAGCATTCACTATCTGAAGACTTCAAAGGAATATGGTAGTCTATTTGAAATAAAAACATAGCCAAGTTTGCCTGATTATAAAATTCAATGCAAAAATTAGCACAGCACTCTAATTTGTGCACTTTTGAGGAACCGATTTAGAGAAAAATTTAGAGCTTTTTTGTCAGTCTCCCTTTAGGGAAAATAGCTCATGTTTCAAGTCTGAACTCTACAAGTAGCACACTAAATTACGTAACGCAAAAAAAGGGCATTCCAAAAACACTCTCTTATCCTAAAAGGGTGGGAAGTGTCCATGTAACGTGGAGTAACGCATTTGAACATCCTCCTTAGATGACTATTAGAATCATTCTCTTTTTCACATGGAAAAAATATCCGAAGTATCTAATTTTTTTCCTCGTCAATCAAAAAGGGATCCTTCCCGTTACATACTACATCTACACTTCTCAAGTGTTTTACCCACTCTCAGAAAATGTCTTGTGAAATTCAAAGGTAGAGTAGCTCGCTGTGGTGAAGTATTATTTGAAAGAGGAGAGAAACTTACAATTCTAAAGGTGCGTACTGATTTAGGCGCCGCGAAGATGAGCAATTCACTTTTAATCAGTTGATGCCAAGCTTTTTATATCTGTATCTTACCGTTTCTGTAAAAATACAGATATAGTCAGCTGATTAAAATTGAATTGCTCATGTTCGCGGCGCGTATATCTGTACGCACCTTAAGATAAAATTTTATATATGCCAATATCAAATATTATTTCAATAATATTCAAATAATATTTCATACTTGTCATTATCCAAAGATGCGTATATACTTATGTATCACAAACACGCGTATTTCATTTCTTATCAGCTAATGCTATGCTAATACTCGCTGTTTTTGTAGAAATAAATATATAAGAAGCTAGTGAAAAGTGTTCGTGGCTCATAAGTCTGTACGCACCTCAACAAACAACATTGAAGTGGAATAAGAGCTATAAAAACGTTTACCCTCTCCTGTAGTTTGTTTGTACTGTATGTGGAGATGTACCATACTGTGTTTCTCCTGCAGCAGTACACCTGTTGATAGGGGCAGTGTTTCCAAACAGTGCTGCTACCAGCGGACTTTCAGCGAACTAACTTGAAGTTAGGCGGGAAGCCTGACAGCTGATAGGAGTGATGGCCTTCTTTTCAGCAGGTCTCTCTCCCCCTCTCGGCACCGGTTGCCCCGGTCTCTTCTGTTTGTTCTACCGGCGTTGCCTGCTGTTCGCAGAGCTCACGATTCGAATACGTCAGTTCGATTTACCGTCGGCTGAAGCGCGGTTCGGAAATCTGTCCATCAGACTGTGTGTCTCGGTAACACACGTGACTAGCGCGCCTTCCAAAGTGTTTTGCAACTTTTCCATTTTCTCCAACCAATTTTTAACGCTTTTCGTCGCTCAGACCCTGTCCCGTCAATCCAAGTAGCTAACGTAGATATCAACGTTTATTTTAACATTATCAACGTGCTTTTAGCGTTCTACAACGTGTTTTATAACTTTTCCAAATTGTCCATCGTGTTTTTCAACGTTAATCATCAATGACATCGGCTGTCATTACAGTATGGTTTGTGTGTTAGCATATCACATCATATCTAATAAATAAAACCACTCCAAGTAAAATTGAGCTTGTAGTAGAATAATGTGGTAAAGTGATCGGGTTCACATCAAATGCCTTTGAAAGTTTGTGATGTTTTCAAATTGAGTGCATCGTCCATATTGAATAAATTGAAGTGTTTGAAGTGTGTGATAATCAACCAGAAGAATCAAAGCAAGTGAATTTAGTAAGATTTATATTACTTGTAATCAACAGTTTGTTTCAACGTGTTCTTAACGTTTTTCTACAATTCTTCAACTATTTTTGGATTACCTCTTTCTCTTGCGTGGGCGGAATTGCTTATAAGGTAAATTAACTGCTCTATTATTGATATAACTTTATTGCATGTCTATTCGATTGTTGATATATTTTATTCTTCAACCAATGAAATTGAAGATGTGAAAAATCAAGTAATATGCAAAGTGTAAATTCAATACTGTACTAGAAGTGAAAGTCTGCTAATTGTTTGGAGTGAGCTAAATGTTTGATTTTGTGCTAATTGTTTCGACTGAGACTTAAAATCCTCTTTTACTGCAGTTTTGATCTATGAATTATTAGTCTACTTTGAAGAATAAAGAAAATGGTTTTGAGGAATTGCTAATGATAACATAGCAATAATATAATATGTTTGATCACATGTAAAGGTGCGAACAGATTTACGCGCCGCGAACATGAGAAATTCACATTTAATCAGCTGATGCCAAGCTTTTTATATCTGTATCTTACCGTTTCTGTAGAAATATAGATATAATCAGCTGATTAAAAGTGAATTGCTCATGTTCGCGGCGCGTATATCTGTACGCACCTTAAGACAGACCCTGTCGCCGCACAGATTGAGAAGAGCGGCGTGTTATCGGTTCTCTGGTTGGAACGGTGTCTGCTTGAAGCCTCAATTCAATTCAATTCAAAAATTTATTTATTTCATAAGTCGTACAAGCAATTACAGTGGTAGCCTACATCATAAAATAAGAATACACTTAACAATAAAAATAAGACAATGTCAGCACCACAGAAATGACAGCGATATATAAATATATATTAAGAAATATTTACTCTCGCAGAGGCATTACTGCCTGTGTGCGAGAATGAGTCTAAGGTAGGAATAGGCAGGCATATATATATATATGTATGTTTGCTAACAGTCAATTATGCTGCAAAATCACCTCCTGGTGATTTGGAACCCATTTTAAACCTTTCATTGCCAGCCCAAACCCCTAGTATTAGGATATGGGCATCATCCACAGCCAAGAAATTTGAATTTTTAGAATATTGAGATGAATCCTTGGTTGTTTTGAAATGAGGAATTGTCTTTAACTACAAGTTGAGATAAATACTGTATATATTTGTATGGAATGTGGAATAAATATGAAATTATGAATACTGAATATTGTAGATGGATGAATTCAGTCGGAAGGTTCGGTACGGTATCAAAGAAAGGTTTCCACTGAAAAGAATGTCATCTCCTGGATTCAAGAATATTAGTTTTTAAGTTATCAAAAAGCAGAGAAAACTTATACAGTTGAGTTGCCGCTGATATGTTTGTCATCATTTTACAAATTTCGTAGCAATAGATAAATACATTTGAGAACTGCAGACGTTGTTGGAAATACTCGAGCAGGAATCATGGCTCTCTAAATTGTGACGGTAGTTTGGAGGAGAAGGATTGGTTTTACTGTAAGTTCACTTGAATCAATGACTTGTCTGTGGAAATCTCATAATCTTGATTTTAAGATTGTTTATTCTATGCCAAAAGTAAATCAGAGCCAACTTTGACCCAGCTTTGCTTGTCTTAGAGAGAGAATATTTTGATTTGGTGCTCAACCAATTGTCAAAATAATGTGTTATTATGTTATTTATGTGCTTATAAATAATACTTTATTGTTTTCTCGTGGAAAGAACAATGAATATAGTTGATCATTATATATACTGCCATTGAAGGAATGGATTTAATCCAGATTCCGAAATATCGAAAGTCATACTATCTATCTATAATATAATAAAGGAGGAAATCGGCTTATGCACGTACGGGATTTTAAATTCACGAATGACGCACTATCACGCTTGAACTACTGGCCTGATTAACTTGAAATTTTACATGAAAATTATTTATTTACGGAGGATGGTTATAAGCATATTCTAAATTCTTCAAGATTTTAGTTGGTCGAGTTTTTAATTAAACCCATGCGCAGCACGGGTTACCTGCTAGTATTCAATATAAGAAACTTATAAACCAAGCAACTCTGTACCGCGAGTATCATTATCGTCTGACCATGATGTATCAGTCATTCTGATCATTAAATACCTGTACCTGGGACCTGGGGCAAATTGTGTCTGAAGGACGTACTATCCTTGAACCTGACCGCAGTAACAATTGTAAATTCAGTCTTTGAATGGGATATTATGTTATGTGTGTGTTTGTGTGCTGTCTTGTGTGACCAAGACGGAGAGAATGACGAGCAAACAGATAAAAGGAGTATGGCAGTGAGTTGAAGAGTGAAAGTGATGAAGAATTGGAAGAAGCTATTTGTGGCTGAATTGCGCCAGGTCGTGATTGAGTGTTATTTCGACCTATCAGGAATCATTTAATTCTTACAACATCAATCAGGTACATCTCTCTAGAATTTTACCCAGGTTTTCATCATAGGTTTTATATTGTTTATGGTTTTAAATTATATTTATATTAATTATGGTTTTTATTGTAATGATTTTATATCGTAGCCCAATAATTTGATATAGATTTTGTTGAACTAAGTAATGATGATTGGTTCTTTTCATATTAGTTGTATTTTTAAGTTAGTGTGAACTGATACATGCCGTAAAAGACTTCCTGGTTTGTATGGGGTTTTGCAGGCCTATTATGTTTGGCAGAAGAGAAAAATTAATATATATAAAAAAGAGATGGAACAACATAAAAATTGTAATATTAACAGTAATAAGATAGAAGTATATCATATTGAGTTTTTTATAAATAGTTATCACATTGATTTTGCTTGAATTTTTTTCAAATAATTAGTACCCTTCTACTTTTCAAGTTATACCTTTCAAAGGCACAACCCGTTTCGGATATTCATGCCATTTCCCAAGTGTGTCAGATGTATTCTTTTAAAAGAAAATCTGAGAGAGCTCTATAAAAATAAATCAAAGATAGATTATCATTTCATTATATCGTTTAATATCATAGTGCGAATCGCAGTCGTGTTCACAAAGCATTACTTGAATTTCTTATTCAACGCTCATCATTGAATTCACGATCATCAACACTGTTATTCCATCATTATCGCATACCATGTTAATAGAACTGATTTGAAAATGATATTACTCTTGGAATTCTGGAAAAATCAGTTCGAGTTATTGCATATTCCAAGTAAACCCGACTCTGTACCTTGAAACAATGAGACGAGATATTATGATATTATGGTATCTTCACATAATTAACTAAGGAAGATTATATCTTTTCTCCAATACTTCTTTCTTTGCTCCATCTTCCCCCAACTTCTGTTTCTTCTTCTTCTTATCCTTCTCCTTATCCACCTCATCATCCATCTCCTCCACCTTCTCCTCCAGCTCCTCCTCCATCTCATCCTCCCCCTCCTCCTCCGACTCCTCCTCATCCTTCTCTACCTCCTCCACCTCATCCTCCAACTCCTCCTCATCATCCTCCTCCTCATTCTCCACCTCATCAACCTCCTCCTCATTCTCCACCTCATCAACCTCCTCCTCTTCCTTCTTCTTCTTCTTCTTCTTCTTCTTCTCTTCTTCTTCTTCTTCTTCTTCTTTTTCTTCTTCTTCTTCTTCTTCTTCTTCACACGTACACTCCTTCTCATTCGACGATCTCCTCCCCTCTCTTCCTCTACCCACCTTTCTCCTCCCCCTTATTATTTTTGCTCTCCTCCACCTCCACGTCGGTATGTTCGTGGAATGCAAAGAAATTGTTGCAGTTGGAGAGCAATGTCGAGCAAACAATCCACTACTACATCCTAATTATGCTGGAAATTAAATAATTACAGAGAAAAGAGCACTGATGGCTTGTTTTCTATCCATTGTGGAGGAGTGCCCCAAGGGCCGGACACAACAATATTGTTCTCTAAAAATATGCCATTCACGTTGCAATTCTCTGCATCGCGAAAAGACAAGATGTTTTTCAAATGACTGCATTTTTATAGCCAAGTTGATCATTTGTTGAATCGTTCCAAGTTTGAAAAACGATACATGATACATTCCAGATGATACAATAGAGCAAAGATCTCGTTGAATTGTTTCATTCAAATTATTAAAATTAGTTTACTCTTAAATTATATTATCTAGTTTACCTTATTATTATTATCTAATTATCTTATAAATTATTTAATTATACCATGTATTATTATTTGTCTCTGATGATACCGAGTGGTCTGTTTTTAGCCTATAATTCAAGATGATGGAAAATGCCAACTGATTCATCCAAATCCATATAAATTGTTATCAACTAGTTGCTAATATTACCATTAATCGATTGCTGACAACTGTAAATATTCGCAGTGGTTCGCAGTCTTCAGGGTATTTGGATCTTCGTATATTGATTATTACGCATTTCAATAAATGAAATATATTTTCAATTTCAATCTGTAAGTAATTTTTAAAACTATAGTATTTTATTTCCGCTAAATTCAAAAGAGAAATGATTGATAACAATTTGAGTACCTACAAAAAATCAATTGAATAAAATTAATAAGTGAAATCTCAAATCTTGCTATCAACTACTATTGGCCCTTCCAATCCACCTCTAATTTACTGATTTAGGGCTAAATCTCACCCAAACAAAAATCAATGACGATATGCATTCTATCGACACTATAAGCAACAGAAGAATGCAGAACATATTATGTGAACTTGAGTATGCGGTTATTCATTTAGATAATTCAATTGTATAAAGATTTTTCTATGTTAGATATGTTTACTCATCATTAATAGTATAGAAATAGAATGACAAGCCCACTAGTAGCTGATTCTGTAACTAATTCTCAACAAATCAATAACAGACTATGGTCTGAAGCCTTATAACCGTAGGTGCCGTCATTTGAACCTTAGTAACTACAACTAAAGTTTATCAAGTACTTATTTTCACAACTCATAATTTACTTTTTGTGGACTTATAAATCTAGTTGTATGAAACGTTCTCTAATCGTTGTAATCAGTATCTAAGTATACAAAAAGCGTGTTAGCTTTCCACGCTATAAAATGGGGTCTCCTAAAGTGCAAACGCTTTCCACAAATTTTCCAAGAAAATTCGTTCTGGCGGAAAAAATCACTCCGAAGTGTGTATTTAGCGTCCAACAATGGGACAACCAACAATACAAGGTTTTCCCTTTTATTTGGGACCTTCAATTGGTGATAGTTTGTGAACGCTTTTTGATCGCCGATTATATTGTGTGACCTCGTTTAATTGCGCCTCCGCTTCTCTACGTTTTCCATCATGTACCAATATAATGACACATTCTACTTTTTTAGTTTATTTTCCCATCTTTTGTTATCGCCCATTGATTATACAGTGGCTACAGATTATATTCAATTTCAACAGCAATACTTTTGAAACTGTTTTAAAAATTGAGAGAGATTTCCAGATGCTATTTGAAAAACCTTCTTTCAAGATATCGAAGTGTAGTTCCATTTGTTATCTCTCAACATTTGATTTCTTCAGCTCATGAAAACCTCTTGATTACTAACAATAGCCTGATTTATCACTTTGGAAAATGATAGATAAGGTTATTGAAGTTATGAAGAATGGTTTCAAATGCAAATGACTAATAATGAAAGAGTTCAAATGATAGCGTTAATGGTTGGAATCATTCGATCGCACTCATAATCTATTGATCAGATGATTTGAGATCCATGAGCCTGCAGTTCCCTTAGGAATGGTGGCCACTTGTAGAATTGACTCTTCTAAATATTAATTCATAGATTTAAAAAATCGCTTCCACTTGGCTCGGAGCTCACCTAAAGCTGTAGGTCTGCTCATCTCTCGTCATTATCCGTCTTCATTAGTCACACTCTCACACACACGCTTAAAGTGCTCATGTGAAGATAAAAAAGGGATTCAATAATGGATTGTTGTCAATCAAAATCTAATAGAATGCT
Organism: Nilaparvata lugens; assembly: GCF_014356525.2. NCBI lineage: Eukaryota > Metazoa > Arthropoda > Insecta > Hemiptera > Delphacidae > Nilaparvata > Nilaparvata lugens. Next base: position 16,915,697 of record NC_052514.1, read on the forward strand.
CAATGTAACAGAGCTGTGGTGCTACTTTTCGCTTTAAATAATGCATGATGACCAGTAGTACGGTAGTAGATAGAGACCATGGCTCTCAAGTTGATTCGCAGTCTACAATGTTTTGAAGCCGAGAATATTGAGTGACATGACGACAGAAATATTCCACCCAACTGACACCCTAGAATACAGGACAAGTTGAGAGCGTGAATTATGCACGCGTAGATGTGATGTATCGACTTGCTTCTGGGTGTGGCTTGCAGCAAAAAACACATTATTCTCATTCAATTCTCTTCTTACCACATTCTTGTTACTTCCCTTCTCTTCTCATTTCTTCTCTATTTCTCACTCACCTCTCTCCATGTTCTACCAATGGATATTAAGTTATTCATCGAGCGATTGGATCAAAGATACTGTAAAAGGTACTATCGACGTTTGTTTATGGGATGTTGTGTATTGAGTGATCAGTTCCAACGTGATAGAGTTGGAAGGTTGAGAACAGAACAATACATGAACAATGTTCTGCGGATGAATATTTTCACTTAGTTTGATGATGTTTCTAGGAACTCACATCTACTGTTCCTTTCCCAATCATTGTGACACGACTTGTAAATCAATAGAAGTGGTGGTATTGAATCAGATATGAATTATATTTAGTGGAATCAATAAATATCAGCAAAGACTCAATTATTTTCGATCTGTTGCCTACAAATCAGTTTCGTTTTCGGAAAAAGAGTACGACGTTAGACAAAGGAGGAGTGTACCAGACAGGAAATATGGGTAGAAAAGTTTAAATGTACCAAAGAGAGTCAAGTAAGAGCATAGAAGGAGATCGCAATATCAAGAGAAAATTGATCATCAAGTTATTACCGTGGGATAGGTATTGGAAAATGAAGATTTGATTTGAAAAATTGATGCAAAGTCGACTCAAGTGACATGGTAATAATAATTATAGTAGTAGACAGTACATTATTGTACAGTCGGAGATTGGAATGAGAGGACGGAGCAGAAAAAAATATAAAAATGAAACTAAACATTAAATCTTGACCTATATAGGCAAGAGTCAGAAAAATCCTTGTATAATAGTGAGAATGAGGATTGGTGTTAATTGACTGGAAGTATTTGAAAAATCAAGAAAATTGATAGAGATGATAAGAAAGAGAAGTCGAGAATTGGTAGGAAATGTCATATAAAATGAAGAAGGTAAGGTGCATATTCAGTAGCAATACTCGTAGACAGTGACAAGTAAGAGATGATGATTCATAGAAGATAAGGATGAGATGAGGTAGAGAAAAACTGATAAGGAGCAGAGAAAAACGGAAGGAAAAGAAAGAAAATTCTAACAGCGTGGAGAGAAAGATAGATCAGCTTATAGTGTGCTAGCATGCACCAAGCAGGCAGGCTGTGGGACGGCAAAAATAAATCCTTCAGTAAATAGCAAGCTGGGAATTAAGCTGAGGAACCGAGTGCCCCGCACTGGGTAGCCATCCGATAACTTGACAGTGAATTATTTAGGGCTTTCTGTCGTCCTCTTAGCAACAAAGTTACAGTGTCTCCCACTTGAGACAACTCATATAATGCATAGATATATTTATACATTAAGCTAGTTGATGATGATGATGATGCTGATGATCAAAGACGGAACCCCAGCAAAGTTGAGACGTTAATAACTTAAACATAAAACTTGCCACATTAAAAGCAAGCGGCCTACTTGGACGTTCATCTTGGATGTTTAGGAGCTAGAGAGCAAGAAAGAGAAGATGATAAAGAAGAAATGGAGACCACTGCATCATGCTGCCTTTCTCTTTCAATGTCGCTTTTGCTTTTCTTCGGTGTCTGAGGAAGATGCTCGGAACCTCCAGAGACCATTAAAATATTCATGCGGCCAAGAAGACAAGCCTTCAAGTCTCCCTATCGATAAACCTCCACACACTTTCAGCATTCACAAAGTGTCACATCTTTTGCAACTCTTTCCGCTGATCTTAAATGAAATAATATGATTTGTAGTAGATCTTTTCCAATGTCCTTTAGCATTTTAATTCAAGTTTACATTGCTTCTGTTGAGAGAGAAATAAGTCCCCCAAATGGAACTGCATTATCCAAAAAAATCAAAACTGTATGAAATCGAAATGTTTATAACAAAATATCACCATATAGTTTGGAAATTTGTTTCCTAAGACAATTCTATCTCTATTCTCAAATCTTCCGATTTTAATACACTCATAAACGAATATCAGTCTACTATATTTTGCATCAAATTTCGTCTCACTATCATCTGTTGAAAAAATAGTCGTTATTTCTTTTGTTATTATCGAATCAAGCAAAAGAAGGTATTCTATCAAACTGAACCAAGTTGTCTCCCAGGGCAAGGAGAGCAAAGGAATCTGTGAAAAGATGAATTGAATTTAGTTGGTGAAAAGAAATAAGAGCTGGTGCAAAGCACAACTGGTTGCGGTGGTATGCTGGCTGGTGGCAGAGGCAGACGGACCCTAATGCAATAGGAGGCTCCACCTGTGCCTTTGAAGGGCCGCTGATCGAATTGCGGACTCTTCTTCGCACCCTGTATGTATCACTCTGCCGGCCCTTGAACTCATTAGCTGGTAGCCCTTTGAGCACAATCTGGCGGCCCTAATTGGCTGGGCTCAAAGGGTACCCACGTTCACACAGTGTACTGCTTATTACACCCCGGTTTACTACATACGCTGTAAACCCCCTTACACCCCATCAAACCTACTTTGTACTAAGATTGCGCTGTGACTTTGTTTTCAGCCACAATTAGTGTTCGATTTGATGATCGAGGTGCAAATTAGTCGACTAAAAGATATTGCTGTTTGTAAAAGAGAAAAAAAACACATCAAAAGTCCCAATTAGCGCGAAATGTTGATAAGTGTACTGGTACTTATTGACTGTTGGAAGGAGTGAGGATATTCGGCTCATTATAACATGAATTTGTATACGATTATCAAAAATTGGTAGGAAAAGTAGCATGTTTCAAATTCATCATTAGGCCCGGGTTTCAATCCAGAGGCCCGGGTTCGAATCCTAGCATGGGCAAGATATTTTTCTCGGCCACTCCCTTATTTCGGATGGACACTTTGAGACGTCGGTCCCGGCTGCCTAAACAGTAGTCGTTAGGTCATGTCAGAGGTCCTGAAATTGATCAGTTGCGACCTGAAAACTCTGACACCAGACCTGAGCCAGCCAGGTCACTCGATATTATTATCATCATTATTTTTACCATTATCATCAACGCTCCAGGTTTAATGACAAAATCATCTTTAGCCCAAAGAATGTTGAATGAAAATGGAATTATGATTCAGTTTCTGTTACGCAACAATATACAATGATGAATAACGATGAAATTGATTGGAATTGGATTAATTTGAAATCTAAATGGATGTAATCACCAGAGGTTCTAAGTCCTGAAAGAGAATATAGTTTCATGACTGAACTCATAGAATAAAGTTTTATTATAAAGATTCAACGTACTTATTAGTTATTACTTGTAGTAATGATTTGTCTCTGGTTTTAGTTGAGAATGTGAGTGTACATTGAGACAACAAACTATACAATAAAGAAACGATTGCAAGATTTTTATCTGCAATAAAGTTATAACAGATCATGTTCAATAATGGTTGGAATTATAATTGATTTGTCAAATGTCATTGAAAGTATAGTGATCAACTTACTAGTTCATCACTAATATAGTGCTTTAATTGAATGCACGAGTATTTCTTACTTCATTCACAATTTCCTCATTCTTCCGGTCTTAAAATAATTAATTATCATGAATAATAGTGAATAAAAAAGAATAAAATAATCTATCAATAAATATCTATAAATTGAAATAAAGTACAGATGTGTACATAAAGTTTTATACATCTTATTGTATTAGAGTATTCATCAACTCATCATCATTTTATTATCGCAATAAAAAATTGTTTAGAGTAGATAAGTGAATAATATGAATGAAGAAGTACAAGAAGCTCGTAGTGATAAACCTCTTCCTCAAGAAACTTTCAAGTTAGTAATACAGCCTCCTCACCATTTCCCACACAAGTCATCCATTATGAAACTTCATAATCGTAAAATATCCGAGAAGCTGAGTGAAACTTTGTAACGACTGTTGCAATATTCAAACAGTCCAGCATGTATCATATAGTTTATGAGAGAAAACTTGAAGATCTACTCACGATACACAGTGATGCTTTTATTCTATTCTAGTATACTCCACTAATTTAAGAATAAATAAGCTTGTTCGCCTATACGGTGATTGTTTCATGATTCAATGGAATGGAAAATGGAAATTGAGTAGAGACTAATACTTATTAAACCGACAGGTTCATCAGCGTACATATTACCAGAAAAAGACGGATACAGAAGATTGTTTATTCTATGATATTACCTGTGAATGTTTATGGTATGTACAGTATCGTGTAACTCGAGGCATGTTTGCAAAAAGGCATGTTGAGGCATGTTTGCAAAAAGTAATAATTTTGGTGTTAGCTGTTTGGCACGGTAATCAACATTACCAAGTGTGGAAATATGATTACAACTCTAAATAAAATCCCTTCTCTTCTTCGTTCACTTGAAAATACCCTGGTTCTTTATCTCCCTTTCTATATTTATCTTGGCTAGTTCGTTTTCTGCATCGTATCTGCATCCTCTTAAAAAAATCTCCAATCCTCCAAAGAACTTTTACTGTATCCTGCACAATTTTGCAACATCAATTCCTCTTTTTCAATCCAAATCTTTCTTCATTACTATCAATGGATTTCATTGAATGAATCGTTTCTAAATCATCAAAAATTGTAACAATATTCCATTACTGGATTTAACGAGTTTGTGCTTCTCGTGTTCTGGAGCATCAATTTGAGAAAATGAAACAATATATAAGAAATCAGTTCTCTTGTGCCTGACCCTTTTAAAAGTTGATAAAGAAGATAATTTTGAATAAAATTTAGAATTTAGAAATAGGCCGACACATCTAGAAAACACCTGAGTCTATACCTAATTCATGCAGGTGAACGGGCTAGAGTCAAGAAAACTTCAATTAATCTTGCCATGCCTGATTTAATAGGTTTATACTATAGAATAACACTACAATTTGAAATAATTGAAAAATACAAACAGCTTCAATAAACATTGGCAACAACATCAACAACTTCATTGTTGAACAACAGAAACAACAATATCATGTTACTTTGTTGACATTCTTCATCTGATTCGGGGCGCATTACTATCCCCGTTTAGATAGCAATACGTCTCAAAACCAAACAATATCAGTCATAAAATAACCAATTGATTTCAACATGAAATTACTCAAGAAAGAAAAGCCCGTTGAACCCAAATTTCGTCGATAGTAACCCATATAACCCATTTCATAATAATTTTGAATCCCCATTTTTGATTGACATTCTCGAATGGACCTTTGTTTCACTACACTGCACTTTCGTTGGTCTGTACGTTGCTTTATCGTCGGGGTTACAGTACCTTGTTTTTGGCGGTGAACTTTTACCGGTTGAATTTGGCTTGATGGCGAAGTCCTCTCACGTCCCTAGACCTGTCGTCTGAACGGGTGTCTTGAAGCGGTGTTACGTAAAGTTGCGGAACCAAAGGGGTGGTACATGAAGTTGGTTTGGGGACACACATGAACCGCTGTAAATAAATGTATTACAGCATTAATTTCTAACTCTTCCTACAATTCATCAAAAGCTAAAACAGGAGTTTATTCTGTTATTTAATTTAGATTTTATCTTGACGTTCTGATTTCATTCTCAAAATTTAAGATTGAATTAAAACGAATTTACTTGCCAGAGTGTCATTAATATACAATGCAACATTTATGAAAACACCCATAATAAATCAATATAATGCTTTTAGAAAATGAATACTTCATTAATTATGATGTTAACTTTTATATAAATTGATATAATACTCTTAGAAAAGGAATAATTCAGATTGAAATGATGCTAACTTATATGATATTTTTCGTTTGGTTTGCGAAATCAAATATAATTTTTCATATAGTAGCTCGGCTAGTATTGTTGGAAAATTGTGCGCTAGCCAACATTTATTTTATCTATTATTTATGAACTATAGGACGCAATCCAAGTGTAAACAACGGGCATTCGCCCAAAACTGCTCAGAACCTTAATTAAAAATGAACATTCCAGAGTTTATGATTTGATTCACCTACAAATACAAGTCCAAAAACGAGTATCAACTAGAATTATGAATTTATCACAAAATAAAACAAGACACTTTATAACACAATAAAAGAAAAAAATATTGAAAATTTCACTTTAAGGTAAAAATAATGTTTGCCTTATAAGATTCATCTTGTAGATAGTTTTTACCTTTAATTAAATAAAATTAGTAGACACATAGAAAATAATTTAAATTGTATTAAAATTTGAACATTCATTAATATTAATTTCCTGGAAAAGAAAAACTTTCTTCTTCGTATATTAAGATTTCTATCATAAAAAATTTACCAAATCATTCGAAAGCCTTAATGACATAAGAAAACAGAGTCTGAAAAATATAAATTATAAAATGTCATAAACTCAATATGAACATAATCTTAAAAATTTCATTCCAATTTAAAGGCTATCTTCCAGACTTTCAGCAATACTCTACGATAATATATCTCCAGAAACAATAACTCAAATGTAACGTAACTGAAAACTTTCTATACTTCTTTAGAAAAAATTTATAAGTATCTTCCATCACTAATAAAATCATAAGGATTATTCTCAATCAATATTATTAACTTGAAAAATAACAGGCTTTGTTAATACAATACTCTTATGGAAGTTTCAATCAATTCCCTAAATTATATTTTAACCTTATTTTACGTACCTTAGCGGTTATTTGAAGAAACAATTATTCGTACATGATGAAGAAACACAATTAAACTTTTCAGGACATGGCACTACTAGAAAATTTAAACTTTAATAAAAATAAAACTTGCTCCTACATTAACTAATTATATAAACTTATAAACTTGCCCAAAAAGGGCGAAACATAATGACTACATCTTTACTCTTGTAGTGCTCCTAGCAAAGTGTCCTCCGAAACGTAATCTGGTCTTGCGGCTGGGGAATCGCCCCACTACTGTATTTAGAAACAGGTCTCCTATTGGGCGAAGGGAATCAATCTGACCAATCGTCGCGTGGCTTCTAGAGCCTTTGGACCAAATAGTAACTGCAAAATCGGTAGTTTGTTATAATTTCATTGCTTGCTGTTTTCCAACTTATCGCACTCTATGTCGCGACAGGAAGGCTAAGTTTTAGAGATAATTCCATAATCTACATTCCTCGACGACTCGGAGCCACAATTTTTAAATATCTATCATGGGAAACTCGAAGTCATGGTCGTTCATAATAGAGAGAGAAAATAATTTATTTCGCTAACTCACTTACAATAATGGCTCTAGTCTATTGCGTATTAAATTTACTATTATAACTTGGGAAAAGGCCTGAATTAAAAAGAGTGCTCGGCACACTCTACACACAATTCTCTACTCTCAATCTGGATTAATATAATCCAGAATCAGAAAAATGAAGCTTGTTATCATTTGAGAACATTCAAGGATCAAAATGTGAGATAATGAAGCATCAGTCTGAATAAACTAATTCTTTCAAAACTAGATCTATTCAGTACAATAATTGATACTAGTATTTATAGAATAAGAATTAAGAAGTATATTTAGCCAGATAACCGGAATCAATCTTCAGATTTATCTGTCATCAATCATAGATATTCCCTGATATTCTTATAACTACAATTTATAAGTCTAAATAATATTTATTTAACTACAAAGAATTACTAGTACCCTTACATTATTTTCATCTCTCAGATACGACTAGTTTAGAGTTTTTATCCAATTGGAGTTTAAAATTTGATGATGGGATAAATACCCGAAACAAGTCATGTCTGTGATTAAAATGATAAAAGGGTACTAAAGTAACTCTTTTAAATTGAACTTTTGAATAGCCCTATCAGAATACTTTAACGAAAAATATTAAATTTCCTCATTAGTAGTCTTGTGTTAACAAAATATTGAACAAATTTGTGATATACTTCTTGTGAATACTCTTACAACTGAATGTTCATTGAGTTTTCATCAAAAAACATGCAATGCATAATTTGACAATTTACTAGTATGAGAGAAATCTTATTTTGATGTTTCATCTCTCAACACATGTAGTACATAGTAATGCTCATAAAAAGTGAAAAGTGTGAATTAGATTCCAGATAATTATCAGAACTATTTCTAGAATCTAGATTTTCCAAAGTTTGTAGCTATGCTTAGTATGTAGCATGTTTATAGTTATAACTTCTTTAATATGCAGAGAACCTGACGGATTTTCAAGATTTATACAGGTTAATTATTTTTTGAACTACATTGGAATGACTTCATGACATCCACAAGCTCCTTTTTATGGTTTGAGGTTAGTTTCAATTAACAGCAAAGTCTATTTTCATCTCTGAATATGTATCCTTCAAATATTAATTCGAAACAGCAAATTTCGTTTCTGTTGTTAAAAGGTCTTAGAAAGAAAAAAATTGAATCTCCAAAGGATTTAATATGAGGTCCGATTCTAATCAATAATTCAACAATCGACTTTGAGATTGACAAGAATAGCATAAATTACTAGAATTGAAAATTAATGTAACTTGCATGTCGAAATACGCCGTAGTTACATGCTGTTCTAAAAAACCCATGCCTAATAGCATAACCACCTCTAAGTAGGTCTTGCGCCTTTTATTGATTCAGATTGAACGATTTAGAATATTTTTTTAGCACAACAAAAATATCATTGAACCGTTTACCTTTGCAAACCTGTGACCACTGAAAGCACAATAATTATATGAATTTCTTCCAGCAATGTGGATTTTGAAATTACTACATAAATTTTGAACTTTTAAATCATTGTATACCGATATGTTCAGTTTAACAAGCCGGGACAGTCCTTTTCCTTTTGTATTGTTATCATGAATTAAGTCGTACATATAATTGCAGTTAATCAGCTTTCAAGGCACCGAACTACGCCCATTCATAAATGCCACCTTAATTGTGTCAGCTCCCATTTACCTAGCATTTGCACTAGAGCGTGGGTAAACAATGTAGGAAGCTAGGAAGTCATTACTGCTGTTGAGCCAATCCCTTGATTTCCTATCATTGTTGATTAGTGTACAGGGCAACCTATCATGATGGATTGATTTGACATTTGTGCTAGTTCAAAGTGCTGGATATTGCTGGTTGCTTGATATATTGTTGATCTATTATGATCTATCACCCAGTACGGAATAGAGGCACCTAGTGCAACTAATCAAGATCCATAGTGCACACTTTCGTAAAGAAATTATTATTAGTTTTATTTTCCTGAGAAAATTAATTTTCCTGGCATGCTCGGAAATTTCTAATATGTTGAGATCAATTTAAAAGCCAAATAAAATGTGAATTATTCAAATTAGTAAATTAAATGCCACCTTCTTCATCATTGAAGCTAGTTCCAACATTTTTTCATTAATTTTAGTGTTAATGTGCTTCTAATTCAGCTTCGAAAAATATTATCTATGAAATTATCAGTTGGATTATTCTTTATTATCAAATAAGATTATTATAATATTGAATTTTTGTCATTCACGAATCGGTTCTTTGAGAGTTCTCAAATGTTTCTGAGAAAAAATGGTATTCTGTGGATAGCTTATCAATGTTTTCTTCTAGTTGATTCGACTCAAAGTCCTCAAATATTCTTATAATTCCTCTTTTGTCATTTGATTATTCATGCGTTATAACTTGTCATACAAAATGAATGGTTTCAAATTATGTTGATTCATTAATAGTCTAAAAAACAATATTAAAATGGTAGTTCATTTCGTTTTTTCCTATAGAATTCAATTCATCAATTATTTTACAGCTTACAACTATATTTTTTTCTTCTTTTCGACTCTTATTTCTGTCATTTAAGAGTTCTTAATTTTAAAAAATATTATAGACACTTATCACAACGTGGAAACATTTAAAGCTTCTAGAATATTCATCAATACTATTCACTGAAAATATTCATTCTTCAATAATGTTCCTGGATTCAAAAGGTAGAGCCACTACCGACAATACTCCGAAGCTCAACATTCACTGGAAATACTCTACCAGTATTCTTCTAAATAAGAGTGTTTATTCAAATGAGGTGGGAAGCAAGTTGCAAGCTCGCTCGGAAATGGAGAGAAATAAGCCATTTCGCCCAGTTGTTGTCATCACACAATCTGTGCGATGATTTACATTCTGTCAAATCTGTTTACACATTCAACTGTGTTGTACTGTCACTGTCTGCCTCTGTTGGCTATAAGTTATGCTAATTTTTGAAATTGCTCGCAAACGCTAACATTTCATTCAATATCTTTTTAACAGGATAACAACGGTAGCTGATGACTGTTGTTTACCTTGACCATATGCAGCCATCTATGTCCCAACTCCCACGCATTAATAAGTCGGATCCTACTCAATATCAACATTGATTCGTGCTCTATTACGGTACGGTACTTATCTCACCACACCAAGTGACCATGAGATAAATGTTTGCTTTCAATTGTTTCACACTTTATGCTATCTTCAGAAACTACGCCTCTTCAATTATTCTGGGCAATGAAAAGTCTTTCAGAAAGAACGTGACTAGTTCTGGGTTCTCTAATGGGGATAGCAAATCAATAAAATGTATAACCATATATCAATGGATAGCTATTAAAATGATTTTTATCAAATACAAACAATTTATATTGATAATCATGACAAATAGCTGGGAACCTTTGAATTTATTTAATATATTATGTTATTTGCTTTAATATAATCCATATTTTATCAGACTCTAAGCCTAAGAGCTTACCAGATCTGTGGAATCTAATGTGTCTCAATATTCGTGAAACTTAAGAGCCGTACATATAGAGTCGTGAGAGTCGTACGTATTAAGTATTATTGATTTACTTATTGATTAAGTGACATAGAAGATAATAAAAATGAAAATCCTCTTTCAACCTTTCAACTATAAGGTGAAATTCTTCTATAAAGCTTATTCATCGACGTTTCATATGAATAAAGCTAATATTATCAGAAAAAGCAATGGATGGAAGATGAAACCATATCATCCATAGGAACTACTACCTAAGGCCTAAAGCATTGGTGTCACCTCCAAGAGTATTGCACATCATTCATTAATATGATTGACGTTACACTGATAATGTAGATTTTCTCATGAACCTAATAAGACCCACTAGATGGCAGAAGTCTACTTCATGCTCGAGAGATTAAACATGATTTTAAATAATTTATAAAATTATGATTTGAAATAATTTTCCGAGTATCAATGTCAATTTCAGCTCTTGAAGTGAAGACACTTCTAAAGCTGAAATTGACATTGATACTCGGAAACTTATTTGCATATATTGAACAATGATTAAAGTTGGATTGATTTTGCAATGATTGTCTTTTACTTTCCTCATAATAGTTAAATTTTAATCTATGATTTGACATTCACTTGAGAGCTTCTTCTTCATCTAGTTTTCTTCTTCATTATCGACGTTCCTATCTGAGTTGGAGTCCATCTTGGATGTATTATTATTGCGTGCTTCTCCCATGAAGCGGCGTGATATTTTAGAAGCATTTTTAGACAAGTGACGAAGCCCTATGAGCCGAGATGCACTGGAATGGTAACATTTATATGCGAGCAAGCTTTATAACACTTCTCGACGGTGAAAAAGCTTCTGAGACAACGCATTTCAAGTACACCATTGGAAATAACAAATAACAAAAAATGTAGCTTCACTATTTTTGACTTGAGATCATAGAGAGAGGAATAAGATTAACATAAAGTCTACAGGCTTAACTCTATCTTTATTCAAATCTAACCTCTAGAGTGAGAAAAAGTAAGATTATTTAAAGGAAGTGGGATTTGAGAATGGCTACATGCTACAATGTCTTAAAAATACGAAAACAAACTGGAATGGAGCTGAATGTGTGTTGAGTTTTACCAGAGACAAACAATATAGGACGCTCATCCTTTCTCTATGGTTTTACTCAGTTAAGCTTTGAGAGGCGTGAAATATTTCTGTGGTCATAACGTGTTAGGTGTTAACACTCATCTCCCAGGAATCTCCCTTTGTTCTGCGTTTGAAAACATTTTTTAGGCTGGAAGGGTCAGTGCCATAGTGTCTCGCGCTGTTTCAATGCAAAACCACAACAGCTCAATGAAGAATTTTAGAGGAGTTCTGTCAAGTGGGTAATTGAGATTTGAATGATTTTCAACAAAGTGTGTGAATCTTCTCCAGTAGCTTGAAATGGTGATTGGAAAGAAGAAAAAAGTTATCTCTTATTGTAGATACATTCGAATAGTTCAAAATATCTAACAGTGACCTCTGACAAGAAGACTATAATGGAATCTATCAACAGATGAAGCCAATTTGAAGACATGGAAAATTGGGATTTAGTAAATGGAAACCTTAATATCATTTCAATTTTACAAAGTTCAAACAATTAAACAATGGAATGATATTCTCCATCTGTAATAGTACAGTACTGTTCATTGGGTATATTGATATCACAAGGAGTATGTAGTGATACAAGATTATTTTTTCGATCTAGGCATAGAAATATGACTAATCACTTCACTCTTACAACATTTTCAAAATTCCATATAGACTTTCAAAAAAGCTAGAGTAATATTATATTATCAGGACAAAGATCGTTCCTGCAGGAGGAAAATACAGATATGATAGAGCATCATAGTACATCAAATTATACGGGAAAGAAAACTTTCAATTACACTATTTTCGCTGCAGAATCGAGAGTTATCAGCTACAAATCGTGCATGAACATTTAACCTTCAAAGATTATTTTCAGTTATTGATTCTGATTAGAATCTTCAATCAAAAAGGATGATGTCCTGTATGAAATTCGTTTTTAATGAATGAATCAATGCCGCAAATATTGCTATGAAATTCGACGCTGCAATTTGGCATGATCATTTCGTATTTCGACTAGTGAGTGACCTTGTACCTGAACACGTGTTGTTTAGGTGAGGAGCAAAAAGCAAAAGTCATGGAAGAGAGAGACCGAGAATGAGATAGACAATATGAAATAAAAAACATTTTCGCATACAACTAGACAAAAAGGACAAGTGATGAAATATGAGGTTGAATCAGAAGTACTGTACTCACTTTGTACAGCCAAGGACAGTCCGAATCTTATTTTCGTGAGTTATGCAACTCTTTTTTCCTGCACCGAGAGGTTACAGTGAGATTTTTTACTGCAAAGGATGAATATATCACGGTCTGAAGTTAACCAACCGGTGTCAAGTAGTATGAATCTAGTTTTTGAAGGTCATTTTTCATCTGTAATGACTATTTATGTCTTCATTGTGGTTAATTCGTGGCCTAACTTCCATTACGTTCAGCTAGGACAATCAAAGTCACAGGATGTTCTGATATGAATCTAGTTTCCCAGGTTTTAATTCAAGAGACACCCCTGTTTTTCAGAAATGAGTAGTTGTGGAAGGTCTATCGAAGTTTGTCATTTCGATATCATCAAGGTTGAGAATTTTGGAACGGTACTTTCTTCTATTTTCAGGTCTTTCATTTTCAAGAAATGTCTTAGGTGTGTACTGATGTCTTAGGTGTACAATGTGTACAATGTCTTAGGTGTTCTACTGATTTAGAGTACAGTCACAATAATTATTTCACTCCTTTTTAAAGAGAAAAAGGAGACATGTTTTGAGACGATTTAATTTATGAATTAAAACCGTTTTCTGGTGGTTTGGAACACATAGCGATCTGCATGTCTTCTCACCTCAGCTTCACCCTTTCACCTTGAGTGGGCCTCTTCCTTAGCAAAAAGGTTATGACAAGGGTTATTACAGATACCAGTGAATGTGAAAAAGATTCTATAAATGACGTAGACTACGTAAACCCCCGACGTCACGACATACATATTACTTGATTGATGAAATAGAAGTTTCAATCAGCAAATATTGTTGTTCCTGGCTCGGTAAATTGAAATTTGAATTATGATTATTGAAGAGCTTGCAATTGATTAGGAAAGCAGTAGTTTATCATGAGAATTCAACACAGTTATTCTGGAGCTATACTAGTAGTTGTGTGAACAGTAGACCTCACGCAGTTTTCTCATCCACAAGTATCTGATGTCACCTGTTTGAAATGTTAACAAACTCAGTTCACTTTTGAATTTGTTTTTTTTTCATGTGTGAGATTATTGATACAGATTGGCACGCATAATAATGCCATAACTGAAAGATAAAATATTGAAACCAAGGACCTTAAAGATGCATAACTCATCAAGGTCTTTGATTCAAACTACGTGTCGACTCACTACATAGACCTTATAGACCTTTATATAGAACTTTCTATAGACCTTATAGAAATTGACACGGGTTCTCCAGACATCTGTGTAATGCTCTTGTCAGCTGATTGATTATGAATAATTCTATAGTCTGATTAATCCTATCTTCAGAGTAGATGATATATAAAATAATAGTGATATAGGAGTATGGAAGAATTCCTTTTCTTTTCATATTATCCTTAAAAAACCTTGTGTATACATCGACGCGCAGTTAAAGAAGGAATATTCCTGCCAAATCTCATCGAATTCTATCAACGCGTTTGGCCGTAATTGCGTTACATACAGACAGACAAAAGAAAATACGAGGTAAAACATAGACATCACTACGTTCGGTCAATGAATTCTCACAGAAAGAAATCAGCTACTAGGAACTTTGTATTTTTAGAATTTAAAACCTTGAATTTATTCAGCTATAAAAAATGAAATAAGACGTTGGATGACGTTGTAAGATGTTGGAAAAACCATTAAACTCTAGAACTGAAGTTTCGACTTCTGTGGTCATTAATGAAAAGGAAAACTTCTATGGAAATTCAAGTGTTTAATAATTTAAAATTATAGAATTTTATAGATAGTGCATCACCTTCTTATTTATTTATTCTTCTTGTGTTGGTTCACTTTACAAATAAAGCCAATTTGCCGTTGGAAAGAGCCTTCTTTCTTCACTTCTTGAAATCATCACCATCTGCCGGCATCAGTAAAAAGCTCTGCAAAATGAGATCTGATAAGGCCGAGAGTGGGATAACCATTACCCTTTCTTCATTCTCCACCTTTGAACAGAACAGAAAGAAAACAGGGACGAACAACAATAATGGAGTGAATTGGGATCGGGATGCTTGAAAGTACTCGAGGAAATGAGAGAAATGGAGGAGACTTTTTGATAAGAGAATCAGAGCCAGTGGCTGGCCTACCACCACCTATTGTCGTCGGCTCCGTTTATCCGTTTGACGTGGGGGAGTGAAGTGGTGGTGGAGTTAGAAGAGGAGGAAGAAGAAGGTGAAGAAGATGGAGGAGAAGAAAAAGGAGAATAAGGAGGTGGAGAAGGAGGTGGAGAAGGAGGAGGAAAAGAAGAAGAAGAAGAAGAAGAAGAAGAAGAAGAAGAAGAAGAAGAAGAAGGAGGTGTTGTTGATGATGATGATGATGAAGTAGAAGAATATGAAGAAGAAGCAAAAGTAGAACAGGGAGAAGATGAACGAGAATATGAAAAGAAAGAAAAGGAAAAGGTGAAGCGAAAAATCTCAAGAAGAAAATATGAGGAGAAGGAGAGGAGTAAGCAGGAGCAGAATGAAGAAAAGAATGAAAGTAGGTGGTTAGAAGAGGAGAAAGAAAAGGTGGAGAAAGGAAAAGAGCAGGGTGAAGGTGATAGGAGGAAAAGAAGGGCAAGAAGGAGTGAGGAAGAGTGTTACATTGTGTGAACAATTTTTTAGAGTTGAAGATGAATAAAGAATTCCCGTAGTACAAGGGGTGGGGGGTGAGAGGAGGTAGAAACATATGATGAGAAAGAGGAGTTGGAAAATAGAATGAGAAAGAGGAGGAGAATTTGAAAAAGGAGGAGGTGGTGAGGCGTAAGAAACAGAAAAAAGAGGTGAAGAAAAGGGAAGGATGGATAAGGTGATGAAGTACAAAGAGGAGAAAGTAATGTAGGAGAATGAGAGGGATAATAAGAGGGAATACGCGGTGAAAAAGACATACAAAGTAGGTGAAAGATGAAAAATAAAAAAGGATACGATAGGGGGAATGAGGAGAAGCGATCGGCAGGATCAAAAGAAGGAAAATGAAAAAGGTTATAAGATGGCGGAGAGGATTATGAAGAAGGACGAATGGAAGGATAAAAAACAAAGGAGACCAACAAAAGGTAAAGTTAGAAAAAGGAAAAGGTAGAGAAAAGGGAAAATTATCATAAGAAGGGTGGAGGAAAGATGCTGGATAGAAAAGAAGAGAAGGGAAGGTAAAAAATGATTGAAAGAGAAAGAAAAGAATGCGGTGGAGTAGGAAATATGGAGTTGAAAAATGAAAAAAAGTTGTGGCTGTAGAGTACAGTGGTATATAGAGAAGTAGGATGGGCGAAGCAGTTGGAGAAAAGACAAAATACTTCTAAACTGGAAGAAAGTGGAGTGGGGGAGAGGAGTGAAGAGGGGTAGTCAAAGGAGGGGGTGGGCAGAAGAGAGAAGAAGGAAGAGTATTGGGAGGAGGAGGAGGATGGAGATAAGGATGGAGAGGAGGATGATGAGGATAAGGATCATAGTAATTTGATTTGGTTTTGTTGGGTGAAATTGAAGGATATTCTGAGGAAATCCTCCCGTCTGCTGTAACTTATAAGACCATAGGCTTGACAGTGCTTGGAATGAAGCAGGGCTTTTTTGAGTGCTTGAGAACGACACTGCTTTCTTTTGCAACTTTTATTATCCTCTCTTACCTCTTACCAGTTAACATAATCATCTCGCCAACTTTGTTTGTTTCTCTTACTCCTGTTTGCAGTCCTTCCAAATTACATTCAGATCTGGCTGTTTGACAGCTTTCAATTTCTTCAAAAATCCTCTAAAGAATCATCAATTTGTCAAACAATTGATTAGAAATGTTAAATTTATTGATATGTGCAGAAATTACAATTTGCCTAATATCGAAGTAGAGTATATTTATACGGATTGAAAGAAAAAATCTATCAAATAATGTTACAGGGTCCATGCAGTACGTCATAGCAATTTGTATTTATTCTCTTGATTCTGTATATTTATTCGTAGAAAAAATTGATACTTTTTGATTGATGCAAAAAAATTCATGTTACATCGTTCATCCATCTGGGATAAAGTTGAGGATATTCTTTGCTTTACTACAAGTGGGTTATGTGGGTTATATTGACTAGTATTATATTTTGTTGAGCATTAAAAAAAAGTTCTTTTCCGTTTCTGCAATCTTCATGATTTCCATATATATCTTATGGTCACCATGATTTCCAAGTAAAAAAATATTCAAATATTTACTGTTTCTCTCATTCTTATTATCTCTTATCTTTTTCTCCTCAACGATATCTGTCTATCTTCCTTTCTTTCTATCTTGATTCAAGTCTCTTCAGTTAAAACTCGACCCTCCACTTTTCCAAGAAAAGAATGGTCGATCTCCTCTGGAAACTTTTCGACTTTTTTTTATTCAATCATCATAATTTATCTTTCCGTTGTGCTCCAGGCTCTCTAGAGTTTCAAGAGTTTCAGTTTTCAAATTGATTGTCCAGCCATTTTTCTACAATATTGAAAGAGCATTTTTTCTCCACTTTCTGTTTCGCTTATTAACAATTGGAACTTTCTCAACTCAAGTTGTAAGCTTGAAAGTTCAATTTGAACTCAGTCTTGCTCCAAAATTCCCACAAATTTCTCCTTGGGTCAGTCAAACTATTTCTAAGTTGAAGATTGATGCAATCTTACAGAAAAAGTTTTCAGAAGTATTCAAACAAGGCTATTGGCTCCGATTCTCTGTAAAATTTGGTTGAAGAAATGTTGAATATCTTGTAAAATATTTATTTGATGCTTCTAGAGGTTGTCTAGGACGTCTTGATACGGAATTGATCATAGAATATTGCCTGAAATGCAATATAGTATTACGTTCTTATCTCTGTTATACCGTTCAATGCTATCTGATGTGAGATTTGAATAATGGATTAACTATAATATAACAGATCCTCCCAACTCGTTCACATGAAGATTCATTGGTCAGATTTTTTATCCATTGAGTAATATCCATTGAACGTATCCTGGAGAGTGGAAAGGTTGCTAAGTTTCATAGCTGACAAGTGAAGTGAATTTTTGTTAAGAGAGCCTGTGACCGAAGACATTCTCCCATTAAAATACATGTTAAAATTACATGCTATTTCTGAACCATTATCACAAAATCAATAATTGTAGCTTATATAGCTCAGTCAATTTTTCAGTTTAGTTTTTTACTATAAAAATAATATTTTTTACTATGAGAAAAAATTGAAGAATACAGGTGTTCTAAGATTCAAAATACGATTTTTGTTTGATTTTACAGTCACAGGTTTCCTTGAAAGAGTGTAACGTTCCGAATTGATTGAATGATTTAGTCCATCTAAAGACTATATAATGTGTTAATTACTATTTTCAAGCTATGATTAGGCTACGGGTATTATCACCAAGATATTAAAAGCATATTTTTTTACAAAAAGTAATGGCATCCCTATTAATGAATGATAAGTTTTCCTAATTTCAAAGATATATTAACTGAGAAGAGAAGGAAGAATGTTTGATGAATTCAAATTCATCGTAACAAAAAGAAAAAATATCATAGGCTCAGATTAGATGAATGATACTGAATGATGAATGGTTGCAATTAAACAGATGAATAAGTTTATTGTTGGGTAGAGGATCCAGGATGCATCTTAAAAGTAACACAAACAATATTTATAAATACAAACTTATTTTGGACAGAATGGTATTTGATATTAGACTAGGTCCATTGAAAAATTCGATTTCCCTAAATCTACAGCTCTCCCTTTACAGAAGGAGTACTGAATCACAATCACTGTCATCCCTTCACACTTCATCACCCTTGAAGCTATAAAGTGTTGTGACTCTTCTCTTACTCATCTCTCTCTCTTTCTCACATTTCACTGATACTCTCTCTCTCTAACTCTCTCTCTCACTCTCTCTCTCACTCTCTGTCTCTCTTCTCGCTCTTCCTCTTCCTCCCTTTGCCACCCTCACACATTATCTTTCTCTCACACACTCACTCTCACTCTCTCTCCTCCACACACGGACAAACATAATGTTTCTCTCTCTCAACTGCTGTCAGCCGTCGGGCAGGATTGGATGCCATGACGGATTAGATGTAGCCTGTTTATTTGTCGAGCAAACAGTCGGATGGGCACTTAGCTGTGGAAACAGTGTTCTCGTGTCACTTTGCATTCCATTCATGTTTGGACATCTCACACCATCAACCATCACACCTTTCCTCTATTTCTAATCTCCAACTCCATGTTCCAAAAGACGAGAAATCAGTCACTCGGAGATCTGAGGAAAATAACATTGAAGGAATTGGATTAGGTCCAATTTTAAACTTGTACATTCCTTGAACTATCACACCTTTCTAGAATTTCTATTGTTGACCATATACAAAGAAGTAAGAGGAATTAATCGCTGAGAGATCAAATCAGAGTATGATAGGGAGAGGAGCAACTAGAGAAGAAAGAGATATAGTCTTACTGTACTTGAATCAGGTTGTTGAATTGAATATTTTTTCAAGGATTTGTGGGTGCAATATGAACAATATCAACAGGAAATTCGACACAAAAATGTAACTGTTGAGTGGGAATATGAGAACTTCTGTATCACAATAATGGAATAAGAAACGATTGTTTTGCTTTGGCGAACAAGCTGGTGGTATTTTGGGAGATTTCAAATGATTTAAGAAATCAAATAGTTAAAAAAAAATTAACACGAAAGAACTTAAAAACGTTATTTTCTCAATACATAATTTCAAAAAGCCCTCTACAAGGAAACCAGTAACCGGAATCTTTCACTCATCGTAAACTTTTAAAACTTGTGGAAGTGAGTATATATTTGCATGAAAACGTATCAAAAAGTGACAGTACACAAAGACAACTTGATGAAGAGATAGTTGATTCAGGAGTGTGAGAGAATGGGGTACATTGTGTTGCGAGAGGACAAGCCCATTCCATGTCAACACAGCCCAGTAATGCCCATTCAGCTCTTCGGATTTCTCCACAAACATTCGACAGAAATAATAGTTATGACAATAATTGTACGCCTCGTTTCATACACCATGGAATGCAGAATGCACTCTGCTTTGTGCACTTAACCTCTCATGACTCGCTTTCCTTTGTTGTTTCATGGAACCGCTTTTTGTTTCAACATTCGATGCATCAGAATTGTCATCATCAGTGAGGTTCTGTTTGGTTTTAGTTTGGAAACAGGTGATTAAACCCATTGTGGAATAATTGGCTACGAGGATGAATAGGATTCAGGGATTCCGTCAAGAGTTAATCCTGATGAAATGATTTGAAAACAGGATTGATTTTATTGGACAATAAGCGAGTTGCGTAAATTGTTGATAACTTCACCAAATAATAATTCATAAACCATGTACACAAAAACAGGACTGTATATTAGACGAAAACGTAATAGGCTACTGCTACTTATTTATTAGGGTTGTTTCTCATTTAGATATTCATTCATTCAATCATGTACAATTATTATAATTGTATGAAAAGGCACAACCAAAAACTGTCCCTTTTCAAATTTATACGACAAGTGTCCAAATCAAAAGCTCAATCTAGGAAGTTTTTTAGACAGTGAAATCCAATAACTGATTAAAATTTGAAATGTGTTTCCTCAATTTACAGTAATTTCAAATCAAAATTTGAATCTAGGAAGTGATCGAATCAGTGTGGTAGGAACTGATAGAAATTTTAAATGTGTTTCCTTGATTTCCAGTGATTCCAAAAAAAATTGAAAATATTGATACAATTTTAGAAGTATGAACTTGATGTATGATACATAATATTCTTGTGAAAAGTTCAATTTTTTAAAACTTTTTTGCATCCTCAACTGTCTCCTGTCGTTATTCCTGCATCAATGAAGATTAAATATATTATACTGCATGTTGTTTCGATTCTTCATGTACCGTAACAAAACTCTCGTGAAAACCACATTTGCTTCCAGATCCCAGTGTAGGGTCTTCTACTAGAAAAATAATAGTTTCTTCTTCAATAGGAGTCGTTTTAAAATATTATATCATGATGTTTTACAAAAATGATTTCTGCTAGTGATAAATGGATAGTTATTTGTCTATTCTGTTTATATATTCCATCGAACCTTACTGATTACATTATATTACTTGCTCTCAATTGTTTTATTCAAAAATTCAATTTTCGCTCTGCGTTGGTTGATTCTTTAGAAGTGAAAAGATGAGAATCATGCGGCTTATTTGATGTTGGAGTAGAGAAGAGATAATATACTAAATTGATATTAAGAGAACAAAATGAATTAAACTTGTTCCAGATTATCTGGTTTCCACTGTAGGCTAATGAAATCTCAACACTTTTATATTATGCTGTATAGCCTGCATTTTTATGTTGTCAGGTTGAAGAGTTTCTGCTGGATCCTTGTTTTACATGTGAGTGAACCAGTGAACAGAGCTCAGCTACAGCCGCGCATAAAACCATCTCTCGGTAGACTGAAATGCCAATTAGCTTATCCACATCCTGTCGCAGAGCTTAAGCTTCAGTACGCGAAAAAATGATAATCTCTATTTGGGAAGAAACTCTCATTATTCTTGTCTCTCTTATTCTGTTATGAGCGCGCTTTTCAAAAAAGGCGAACGATGGCAAGAAAAAATCACTAATCTGAATACGTCGACCTTGGAGTGTTAATGCGAGGCCTCACTAAACTGCTTGCGATCGTGTAGTGAGGCCTCAGTTAATGATGGTCGCCGTTTCGGTCAACTCAAGGTGAGAATGAGAACAAAACCAACGTGAGATTAGTCAGGCCTTATATTCGGTAAAATCATCGGCTCAGAACGAAATTCTTATTGCTTTTTAGAAGTTATCGCGATAACACCAGGTTCACCCGTATCTAGATGACAGCAATATCATTCACCGTTCAGTTTGGAATTCAATGAAGAAGGTCCTTGATTGAAGTGAGTTTAATGAATTTATATGCTCGCAAATTACACTTGTTTTTTTCAGTACAGGTTTTTCATTCCTGTAGCATGCCGCAATGATGATATTCCTGATTCACCTATAGGGAGACCTCTTGCTAAGATCACCTATAAGTAGACCACTATGATTGAGATATGACATATTTTCAATGAAACAAGAATCATTATTATGATGATGTTCCACAATGATTAATTTTCATGGTTATATGGTACAAGTCGTTTGATATTTCCGCTATTTGGGCAGGAATATGTCGATTCCAGTTCCTGTTCTGAATGTTGAATCAAATTCACTATACCGATGAGAATTTATCTGATGAGAATTTAATGACAGTTAGTGATATAATTGGAAAATTAGGGATGGATGAGTGGTGATCAAGTATGAAATAGATTCTAAATTATTCTTCCTTCATCCTTCAATATTCTAAATATTCATTCAATCTCTCTATCACACAAACATTGATCAATATCAACTTCTGGTCTATATCAATATCAATTAGTAGTCAATCAATCAATCAATCATTTTATTCAGTAAAATGCATTACAAAATTATCTGCTATTAATTATTATTACGTAGTGCTGATTCAACTTGAAATTCTCTATTCCATTTGTAATCGATCGTTTTTTATTCGCATAACATGGATGTAGCTGTACTAAATCTTAATTATGTAAATATTAGAATATTGACAAGTTGTGCTCAAGTTAAGAAAAAAATACAGAAGCAAAATAAGGATTGAACAAACAACGAAAAACATTGCATTGAGTTGTTGAACACTCTACTAAATGTGTTCACTGATATACCGGTCGCAGGATGGAATTCCAAGCCAAGGACATTTTCGAGGGAATGAGGAACTGGAGTGGTCAGAATAAGGACCTATGCAAAAAAAGGAACGAAATCCTTTCTGTTCACAATACACTAGTGAGGTATTTCGAAGCAAGGTATAGAATGCAAAGCAGCTATAAAACGGCTCGCGCTTATTCACTCGTCGTCTATTTATTCCTTCTCCTTTCATCTTCTTTGTGTGTATGGGAAGAAAAGAGAGCTGGAAATATCGGAAAGGTGTAAGCTGCCCGAAGAAGTGGTGTGAATGGAAGTTGTGAATCAGAAGGAATGCGATGTTGATCTCCTTC
Source organism: Nilaparvata lugens (assembly GCF_014356525.2). Classification (NCBI taxonomy): domain Eukaryota; kingdom Metazoa; phylum Arthropoda; class Insecta; order Hemiptera; family Delphacidae; genus Nilaparvata; species Nilaparvata lugens. The sequence goes on from NC_052514.1 coordinate 16,938,918, forward strand.
TTACTCTACCATTCAAGCTCAATGTTTCTCACTTATATAATATATGATATGATACAATGACAACAAACTTCCAAATTTTCGAGGAAACTCATATGAATAGTGAAATATCAGTAAGATGATAATTGACCGAGCGAAGTGAGATCTAAGATTCAAGTCGACGGTTTGGCATTTCTCTTAATGTTTAAATGTTTATATGTTGCGCATTTACGGCGAAACGCGGCAATAGATTTTCATGAAATTTGACAGGTATGTTCCTTTTTTAATTGCGCGTCGACTTATATACAAGGTTTTTGGAAATATTTTGCATTTCAAGGATAATATGAATGGTAAAAGGAGCCTCCTTCATACGCCAATATTAGAATAAAAATCAGACTAAAGAATTATTATTCATCATAAATCAACTGACAAGTGATTACCCAGATGTGTGGAGAAGCCAGTCTATGCTGTATTTCCATAAGGTCCATATAGTTTCAATCAGGTACTTGTGGATGAGATTACTGCGTGAGGTCTACTGTTCACAGAACTACTAGTAGTTTGATGACTCATAAAGATAGAGCTGCTTTTTCTTTTGAAAATGTTTGACTGTATACTGGCTTTGTATTTTATTTTTTCTGGGTTTTTGTTCTTTTTGCTCTTAATTACAGGAATATAATAAGAATATTATGTTGAATAGTTATTGATTATTATTCATATTGTTTAAATTTCATTATGTGTAATCATTCTTGTACATTGAACTGTATGACGATTATCAATGTTACTTTATAATAACAAATAATGACATATTATGTTTGAATTAGTGAATATAATTAGTGTAATTTCATTATGTGTAATCATTCTTGTACATTGAACTGTATGACGATTATCAATGTTACAAATAATAACAAATAATGACATATTATGTTTGAATTAGTGAATGAATGATCTATATACTGATTTATCATTTATATGATTGATTTGAAGTTTCGAGATCTTCTATGACTTTTATAATAAACAATTTAACCAATGCCAATGAATTAAATCACTTTTCAAAAGTCACGTAAACTCCATCTTTATGATGGAATAATTCAATAGAATTATTCATATTTTATTGCGAAAACTCACTAAATGACTTCGATAATAAGACTTTCCTTGAGATATCGCGCAACTATTCATAAATTTAAAAGACCTGCTCAACTGATGATATTGTTCAAGACATACAGTTCTTCCACATTACCAGTCTTGATTCTATCGAAATAGATGCTTGAATAATTGAAGATTGATTATAATACCGACACGTCTCTTACTATGTTATATTGATAAGTAACACATTACATCTGAAACGCCCAGAATCAAAACCACTTATTCTGAATCTGCATCAATGACGCAGTATCTGTATCAATTATCCATATGGCGCGGTGATACAAATCAAAATGCCAGCATAGCTTCCGACACAACCTTCCTTCCTCCCATGGTTTTCTGGCAGTCTTCTCCCATGATAATGTGACATCCACCAACAGAAATAATAGCTTCTCAACTCTTTTGTTGTTACTTCTCCACTTTGATTCTCTTGTGCGTGCATCTCTCCTCGTTCTATTATTTCTTCTTCTCCCTACTTCTTCCCTATTGCACTTTATTTTTCTTCTGCCATTTTCTTTTCTTCTTGATTTCTTCTTTCTTCTCCTTATGAAGTGAATACTTCGATAATGTGACTTCTATTTTCACATCTTATGCTACGTTTCTTCATCCAATCCAATCTCCTTCCAAAATTTTCGGTTATTCCTTTACTATCACAATTCCCAATCTTCTATCCCTTTAACTCTTCGCTCCATTTTTTCTTCTACTTACACTTTAAAATAAATATTTTCTTATCATCTACTCCTTCACTATCATCCTCTTGTGTGTCTCTCCTCTTCTAACATTTTTCAATTTTTCTCACGTCTCTTTCAACGTACCGATCCTTCAATTATACCTTCTTTAATCTCACACTTTTACTGACATCCTCCTGTACTTCTCTTTCTCAACTTTTCCCGCATCTTCCAATTTCTCCATCTCCTCCTTCTCGTTTAACCCTTTCTACAATTATTTAGTTGCAACTTACATCTTCATTGATCTTTTGGGGCGTCTCTCTTCTTTGAATTCCTATTATTTCTTAAACCATCTTTTTCTCATCACTCATTTCTTTCGGCATTTCAACTCTTCCTCTTTTATTTTTGTACCTTCACTGGAGTTCTCTTCTTCAGCTTTCCTCTTGCAACTATCACCTCTCCTAATTCCTCCTTCCCTATTCTACTCTTTCCCCTTTTTCTATCTCACTTTCGCTTCTATCCTTCTCTTCTACTTTCATCACTCCACTCAATTCTCTGCCTCTTGTTCCAAACCTCATTTCCTGTTCGATGCTGATAAAGAGATGCGAACTGTTTGTTCTGTGCGTAACATCCCTGTAACAATGTATCTGCCTATAGTCTGTTCCGATAGCCATAGTAATAATTCATCGTCTTGGTCTAATAACTGCTAACTATAGACATCCCCTCACAGTGTTGGCGAACTCAATACATTGAGGCTGCAAACTCATCCAAAGTACCACCCATTGAACTGAACACGACATTTCTTGTATAGAGATAACAGATAACTTGAGATGCTGTAGTTATACCAATAACTTTGATGAGTTATTACTGAAATGGGCTCCTTTTGAAACCTCGAACCCTTCGAGAAACAGCAAACATGATACATCATGATCTTGTGATGGATAGAAATTGTGAGTGAAATTCACATCCATCCTTTCAATCACTACTTTTCCTACTCAATTCCTCACTTTGTATTTGATAAGGTATTTTTATACAGGCTGCAAGCCTCTTTTTTATTGCATTTGACTTTTATATTTCATTAAAGATACGCCTAAAATCAACGTTTTTCTCAGCTTTTCTGCGTTTTCTCAGTACTCTGACTTTCTGATGGAATGAAGCATGCTCAAATGAAAAAATGCAGGCGAGCGAAGCGAGCCCGCTGATCACATTTTTGGACGATCCAGTCGGGGGTCCAGGAGGCGGAGTCCCCTGGCCAAACGGATATGGCGAGCGAAGCGAGCCTAACGGCTAGTACTCTAATAAATAAATCTATTGTTAAAGTAACACATACATCAAGTTGATGTAAAGCAGATGTCAGGGAAACTACATGACATCACAAGGCAAGACTCATTTATGTTTCTATAGTACGTTATATGTATATAATACACCTGAGGCTGCCTGCATCTACCCTGATATGCATGTGACTGCAAGCTGCAGGTAGCTGTAGCACAGGTTGATTATAACGACAAGCACAATTTACACTATAACCTGCTCCCCACGTCTGATTAGGTTGAAGAGACAACAAACATACAGATATCGTATCTCTCTCTTCTCCAACATGCACATAGGTTATAACATCTCCAACACGAGTCCAATCTAAATGATTAGATCCATGTAACCGCGTGTGCAATTGCATTTGGCTAGCAGTTGCATTGTACGTTCAATACTTGAATATCAAGCCACAGTAGAATAATATTCGTCATAGTTGAGAGATCGAATTATCAGAGCTGTTTCAATGCAGTAATGAAGCAATAATCGTCAAGTACGTGCACTCATATCAGTGCATGCTACATTAGAACTCAATTTATGTAAATTTCACTGATAATGGGTTATGAATCACGTGAAGTCAATATAATTTCATACCATAAACGTTGTTAATTTTTCGATATTGGACATGAACGTTTCCAAATAAAGCAGTCATCTACTAAAGCAGAATGGGATATTTCAGTAACATTCGTTGCTTATTCAACAACTACCTTGATTGAGAAATTTTAAGCACCAAACTACTTCTTCTCAACAATATAAATAAATATGATAAGCAGAGGGAACACAGATTGATATGAATGATGTATTCAGAAATTGAATCAGGATACAGAAATGTTTTATCCAATCTATTATTCTCAGTAATTCTGAGCATCATAGACTTCATAGATTAGAATGAGCTCGATTTTCATGATTTATTGTGTGTGATTTGATTTGTAATCTTTTTTTTGGCAGAATAAAAATGATTGGATCAATTCGATTGGATGGAAATATGTAGGTGTAGCAAAGATAAATAGATACCTTGAAAACATGGAAGCATAGGATCACATATATGATAAACTGGAAAAAGACACAGATAACAAGATATAGCAAGGGAAAAGTCTTAGTAGAAAATTCAAGTAAAGAGTTTAGAGGTAGAAATGAGATTTCAGGATGATTTTAGAATAAACACTCGATTCTTTGATACCTTCCTTCTCTTTCTTTTTTTTCTTCTAAAGTAGGAATTACTAGTTATTGTTATTGTGAAATAAAATATGATCGAATAAAATTATTGTATCAAGCTCAATCAAGTACGTTGATCGTCTGTCACAAAATTCAGATGGATCGGATCGCTTTATTTACGTAGATTTCCCCCCATAGACTTCAGTTACTATGTAAAAAAAGTGAATTCGTATGGCTTTTGTTGGTGGGGAGTTCCTTGCGGGTAGGTACTATGTAATACTGTTTGATTTCAAACAAGGGAAGGGACAAAAAAAGAGTTGAAAATATCCATGATTAATAAACAATAAAGAAGTTGGGAATGGGGAATGAGCTGAATCACAGAAAATGGAAGAAAAACAGATGATTTACAGGTGGCGAAAATAATGAAATAGGGGTTGAGCAAGAACGAAAAAAGAAAATTCCAAGAATGCGAGAATGTAGATGAAGAGGAAGTTGAAATGTCAACAGCACGCACCATCTTCACCAATTTGGTTTCTCCTTTATGTCTTTCCTCGGTGCATTTTCATCATAATATTAGAACACGGATCTCACCATTATAGAGAGACTAATGTTGGATAAATTTCGAATGTATGTTCGATTATTTGTTTATTGAGTGTTGAATGGATACCGAATGCATGTTGAATAAATATCGAATGCATGTTGAATAAATATCGAATAGATTTTGAATGAATTGTGTATTGATGTTGAATTAATATTGAATGGATGGTGATTGAATATTAAATTGAATAAACGTTGAATGAAAGTTGAACGTACGTTGATAATTGAATGAATGTTGATTGCAAGTCTGGGTTTGTGGCAAGACACAGCAGAAATTGAATAAAGGCTTGTGAATAATTTCGGAATGTAGCGACCTTTAAACTTGTTCCTCCCCCTTGAGGCCTACTTGACACTCTGGCAGCCAAACCATGACCTTCCTCCATCAACTGCATCTCCGAGAGAAGATTCCATTAACTGCTACTCTCAAACTCTCCACTCTCACTTTCATGTTCACACGGTACCAAAATTAGTGTGTCAATTAGTAACACTGCTAGCTTACGACTCCCTTGTATACATGAATCTCCCAATCACATCCTCTCTTTCTCATTTTATAATATTTCATTCTCATAATTATAATGTTATTTATACCATTTTGGTTTTTTAGATTGAGTATTTTTTTGTCTCGATATACAAAATAGAGATATGGCTTGCTACTCATATTTTTCATAAAAGGAGTTAGTGTTTTCGCTGTTACTCTATATTAATCATAGCATTTTCATCCTATTTCGAACATGATTTGTCTGTGAATCATTCTGGAAGATAGAAAAGTATGAGTGGAAATTTTTAGTTTGAAATTTCTTGGAACCTATATTGAATTTGAATCTTTATTCAATTTATTGCCAATATACAATAGAATAGAATAGAAAAATCTTTATTCATCAGACATGTACAAATACATATGAATAGCGTCAGTTTGAAATTACAAATAAGTCTTAACTTACTATAGTTGGTACACAAATAAATTCCAAAATAAATCAATGATTGCTGTTGTCAAACTCCTGCAAACAATACAGAGATAAGCTCACCAAATACTCCTTCAGATTCTTACCAAATATTTTGATATCTTCAATTAACTTTAAATTGCCTGGTAAACTGATAAAAACGTTTCCTCCTTTGAAAATTGTTTTTTCTCAAAAAGATCCAATCTATGTCTCTCAATAATTAGGCCAAAACGGGTATTATAGTTGTAGTCTGATTTCTTAACTCTAATACATTGGACTGCTTCCTGAAAAACATGATCACATCGAATACATATTGACCATAAATTGTTAAAATCCCAAGTTGAGAGAATAGTGATCTTACTTAGTCGCTTCTTCTGAGGTTAAACATTATTCCAATTGCCCGGTTCTGTTGTTTAAGAATTTTATCCAAATTTCATTTACCCGTACTGCCATATATGCACAGGCCATATGCTAAATGTGCATGTATTGTACAGCATAGTATACTGACTTTAGTGTTTGGATACTTCATACGTTGGACATTTGTCTCAGAGCATAAAGACCAGGATATATCTTTTTCATGACATGGCAAACATGACTATGCCATGAGAGATTGCTATACAATAACAGACCCAAGAATTTCTAAACTATTTTTATTTTCTAAAATTCCACCATTTATAGCTAGATTTGGACACACTGGCTTATAGTGGACGAGAGCTCCACATCCTCAACTGATTTTCCAGTATGTTTATCATAAAAAACTTTATTCTATATCTTGAGTTATCATATTATACATCTAGAATTATTTATAAAACAATATTTCTGTATTGTAACTAATGCAATCAGAAGTTATCGTCTAACAATCATTAATCCATCAAATTTTTCTATGAAACTGAAAAATCAGAGAACGAAATTTCCGTAAAATATCCATTTCAAATTTCATTTACCCCTATGACCAACACGACTTGTGTTTCTTCAAGAAACAACACCGATCTCATCATTCTGTTTGTTTGTTTGTGATAGTGAAGAGATAGGCTCAATTTTTGTTTCTCCAACCCACACATTTTTTGAAAATCTGCAATCTTGGATTCTATTGGTTCAAAGATGATGTTATTAATGTTACATATCCTATTCGAAGTTAATACTATGATCTATACTATGAAATGCTCTTGAATAAAAACAACTCTCAAAGCCGGAGTTGATATCAAGTAAATACGTAGAACAATATTTATGAGTCAATAATTTATATGCTGGATTGCTATTTCTTGCGATTTGCCATTAGAAGGATATTAATACATGAAAAATATAGAATCACATGAGCTGACAAAATATAATTGTTCTCAATTAGGGTGTTGACCCTTGGCTAAAGTAGTGAGAAGCAAAAGCGAGCATTCTATACAATCTACTATTCATCTCAGGTCTCCGGATCTGAAAAGAGGAGAGGAAAAATTTTTCAGGAGAGGGAAAATTCAGCTTGAGGACAACAAATGTCAGCAACAGACTCCAGCCAAACCTACCTTTTGATTTTCCGTTCGACATTACTCCAGCTTATTGAACAGCTTGGCGGAACTGAAGTGAATTTTGCTAGTTAATTGAATCATAATGTGTATGTGATTTCTCCATTTTTGTGGTTCATATATGAAAATTTACATATATTCGTCACTTTGAATAATTATTATGGATATTACTAAGTTGAAGATAAAGAACAATTCTCATACTTTATTACTTGTGTTCAACATTTTTATCCTATCCTTCGAAGTACATATTTCTGCAACTGCAACCAATTCATCAAATTTATGACACTCCCTCTAAATATTAATATATATCATGTTATTAGTAGGTAGGATATTGAAAATTTATGGTCATTATTCGCGGAAAAAACGTTTTCTTGTTAGTATACTTTTAATTCACTTTTTTCTTTCCATTACAGGTAAGAGAAACAGTATGACTCACCTCAAATAATATAAACTATTTCTCAAATTGGAAAGAGACCAAACGTGGAACAATGAAATATATTGAACATTGGTAAGTAATAGGAGTTCAAATAAAAGTACATACTATCGAGTAAAATCAGTGTCATTCTTCCAAAGTTATATAGATCACTTTTTGTAAGATATTATATTAACTGTACGTATGTATGCGTCTATATTTTTACTTTCCTTGCCCTATTACCATAGGTAGAGAAAGTATTCTTTCCTTGCCCTATTACCATAGGTAAGGAAAGTATTGCTTTCCGAAAAAAGGTACCCTGAATCCCCTGTGTGTGTGTGTGTGTGTGTGTGTGTGTTCAAACACACATATTGATCAAATGAAATTCAAGATGGCGGCTGAAATGGCGAACATGCTGTAAAAAAACAGGGTTTTTCGCGATTTTCTTGAAAACGGCTTCATCGATTTTGATCAAATTCATACCTCAAAAAGTTGATAAACTCTATCAACTGCCACAAGTCCCATATCTGTAAAAATTTCAGGAGCACCGCCCCATCTATGCAAAGTTTGATTTTAGATTCCCAATTATCAGGCTTCAGATACAATTCGAACAAAAAATTTCAAGTGGAAAAGATTGAGCATAAAATATCTACAATTATTTTCCTGGAACATTTCCACCTAAAATTGAAAATAAGCTCGAAATTCGAGAAAATAAGATTATTCAATTGCAAACTGTTGGCAACTGTTGATTCTATCAAATCATTCACTATGAAGAGATAGCAGACCTCGTGTTTCTGCAGCGCTATTGTTCTGTCACCAGCTAGCTCAGATCTTAGAATTAATAGACTTGAGATGCGCGTGGACACTAGCGTCAGGTGATGAATTTTCATAACGGCAAGGAAAGTTGTGTGAGTGCGCCACACCAGATTTTTATTGTTAAACAAAGATCATGATAATCACGAGATATATCACCATTTTCGAAAATAGTTCACAAGGAAAAACATGAGAATAAAATGGCATTCATCATAATATTATATTTATAATTATTATGATTAATAAGTAAAAAGAGCTCAAAACTGATTTACCTCAAAAAAACTCACCATATTTCTATTTCTACAGAAAAGTATACGAAATCAACACCACAATATACAGAATTTTATATTTTCTATGAGTTCTACTAACTATGTACTTCATAAAAAAATCATATTAGATCTTCATTAATTCCTTCTAAACTAAAACATGATGACAAATTATATCGATTCAACCATTATAAATACATCGCTATACAAACTGAACAAGACGCGAAGTCAATATTTTTTCAACAGATGAACACAGTAATGAGAGAACGTTGATAATAATCCGTCATTTGAAATTCCGATTCAGTTCACAAGGAGAGTGAGTGCAGACTGCAGAGTGCTTCAGCCAAGAGATTTGTATTGATGGCGTCGTGAGAACACTGAACTCAGTTCAGAATTAATGAATGAATAAAATTAAATGAAGAATCGAAAGGATAGGTCACAGAATTATAGCGGTATGGGGTGTGGGTGTGCGTGTGTGTGTGCGCGCGCTAAAGTGTACCGGTGTGTCAGAGAGAGAGAGAAAACGAGGATGATAGAAATGTTGGACAGAGTGGGAACGTGAGAGAGCTTCAAGAAGATTACAGTTTTTGGAGAGGAAAAATCATGTATATTATGGTATTAGTATTAATATCATCGTTAAGTAGTAAGAATTAGTGATGAAAGTGTTAGGAGGTTGACGAATGGATCAACAACTATCTCAAATAGTTGAAAATCAGAACCTGAAACTATCAGAAAATTATGATTATTAACGAATTGAATCTTAAAAACACAGGTAAAAGCGTTTGTATAATATAAGTTGGAATAATGAAAGAGTGTTAAGATTGGACGGATATGACTAATATGTTAATAGAGGAAACTCTAATTCTGAAAGGGACATTAGGAGAATAGGAGTGATGTTGAATGATGAAATAGACATAGGCATCGATGTAAAACTGCATTGGTATAATCTCTTTAAAATGGAAGAGATGATCAAAAATCTAGAATTGGAACAATAATATAAGGTGTAAAATATTCTATAAATCTCCTGAATTCGAAAATAAAACGAGAGGAAGATGAATATGGTAGGGAGAGAAAGGATGACGTAGGAAAGAGAAAGAAGATAGAGAATTATGAGAATTAGGGTGACTGTGAACTGAGAACACCAAGTAAAAAATCTATAAGATGTACAATATAGGAGATAGGTAGAGAGAGAAATAATATCAAAGAAAGAGAGAAATATAGTAGAAGAATAAATCATAAACGAATCGGTAGTGATGTGAAAGGTGTTATTAGGAAAGTCATAGGGCGAGGATGACTTGGGAAAGTAAGTTTGAAATTCGAAAAGTAGGAACGCGCTTTGTCAGAAAGTTGTTGAATGGAATTTAGGACTTGTTAAAAGGCTACGAGAATCATTCACTGTTCTAGACTGGCGCTGTGAGAAATGGCCGTTTATTACGCGTATGTTTCTTCCCAAGCGGTCGCTTCACGCTCTCCCATTATTATCTATTTTCATATTTTTCCCTGTTCTTCTTCTCAAATGTTACCAGATTTGATTCATCTGAACACTTAATTCTTTCCGCGAATATATTTTTATACACCTCCAGCTAGTTTCTGTTACTAATCCAACTTTCCATCGTATGAAAATTATAAAAAGATACAAAAAATGGTTGTGCTCATATTTTGGCTATAATTTTTTATTAGTTCCAATTATTATCATTCCATAAATATAATTCCTTTCATAATCCTTTATCGATCCTTTATCGATGTATTCAAGCTTTCTTGTAAGAAACGTGCAATGTCACTTCAATGAATTCGTATTGATTATTGAAATTTAGTGAACATTGAGATTGTTTGGAGGGATGAAAAATAATTATTCGAATTCGAGATTGACTTCCGACTTTTGTGTGCTTTCATATTCATAGAGTTGATCTGGGATTAGAACAATATTATAACAACATTTATTCATGTCCAATAGTTTCTTAAATAATTGAGAAATGGATTGGAAATGGAAAATTAAATGGATATTACTCGGCCTCTGCGCTTAGGTTCCTCGCGCCTTGCAGGGACTTCCCGTTTTTAATATAGTTATTTATGATCCTATTCAATGGTATTTTTCTTTTTTCATTTTACTTTTTTCTTTTATAACCATTTTTGTCATTGTAATTATGTTTTTTGGGACGAATAAAGATTTGAATTTCGATCTTAGCAATACCCTCCTTGAATAATGTAGAATAATTCGGAAGGACTGTAAACAAATAGAAGGGACAATAGAAAGAAAAACTTTGTGAACTAATCCGTATATTGTAGAATAATTTTAGAGGAATAAATGAGATTAACAAGGAAAGAACTTTACTAAACGAGAATTCTTTTCATAAAGAGAACGTAATTGTTATTTGATGAACTGATATCTTGAAAAGGTGTAAGAAGAAGATATTCTCAGTGCAAGGTACAGTTCTACAGTGGTATGAGGTACAAGATACAGTGGGTTTATACAGGATACAGTGATACAAAGTATAATTGTACAGGAACGTGTTTTTCTTCACGAGCTTTCCTAGAATTCCCGATCCATTTCTCGAATTCGTTCATCCACTTACATAATGCACCACAACCTTGGAACTATTCTACTTGGTTTTCTAAACAGCAACTCCCCATTATTATATGCTGTGCTGTCCAAATTCGACCATTACGATGTATTGGATAATGATAAATTTTGACTACAAGTTGCAAGAAACTGGAAAGGTCTTGAAAGCACTGAATCATTTCCAATAAGTTCAAGCTGATAGACTTTATCAACGTGAAGAAGTAGCTGAACTATTGAGCCACAAACGAAGACTCTTCCACATTCAGTCTGTGTGTTACGTGTTGCTATTGAGAATAGATAAGCTCTTGCAATCAGCAGTGTCGAAGTGAAGCACTGTGTTGATTGTGTTTTGGCCACAACTCACGATTAGAAAGAAATAAACAGATAGGCGTGACACAAATTAACAATAGATGAGGATTCCTTCAGGGCAAGTCTGGCACCAGTCAATGGCATTATAGGATGCAATGCTCCAAATGAGGAAGCTACTACCAATCAGAGGTGGCGCCAATCTCTATAGCTATTCAGCGATTGTATTGGAATCTATAAATGTTATACAAGGTGTGTCCTTTCTTAGAACTGATCAGTTTAATGTGCACTGATGACAAAAGTCACCTTGAGGTCTCTTGTCCCGAGATAAAGACAATGTTGGAGCGGAAATGGAGTGAACAAGAAACTTTATCAATGGGGGAGTTCTGTGAAAGATAGGGTCCAATCGAATGTACAAGATGAGTCCCAAAGACAAAACAGGGAGAGAGTGACTGATAAAGGAAACATATCATAGGGAAGAACTTAGTGCTGGTACTTTGTTGAGTATCGGTGTAAAACATAATGAATTCAATTTGAGGTGAAATTTATTTGAAAATCAAATCAATGATTGGTGTACAACACAAAGCGGGAAAATAGTAATCATGAAGGAAATTATGTGTAATATTCACACAGATGGAGAATGAATAGAAGATGAAAATAAATTGTACTCTGGGAAGCATAAAATATATTTTAGAATATTCCGCTGAATAAAACACTTATTGACATAGGCTACTTTTAAATTAATACAACAAAATAAATCTTATAGCACCCTTTATTTTTAAAAAACTTTAAAATAGTTGAACAACTAGTTTAGGTGATATATTACACCATCTTCAGGTTATAAAAAAACCTACCTACCTACCTATACCGCTGAATAAACCTACAAGTCTGAGCAATTATAAAGATCCTAAAAAATAAAATGCGTTGCCCAAACTTTTGCTAATGGGGTTATAAATATATGTTTGCATAGAATAAAAATTAGATTCTAGAAATAATTCAGTTGAATAGAAAAATGATATCAATCAAAAAGTATCATAATGCATGATATTCATGGATATCAAACTTATTAAACATAAATCATATTGAACTTAAAAAACGTCTGAATCAATTACAAACATCAGGCTCTATGAATTACTTCGATATTTCTGAAGTTTGATATTTCTGTAATGACTAATGAATACATTGATAAATTTATAGCAGATGGCATGGAGGCGATTATTGACAGAGAAAGTTGCAATGTCATCTCACGTTTTGTCGAAAGCAATTGAATAATCGAATGATGGGAACTCATGGAAAGATGCATGATTGAGCAATGAGGAGAGAGAATAAAAATGCGTGTGCATTGGACGAAGAAAAAAATGAGAATGTGAGTTTGCATGAATTTGGGACACGCTGGTTTTTGTGGGAAAGAGAAGAACGATATCCATGAGAGAGATAGTAGTAAGATGGTCTGATATTCTGGAGAAAGTAGTGTACAATATAGTAATTGGATTTTTAGAGGATGCTAATTTTGAAACTAATGAGGAAGTATGACACGAAGAGAGAGTGTAAAATAGGAATATAAAGAAATTGAGTGAGAAAGTTTTATGAGAAAAATGAAGTAATGAGTTGTGAATGGAGAACCACAGAAACATCATCATGTGGTGTATGAAGTTATTAGCAGTTACTCCAGAAGAATGAATCGTAAATATTCAGTGATAAAACTAATGTTACTCACGAGGTTTGGTTCGCTATTAACGGTTATTTACTATCGCATAATTCATTGCAAATGCTCCTTTCAATGGTGATGATGATGTCATTATCTACTGTACCATAGATCAACTGCTCTGAAAGACTGCTGAAGACATGAGTTGGAACACAGAAGAGTTCATAGCTTTTCTGTGGAGAGAGGTGGAACCTACAGTAAGGAGAGAAGTGAGAAAGATATAAAATGGAAGTTTCTTGATGTCCCAATTCTTCTGTCAGAAGTAAAAGCGTTACATTATCAAAGTACGAAATGGACTATTTCCAAATAATGAATACAAGAATTTGTAAGCTATTAATATTACGAATAATAGGTGATAACTCTCAGATACGACCAGGCCAAACAGGGAGTTTTCTAAGTAAGCACGACAGGACAGAAAGCTCTCCGATTGGCTGATTATGTTCGCGCTCGAAAGGAAGCTTCATGGACAGGAAGCTATCTCGTATCAGCTGATCTGAGAGCTTCCTGTCCTGTCGTGCCGTGCCGTCTGAAAAACGCCTCCTTTGGCTTGGCCCTGGAAGATACAGGAGATGGTTTGTTTGAAATAGTGCAAGATATTCAGTTAGTGCAAGATTATATTAGTAGACTATTAATAACTATTTATTAATAGTGCAAGATTATGTTAGCCTTCATCAACTCAAAAATCTTTTTCACATCATGAATCTTGAATCTATTTTTAGCTAGACTGAGAACTTTCTTAAAAACCTTGCTCCAAACCGCAACTTTAAAATAGGAATGAATAATTATGAGCTCAACTGACTTTGAAAGCGAATTAATGCCTTCTAATAATTTGCAGTTCGTAAGTGAAATCTGCTCTTCCAATTTGACAAGAAGAAACCGAAGTACCTAACTGGGAAAGTTTCTTTGGTTTGCTTTGATGGATGTTATTTTGCTCGGACTCCTGTTCCTGTGCAAGAAGAGGTGCAAAAGACAAACTAACAAACAAAGTAAACGACGGGAAGTGATTTTGCGGTTACAAACTGGCGACTGACATCAGCTGTAATTACACCAGTGTTTTCAGATAGCAAGTGTCAAGAAGAATGGAGAGAGAGGAGAATCGAGAAAGAGGATTTTGTGAATCGTCTGGGAAAAAAACGGTTACAGTCTGAATTGATGATTTTCAAGAATCGAAAAGTAGAAGAATTGTAGTTGGAAAGAATCAAAATTGAAAACTCTTGGCAAAGAATGCTAATTTATAGAGAGATCAACAAAAATACATTTTGGGAAGAATTGAGAGTATTCGAAAAAGAGTTGAAAAAAGAAGGTACAGAATAATTGTGTCCACTTAAGTATTGAAGATTAATACAGAGTATAATATTGATAATCCATTCCATAGCACTTGTAAACATTTTTTACATACTATTATTTTTATGTGTTTGTGTTTTTTCAATAATGATTAATCAAATTCTAATTTGTATTATTTTTTAATGAATTGATTGTGTGCTGAATTCGATCGTGAAACATTAATAAAATGCCATCAAGAATATATCTAAAATAAGAAAGTCTTAGTTGAAATATTATTGTTATATCGAGCAGAAATTATCGAAATCAATCGATAACAGTAGCTTTTCAAAAGTCAACAAGATTATTTTTGTGCTCGAATCGGGATGGGTCGTCAATCCATAAACTGATTGATGACTGTATCATTCAACTTACTTTATGATCTTCCAAGCTTTCTGACCTCGTTATCAACCCATAAAATTGTTCCTAAAAGGTGATCAACTCCATTTTCCAGTCTAATGAGAGTAATATCGACCCGGCAGAGAACTTTCCGAGACGGTTTTGAAAGTGAAACCATGCTGTGATGAGTCTGTTCGTGATTCGCGTGGAATTTACGAGGCTTCCTCTCTAGACCGTCAAAGCTCGGCGCTTTGTGGCTTCATTGTTGTTCGGCTTTAAAAGTTTCACAGACTGAAATAATTGGATAATCCTCGATTTCTAAAGAAACCTCATGAGTATACTCGGCTGCACCCTCTGTAACAACATTTTTTCTCTTTCGTATCCACTACGATACTGAGAGATGAGAATAGAGACTTTTATGAAGATTTTAATAAAAGAGCTTGTTATTCATAGTTGCTATTTGCGTCTATTTGCAGCGCGTCCATCCTCCTTTCATTCTATTTCATACCGTATAACATTCTTAGGAATTTTGTACTCTCATTAATATGCTACTTGTACTTGTAGTGGAAATGTCTATTAATTCCGCTGTAGTTCTTCATTACTCATCTGTATTAAGAAGTTAGTATACTATTTCTTGGAGAGTGTGTCTCCATTAATGTTATTAACAAAATATATCATCTCACATCCACATTTGTAATGGTGAAGATGATTTTGAAAATGTTTTTTTTTCTGTGAAAATTTAAAATTGAGTTTTAACATTCTTTAACCTCAAAATTGTTCCAGCAATCAGCTTTTAACTTAAATATGTGTCATGCTAGTTCGCCTCCATGATGCACATTGGGTAACGCTAAATGGACTAGCAAATGATAGCGGTCAGACAAACTTATGTTTTCCCGACCAAAAACTACACAACATCAATCAATCAATCAATCAATCAATGCTATTGAAGAAGAATGCAATTGCATCTTGAAGAATTTGGAAATATAAAGTGTATATCTAGGCATTTGAGACTAATGAACTATTATATTTGTACTGTATCTGCCACACGCTAATAAATAATAATAATCTCACATTCTACTATGATCTTGGGCCTTCTAAGGCTTTTCTTATCACATTCTGTTCTAGAAATACCTAATATAACTTGTAACCTTTTTCATCTCATTGCTTCCTCCAGGAGACGAATTCTATGGACTAAACTGAGATCGATACTCTCTCATGTGACTCTCTTTCTTGTCAAGCAAAGGATTAGAGTTTGTCCCAATTGTGGAGTGAAGCTAGAGTGATGGAATCACTTTGTGTGGTTGTGTTCTGGACTAGAAAGAATTAGTTGGTCACTCTTTCGGTGGGACCGTGTTCATCTCAATCTTCATCCGGGGCTTTGAGCCGTCACTTCCAATAAGGCTAAGTAGACTTTCTTGTTTTTCCGGGCTCGGCAAGCAGTCAACAAAAACAGGCAGGCTCGTGTCCATTGGTCAGCGTGAAAACCGATAGGTTAAGTACGGCCAATTAGAGAGAGCCTGAGTAATAAGTTTCAACAGTCACTAAGTTTATAGTACCTTTCTCATTTTCTGAAAATGCCTCTCCACCACTCTCAATTGAAAGTCCCTGCTTAACCACAAAACGCGCAATATTCTGAGATCAAATTCCAAGTAGATTCACCTTCGTTTATATGAACAGAATCACAAGTTTTTGATAACATATTACACCTCAATGAAAATTTCATGCGTCTACACACCTTTAATTAAGAGTATAATGCTGCTTTTAGTTCCTTTACTATTTCTAAAGCAGAAGATAGTTCAATTTCATTTCAGAAATTCCTTCTCATAACTCATCATAGCATTTCATTACTTGTTACAATGTTTTCAAATTTAAATTATTATGTTATGTCCATCAATATTAAAGATCATTGAGTATTTCTATACAAGTATATCTTCAGTCCAATCTGGACTAAAAGGCTCCACAGACTTTCTATAATCACGAGCTGTGTCGGCTATTCTCAGTGGAAGTTTCATACATGGTCACAATTTTGATATAAATAGAGAAGTCAAGGACATCAAATTGATCAAAAACGCATACCGGTAGCCGGTATATGCATTGGACGGTTTCACAAAAGCCTGCTGAATTTAAATCATGATCAAATGCCACTAAAACCAATCAGAGAAGGTTTTTTTTCTTGTGGCATTTGATCACGGTTAAACTTTTACTAGCGTTTATGCAACCTACGAATCGATCCATGCGTTCCTGCATCATTTGATGATCTTGAACCTCGACCTTTCTATTCTTTTTTTATTAAATTGTGATTATGTATATAACGTATTTTAATGAGAATAGCCGACACAGAATTTTCAAACTGGAATTTAATTATTCCAACTCTCTTCAATTGACCGCTACATTGAAAGTGCAACAATAAGTTCGGATGAACATCAATATTATTAAAATATTTATAATATAGTAGAATCATTGTAACCATTGTAATTAATAAAATAATAGAATAATAATAATGCAAATTATAACTACATATAACTATATATATATATATATATATATATATATAATATATATATATATATATATATATATATATACTAGTTAGTATATATAGATCGTTGATCACACCATCGTCAGGTTATAAAATAAATTTTATATCCTTTTTTATATATTTAAATTCGAATACATTATTCTAGTCTATATTTTTTTTTCAAAAACTACATACAATCTACGAGCACCCGTGCAATTTAAATTCTCACAATATAACTGGAAATGGTTGAATCAGTTCCAGCATTGTTCATACCAAACTCTCATACAATTCGTGTGTATTGTTTTCTCATGTTCAACGATTCATTTCGCCTGGAGTCATTGGCGAAGAAAGCGTAATAACCTTTCCATGTCAGTAAAAACTAGCGTCTTTTCAAGTTATCTTGCAGTTTCCTAGAATCCGGTAAGGAAGCCAACCGGGGGCCATCAACGGTGTCTTATGGAATTCTAAAGCAAGCTAAAAAACTTGACCCGACCAGCAATGCCAGAAGCTGTGAAGATAACTCAACGTATAACTCACACATAACTCAACATAACTAGTTTGCACTTTCATTGACTGCTGTTCATCCTCTCCTCTCCTCCTCCTCTCAACATACCTTCTCCTGCTCTCAAACCTATCAGCTGCTATTCCTCCTCATACCTATATTCTCTTCCTCTCACACTCACCTTCCTCCTCATTCCTTCTCATTCCTCCTTCTTATACCGCTCCGCATTCTTCTCTCTCTATTCCTTTGTTCTTATTGTTCCTAATCTGTGATTTTCTCTTTCTTCTTTCTCCTGTTTTTATCTTTCTCCTTCTCTTCTCTTCCCCTTATAATTTTTGCTATATCCTTTTCTTACCCTGTGTGTCTGCTCTTCTTGATTTACTTCTTCCTCTTCTCATCTTTCCACTCCGTTTTCTGATTTATCTTCTACTTCTTCTTTCCCTTCCAGATATAAATACTTTCTCTTTCCCAAATACTCCATTCATTCCTTTTCCTCTCCATCATACCACATCTTCTTCTTCCTCTTCTGCTTCTTTTTTCCTCTTCTGAAGCTTCTGATTCTCAAATATGTTCTTCTCCCTTCTCTTCCTCCTTCTCCCTTAGCAATCAATGAGGAAATATCTTCCTCCATTAAATTTTCAATTTAATTTAATTCATTAATCATTAAGCAACTCACAATAATAAATTAATTAGTTTTCAATTTGATTTAATTTATTCGTCATTCAGCCACTTACAATCATAAACTTCTATACGTATATTATAATATATCAGTCAAAAATATTATATAGCTGAGCTAATTTATCGCAGTCACAGCATTCAATTAATCGATTTTACATTCCAAAATAAAAAACACATATTTCGAATTTGAGAATACTTATTAGTAAGAACACCTCACTTGAAACTCCTGATTTTTTCCCATTCTTCTTCCTTCTTCCTAATTCCTCCTCTCACACTGATATTTTTATTTTCTTCTCCTTCTTTCTTTTCCCTTTCTTCTTCCTTGTTTCTTATTCCTCCTCTCACACTGATATTCTTATTTTCTTCTCCTTCTTTCTTTTCCCTTCTACATTCCCTCTTCTCCTATCTTTCACCTACTTCTTCCTATTCTATTCCATTCTTTTTCTTTGAAACTGTTGTCTGACCATCTTCCATCTTCTTTCTTCTGACCAGTTCTTCCTTTCACACTGATATTTCTCTTTTTTCTCCTTTCTTTTTTGTATTCCATTTTTTCTTTCTTCCATCTTCTTCGTTCGCTGGAAGTTGTCTGACCAGCTAGACAGCTACTGTCACCTCATACAGCTTCCTCTTCGAGCAGCGTACATCTGTCCACATTCCTGCAGTGTGCGGTGCAATACCGGTGTGTTTTTGCCCTGAGGCCGTCTGGTGCGGCACATTTTTATGCTCAATGCGTGGTCGAAGATGACTTGACAGCCAACAATCTGCCGCCAGCCCCGTTAGATAATTCGCAGTCTACCAGCGGTTTCTTCAACAATCAACTACTTTTCTTTCATTCTTTTCTTTCTGCAAATGTTTGGTTTGGAAACGGTTGTAGGTTTGATTTAGATTTTTGAAGCCTTGGAGCTATAGACACTGACTTATTGAAGCCCTTTAGTCATTGACACTCATGCTAAGTTCACTGGAATCCAATAGGAGTAACAAGGAATACCTTGTCTAATACATTTCATATATTCATATATTATAATATGATTCATATCATATCTACGAATACTAATACTTATAAGCATGATGTATAAGTTGTCTTTACTTGTTTTTGAACAATAGCTTAATTTATTGAGCTCTAGAATTTACAGCTCAATTTGTGGTGTGCTGTTCAACAGGTCTCTCGACCAATTAATCAAAATGGAGAGTGATGTAGATTGAATATTTCATTCTACGATGAAGAGCAAAATTCAAATCTAGACTTGGATCTAATCATATGAACTTGAAAAATTATATTCTTATATAATATTATACTGATCTGTTTTGTCAAGATTTAAAATCTCTTGCTCACTTCATCAATAATTTTTTCTTGAAGTTTTTTTATGAATGAAATGAAAGCTATTTGATGAATATATGGCTTGTTATTTCATCACAAAAGTTCTAGACTTTTGCCATTCAATATCCTTGTAATACGGACGATGAATGGATCTTTGATTTAAGGAACGAATCAAGCGGTTTTAGAAGTGATTTTCATCACTTAATAACAAACTTATGCTGAACAAACCAACAGAAATACTAAGCTTCCATATCTCAGAGATGAGGTGGTCCGCTATCGGTGGGGCCAATTATCTTCCTAAATTCCATCTTTAATTATAATGTTTTGGCCTCACTCCTGAATGCAAATGATGATTTATATACAAAATTGTACAGAATTTCTAATTTGGAGCGATTATCCTCATTGTTAAACAATTATTATTATATAACTTACAATATGGATAATTATAATACTCGATAAAGTTTCCAAGCTCATTCATTGTCCTGAAGGCTATACGTTCCCCCGGAAAACAATATACCAGAAAAAACAGTTGCAGAATGTTTTATTTTCTCTGGAATACCTACTAAACAGACAGATAGAAGATTTCATTTATCTTGTATGTGATTTACAAAACAGTAATCGAATACAAGGAGTGGAAGCCATATTGAGAGAATGGAAGAGAGAGTGAGCGAGAGAGAAATGAAGGAAGAGTATGTGTGTGACAGTGAAAGAGTTACCAATCACCATTAGCACAGTGGAAGATTACATAATCTCTCACTGTTCAAAAGATTCTCCACTTTGAAACATGCTGTTCCATCATCGATTGGCTAATCAAGAATAGACTGGTGTTGATTTCTTTATTTATATGTTTTCCTTGACACCTGCCTCCCTTTTCGCTTGCTTTCCACTCCACCTGATTGCCATATCAATTACATGTAGGAATCAATGTAATCGATAACATGCTCACATCTCATTTTAGTTTTCTATAAGTTATGGTCACACCTCTGATGTAATCTGATATTTGACGTTTTTTGCATTTAGTATTTCGAATATTGATATCGCAACGAACATTCTACACATTTTACGACAGTAAATATGCTACATAACAGTGGAGTAGGTCTATAAGAGATTCTCCAGTTCTAGATTGTGAAGAAATAATGAACAACAATTTCACCCGTTGTTCAATAAGGAGTTTTTTCCTCTCCACTATCTGCATAATACAAAAATGAGTGGCACAAATAAATTCATGGAATTACTCTTTCATGAACCTTATATTTTAATTTAATCTGTTAAAACTTTATATATGGTTTAGAATGTGTTCAGCTATTTTGGAAATCATGGACCGTTGTGGCAATAGCATAACCATTTCATATTTTACTATCTTTATATATTATGCTGCTCATCTTCACCAACTTACAAGTCGAGAGTAATTTGAACATCACAATCACCCTTCAAATACATTTCAATGATTTAAAATGATTGATTTCAAAGATTGACTTACTTTAAAAATCCTGAATATATTCTTCACTCATGCCCCAATTTGAAGCTCAATGTTCAAATACAGTACATAATATAAGATAGAATAGCCTTCATATCTCATCTCTACCAATGTACATCAGTGTCGTTTGCTACATAAAAAGATGAATATTCTCCATGAATAGGTAGCTCTAATACTATTGGAATTGATGAGATTTTATTTCTGTTGAGCGGAAGGAGCAATGGGCGTTATCTCAGTAATAATTAATCTGCAACCGACTAACTCTATGGTCATCATCATCATCATCATCTTCTTACAAGGATTAGGCTCTATTGGCTTGTACTGGCATCCATTTCTTCCTTGGTCTTCCTATGCCTCGCTTTCCTTCGGGTTTGTACTCCCATGCTAATATTGGAAGCCTATTGGATGGCATTCTGAATGAATGAGTAGACCAATTTTCCCGATATTTCTTCAGAATATCCAATAGCGGTTCTACATTCAATTCAGCTCTTATGTTATCATTCCTTATTTTATCCAGTCTACTACAACCTTTGACCGCTCGTAAAAATCTCATTTCAGCAGCTTGTATACGAGATTCAGTTTGTCTGTTTAAGATCCATGCCTCACTACCGTATGTTATAAACGGTATCGCCATTGTTTTGTAAAACTTCAGCTGGGTATCTTGTCGCGTTCGCCTTCCTATAGCTCGTCTTATAGTGCCACAGACCGCACTGAATCTCGCCACTTTTTCACCAACATCTTCATCCTTATCGAATGAAATGCGGCATCCCAAGTAGCTGAAGTCTCTCACTTGATCTAATGCTTGATTGTCTATCACGATTTTTGATCTGACTGGCCACTTTCCCCTGAATGCCATTATTTTGGATTTTTGAGGTGAGATTTTCATGCCAAAGTCCAACCCAATTTCGTTTAACTTGAAAATAGCATATTGTAGTTTATCTTCAGTGTTGAAAATGATCACAGTGTCGTCAGCATATAGTAGAGAATTCATAAAAACATTATTGCAGAGCTCTATCCCTGCGTCAACATATCGATTCCAAATTTCCAGAATCTCGTCAGTGTATATATTGAAGAGAGTAGGCGACATTGGGCACCCTTGTCTTACACCTTTATTTATTTTGATGGTAAATAATTCTCAAATAAATAACTCTATGGTAAATAATGTAATCAACTATAAGTAGATAGTGCAATGAGTAATGTAATGTAAAGAGTCTTTTAATAAAATATTATTGTTGTCCTTTTATTTGTGAAACATCTAACTCCATGTCACAAAATATAATAAGTTTCCATTAATAACCTCATCTGTGTAGTACACTAGGCATGCCAGCTCATAAACCTAGGTTTTGTTAGCCTGTCACATTGAAAACATGTTATTATTAGTTCAAGAATTCATGTGTTGATTCTAATGTCAGTGTGAATTTATTACTCATATATTATTTATAAATCATACATTGTGTTCATATATTGTTTTGTTTTCAATTAGATAAAATAGTTTTGAATTTAGATGTTAATGAGTGTATAAACCTCTGTACTCTTAACTGACTAACAAAGAGATTTTCTGAGACAGATTCTCATAATTGATGCATGCGTTGCGGCTGGGATGTCGTCACGTAACAGACTCGAGGGTAGGTGAAAGAGATTTGCTCCTTTGATCAGCTAGATGCGGTGCGCTGAGAACCGAGAAGCCTGGAGTGCTGCGCTGCTCTGCTGCTACTGCGGATAGACGAAAGGGGTCGAGCGTGACCTGCAAGTCAGAGAGGATCAAATGCTGCTCTCATTGCACGAGCAGGGTAGGCGAAAGGCAGCAGCACCAATTTCAGTCTTCTTACTCTCGACCCGACACCGAATAGCCCTGAAGGAAATCCCCCGGGGTCCGGGCCAGAAACCTGTTGGGTGCGGTTACCGTTTCAAGGGATATACTCTGACGAGCAGCTTCCTGGCTGGATTAGAAGGGGATTTCTTGAAATAGAAGAATTGAGTGTACTAGACAAGGGCACTAGAATGTACTAGAATTCTAATGAAGGTCTGAATTAAGAATTATAATTGAGTTTCTTTCTGGTTGTCTCTACCAATATTCAAGGTTGAGTGATAGAGAAGATTCGAAGTTGAGTGGTGAAAAAGACAAGGAATTTCAACTCCACTCAATAAAGAGTATTAATTTTTTAATTCGATTTTTCATTTTCATGTTTCCTTTCCATGCTCCAATTTCCCGTTTCATTTTCATGTTCCATTCTCATTTTCATGTTTCATTTTCATGTTCCAATTTCCTGTTTCATTTTCATGTAATTTCCGAATTTCATGCTCAAATCATACCTATTTCGCCGAATCTCTCGCATTATTCAACAATGACCTTTGATACTTTGTCTTTCTTATCTATAGATGTAGATTATAATAGCTTATTGTAGCTTTGTTTCCTATAGATATAGCTATGATCATAGAATCCACCAAATAAACATATTTGTAGAATCATATAGGTATGTTATGACGTGGCAAGAACACAGTAAAGAGCATTGAGAGAACAAAACTTGTTGTTTCGGCAAACAAGCGGAATCTAATTATGGGAGAAACCAACAATGGCATGTGGTAATTAGGGATGGAGAGGCCGGCGAATTGTTCTGGTAATGTGCACCTTTAGATAATGTTATTGTCTGTATTGCACTGTACATAGGATGTGTTATAGCATTAGATAAGCATGGATCATTACATGAAGGGGCACATCATTGGTGGATTGATGCTGGGTTATCTGTTACAATAGACTGCATCTCACAGATTGATATGATATCTGTCAGAAAAATCGCACCAATTGAAAATTTCAAGGATTATAGTGTGTGAAGACATTATGAGAAGATAATCAAGAATAATTTCACTGAATAATGGATTAATGTTCATGGGTGTTTTTGAAATTGAATTTACTTGTGTGTGAAACTGAATTTTGTCATGTAAAACTAAAACTTTGCCAAGCAAAACTAAATTTTATAATGTGTGGAGATGAGTTGAAGAGGTTTTGAAAAGACCTCGCCATAACGGCGAATTATATTCTTCGGGAAATCAATTAATAAATGTTTACAGGTTTTAAAAAAATTAAATATACTACTTCCAGTTCAAAATTATAACAAATGTTTTTTTTTAATTTACACTAGTCATCGAAACTAGTTAGGAATAAGGATATGTGTGGAACATGTAGAACTGTCAAAATCTTCCTAAATATTTTTTATCGAAAAATGATTAAGAATAGAATATTTCACTAAATAATCACAGCAAACTTGAAACATATTGGGTTGTTGCATAAATCTTAAACCAAAAAAAAAACAACAATTCTTCAAAGTCACGTATATATATAATTTATTCAATATTATATATAAAATTATATTCATGATTTTTCAACTATTATTGATGTACGAGCTTGAATAAACTGCAATTTCTAATAAAATCTTCCAACACAAAGGTTGTTCACTGGTGTTGGACCAGTGGGCTGTCAAATCATCCATACAGTGACCACCATCACCATTGATAGCAGCGATGTCCGTCAGTCCGCTTTCTCGGCGCGCAAACTTTCTCCTTTTTTCATAATGCATTCATCGTTTTTTGCGTGTGACCATCCGTAACACGGGTTGGCAATTTCATTCGAAGAATATAACGCTATAACGCTATTCGGCGTGTTTGGAGGATTAGTTTCGGCAGCCGCTAACAGGCTTTCTATGTGTTACGCTGATGCTGAGACCCGCCATGTTGCACTGAACGGGATTAGAACGCATCGACCGAAAATCATCGAAAATACCACTTCTGGAATCTTTCCGCTTATTTTGCTAGTAAATTAATTTAGGATATTTAGGTGTGAAGAATGGCAGATCTCTCTAGCATAGACTGTGTGAGGAAGGAACTATTTCTCGATTTCTATATTAAAATATTTCCTTGGTTGCGTTCACTTAATTTTGTTATCGTTGCTGCGTTCTCCTTTAGTGGTAGAGTTCGGAATAATCGAGTGTGGAGAATGACTGGAGTTTTTTGAAAACATGAGAATAGAATCCATTCTAAAAATTATATATTCGTGTTGTATTCACTCCATTTATAAAAGTTTTACTGCCTCTCAAACCAGCCATCAGTGAATCTATCCGATAAAACTAGAAAATGACTAAATCTTTTTAGAATATGAGAATCAATTTTATCGCACGAAAATAATTCATAATGATCGATGAAAATTTTCAAATAATCAAATGAAATTGTAAGCACAATGCATATCTTTCCACTGTAAAATTACACGAAAAACAGAAAATGTTAGAGAGAAAATGGCAAAATATTGTTCTACTCCTGATTTGAAATTTCAATCTTGGAAAATCCAAACTAATTACCAACTTTTCAAGTGAGACCAGTCTTTCAAACACTATCCCTCGTATTCTGAATCTATGATTGTCATATACAACTCTCCTAACTTATCCAATAGAACTTGCACTGTTTACAAATCTCTAATTGCAAAATTCAGTCACGTAAATTAAGCTGAGATTATTTTGTGGTGCTTCGCCGAACTGCTAGTGTCTCATGTATTCTGCATCAAATAATGTTATTACAGCTGCACATGATATCTTGTATCTTCCAGCTATATCATCCCGCGACTTGAATAAATTGTCTTCAGTACTATGCGATGTGAATTCACTGGAGGAGTTATAAGGGTGGAATAGTTGAGTGTCTCTCAGTTAGAAAGCATGACGTTTTGTAGTACAGCTGCTTTGTACTTGGTAGAGTTATTAACTAACAAGACTGTTGTTACTTTCCTCTCCATGTGACAGTTATTGTCTCAGCTCCCTTCTTCTCTCATTGTTCTCCGGTTTCCTCTTTTTGGTTGATATTTCAATTGATAAGCTTTCGAATTGTCTATGAGTGCAATAAGTCAATTGAAAAAGGAAGAGAACATGTTGATTCATTGAAGAATCATATTATGTGAATATTGATACCTTGTGAGAACCAGATTCATTCAGGCATTCCATAATATAAAACTATTTTATAAATAACTACTCAATGTCAAGGTGTATAACAAGAGATTGTGTATAAATGTTAGGTCCTGGAGAGTGAAAAGGGCGATGAATACCCAAAAAACCATTCATTTCCTTTTTAAAGTTGAGGCACGTAGTAAAAACCATGAAGTTTAAAGGAGGAACATACCTAGAACATTTCTCAGGGGGAAAAAATAAAAACGAATAAAATGAGAAAATAATTGAGGTATCTTTTGCATGAGTTCGTTCATGCGTGTCTCAGGTGATAGGTGATCAAATGCCTAAATTAAAATAAAAATCCACTGTTTTAACAGCTTCGTCATTAAATAAAAAGAGGTCTTGTCGAGTGCATGCTGGTGCAAGACAGCATTTTAGGAGGTGGTCATCTGACTGGATATCGCCACAGTCGCAGTACAGGTCATCAATCTGCCTCCAAGTTGTGCGATTTTCTTTTGTGTAGGCACATTCTGCTCTGAGGCGGTTCAGAGTTTTCCATTTGCCATATGACAACTCTGCTCCTGTTGGAAGTTGCTCCCTCAACACCAAGTCAGTGGCGTCTGTACTCTCATGCCATAATCTCATTCTTTCCTGTGGAGCCGAGGAGCCCAGCTCCTGTGTCTCTGTCAGAAAGCTGCGTCGGGACTTCAGCCGGTGATTTGCATGAGTGAATATATGAGATTATGACACATTTCTGTGTGGACCAAAAAAATCTAACGAGTTGTCACCCCTGAATATTCTCAGGATCATTGATTTTTACAACGATTGAAAACATCTCTTGAGTCCCTTTACTATCACAATTAATAATTATGATGAATAATTCAAGTGATGATTAGTCAGTTTGCATGATAAGGTATGTTTATTAATTCTCTTAACTGATAAAAACAACCCTTCTCTTGAGTGTTTACATTTTCATATTTCCAGTTCCATGAATGTGAATAAGATAACCTTCCACTTGAACTCTATCTTGGTTACTCTAGAGCTAGGTAGCTACTATCTTTAGTCTGTGAACTAATGGTTGCAGGTTCCCAGTAGCAGCAACGGAATGATAATGACAGAGACAGAGTTTGTGACCCGACCTTAGAATGAACAGATGATGTCAACGCTCTCACTTCTCCTTTTATGGATGATTCAGTATGTGTGTGTATCGTGCACATTACGTGTATGTGCCCTCGTATTTGTGTGTATGTATTTTGTAGGCGGAGCGAGTGAAAACCAGTAGCCTGTCATTTGCTCGACTAGAATCTAATTTTTCTTTTTTCATCATCATATTCTTCTTCTTCTTCTTCTTCATCTTTTTCTTCATCTTCTTCAGTGACGGTAAGCTACTCTTCCGGTTTGCCAAGAAGCCATCCTTCCACTGCTGGATGATCCATGGAGCACTAGAGTGGAACAATTTTCAAGCAATGTGTCACGTGGTAATTTAAAACCACCAAATATTTTAAAATGAACCAATGAAATGTAATAGAACTATAAAATTGGAAAGAAGGTTAGACCTACTCAAAGGATAAATCAACTTAAATCAAGTATCATTAGCGATTAGGAGTAATAGCGTTATCAAAAACGATAGGAAAACATGTATAATTGTGATTTAATAATTATGAGAACCCATTGGTAAGATCAAAAAATAATAAAGCGGCTTACTTATTATTGGCGGATTATAAAAAATAAAATGCATGAACATTGAGGTTAGAATTATTTGTTTACATTTTGAAAAGAATTAGTCGATCTTGGATAAATCGATAATTATTAGAATCAATACTGAACGAATCAGCTGATTATTCGATCAACCCATATAACAGGTTGAATTATACAAAATTTACTCATAAAGGATATATTATGTATACTAAAGGAAGTCGATGTGTAGAAATACGAACACCCATTATTTCTGTATAAATATTTATTATAATCTAAAAAAGCATGATAAATCAAGAGTATACAAAACTCATATAAAAACTAAATGTTTTAACATCGCATGTTATAATTTATTTATGAAATCAATTTAAGATAGACACTCCATACATTTGTATAAAAACTCTTTTTTATTTAATTTTTTTCCATTATAAAGTCGAGGAAATGAATGTCTGTTTGTGTGTTTGTTTGTATGTTTGTTTGTTCCCTGTAGACTTGAAAACTACTTGACATAAAGGCATGAAACTTCGGGAATATGTTGTGTGAATATTGGGGATGGTTTCTGAACAGAAATTTTAGTAGGGGGGCTAATAATAATTATTTATTAATCCATTTTACAGACATATGTTTTCGAAATTTTCGGCCGAGCGGCTACTGAAGAACGAAAAGATGATCATGATTCAAGATCATATTGTGATAATATGATTCTGCATCTAAAGTTACCAGCTGTAATAAACATATCACCCTGTGATAAATATTATTGTGTACTGGTATTAAAACGGTAGTTTGGAGTTGAAGTGTAGTTGATTGGTACCAGCTGTTGATAATGGTTCCTTAGAAGACCTATACAAATAATATTATCACTCCCCTATCATTGAGAAACTGGAAAATGTATATATATATATATAATATATATATATATATATATATATATATATATATATATATTGTATAGTATATTATGTATAGTATTCATATTGCATTCATTAGTTACTGGAGAATGAAAGAATAATTTACAATTTTTTGATTTAGCTTAGCTTATATTTATCCTAAAATGATGCATAATCAAAAAGGTGCATAGGACCTTACATTTTTGTTCAGCTTGCCAAAATACCCCTCATTTAAATATTAAAATTTTCGACTGACTGTACAGTGAGTCAATCATTCTATCAAGGCTGGAATAATTTTGAAATTTTAATTAAATAAAAATGGTAGAGAATAATCATCATGTAGCCTAGATATCAACACCTTTATCTAAAGACATATTAACTGCATGCGTTTTCATATTGCCGATACAGCATTGATACAACTGTAGACGTTTATTCAGCAGTCTCAAAAAACTGTTCTAGCTGAAAAATTAATCATACATGCCACGTGTGGGCTTAAGCATTGCATCAGGAAAACGAAGCTCAAAACTATGGTTTTCCGAAACATATGTTTTTGAGATAATTTCTTTGATGCAGCTGATTCACATTCACCATTATATTATACAGAGTTTGTGAAAATAAAAATATTTATTGATTACCAAAACAATACTATTATTATATCAATGATAATAATTAATTATCAAAACAATACTTTTATTATATCAATAATAATAATATTATTAAACATATATTTATCAATTATCAGAACAATATTATTGGGGTTAAGTGGAATCAGGTAGAAAGCAATAATAGAACAGATGTTCTTTTTTGAATTTCTATCATATTATTTTGTTATTTCCAATGATTACAACATATGTTAGAATATCACATGTCAATAAATAAATTCTCAAAATCTCATTCCCATATGGCACTCACCTTACCATGTTCATAACCTTACTTAATAGGATCCTTTTTCATCCTTTGAAACCCTTAGAGGCAAAATATCTCATTATCCGTTCTTAGTGCGCGTCTAGCATGTTTGAAGAATATTTGTGCAAAGTTTCAAGTCTGTAGGCCAATTAGTTTGAGCTGTAGTGTGATTTTACATCAACATTTTCGAAAAACGCCCTCTCCTGGACCCCCCTGTGCTCCTGATCGAAATTTTTCTGCATAGATTTAATTTTTTTTCGTAGCTGAACAAAAAAGTTCCTCATGACTTTGCTGTGCAATGAGCGGTTAAAAAGTACAAAATTTTGGGGGGGCCCCAGCTCCCTTAGGGGGGCAAATTTCTGAAAATCCTTTCTTAGTGGATGTTTTCAGGCTACCATAAACAATCGTGCAAAATTTCAAGTTTTTAGGCTCAGTAGTTTGGGCTGTGGTGTGATTTCAGTCTGTCGGGGCTTAGCCTTTTATAAGTTTATTTAATTAATATATGTAGGAAGCTTACTTCCATGCACAGCCCGAATTCATATAAATCCCTGAGATCTCATGTTTGAATATTAATTTATTAATTATAATTTTGTTAATTGAACAAAGTATATCATATCAAACTTATAGACCGAACAGGTTTTTTGTTTGCAGAATTTTGTATTGATTGGAAGTATAAGTATCAGTATTAAATATAATATATTTATGAATTTGAAACTCACTATAGTGAATATTAGCAAAGCCTGTGATAATTATTCAGATTTTAGAAATAGATTATTTAAGTGAATTATAGATATATCGAATATTTTATGCACATCTTTTTTATGGGAATATATTTTGTGTTTTATGTCAGCATACAAACTCATAGAATTTTTTATTATATCCTAACTCATCTCGTGATATACAGTTTGAGCTGTTTTAATACCAACAAATATTTAGCAGCACTTAAAATTATTGAATCAAGTAATATTAATCTTATTCAGAGCACTCAATATTTATCATCCTTTGATGATATTCATCTCATCTACCAGAACAAGTATATTAAGAAATTATATTAATAAGGTTCCAGTTATATCATATAAGGATCCAGAGAGCTTCAAGAACTGGCGTTGTAAGTTCTAAGGAATTTTGGAAGGGTATATTGGTGAATACTTGTATTCACGACGAGCGTTTTAAGAATCAACTAGAAGCAACTATAGTTGGTCCTTATTATTCTCTAGTGATACATGGTTACTGATAATCAGTCATCAAATATTCTTTTACTTTCCTTATTGGTATTCTTCAAGAATTTCACAGAAGCAGCGGTAAGAATTATCAATCACCGGTCACTGAACCTTATGGTGATTATTTGTATTTATAAATTTCATGTTTCTACCACTGAGCTAGAGCTGAGGTTTGAACCCAGTAATTTTGCGAGCCGGACGGCCTTAATTTTTTGTGAATTTATTCGCAAAAGAGGGAATTTAGAGACTGCTCTTATAAATATCAGAAACATCGTATTATCTGTGAAGGATTTACAATTCACAACTTCACAAATGTTGTCACCATTCAGCTTTCTTGTCCTATTCAATTCGATGATTTCGTGTGAATTATTGCAGAAAGTATTTGTTGAAGCAATATTGTAATGATGATTCCATATGAATTTATGACAATCATTGAAAAAGTGCATCCGTAGGGAATAAGAGTTGATGGAAAGGAATTTAGTTTTCCACATGAAGAATAAATATTTATATTTTCTGGAGGTGATAACAGTAGAATTTCTTCCTTGTTCTATTCACAGATTTGTAGGTTATTGGTCTCCGATTATTCTATGAGTCAGTTGATTACTGTGTGATAAGGTGAAGGTGGATGACCAATAGTTTTGAAATTTTGAGAATTTATATTAAAAAAATTTCAACAATTAATAAAGTTTTCCATTGCAGTTTCAAGCTGGTTCTGATTGGCCCTCATCCTCATTGATCTGTCATCTGGATTAGGTGAGTGAAATCTGAAATGCATACAAAACTTGATTAGAAATTCAATAATAAGACGGTGAGAATCAAAGTTAATTGAAGGACAATCGATCACTCATACAATAATAAATTCAATCTAAAATTTAAGAATTTCCATTAGAAATAGTACAGACTTGATTAATTCTTAAACTTGATCAAAAGCCTAGAACAAAAGAAAACGGTATTGGTAAAAGTTAGGCATTTAAAGCTGCCATAGAGGGTATACAGTTCGCAGTAAGTCAGTAGATTAGAAAAGATGGTTCCTGGAAGAAACTTTTTTCATCTCTGGAATAACGAAGGATTTGGAAAATTTATTCTCTTTAAAAGAAAATACAAAACTTACAGGAACTGCTAGTAGATCAGTTTTCAACTATTTCTATCTTATAACATTGTCGTGGAGATTACAAAAAAAAATAACCACAATTCATAAAACATCTAAATAACTTTTCTTTTGGAAGGGATAGTTGATGCCACGATTATATTTCAATCCAAATAAGCATCATACGTACATTTAGCTTCACAAAACGATATTCATCACTCACGTTCCATGTGCAACTTGGCAACAGTGATTATAAAAAGGTGAAGGTAAAGGTGAGATGAAGATGAAGTATAGAAAGTACTTCTTTCATACTCACTGCAAACATCTCAATAATTCAACTTCTAATAGCGGCAATTCATCCACTCGTAATGTAAACAACTGGTATCCTTTGTAGATTCGGCATCACGAATTTGTTATTCGAAGCGGAAAGAGTCGCTAAGTTGTTGGCCAGAATCAAGTTGGGTGCTTGGCTGGTGCTTTGCGCCTGAGTTTCTGTCACGGCTCAGAGGAAACCGGAAGTTGTTTGTCGTCTGGCTGAGTTGGACGAAATTCGAGACTTGGTCGCGGTTTTCCGTTTGTGGTGGGAGGGGGTGGAAATAAGGACTGGGTTAGTAGTTGCGGGTTGCAAGCAAGTACTCGCTTGTCTCACTTCAATGGCAAAAGGTTCTCACCGCAAACGGCAGATCGTGGAAAGCGGTGTGAATTTGAGCCCGACCGATGCATTCACAATGATTGATTACTTTCCAATTGTTATTTAAACTCACTGATTCAAAATATACTATTCCCTATGATCGTGCTTGGACATACTAAGAATATAAATTATATCAGCACCTCAGAGGTAAACTATGTCAAGTCACAAGAGTGAAATTTTTAGTAAATTTTATGAGCAGCATTATGTCTGATGAATTCTCATGCATGTCATTCTTGTCATATTGAATATTATAGTTATACTATACAGAGTGGGTGAAAAGTCCGAGAACGGCTCAATATATCATACACAAAGGTGATTTGATGGCGGGTGTGATTGGGGATCCTACTCAAATTGAAAATACTACTTTACTATGACTTCAAAAATCTAGTCCACCATATTGAATATAACTTTATTTTTTTAAATGAGAAGGTTGTCATTCAATGAATGATTTCGATTTCGATACGAAATTTCAAGAAAAAATGAATGGTGAAAACCGCACATCGATATCTCAAACCTTTCAAAAAGATATTCACATTATTAATCAATAATATTTAAAGCAGAAAGGAGGGAAAAATTATGAGAACGGCTTAGTATCTCATAAAAGATTGTAATTCCAAGGTGGATGTGATTGGGGATCCCTCTCAAATTGAAAATACTACTTTACTATGACTTCAAAAATCTGGTCTGCCATCTTGGATCCGCCATATTGAATGCAAATTTATCTTTTTGAATGAGAAGGTTGTTATGCAATACATGATTTCGAGAAAAAATGAATGGTGGAAACCGCACTTCGATATCTCGAACCGTTCAGAAGATATTTACATTATCAATCAATACCACTTCTATTTCATTTCTGTTATGCATGATATTTGAATAATTATATGAATATCTTTTGAACGGTTTGAGATATCGATATGCGGTTTTCGCCAATCATTATTTCTTGAAATTTCGTATCGAAATCATGTATCGCATGACCACTTTCTCATTTAAAAAAAAGTTGCATTTAATATGGCGGTTCCAAGATGATGGACCATATTTTTAAAATCATAGTAAAGTAGTGTTTTCAATTTGAGTAGGATCCCCGATCACACCCACCATTAAATTACATTTTTGTACGACTTTTCCTCTCCTTTCTGCTTTGAATAGTATTGATTAATAATGTGAATATCTTTTGAACGGTTTGAGATATCGATATGCGGTTTTCACCATTCATTTTTTCTTGACATTTCGTATCGAAATCATGTATCGCATGACCACCTGCTTATTTAAGAAAAATGAAGTTGCATTCAATATGGCGAATCCAAGATGGCGGACCAGATTGAAGTCTTAGTAAAGTAGTATTTTCAATTCGAGTAGGATCCCCAATCACACCGACCATCAAATAACCTTTATGTATAAGATATTAAGCCGTTCTCGGACTTTTCACCCAATCCTGTATTATAGTTATAGCAGAATACTAGTTGAGATACTAGTTGTGAGATCAAATTATAGCTTAGCTTCTCACTTTTGTTGACATGTGTTTCACCATGGTGTATGGCTCCTTCACACTGACTACATAGAGTCAAAGCGAACGCACACAACTACAGACAAACCTATGAATTGAATTGAATTGATTTGCTGCCTTTGCTGCATCATTTGACGCAAGCAGAGAGACGGAGAAGAAATTGAACGTCTGAATGCAGAGGTGAGGAGACATAATATGCACACATACCGACAACTGTGTGCGTTTATGCGTTACAACATTAGAACTTTTGAGGAGGGATTTTTCATTTTCCTCCGCCTGTCTGCATACGTCCACGTCCAACTGTTGATGTTTTTGTTCGCCATGACTCTGGAAAAATCATACTTTACAATGTGAATAAACAAGCAAACATAAGTCCCAACAAAACAGTGAATAAACTATAACTTTTTATATAGTATTATACTTGTTAAAACTGAATAAACAAACCTTTAAAATATATTTTTGTCATATTCATTCAATTTCAGCTGTTTTACATCCATGAAATCAAGCCGGTAAACAGCTGATTGTAGAACAAAAAACATATGATTCTCATTACAGCATACTATACTGTAATAAAATCATATGTTTTCTTTACAGTCGAGTATGTTTCCTAGTTCCGAATTTGGAACAGCAAAACTGTTCCTAAAGCCGCCTTTTAGCGCTCCAGGTGGAATTTTTGTCAACTACAATCAAGAAATTCCCGATTTGAAACGTGTAATAGTATATTTCGCACCTAGGGTCGAGAATGTACGTTTTCCGGCTCGAGATCGCGGTTTTCAAGTTCGAGACGAAGTCGAGAACTTGAAGCATTCGAGAGCCGGAAAAAATTTTTTGCCCGTGTTGTGAATGCTATTTTTCGCCACACCAAAAAAAAACTTCCCAATATATAAGAAATTGAAAAATAAATAAAATTCAAACAGCCTATTTTGATAGTTTGAATCTTGGTTATGACAACTTTTACTGTCAATTAATTTCAATATTACTAATTAATAATTTACAATAGTGACCATATTTTTATACTATTAATATTTCGAATAATTGTTTGAATTTTTATAGCTCGCGCTTTGCGCCCGGTGCAATATCTCATGGATAGATGGATGAATAGAATTTTCATTACTATTTTGAAATAATGTGAAAAATTAAATATAATTGCATATATCACAGTTTTGTCTCAAAATATATCAAAAAAATTGATTGAAATTTAAATTACAGTAACTAATATAAAAAATAGCTAATAAAAGTCGAAATTCATCGACAAAAAAAATGTCATTGACTGGGATTTGAACATAGATCATGTTTGTTATTCACTGAGCTTTGATGAATTACACCTTTACGCTCTCGGCCATTTCGTATTGTTGAACGTAGGGGCCTGACTGATAACACTTAGCCGGTTTGCCGGCATTTTCACAACAAAATATTGCTCTGAAAATAGTTAAATCATAGAGAAAACATTTGAAGATTCAATCTTGAGTGGGCCTAATGTTTTCTCTATATGGTTTAATATTGAATAAAAATTATCTAAAAGTTTTAATAATGAATTACAGAAAAATTACTAGGAATTTTTCAGTCAAGGCTGAGTTTCACCAGTAGGCTTACCTTAAACTTCAGATCTCTGCTGTATTTTCTTATTATTATTGTTGATTGTATTGCATTAAGAAGTGGAATTCGATAATAAAAAAGAAACAATTATTACTCTACCTCACTTTTAAATATTGATACAATTATTGTACTTTGATTTCAAATTCGATTCTTCACTTTTAAATACTTGTGATACGTACCTTTCTGACAATGGACAATGCAACCAACATTATATTGTTGAGGCTATGGAGATATCATCGTATTCTATTGTTTGATATCAAAAACACAATAACAAAATATTAAATTATGAAACAGTAATTTATAAAATATATTAAAGACATAATACCGCGTTTCACGATACATAATTATATAGATTATTACAGTCGTTATGAGATTATCTCTCTATGATTTTTGTGAGATCGGACACGATCAGCTGTTATTCAAGGTCATTTTACAGCCCTAGGGCCCTAAAGTTTTACCGGCCTGGTCGGAAAACAATCACTTTCGGCCTCCATATGACGCACGTAAACCAGCTCATTACATCCAAGTGTGGCGAAAACTAGGTTATGTTTATAGAATGCATGTAGTAATGTCAGCACAAGCAGGTAATGTTTTCTGTTTCTCAATTATTCTTTTCTAGATTATCATGACAAAAAATAGTGTAAGTTACTTGGAAGTGAATGTCTTCTGCAGTGCTCGAATGAAATCCTAGTCTTGGCTAATGCCTCGACTAGAAACATCATTCTCGCCTGCAAAACGTCATTTCCCGTCCTTGTGACTTAAGATACTATAACATTGATTTAATGCATTATCCCACGCATCTTCCATCATGTTTATTACATACTGTGGATAATTTTTTCACGAAAAATGACAAAAAGTGATCAGAAAATTGGTTTTGATGTAAAAAAACGTGGATAGTTACATAGAATTATTGACCGAGCGAAGTGAGGTCCAAGATTCAAGTCGGCGGTTTGACATTTCTCTTAATGTTTGAATGTTTAAATGTTTAAATGTTTAAATGTTTAAATGTTAAATGTTAAATGTTTAAATGTTTAAATGTTTAAATGTTTAAATGTTTAAATGTTTAATGTTTAAATGTTTAAATGTTTAAATGTTTAAATGTTTAATGTTTAAATGTTTAAATGTTTAATGTTTAAATGTTTAAATGTTTAAATGTTTAAATGTTTAAATGTTAAATGTTTAAATGTTTAAATGTTTAAATTTTAAATGTTTAAATGTTTAAATGTTTAAATGTTTAAATGTTTAAATGTTTAAATGTTTAAATGTTTAATAATGTTTAAATGTTTAAATGTTTTAAATGGTTAAATGTTTAAATGTTTAAATGTTTAAATGTTTAAATGTTTAAATGTTTAAATGTTTAAATGTTTAAATGTTTAAATGTTTAAATGTTTAAATGTTTAAATGTTAAATGTTTAAATGTTTAAATGTTTAATGTTTAAATGTTAATGTTTAAATGTTTAAATGTTTAAATGTTTAAATGTTTAATAATGTTTAAATGTTTAAATGTTTAAATGTTTAAATGTTTAAATGTTTAATGTTTAAATGTTAAATGTTTAAATTTTAAATGTTTAAATGTTTAAATGTTTAAATGTTAAATGTTTAAATGTTTAAATGTTTGAATGTTTAAATGTTTAAATGTTTAAATGTTTAAATGTTTAAATGTTTAAATGTTTAAATGTTAAATGTTTAAATGTTAAATGTTAAATGTTTAAATGTTTAAATGTTTAAATGTTTAAATGTTTAAATGTTTAATGTTTAATGTTTAAATGTTTAAATGTTTAAATGTTTAAATGTTTAAATGTTTAAAGTTTAAATGTTTAAATGTCTTTTTATTTTATCTTAGACACGACTAAATAAACTCAACTCAACACGACTACATAATTGAACTTTCAATAGCCCTATTGGAATTTGGAATAGCTGACAACTTGGATAAATTGAAAACCTAATATAATTCAGTATTATTGTTTAAAGTAAATAAGATGAGAAGAGTGGAAGTTGAGCAAGAGATCAAGCAGCAAGTCACGAAGTTCACTGAGTGACTGTCTCACTGGCTTTCTTTGCTCAGCCGGGTATCGCTGTCATGCAATCATCTTTCTGCAATAATAGAATTACGTCTCAGCTGCAACTATCCTAGAATTGCACTTCGATTCCCAGAGAACAAATCAAGAGAAAGGACAGCTTGATTGATATCTTTATTCATGGTATTCAATTCAATCAGTCTCCACGTTCTGAAGTATCGGTCAAAACTATTTCCTCCTGAGAGAATTGTGGATTTTTTCAATATTAAAATAAGGAATATGCGATTGATTTAATTATTTATAAAACTGCACATTTCTTGATACAGCCTGTATCTTATATTATCTCATCTTCAATTATATATATACTCGATCATCTTCAAAATACTTCATTATCTTAGTTACATACAGTTACTGATCGCAAAGACGTGTTCTAATCTTTGACTGATACGACAGGCCACCATTGCTGCAGATTATTCTTTATTATATATCAATCTTATCCTTCATCTGACAAACTTCTCTGGCAGAGCATTTTTCATTATCATTTAACAAAGATTTCCTCTATTTTACAAAACTTGCAAGTTAAAACAAATCTATTCTGATAGCTTCCATGAAAACTATCCTATGGCACTATTGCTAAATCAATATTTTTCATGAAACATGAAACATATTATGTATTACAGTATTGGAACATTCGAGTCTCAGATCATCATTTGATTCTATTTATTTGTTTTATACAACATAAAGTTGATCAACATTCTTGTATTGGGGAGACTCATCATTTTTTAATAATTGCAACAATAGACAGGAAAAATAGATGTTACCCTAAAAAAACCTTCTATTTCGGAAAATTGTGTAATGAATTGGAATATATTGAACCTCATTATCAATTTTATTCAACTTGGGAAAAACTTCTTGTAACAATCATGATTATGAACAAGCCTGCAACTTGCATAGGAGTGGAGCAGGATACAATGATGACGAGCTACATTGAACGAGAACGGAAATTTATCGAGTCTGGGTCAAAAATGGCGGATGTGATTCGTTATTAATAAATTACGATCCATGTTTGGCTGAAGAAAACAGTGCCACGACGGAAGATTGTTATAGAAGAAGACGAAGAAAAAATCGGCTAAGAAAGAGATAGCAAAGGATGACAAGGAGAAACGAGATAAATGTTGTCCGGATATCCGGAGCTGGAG
This sequence comes from Nilaparvata lugens, assembly GCF_014356525.2. Classification (NCBI taxonomy): domain Eukaryota; kingdom Metazoa; phylum Arthropoda; class Insecta; order Hemiptera; family Delphacidae; genus Nilaparvata; species Nilaparvata lugens. The sequence goes on from NC_052514.1 coordinate 16,978,159, forward strand.
ATTAACTGGCTCAGATGCATTTTAGTGGACGGACGAAAAGGTAGTAAAGAATTAAGGTTAGAAACAAGAAGAAGGAGGAAAGGCTAGGGAAAAGAAGAAAAAGACAAAGAAGAAAACGTACTGGAGGAGGAGGAGTAGGAGGAGGACAAGAAGAAAAAAGAAGAAAAGTAAGATCATGGAGGAGGAAGGAAAATATTCAACAAGAAGCGGTCGAGATGCTTGGATTTAGATTTATCGCCGATAATTTGATTATGCTCCACATGAAGACTGGGATAGAGGTGGATAGAGAATGGTGTGATAAGGTGATGATGGCATGATTTACAGGACTCTATACTAGAAATATGAGTTTCAGAGCTGACAATGATTCGAATAATAGTTGCAACAAATAAATGAGGCTGATTTCTAGCGGCAATTCATGTAAATAGACCTCTTGTATTACAACAAAAAACGATCAAGACTTCAATATAATATTCATGTATCCTCTACTGTTGACTAGCATTGTTAATCAATAAGAATAATCATATTCTCATAACGTATATTTCTCAGATAAAATAAAATAATATCCAACCAATCCCATAATCTGAGACTGAGGTGAGAATTATATTCAATAATGGTTTTTAACAGAAAAAGCAGAATCAGATTCAATAAAGGTTTTCAACAGAAAAAGCAATGACATAGATGAAATATACTAGTATTTTTAATGATTGGATAAAGTTGATTGGAATAAGAAATATTAGTATGTTAAAATTAGAATATAATATTATGATTAGATTAATAAGGTTGAATAATAATAATTTGATGTTGTCAATGCCACTAAATTTGTTCAAAATCAATTTAAATTACTTGAAACGTCTCTTCACAATTAGTTGCGACCTGAAAACCCTGACACCAGACCTGAGCCAGCCAGGTCACTCGATATTATTATTATTACAATTAATTAAGAGAATCTCTCCATAATTATGTTATTGATAAGAGTATGTTGTTCATAAATTAGAATATTCATATAGTTGATGAGCAACGGAATTTTAGTTGTAGCTAAAAAATTGATTGCTTCTCCGGAAAATACCTGCTATCATAATATGCAGTTAGTGCAATGTTCAGTTAACTGCATTGTAATGGGAAATTACTCATTATCTCAAGTTATTACAACGAATTAGATACGGTACTTTCACATGGAAATAGCGGCAATATTTGCATGCCAACTATTTCCATTACCCACTAGTTCATCATAGTTTCTCATGATATTGGAACTGATTGGAATTATTGCTTACTACAAAACAGGACAAAATAATATTCAAGAATTAAGTGGGGGTGAAAAGGAGTAGAAAATAACTTTGAACCCACATTATAATAACGAATGCACGCTGCAACAGACAGACTTATGCAGAGAGACAGATAAAAATCAAACGTTTACATGCTGTCATCTGTCATATGGGAACAGAAGGACGTCTGTGTGCGTTGCAACATTCGAACACCCAGGAACGGGATTGTTTCTCAGTTTGTCTGCATACATCTGCATACGCTTGTCTGCTTCGGTGTGCGTTCGCGAAAGAAAAAAAAGAGTTTAATGTTTTTTGACAGAGCTCAAACTTTATTGATTGGAGACAATTGCTGAACTATTCACAGAATAAAGTGACAGCCAATTTAACAAACTATTGATTTTTTAAACAAAACAATCGCTACTCAACGTTGTGACTAAAATACGTTATTCAGAATTTTGACTAATTGAGGTTCAGTATAGACTAGTTAGACTATATTTCAATATAGACTGTAAAGAATATTTTTAAAATATAGTTAAAATTATTCTGGAAAACACATAATCGCGGATTTTATAGATAGAGTTGAACAACATATGAATAACAAAGCAGCTCTCCTTGTTTTAGAGTGGCTCCGTTGGCCCATTTCTCAAGCCACACTCAAAGATTAGACCAGACCAAGGAAGCGTGAAATTTGTGTTAATCGTTTTCTTCCTGTTCATGGTTTTTCATCACAGTTTGCATTAATAAACGGCCACATGGGATGGTTCTCTTTCTTTCTTCAACTACCACATGAGTGTGTTATCTTTCTTGATTCAGTTACCACAAGAGCGTATCATCTTCCTTTCTCTACTCATCACATTACATAGGCGTATTATCTTTCTTTCTTCAACCACCATCTATGTGGATTCCCCTTCTTTCTCCATTTCAACTGTTCACACAGCTAATGAATAATTTGCTTTCAGCTTTTCCCTTGCTTCTCTTCATATCTTCATACTGCATACATGTATTTGAATAATATATGTATATACTGGCATTACATTGGTATAAAATCTTCTCCATTCCTGTGCATATCTTGCCGAGTTCTCCCTCACGAGTAATCTTGTTAGCCACAGTCACAATGCCTCGCTTTTGTTTGCAGCTGTACTTTTTTATTGTTGAAGCCACTGAGAACCCGTTACTCCAGTTTCAGTACTAAAGGGCTTATTCTCACCACTTTCTCTCGTAAAGTAACCTTGATTTATACGAGTAGGAGTCTATAATGTGAATCTTTTGTATTCAAAAAGGCAAACACAAATATTGTGAAAAATATTAGAAAAAATTAATAAATTAGAGAAAACAAAGTTAGAGTGTGTTCTTATCTTATTAAAACATTATCAATCGTGAAGGGAATTTTTCTCTGAATTACTAGGATTACTCAATGAAATTTTGTATGATAGGAAGTATATGAATATTTTAGTGGATCTCGTGTATGTAGTAGGTCAGACAAAAATTACTTTGTAGAGCACCTTGTAGAGTACCTTTTTTTAGATTCATAGAATCATTCAATGATCCAAAGGTACAAGAATAAATTGATAAGCTTTCAATGAATATTTGGAAATTGTATAAATAAACTTACATGGAAATAAAATGGGATTTTTTTTTATATTCTCTTATGCAACTTTCCTGCTGCAGTCTTAGTGCTAGGGGAGAAGATTATAAGATGGCTTATTTATATATCTTACGGATTGGGTATGAATATTCTAATAATGTAAAAGTGCAAAAATGAGTCTAATAATCCTTTTGTAGGCATTTTAAAAGTTTATACTTCACAATAAAAATCGATATATAAACTGATAGGGACATCAACCTTCAAAATGAACTATATCATACGAGAGAGCTTCTTAAACGTGATTTACATCACATAATACACATTTATTGTGGCTTCATCATTTTGTTTAATGAATGCTAGGCAGAAAAAATTGAAAACAAAGAGGCACAAGGACTAGGAATTAATATTAGAACATGGCTTTTATTAGAACACTGAAAAATTGTGAGGAATTCAATCAATATTTTAATACAGTATCATATTTATTCAGAAGTAAATTGAAGAAGAAAATTGTGAGGAATTCAATCAATATTTTAATACAGTATCATATTTATTCAGAAGTAGAGCTTCTGCAATGCGGAGCTCAAGATTTTACGAGAAATTTTATAACAATGGACTTCTCAAATAAGTGGAATAATAGAATGTATGACAGAGACTCACTTTTGATTCAGCAATGCTATTGAAAAAAATTCAACATGCAGGAATGATTCTTGAAAAGCAATGAAATCAAACTTTCCAGGAGTCAATGAAATTGGGGATTGACATGTCAATAAACGTTTTTGTCAATGGATTCTGTAGGAAATGGGACAAATTCTTGTGAGTGGAGCACTATTAGCTTTGTAAGCATTGATTGCCAGGTGCATACAATGCTAGCTCTGGAAAAGGAGGATATCCTCTGGAGAGTGAAAAAGGGTGGACAATTAGCCGGAAATGCTTCGAGCTTTCAAATGTCCGGAAGCTGGTTTTTTGTAGTTCGGAATGCGGATATGAGCAGGAACATCATGTCAACAGTTGTAAGCTCTGGGTGTAGACCGTTTCATGGTGATTTATCAATGCTCATCCTTATCGAATGGGAAAACTGGTTTCATACATTCAAATCATCTACAACTTGGCTACTTGTTTGCCACTTGACTTTGAATGTAATGAGAATTTCAGTATTGATGTGGGAGATTTGGTTTTTATTGGCTTTCGACTCAAGTCTGAGTTTCTTTTCAAGTTTTGAAAATTTCAAAAATTAATACAGTATTTTCCAGTCGTTATCAGTGATGGTTTTGTGAAATATTTTTATTTATTTTGGTTTTCAACATATATAAATTCTAGATTCCTAGTTTATATATATTTTGGACTCAAAATTGGACAAAAATTATGAAATGATAAACATAACCTATTTTTGGACAATTCATATCCAAATTTGGGAGAGGAACAGTTTTGGGTTTTAAGCCTGTTGTTCCTTTCCCAATCATTCATAGTTGAGAATGATATTGCATCTATCAATGTATTAATGGATAATGAATAAATAATTTTAGATAGATGAAATAAAAAAACTTCATAAAAATTAATCAATGTAGATTGTAGAGGAATCATAAGTGCAACTTTAATATTACATTATATTCAAGTTATTTATCAAAAAATATACATTTATCTCCCATTCATCATGTGAATGAAAATGAGAGTTTTTTAATAGCTAGTTTACAAAGTATATACGGTAGCAGAAAAATGAAATTACTTTTAGTTGCAAGTATTCGGCAACCTTTACTTGGGACTTGTAACATTATGTAATGTCAAAATAATTTTATCATCTTGCATTGAGGAGTTCACAGTAATTTGTTTATGTTTCTTGCATTATTTATTTGTTCATCTACTATACGGATTTACGGATTTTTTTAATTGGTCTCTAAACCTTGATCTTTATTGGCTTGGAGATTAACTTGTTCAATTTATAATCGCAATTATCAAATTTTGTACGGAGGGACATTATGAAGACTGAAATCAAATTGATATGAAAATGAAACCAAAAATAGATATTATAGTCGGCTACTTAACTGTACTGTATATGGCTTGAGAAAATGAATAGAACATAAGGACTGAAAATAAAAGACTGATAGAGTCATTCAAGGAAATACTGGATACAAGCTGATGGAGAGAAGAAAATTAGTTCATTATATTCCTGATGTTGTATTCTATGTTTGTTTTGTTTGTTGAACTCACTGAATATATTAATTTGTTTATCAGCGTATTTCAACTACTGTGGCATTCCTCTTCACAAAGCATCAATTCCTGAATTCCATTTTGGAAATTTTTGGAGAAGAAAGGCTTACATGTAAATCATTATACTGTATTGTAATAATTAAAAGAAAATCGAAATTATACATGGTCAACGATCCCGAAGACTATAGATAATGTAACAATTCAATTGAATGTGTTGAACAAATGAGTAACAATTCATTTATTTCCATGTGTGATTTGTTTTTGATTATAGTAAGAAAAGTTTTTGTAGACGAATGTTTTATTATTTGAATTTTTATTTTCACTGGAAATGGTGAACTTTTGAAAGTTTGACTAGCTCTCGTTAGAGGAACAGACAAGCATTGAATGATGAATAATCAGGTGAACTGAAGAAGAATAAAAGTTGTAGGAGGATGTTGAGATTCTGTCTGCTGGCTATAATCTTTTCTGCAATCGCATTATAAGTTTCAAAATAATTAAAAGCCTGTCAAGTTCAACTTTTCCAGTTGGCATTGCAAAAGTTTTTCAATTATTTTGTTAACTGAGTTGAGAACAAAAAGAGTGGGACTTAGCTCAATATGGCAGTGATGTTACTAAGATTTGGCAGAGAAAATAATGAGATGTCCAAGTGTAACAGAAATGTCGGATAAGGAACAACTAATTGTCGGCTGACAACGATTATTTCCAGACTTAAATTGATGGAATTGAACTACTGATAATCTGATCAGGTATGAGTATTTTTCGTTTAAAAGTCAAATTTTATTAAAAATTCATGACAAGAAAATGGGTTTCAATCAATTTCCAATCAATATTCAATCAAACGATCAATATTCCTACTCTCGTTAATCAAATATATTAGTATCCAAATTAATTCAAAGAATATTATATAATATTATTCTATTGATTTATTCCTGTTTAAACTCCATATGAGTTTTTCTGTTCAACTTTATTCAAAGAGAGTATTTCATATTACCAATGTTACACACCACTGTTCAATTTTTTATTTATTTAATTAACATTTCTTATATGAAAAGTCTTATTCAGGATTCACACTCTTACATAATTATACATATTATATGTTACGGCAATATTCGTTGGATTGATAGTGCATTGCGAGCCATAGTTCATAGTTTAGAAGTGAAAGTCAATAGCTAGTTCCTTGAGATTTTTCATAATATTCCCTTCCTGTTCGTGTTTTTGTGTTCAAGCCTCGTATTCTACTGGTATTATTTTAATTATGAATATTACGTTCTACCCGTTTATTATGAAAATTCTATATTTTATTTTGTCAATAAATTTAATCTATGAGTATTACAACTTTCCATTTAATATACCTTTCTCACTTGTTATACTGTAAAAAATTACTTGCTCGATAACAGATTAGCAGAGCGGAATTTGTTATTCGGAAAAAATGAATATTACTACCTGATTCCCACAAAAAGATACAGTAGATTTGTACAGAAACTTTGCTTTAGAAAAAAACTTTAGATGAATAATGAATATTACCAACTAATTTCCATAAAATAGAACAATAATATACAAAAAATATTGACATAATAATCGCCAAACTCTCAATGGTGAAAATGCATTTACCAGTTACCCATCTGAACTTTGTCAAGGTACGACACTGAAATGGCACTGCATTAGAGTCAACCGCAAGCAGTCTATTGGAGCGAGATTGAGAATTGGGAATTGCGGAAAGCGTCATGTGAGTGAATTGAGTGAGCAGGTGTAGTGTGAGTGTGAGTAGTGTAAGTGAGAGTAGTGTTAGTGTAAGTGAGAGTAGTGTTAGTGTAAGTGTGAGGTGTAAATCGGATCGGTTCGCCAGACTTCGTTAGTGGCGAATGTTCGTGTACAGGAATCTGAGCATCAGGCAAGCTGTTTCTAATTACACTGGCAGTTACTCACTTCCCAATCTGATAGTAGGGAGTTGTCTATTATTGATGAGAGAAATTCCTAACTGGTTCCAACATCACTTCATCACTTATCAGTTCCAATAACGTAATGTGTCACTCAGGATCCTCCATGGACACTCATATCCATACAGAAATCGTATGATTCATTGGGAGATTATTTATTATTCTGTACAAGGGATACAAACATGTATTAAGTCGTTTAGATCAGGGCTCTCCAACCTACGGCCCGCGGGCCACGTCCGGCCCGCGGATAGATTCTGTCCGGCCCGCCGACAGTTATTGCAATAGATTTTTTAAAATATATATTTATACACATTTTTGACAACAACCACTGTGAGTTCAGTACTCTTCTATCACCAGCCACTACATTTCTTAATAAGTGTAAAATTAGCTGTAAACAAGCAGCTTTTTGGATCTACCTACAAGTGTGAACATTTTCAAAAATGAAGTTTGTTAAATCCAAATACAGATCTTCCTTGTCAGATGAACATTTGAAATCAATTTTAATGATCGGAACCACAAAGTCTGATCCTAAATGTGCGGATCTTTTAAGTGGAAAACAAATGCAATCTTCTCACTTAAAATAAGTATTCTCTTTTAGCTTGGCAACTTTTTGTAAATTCGTGTATTGTCAAGTTGTCTTATTACTATTAAAAAGTTATCACTATTTCATTCAACTTGCTAGATTCATGTATTGTCAAGTTTTCTTATGGCCTTTTTACTTTTTACTCTTTGACCTTTTGACTTTGTATTAAAATGAAATGAATTGGTTTGTTTCTTCCTGTGTTTCAATTAAACCTTCTTGAAACTCCTTATATCATTTTAATTGAAATATAATAATTTTACACCCCCCAAGCCCCCCGTCGTGTGTGTCCCCACAAGTCAAATTCCACGTACATCCTTGTTATTGGCCCTCTAAGCCTCCCAACAATTAACAATGTGGCCCTTGGATGAAATAGGTTGGAGACCCCTGGTTTAGATGAAGAGAAAAATATGAGGAAGTCAAGTTTCGGGGACTCTCTAATCAATGAAGGAATAGCAGAAGAAGAAATAAAATTATTAAAAACAAAGATTAATGACCTTGAGGGAGCAAGAAAGCGTTTGAATGAAGAAGTACTGTAAGGAATAATGGCAATCCTGTTGAAAGCGGGGATATACTTGTCATGCAGCGTTCCGATCCCACTCCGATCCGATTACCGATGACATCAGTCTAGAATGATGCATGCCACACGAACTGATATAGGCTATTCATTTATTATTTACAGTTGACCCACTAAATACTTGAAATTTAATTTGAAATACTTGGAAGAGTTTATGCACATATACATACATGGTGCATCCTTGATACACTTATACATTATTGTCTATGGATGTAGTATGATATCAAAAATCACAGTCCAAGAAGAGAAGAATGACATTTTACTGATGGGCTAAGAAATTCTGTCACTTCAAGTTTATTCAACGTTACATAAATGTAAAATGTTTTGTTTAGTTTCTCACCTTCTTATTTATTGTTCTACAGATTTACTTGTTCAATTCATAAGTGAAATTCATGTTATTTTATTAGAAGGAACGTTATTCATTACAGTTTATAACTATCACTTCCAAATATTGACTATCATTCAGGAAGCAAGCATAAATCCTGAACCATAGATCAGTTTCCCTTTTTCTATGATCTCTAAAAACAATATAAATGTTGTCAGCCACCATTTACTTCGTGGTTCACAACATTTACTTCTTTATTCATCATGCAGAAATAACACAACTTCTCTCATAATACAGCTGAAATGTTCTATGATCTCCTTCTCCCTTCCAAAATCTTCACATTGTTAATTGATCAAGAGAATTTTCATAGTCACAGAGAGCTGAAATCCCCGAAATGACGATTCCTATTCATATTCCACTGCATGTTATTGAGCCTGAATTGGGCAATTGCTGCCTATCACTGTGTTAATCCCCCTTCAGGCGTTCCCATTTTTGAATGGTGTTTTGAAATACTGGTTTCCTGCGAGCAAATAAACACGGAATGCGTGTCACATATCTGTGCATGAGTTTTCAGCAGCTGATTCAATGCTAGAAACTTGAATATTAGTTTTGGAATTTCGAGGCAACGATGCGTTTGTAATTTGCATTGAATCGAGAACAATATTAGAATATTCGGAACAAACGCGACGCTTGCTGGGGGGTTTTGGAGGCCAAGATTGGTTGTTGTGTGAGTGTTTTTTGTTGTCAACAATACAAGGAAAGTGACAACCGAAATGTTGTTAGCATATTTGCATTGGTGTCCATCGTCGATTCAATTTCGTTATTCTCCCGGCCAATCCAGACCGTTCATTTACATTCAGCTTTTTGCGTTTTCATTGAATTCATTCACGCAACTCGACATTCATACTCTCCACGCAGCATTCCATTATTTTTTACACGAAATTTCATCTCTAATTGGTCTTTCATACCACTTTTTTATTCGAAATGTAGCTCATGAGCTAACTTCCCCAGATAAAAAACGTGGAAATCGTTTACCTTGGAAATACGTCATCTGAAAATAGGATTCAACTAAGTTTCAAGTTTATTGAAAATGCAGCGTATATCTCTTCCAAGATTCAATTTCGAAGTTTAATCAAACCGTTATATTCAATTTCGAATTTTAATCAAACCAAATTCTAAAAGATCGTTTATTATGATTACTCCATCAAATTTGTGCCATGACTTCATAATGGAGCCTTCAAATTTGTGCCTTTGATCCGATGTGAAATTGCCTCAAATGTTACTATTTCTGCAAGCGTGGTAAAATTTCAGTATCTTGATTCTACTACAAAGAATAACATTGAATCTTTAGGTACATTGATTGATATTTGTCATTGATTGATGACACAAAAATAGATAGTCTAACGTTATTTATTAATTGGCTTGAGCTGCTTCCTACCAGTCGCAATTTTACAGTATTTCTTTCAGAACTGGGAAAGAAGCGTTTTATTTCAAAAAATCTAATTTAATAAAATTTTCTTCTCTAATCTGATGGGACTGTCTCTATACAGCTATCATTCAATTTCCGATTATTCCTGTCATTGTCTTCTTTTCTCACACTCTCTCTTCGCTCTCACTTGCTCTAACACACACATGAAGACAATGTGTTCACATGCATAATATTATGAGAAAGAAGCAGAATGCATGATATGCTGTCTGTGTGGGAGGCCTATAAGCTCCATTCATTTATTCGAACTAACCAGATTCATTCTGCTCATTCATTATTCATTTTCGAGTTCACGCATTCCCAACGTTAATCTTGCCTCCTCCTGATGCCAATTCTGCAGCAGCGAGCGCGCGAAAGCTCGCGTGCGTGCGTGGGTGGGTGTTTACATGTATGTGTGCACACAATTATCGCTTTCACCCCAAACAGAATATTTGCAGTGAAATGTTTGGTATGTTAGTGATGGGAGTTGGGGAGTTTGAGTCTTAACCAGCTCTGAATCTTTAAAACGTTTCGGAGAACGGATCAAGAGGAAAGTGATTAAAGCGTGTGAGTTCTGGCTTAAAGGGGTTTAGGAGAGTAGCTGACGAATTTGACACCTGAATAAATCAATACTAGCACACATTCCGTGGGTTCACCGTGATTTTTATGTGAATAATTCAGTTTTAATCTTCTTTATTTCTGTAGTTGCCCACTTCCATACAGCAATCTGTAATGGATTAGATGTTGAAAATACAAACTCATAGAGCACTGCTTAGTGAGTGATTTGGAATTATAATTGAATTGCTCTGTGTGATCAATAGAGTAATACATTTTCATTTTTTCATAGAATCACAAGTAACTCTCAATTTTCAAAAAAAAAACACTCGTAACTCTACGTATCCTATCAAATAGCCCAGCTAGAATAATATTCATATTATCATGATAATAAATATGCCACAATTCACATTGTATTGAAAAACGACCAATGTAAATCATCAAGATTATGAGTTTACCAGATTCATGAAATAAGGATCACCTGCCTTTGCAGAATTTCTTATTGGCAAAATAAGTCGCAATTGAAGATTACGGGTAAAGGACCGGTGATAAAGATGACCGGTGAAACATACTGAGTATAATCCTCAAGAGAAATAATTGCTGCATTTCAATGAATCATGCTTCTCACTGTTGAAACGAAGAGGTAAGAGTCTGTTGAAACGAAGAGGTAAGAGACTGTTCAAAGGTGAAAGGGTAGCTTAGGGGGTTGGGGGTTTGCTTTTGAATGACAATATGCTGGTATCATTTGAAATGTTCTGACAGTTTTAGATAATAAATTCAGAGAACGGAAAAGAAGAAGTTAACCTTGAAGGATAACATCAACTGAGCATTCACATTACGATGCTCGATTGCTGGTAGATACCACTGTAGTACGTAATTGAGATTTTTCAATCAAATTTCTAATTCAAAAGCTACTTACAAGTGTAAGTGTTCCAATATGATTTTTTCATTTCTACGTTCTAAGCTGCTTTAGAACTGTCGGACATTCTACTGCATCATATCATTTGCTGAGTAAATATTTTCAACTACAAAATTATTTAAGAATATCTCCTTACATGATACTATTTCTGCAAGCGTGGTAAAATTTCAGTATCTTGATTCTACTACAAAGAATAACATTGAATCTTTAGGTACATTGATTTATATTTGTCATTGATTGATGACACAAAAATAGATAGTCTAACGTTATTTATTAATTGGCTTGAGCTGCTTCCTACCAGTCGCAATTTTACAGTATTTCTTTCAGAACTGGGAAGAAGCGTTTTATTTCAAAAAATCTAATTTAATAAAATTTTCTTCTCTAATCTGATGGGACTGTCTCTATACAGCTATCATTCAATTTCCGATTATTCCTGTCATTGTCTTCTTTTCTCACACTCTCTCTTCGCTCTCACTTGCTCTAACACACACATGAAGACAATGTGTTCACATGCATAATATTATGAGAAAGAAGCAGAATGCATGATATGCTGTCTGTGTGGGAGGCCTATAAGCTCCATTCATTTATTCGAACTAACCAGATTCATTCTGCTCATTCATTATTCATTTTCGAGTTCACGCATTCCCAACGTTAATCTTGCCTCCTCCTGATGCCAATTCTGCAGCAGCGAGCGCGCGAAAGCTCGCGTGCGTGCGTGCGTGGGTGGGTGTTTACATGTATGTGTGCACACAATTATCGCTTTCACCCCAAACAGAATATTTGCAGTGAAATGTTTGGTATGTTAGTGATGGGAGTTGGGGAGTTTGAGTCTTAACCAGCTCTGAATCTTTAAAACGTTTCGGAGAACGGATCAAGAGGAAAGTGATTAAAGCGTGTGAGTTCTGGCTTAAAGGGGTTTTGGAGAGTTGCTGACGAATTTGACACCTGAATAAATCAATACTAGCACACATTCCGTGATTTTTATGTGAATAATTCAGTTTTAATCTTCTTTATTTCTGTAGTTGCCCACTTCCATACAGCAATCCGTAATGGATTAGATGTTGAGCATAGAGCACTGCTTTGTGAGTGATTTGGAATTATAATTGAATTGTTCTGTGTGATCAATCGAATAATACATTTTCATTTTTTCATAGAATCACAAGTAACTCTCAATTTTCAAAAAAAACACTCGTAACTCTACGTATCCTATCAAATAGCCCAGCTAGAATAATATTCATATAATCATGATAATAAATATGCCACAATTCACATTGTATTGAAAAACGACCAATGTAAATCATCAAGATTATGAGTTTACCAGATTCATGAAATAAGGATCACCTGCCTTTGCAGAATTTCTTATTGGCAAAATAAGTCGCAATTGAAGATTACGGGTAAAGGACCGGTGATAAAGATGACCGGTGAAACATACTGAGTATAATCCTCAAGATAAATAATTGCTGCATTTCAATGAATCATGCTTCTCACTGTTGAAACGAAGAGGTAAGAGTCTGTTGAAACGAAGAGGTAAGAGACTGTTCAAAGGTGAAAGGGTAGCTTAGGGGGTTGGGGTTTGCTTTTGAATGACAATATGCTGGTATCATTTGAAATGTTCTGACAGTTTTAGATAATAAATTCAGAGAACGGAAAAGAAGAAGTTAACCTTGAAGGATAACATCAACTGAGCATTCACATTACGATGCTCGATTGCTGGTACCACTGTCGTACTACCACTGTAGTACGTAATTGAGATTTTTCAATCAAATTTCTAATTCAAAAGCTACTTACAAGTGTAAGTGTTCCAATATGATTTTCTCATTTCTACGTTCTAAGCTGCTTTAGAACTGTCGGACATTCTACTGCATCATATCATTTGCTGAGTAAATATTTTCAACTACAAAATTATTTAAGAATATCTCCTTACATGATACTCAAAGATTTAGCGTTGATATGGAGAATAATAAACAAAATAAAGGAAAAATTGAAGAGTACGGCTGTAAATTCACGTATTCAATGTACAATCATTAAAGTGATCCAGGATGAAATAAAAATATATTACTATAGTAACTGATATAATATAGGATTCAGTATTAAGAATTCATGCACCTTTGAAAGTAGATAATACACTGGAAAGCTGTGTTGTGTAGCTATTGATGGAAAAACCTTGCGATGTCTTTCAACTCTGTTTTCTGGAGGTTATCCCACGGGACATCGGCAAGAATAAAGTTACTGGTCAGTTGGGAACCATAATCCACAGAATTTTCTAACGTTTCCATTTCCTCCAATCTTTTTTCTTTCCACTTATTTCGTTATCTTATATTATTTCTATCTCTGGTCCTCTTATTGTTTCTCCCTTGATATTACATTATCCCTGTTCTAGACTTTAGTCTCCTTCCTCTTCATTTCCATGACTTGCTCTAACCCATCAACTCATACCACTAAAATAAAACAGTTGAATAAAACCAATTAAAAATTGATTGGAATGTTCAAATCATATCTCATTCCAATTCTACTCAAACTCTGTATAAACAGAATAGACAATATATTGAGAGATTACAAATGTAACAGGATCAATCAATATTTGCATTGGAAGGATATGTGGTATTTTCATTGCAGTTGACAGCCTATTTTGAACAAAGTAATTTGCTCTCAAGTGAATAATCAGAAAGAATCGTAGCACATGTGACAATGTCTCAAGGCTTATACAAGAAGTAATGGATGATCTTGAGAACAAAAAATATGTAAATTTTACTAGTTACGACATGACCAAGGCTTTCGAAACTATTGAACATATTAATTTGAAAATGTCTTATTATGGTTTAGATCATTCGGCTGTTAATTTTTTTTCTATCTCTCAGGGAGGGAACAATTCGTTTTCGAGAATGGAAGATATTCAAGGGGTGAAATAGTCAAGTTTGGGGTACCACAAGGTTCAATTCTTGGGCCTCTATTATTCATTATATACATAAATGATCTGCCAAATATAGCCAATGTATGGGAAAGAGGCGGCAGTCCTTATTTATATGCAGACGAATTGGGACTTAGTAGCAGCTACTTAGTAGCAGCTACTTAGTAGCAGTTACTTGGGAGTAAGTAGCAGCGTTAAGAATGATATACATTCTTTCATCTGTGAAAATAACTCAACTTTAGAAGATTGGTGTGCAGCCAATAACCTCAGTCTAAACATTAAGAAAACAAAGCATTCAGTTGAGACACGAAGATAATAGATAAAGAATCAATGGATTTCCTTAGAGTGAATATCGACACAAATTTAAATTGGAAGTACCATACCAGTTACATTGCCAAAAAAGTAAATAAAGGTATATTCCTTCTGCGAAGGCGTGATGGAATTGTGGGTTTACCTGTACTAATGAATGTGTATTTTTCTTACATACAAAGTCATTTTGTGTATGGTATCCGTTTATGGGGAAATTGCTCTACTGCAATCATTCTTTTCAGGTTACAGAAAAATCACATTTTAGTCTTAACATTGCCATCTTTCTATTTTAATGTTTGCTTTACATGAGGAGAAACATTCGAGATTTTGAAATAAACTCCGACTTCCATAATCATAACACTCGTAACAAATACAAAGTTAGAGTCAGACACTGCCATTACAATGTATCTAAACAGAGCTGGCAGCAAATGTCCATTAAAGTATTCAACTGCCTACCTGAGTCCGTGAGAGAGATGGATATCGCATCTTACAGGACGCATTTGAGGGACTTGTTAATCGGGAAATATCTGTTTACGGTGGATGAGTTTTTCGCAGTTGAATTTTGATTGGCGTGTTATATGTATTATTATTTTATGTGTTAATATTTTTCGTATTGGTCATATAGGCTAGTTATGTCAAAGTTAGTGTAATATTTATTGTATATTTGGGACATGATATCTTGACGTTGTTGTAATATTTCCAATGTTTTTTAACAATAAATGATTTGATTGACTGTGGACTCAAGGGTGGCTCGGTATTGGAGTTTAGGATTCCCTTATCATAGATAGCATTCTTAAATATTTTCAATTGGAGAGATTTTGAAATTTTTATTTCAATAGTGTGAAGGAAAATGAGGAATCTGATAACTTATATCAATATTCATAATCAAACAATCACTGAAATAACAGAGAAGCAAAAAATATTTGAAACTCTTCAAACTTTTCCAAACTTCAAGTTTTCAAACTTTGACATTTTATGACTCAAAAAAGTACAACAAGCCTCAAATGAGTTTATCATACACAGTTCTAAAAATCAAGTAGACATTATTTTTAATATCGATGAAACGATAAGACTTCTGTTGCAGTAGCCAGAGTTGTATAATGATTTTTATTACTAAATTTCGGCTTCTTTTGGAAAGAACCCTCAACTTCTATTCTTCGGAGGTTGGTTTCTCAATTTATTTTTTATTTGAAAACAGATGGATTTCGAAAAAATGAAAACAGGTTATGACTGCGCTAGAAGGCTTGATCCAAATGTCAGACTGTAAAAAAGGTTACGATCTCGAGAAAACGCTAAGACCATTCCTTAACGGAAATTGCACTTTTTTATCCCGACTATGAAGTCAGCCTCCAATGATTGGGTGACATTTTTAATGTCAAATTTTACAGCCGCAACTTCATAGCAACGGGAGGTCCTATAGATTTTGAAAGTCATAACAGCGGCTATTCAAAATAATGCGCTGAGATTTGAAAGAGCTAAAATCATATAACGTCGGATTAGGAAGAATGGGTTATGAGTCACTTTCAATAACCTCAATATAAAATTTGATTTCAGTCGATGTTTTGAATATGATTTTATGGGCATCTCACAACAATCGCTTTACTGTGACAGTGAATAACAATATGGGATAGCTTTAGGGAACAATATGGCTCTGGAAATATTGTGATCTCGTGTATTTCAATTCATTTTCAGCTTGAGGCATTAAAAATGGAAACGGCTTTCCTTTGTCTGTTTACTCAATACTCGATAGAACAGAGAGTAACTCCTACTTCCTCTATTCTAAGGCGATTCAAAGAGACTTTTTCAAAATGTTGTACCAAAAATTACAATTTCATGCACCACATTTCAAAGAATCTTTGGGAAGAGGAGAATTACCATTTGTAGATACCAGATATCACATCTAGAACTGTGATCATCATTGATTATCCAGCAACACAAATTTTAATAGATCTATATAGATGTTTTCAAAAAAATAGATACCCAAACATCAATGCTTAATGAATTGAGTTCATTTGTTTCATTAATTGAATGAACACCAGATTATTGATTATTTGTTAATGCTCCTTGAATTAGATGATTAACAATGTTCAGATTGAATAGAACACAGGTATTCTGATATAAACTCAGGCCTACAATAAACCCTTATATGGAGATAAAATATCACCATCTGTGTGAGTAAATGCAATAGGAACTCTTCCGAAACATTGTTTTCGTTGATTATGGAAGGTTAATAATTCGAAATAGAGGAATATTTTGTCAATCACACATTCAAATATTATATATGGAATTATTAAAGAATATAATATGGGATATTTTTATCTCTTTTCTGTATAGGGCTACTTGTAATATAAATATAAAGAAAATAAAAATCTCAGTACCCTTTTTTTGAAATATTTTATCACTACATGTTTCGGACATTTATGCCATTTTCAAGTGATATGAAGTAAACAAATTTAATACCCATATTTCAAAAAAAGGGTACTGAGATTTTTATTTTCTTTATATTTAATATAATATGGGTAATGGCATAGATAGATTATAAAAAACGCATAGACATAATGGATTAATATGTCTACAAAACGTGTACTAATCGAATGTTTCCTTAGATCATAACTAATGGTTGAATTGCAATAAATAATGGATCAGTATCAGTATTGATGCTGTGTGGAGCATATTGCCAATCCCGTCAACTACAGTCATCTTGAGATACCCCACACAATCTTAACATTTCAAAGTTTATTCAATATTCACTCATTATTATTACTGGTGTTCTGCCCTAGGGCAGGTCTAAACATGATTCCTCCTTCTCCATTCCTCTCTGTCCTGTGCAATTCTCTTCATCTTGGAGTACTTTCCCTCCTCCCTGATATCATCCACCAACTTCACTCTTTTTCGTCCCAGCACCCTCCCTCCTTGTACAGTCCCTTCCATTGTCTCCACAAGTAGGCCGCCATGCCTCAGCAAGGGTCCCAGCCAGTTCCGCTTTCACTCATTACTACAGTTGATTGTTTGAATTAATTTCCTATATTAACATTCTAAATTCTAAGTTTTTGTTATTATTTTGGGATCAAGAATATCTATGTTTGAAATTACGAACCATTCCTCATTTTTTGACCAATTTTCAAAATTCTGGAACGGAATAGTAAGGACTATAAGCCTGTTTTTCCACATGTAATAATTTTAGGACTATTTGTTTTTGTCATTCTTGAACAAATAAATATCACGAGTACGGTACTACAAACGGATGATTGAAGCGAACAAATAGGAAAAAACTGTAAAAATGTATCAATCATAAATTGAACATTGTGAAGATATTTATTCTCATTTTTCATCGGAATTTTATATTTGTCGATGCACATTCATTATTCAATGAGGGACATGATTACACCAATTTTCAGACAGGTGACCATGTGATCTATTCTTGTGACTTCTCTCTCTTCATTCTCAGTCCTGTGTACAAGTTCATTGCTGGTAGTGGTGGCCCACTCGACTTCTGCTGCTCTCAAGCTGTGCCAGCGTACTTTCCCAATTTTCCAGATCGCTGAGCATATTTCCCGTGTAATAACATCGGAGCTCATCACTTGAAACTCATGATACACCACCACTTCCACTCTTCCCCATCATTCTCTTCACTATTTATCTCCTCCTTCCTTCTACCTATCTCATTATCTTTTTTTCTCTTATTATAATTTTCACTCTTTCTCTTCCTCTTTCCTAATCTCGTTCTCTTCTCTCCCCCCTCTCACCCTTTGTCTTACTCACTCAATCACTCACTCACTCACTCTCTCGCGCTCTCTCTCTCTTTCTCCTGTACTCTCTCCTGTATCGATAATCAATAAAGAACTCTCTCTGTCTCCTAGATACAGGACAATAGTATCAAGCAGGTATTATAGAAATTTTATATTGCATTTGTAATCTTTTCATCGATCAATAATTCACCTGTTCATAATATAACTTGTAAATTTATCTGAATGTCTTCAAGTCTGAAAATTTTTCAAAAAAAGTATATTCAAAACTTATTTTGAGTCTATGTTAGTATTAGGGTGTAAGTCATCATATGCCTATATTGAAGTATGTGAAGTGTTTTTATTGAATAAGCCAGTGTAGCTGCTATTATCCCTAGCTTGCAAATAAATTTGCAAAAAGTTAAGGCCGTCCGGCTCGCAAATCTACTGGGGTTCTGACCACAGCTCTAGCTCAGTGATAGATGCATGAATACTCTCAATGTAATGAAACACCATGGGTTTCAGCAACTGATAATTAACAATTCTTACCGCTGCTCTCTTGAAGATATTGAAGGTTACCAATAAGAAAATCAAAAAGATAGTCAGTGACTGATTATCAGTAACCATATATTCAATCAAGAGTAATGAAAATCAACTATTATTCTTCTAATTGAGTTTCAAAACGCTCGTCATGAATACAGGTATGTACTAATTTATCCTTTCGAAATTCCTTGAGACTTACAACGCCAGTTCTTGAAGTTCTCTGGATCCTTATATGATATATTGTAGACTTATTATTATAAGTATCAGTAAAATTTTGCGGGCTGAATAATATCAAAGGATGATAAGTAATAACTGCTCTGAATAAGATCAATATTGATCAATTCACTAATTATATATGCTGCAGAATAAAAATGCTTGGTACCAAGACAGCTCAAACTGTATATCACGAGATGAATTAGGAAAATAATAAAAACTTCTAAGATCTTGTGTGCTGACATGAAACACAAATATATTCCCATAAAACAATACAAATATAAAACTTCCTTATAAATATAATTCCATATAAATAAATTCTTTAATATCTCAGTTATCACAGGAATTGTTAGCATTCACGATATTGTGAGCTATAAAAATATCAGTGGTGGCTCGTGTTGAGGTTGCATGGTTGCACACCCCCCTTCATTTTGATGTTAATAAATGAATTATTTTTCAGGAGTAAATGAAGTGACTGAATTTATAAGTGAGCTCTTTTATCATCTCAATTACTGATATTATCTTCACAATTTCATCATAATCCTATAATAAGAACAGCAAACTGTAGAACGTGCACGCAGTTCACGCGAAATCAGACGCTGAGGTGGAACTGAATATTGAATACATGGCATTGGAGGTTGCAATCCTCCTGCAACCAAACTCATGTACGCGCACTATTACTATGTATATTAGTAGTGTGATATATTTTTCTACTCGAGACCATAAGACCAATGTGGTGGCAATTTTTCTGCAACCATCCGCTTGAGGCGCTAGCAGTCCATACCACACTACATGTGAAATTACTCCGTACCAGATTCTGATGAATGTGAAAGTCTGCTATCTGCTCTCCCATGAGTAAAATAATAATCTTTTGATGGGGCTATATTATAATATTATAACAGCCTCAATAGTATGATGTAATAATTTATCATCATGATAAAATAACATTATAATAAATACCATGTCCAATTGTTTTGATATTTTCGAAACAAAACAAGTAGGTCCAATAAATAATGGACTGCCCTGAATTATTTGTGTGTCATAATATGCAATCTCCATGTGTCCAGGAAACATGAAATATAGAATAATTATTTATCATTTTGTAAAAAATTACATTGTTTATCTTTATCAGAGTTGAAAATTCTCAGCTGCCAATTACGCCAAGGTTTCACTTGGAGAATGCTGTGTTTGGATGGGCTTTTATTGCTATGTAAAGATAGAATCAGAAATTGAATAGGCCTAAATATTTGTTTTAATCAATAAGTTGAACTCTTACCCCCCTCCCCACAAATCAGACGCGTGTCAATTAAGGTACCAATTATTGATGATTATATTGTAAAAACAGCAACCCCCAGTATTTTCAATCACCAGCCGCCACTGAAAAATATATATTTATTTATTAATACTGATATGTGAAACTTCAGGTCGAATCAGAATTTAACAAATTGAAACCTGTTCAGTCTATAGGTTTGATAGAACATACTTTGATCAATGAATAATAATCAATAAAATAATAATTTTAAAATCTCAGGGTATGTGTATTCGTGCCATGCACGGAAATGAGCTTCCTAAGCTTATCAAATATATTCATAAAAAGAGTTCTTATTAAATATATGATAGTGTTCGACACGTTGCGAATTTCTGAAACTTGAATAAAAATTTATATAGCGCTTTAAATAATTCCCCAATTCACTGATAAAGGCCTTGGTTTAATGAGCTCTTTAAGAAACTAGCACTCACTTAAATGATGTTCTGAAGTTCTTGTAGAATAATTAATTATCTCCAATAATTAATTAGTCGAATCCTTTCGACTCCGCTGGGCTTGTGTATAGTCCAGATTGCGTGTAAATCTCTGTCAGTATTAAGTATATATCTAGGCGGGAATAATGTACAATTAAGAACTCTTAAACAAACACTGAGTTCACAAATAATCAAACACTAATTACAAATACTTGACATTTAAAAAAGGGACTGGCTTGATGCTTTTAAAATTAATTTAAAAGAGACCCTATCTCCATGTGCTGCCGTATAGGTCGAAATCACAAGCCAGAGAGAGCATTTCTTAGAAAAATTCTCATCTCTTCCTCTAACAATTTGTAAGCCTTCCTCTGATTGGCTTTCTATTCTTTGTAAGACGTAATGTGATTGGTTACTTAAGATTCAGGGTTTCCTCAACTTTTGTTATACACAGAATAAATAAGATTATACATAAATAACTTATATAATAGCCTGTGAGCATTCCAAATAAATAAATCTGAATATATGATAATATAACAATAAATACATTTACTTTTTTATGTGAGCTTTGTACACTCTTGATTTTTCATACTTTTTAGATTTCAATAAATGTTTGAATAACATAATAATCGTTGTTTTTCCATTACATAAACCTTTCTTTAACATATAATATTTACTAATTATCCGAGTAGAATATAATATAATTCATAATAGTCAAGTGATCAATCAGCTGATTTGCTCGCATAATAAATCAATAAATTGTCGACTGATCTAAGATCGAATGACGTATTAAATCAAAACAATGGATTCTAACCTCAAATTGTACGAGTGATTTCTTTTTTTATAATCTGCCAATAAATAAACTAAGTCGCTTTATGATTTTATTTCTGCCAAAGAATTCTCATTAATGCATAGTTATAATTTTCATGGTTCTCTTATCGCTTTATAGATAGTACGACTGCTCCTTATCATGAAGAAGAATCGATTTTATTAGAGTGTTACCTTGACTAGGCTAACTGTTCTTTCAGTTTCACAATTCTGTTAAAGATAGTTGGTTTCTTCAAAATTATTTTATGGTGTCAAAACACATCGTCATAAGTAATGTGCATAAATTAATGAGTCTTATCTAATATCTTTCTTAGACATTAATCAAATAAACATAAAATTTCCATGATAGAGCCTGAATCCTTAATAATTAACAAAAAGCACTCCACTAGTATCCTACATTTCCGTGGTTCAAGTGAAAGAGGGGACCTCTCTCCAATTTCGAGCTCCTCATTTCCAAGCTTCGATTTCGTCAAACCATTTTTGTATCTTCAAAGAGCTTAGATACAAGTTCTAAGGTATTGGAACTCAAATTCATTAAAGTGAATTACTATAGGAAATATAGTGAATCTTTAAGGAAAAAATATCAATTTTTTAATTTCAATCAACTATAATCTCATCTCTGATAGACTCAAATTGACAAGAAAACTTGAATCAAAGACAACTATCACAGTCTCCGAATAGGATCTATGCAAAACTTAGCCTCAGCATCAACTCCAAACCTGAATTGAGGACATTCGAATTAGGAGTTTGCCCGCTTACCGAACCACACAGCCATTACTTGCTGATTCAGGCTGAGACAGATTTGTCGCCACCTTGTAACAAGATCCAGGATTGGTCCTCACTTTGGTCTGGCCGCTTGTAGGATTCGTCCCTTGGCCAGTACAGTGCTCAGTAACTTGTCCATTAATATGAATGACCGCTGATGCATATTCAAACTCGTCCCGGTTGCCGCTAACTTTATTTCGGGGACAGCATCTGGTCGCCAGTGAGTGAGATTTGTTTCTAAGGTTTCCGTAGAATTTGCATGTTGCAATTCGCGGGTGGGCTGCTGGGTTACAGAAGCAACAACTTTGTGTGGAGCTTGATACAACATAACACTCTTGACACAATACTAACTCCTCAAAATATTAATCAACAACACTCATCGCAAACGCAAACAGCCACAGACAGGCGTGGAGAAAATTGAATGTCTCCATGTAAACCATAATTTTCAACTGTAACACTAATAGTAGGCTTGAGATTGTGTCTTCAAATTTTCTAAATAAGTGCGATATTTCTCAACTTTCTCTTTATTTTTTTCTTTAGTACATTAATATATTCTATTCCTAACGTCATCTTTCAAAATTTTTCAATTCCTTGACCGAAAAGTAAGTTGGCGAAGCAGTTATGTGTAATTTAATAATGTAATAATACTTTGGACAACATTAACATTAACTTCTCACCAAAATTTAGATAAACGGTAAAGGATCAGCATAGTTCTTCCTCCATGTCAAAATTATATCACGATTATCATGTTTTGTATAGTAGACGAATGAATGATATCTGCATGTAGACGTGAGCAGACTTATGCACACAGACGGATCTCTGTAACAACATTCAAGGGAAATTCCTCTCTTTGTCTACATCATTTGAATGTAATATTACATTCTATACTCACTGGTCTGCATACGTCCGTCTGTTGCTGTGTGCATTTGCGTTGATTGAAATTCTTTAGTGCGGAGTTTATGGTAGCAAGCTTTCCCAAGAAATAGATGTATATGAGTGACAAATGAATTCCAGAATTGATCTGAGAATTTAGAGTAATGGTTGCAGCCCCATAAGGTATGTACTCGTCACTACATCTGAAATTCTGACCGTAGAATAAAACCATCTTATAATCTTTCTCTGACTAATTCGACAATAAGTCGAATTCAATTGCCATTAATCGGAGACGTTTTCAAATTGATACTGGGATAGTTTCCCATCCCTGCTTTATTCTAAAGTAGTCTAGATCTCGAAGCCAGATTTTTCATTCAGATAAACACATCTCGAGGCATAATAAAGAAGCGCAAATCCTTAAACGCGAGTGTTTCGTTTTAAAACGTCTAAGCTACTGCAAATCAGTCGGTGGTTTCTCCGTAAATGCTGAGACGGGGGCTCGGGCATTTAGATGGGGTTTGCTGACAACGGAGACAGTCTTGAAGATTTCAATTTGAAAGTCAGAGGGAGAGAAGGGTTTCAGTGATGACGGGGTGGGAGAAGGAGGGATGGTGATGAAAGCTGAACGTTGTCCTGTTCCCTCCGCCCCTCACAACCACCGATTGTATCCACCAAGTCGCTTAGAGCGCGGCTCAATTTCGAGTAGAATTTCTCATTAAAATCAAATTTACGCGCCCCTCCGTTGCAAACCTCTCTGCAATCGGCTGACTGAAGAGACGAGCGTCAGATGATATCAGCTTCTCAGCGTCATTCATTCTTCGTTTGCCATCTGCATCTGCATCTGAATTCGGAGATGCCACTGCTGACTGAATGTCTCAGCGTGCCATTCTACCGGCATCCTGCAATTCGGTTTCCACTCACAAACCTCATGTTTATTGTTCTCATTAATCAAGCTGTCTCTCTTTCTTGACTTGGAGATGCCGGGTGGTACATCACTATTCCAGCCTCATATGCAAATTAAGAGCTGAATATTTTTGTTGAGGAAAGTTTCAAGTTCTTCAGAACAATAATGCAATCATAATATTATATTTCAATGGATCTTTGGGAAATAACAGCTCCAAAAATTTTCATTTTTACAGATGGAATTAAAATCCATTTTAGGATTTTCGTTGAATAGTAATTTTCATTTTGCTGATGAAAGTCTTCAAGTTTCCCCAAAGAATAATGAATGATCGATTCCTATCACTGGTACATTACTAATCCTCTTTTAACATTCATAGGCCTACCATCACAAAATCATATTTTCATGAATTTGCCATCTAATTTTTAATATGATTATTTTTTGTCTTCTTTCCTATGTAGTATTCTTCCAATGTATATATGCCTACAGTTACAATATCACAATTCCATAAATCTATCTGAATTCACATTTCAACATGTATAATATTTCAAATGCTTTTAACTACGATAGAAGATCGCTATTAATTCCTAGAAAGGAAGTCTCCTCAATCTGAAATCTCCAAGTTCCTGTCTCTTGAATAATCCAAACTCCACCATTGATCTTACATTCACATTCTTATTGACATCCCAAGATTCAAAGCTGAATATAATTTTTTCGAAGTGATTTTCATGTAGTTTTCCCATAATTATTCCAACGACAACCACAACGTCTCATCGCATGAGTTCAAAGCTCTACATTTTATTCCATCGAAGCATATAAATTTCAATAATACTTTCCTATAAATTGTCAATTTCTAATATGACTTTGATGGAGAAGAATGATAAGTGATTTGTATTTTGTAATATTCCTCAACAGCATACAATTCCATCGCCACATCCAATTAAAATCTTCTCAGGTTAATATAAAAATTTTAAATGTAGAAATTCAAAAATTAACTTTTTTCAGGTCGTGACTGGATTAGTAACAGGAAGTGAGGCCATGAGATCGGATTATTGCTGCTTTCAAAGCAGCTATGGTGCCGGTAAGTCATTTTTAGAATATTTACAATACTACTCATTGATTAATCCTTTTCAATACTATTACAATACTTCTATATGAACTATGCAAACTCTAACTGTGAAGTCTATATAAACTATGTAAGCTCTAAAACACTGTGTTAACATTCTGTAAATTATATTAAATCTGATTGAATGAATAATGAACAATCTTTCTGAAACTATCACCAGTCTTTTCACACTCTTTGATTATGAGGCATACTCCATTATCCAACACTGCATTAATGTAGTCATAAACAGTGGACTGATGCTGGTGACAAAAAGTACTTCAAAATAACAAACAGCTTTTCGGCCATCCCGTTTAGAGCCTCAGTTATTATTCACACCATCGTTAAAAATTAGTTGCTCGCATGTGAGGGACTGCGATAGTTTAAAGCAGAGACAGAGAGGTTAAAGGATAGAGTGGACTGAGAGAGGTGGTGTTCGAGAAAAAAGGTGAGTGAGAAAGAGATTCAAAGTGTGAGGGAGAGTGTGACAGATTCAAAGTGTGTGATAGAGAGAGTTGAGAGAGAGTGTAGGTGTGAGAGAGGAAGAGAGGGAGAGAAAGTTAGAGAAGAGATAAAGCAGGAACGAGCACTCAGTGACGTGGATTTTGCAATTCAGCAGCATTGAGCGTTCATCTAGTTTACGTGATGATGGGCTTTTACAGGTTTGTGGCATAGTTGAAATGGATCCTCATTATCTACTGATGTCGAGATGATTCCAGTGGTGTTCTGAGCATCCCACAAACACGTACCTACACACTCTTCACCAAACCCATATGCTAATCACGTAGACCAAATCTGGCAGATCAATCTAACTTTGATATAGATATGCTGAAGGCTGCAGACATGACGTTTGACTCGAGAAGTTAGAGACTGAAGTGACATGCATTAATATCGAGGATTATAATGTTCCCGGTTGATCATCATTGCAAACTTGACAGCTATCTTGTTATAAAGTCATCTTTGAGATCTTGATATCTCCCTCAATTTTTCATAAAATAAGAAAGGGACAAAGAACAATTGTTAGTGTAAAAGACAGGAATGGAAAATATTTTTATTGTTTAGGAAAGTCGTATTTTACCTCCTGTAATATTTGTCAAAATACTCCATTTTGACAGCCTATTTCAGTAATTTCTTGTAAATTTGGACGTGAATATTAGTAGTTAGATTGGAGTTCCGTCTCATTCCACTCAAAACTATTCACTCAATGGCATGAACAATCTATAGACTTTCAAGAATTTCACTCACTAATAAATCAAAACTCACAAAATAAATGTTTGAATCACAAAAATAGACAGACGATTTTTCGAGTCAGCTACTCTTAGCACCAATCCAGCTTGTAACAAAATATAAGATTTCTTATTTTCCTTGGGAGGGACTAGAAAAAAAACAAAATAAGATAGTTCAGATAGAATAATTGAATATTGTATCCATGAATAGTTGAATAATCGACCTACTAAACTTCATTCTTTAAGTTAGAGACTAGAAGTAACCTCCTTAGTAACTCCATCAGTCAGTCCCCTAGTCCAGTGGTTCTCGAAGTGTGGGGCGCGACCCCCAAGGGAGGCGCGATGAATGTTCAGGGGGGGGGGCGCAAAGCTTGGTGGAAAGATTGCTAATAGTAATTATTTTAGAAGTAAATTATTTAAATTTTTAAAATTTTCTTTTCAAATTCTACTTATAAATATTTCAATGAGAACTTGAATGGTTTGGCATAGATTCAAAACCCATTCAAATTCTCAATCAATAAGAGCTCCCTCAACATTATAGAAAAAGAAAACCTCATTGATCTCCAAGGTGACTATGCGCTTAAAGTAAAGTTTGAAGAATATTCTCTCACATCCTTCTGGATTGGTGTGCACAAGACACCCATTTTTGAGTGAAAAGACATTGAAAATATTGACTTCATTTGCGACAACTTATTCGTGTGAAACTGGGTTTTCTTCTCTAGCTGTCATGAAAAGTAAATTTTCATCAAGACTGGATGTGACCTAGGAACTTAGAGTAGCGTAATCAGAGCTGACATCTCTTTTTTAACAAACTCTGTGCGAAAAAAACAAGCTCATCCTTCACACTGAAACTCATTTTATTGTTAATTGCTATGAGAAACAAAAGTAGCAACTATGAATTATGAATTAGAATAAATTTATAATTGTTTGTATAGAATTTGTTATATGCTCATAGATGTTGGGGGCCCCGGCTTACAGCTGAATTATGCAGGGGGCGCGAAGTGAAAAGATTGAGAACCACTGCTTTAGTCGGTCAGTAATTGTAGAATTGTGATTATGTTGAAGCAGAGAATCAAAATTATCCTCATCCTTCAAATGAAAAACTAAAGTTCAGATTGATTGTTTCGAATATATATCAGTGGAGTTTGAGGGAAAATGCTTTGTGCATCACGGAACTAATTTACCTCTTAGAGAAAGTACCTCGCCTACGATATTATCCTAAATCATCAGACCCTTCTTACCTTCCATCTTACCTATGTTAGATGTTTTCTGCTCTTTTTCCCTGTTTATTGATGTTATTTCAGTAAGAGCTCAATCAACAAACTCAGAGTTTGTTTTTACAGTTTTTACCAATACGTTGCTACTCAGCTCAACAAACCTCAGCATTTCAACAGTATTAGTGGAATTAATTGAATAATTAACTCTGTGGTAGCTCAGTTTGAGAACTAATTTCCTGGAAATCATAATTAACAACCAATTTTCCATGAACTTCAAGAGGGAAAGTTTTGAACAATACAGCTGCATAATCAAACCATCACTACATTACTTGTTTTCAAAACAAAAGTTGATAATAGAGCTCAGATGAAGTTGGCCACTAGTTTGTATGGATGGTAGAATTTAAAGTAGTTATTTTTAATAGAGGCTCTTCATTGAAGTTTATACACTGAGTGAGTGAGTATAGCTCACATCGTTGAGTGAAAACGTGGATAAAATCTCCAGGATTCATCTAATATTGATAAAAGTTTCTCATAAATTATAGAGAATGTTAACTGCATTCGTTCTCGTAAAAAGTTCCACATTATACTTGTGTAAAAACAGAACAGTCAGGTCGATTAGTCGATATGTGGGTTTCAGCTCGCTAGCGTTCTTCTATACCTAGGACTATAAATATTAGATCTATATCAATAACTTCAAATGTTATTATCATTTATTATTTAATGTTCTCAATTTATCATTGCACAGCGTTCTGTGGCAAATATCTTCACAGTGACTTACTTGTTCTGTTCGCACCTTTAAGATACACTTTGCTCTCAACGCTTTATAGTGTCATACTTGAACTGAGTGAGCACTTCATACTATTAACAACTGTAGTAGTGTTTCAAGCAGTGTTTAAATTAAAGTTTAATTTCTGTTTTTCAGGGAACTGAAATCTATTCAATTTTTTTCTTGTCTTTTTAGTTTTTTTTTACTCTTTCACAATTTGTTTTGTAAGCTGTAACACTTCTTTTTTATTCTAAGTAGTTTTTTTCTGCACAAACAGTTTTTTGTAACCTTTGGGATTATTTTCCATGTATATTTGATTTTTTGTAATGTTCTTCAGGGTATGATTGTGATTTTTTAGTTATATGGTAAATGTTTCAGTGACTATGGTAATTTCATGCTCTGTATATATTGTAGAAATGGAAAATAAATTGATTTGATTTGATATAGATCCAACTCAAATAGATCCATCGAATAAATATGGAGATTGGAAGCTCTAGAAATCAGGGAGATTTTTGAGAAATGCTATCATGAGAACTAGGAAAAATCTCAACTCAATGTAGAGTTGTGTAGGTGCATCTGGGAAAGAAATAACAGAGGGATAGACTATGTTCTCGTCATTTGAGCCTGGGACATGTGCGTAGGTGGTAGAATTTTAATTATTAATTGTAATTATACATCGGAAGTACCCTAAAATGGTCATCAACCACCCTGGATATGTGGTCACTTACATCAACCACAGAGCAACCACATGAAACCACAATACCACTGCAGAATACTGACCCACCAAAGTGATAAGCGTGAGTTTATATATCTGGAAGATCTTACCGTCCATTACGACCAGTAGAATAATTCAGTGAGTAGGTTATGAACAGCGGACGGACATTTAGCATCATCCGTGAAGGGCTGAATAATTAGGCAGTTCTCAACTGTTCTCCGAAACAGACCTAGGGATACGCCTCAATTAGCGGTATGGATTATGCATATAGCCTCACACGCGCCAAAGCACTTCAGTTGCAGTGTGGTGATACACCTAACCCAAATTATTCCACTTATGGAAAAATAACACTAGCTTCCATGAAAATTGGAGTTTGATGAATGTGCAAGACTACTTTTTCAGCTCTCATCTATCTCTTTTCAGAATTGGTTCTCAGATTAATTAGAATAATTAACATAATTTCTTGAGTAATGCCAGTTTCAAAAATTCAAATTTAATTGATAACCAATAAAATCGGTTCCAAACAAATTCAAATTTAACTGATAACTGATAAAATCGGTTGCAAACAAATTGAAATTTAACTGATAACTAATAAAATCGGTTCCAAACAAATTTAAATTTAACTGATAACTGATAAAATTGGTTCCAAACAAATTCAAATATTCGTTTATCAATAGGAATCGAAGTGTGGGAACACTGATAGATTTTGTTGCAATCTTCACAGAACAAAATGTCACATGAAGATAGTATGTATAAAAATGTTCGAATCAGAGACGTTTGAAATGGCAGCCCTAATAATCCAAATTGGAAAATCCAGTTGCTCTTGACATTGCCAGGTTAAGCGGATGAATTATTGCCAGGGGTGTTACCCCGTATTGGTCTGGCCTGGGGAGGCTTGACTATCCAAGTTCAGTCTGTGGCTTTGAGATTGATAGCGCAGGCATTGACGACAGGAAGCTCCCTATCATTGTTTGCGATTGATGACAGGAAGCTCCCTATCATTGTTTGTGATTGATCAATCTGATGCCAGCTGTTATCGACTTGACTCGATTAATCGATAATTGATAACATCGACTTCCTGGGTTGTGTTGATGGGCGCAAAGGTGTCATCACAAAGTTGACTTTTTTTAGTAAATTCGACAATTAATGCATGAATCATAGGTATGAAGAATAAATTACTATTTTTCCACAGTTGGAGGTTGTTGGTAGTCACCGACAGAAAAGTTCACCCACTGATTCACGAAAGTTGCCACTGAGTTCTATTGTTCACAACAAAGAACTTCTAGTTAGAATACTCCTATAGGCTACTATAGCCTAATATGTATGAATAATTCTTGATCAGAGTACTCCACAATACTCCTATTTTATTTTAATCATATATAGTAATGCTAAGCCAGTTTAGACACACATCGATTTTTGGACGTTTGACAGATGATGTTTGTGCAAAGAATCGAATAACCAAAAATTAATGTGTTTGTAAAGCTGCGTTTACACCAAAAGTTATTGACAAAATGTTAATAACTTAATCCTTATACATTCTATTAGATTGTACGGAACTTGACAAACACATATGTTCATCATGTGTATGTTAAGTTATGTTTAATGTAATAAAATCTTAAAAGATTAATTTATTAACATTTTGTCAATAACTTTGGTGTAAACGCAGCTTTACTGGCTTTAACACTTCATTTGTTTTTGATATCACTTCATTCCATGTATATGAATTAAATAATTCACTCATATTAAAAAGAGTTTTCAATCATTTTAATTTTCACTCTCCCACTCACAGAAATGGTTTTCAATTTTGTTAATGAATGAAAAATATTAAAACGGAGAAGATAGAGATAACCCAATGTTTTGGTTATTTGATCATTATGAATTCCTCTACATCTTGGATATTTCAAATACCTTTAAAAATACTTGAACAGAACTCAGAGGCATAGTAAGTTAGTGAGGCTGCTATTTCGCGTATCATTCTATCGAAAATAACGAATATTGCACAACAAACCTTATTTTCTTCATAATTTAATAAATTAGTCAACTGGAAGACTACTTTTTGTTTCATATTTTCCAGTGTATTGGTTCCATCTTCCCATTCCACAGAATAGTAAGGTAATTGAGTGGAATATTTCTAATTAATTTATCAATTTAAGCCATCTAAATTCAAAATTTATAGTTTTAATGTTTATTTTGGACCAAAACTTTATAAAAATTGTACACGTGAAATTCTAACCTTATCTTGGTCTTTGTCACCTATAAATTGGAAGAAAAATAGCACAAGGACTACCTTATCATTTTATCTTTCAATGTTATTACATTAGTGTCATTTGCATTGTAAATAAATAAATAAGAGAACTGAGAAACGAGAGTTGTCATACCGTCTGCTGTCAACACTAATGAATAATATTTAGGAGAATAAATCTTCCCCCTGTAGGAATCTCGGTGACATCAGTTGAATTCAGCCAGAGACCAATGACAGATTGCACTTGCTTAACGATGCAGTTTTCCACCTCTGGCATATTTTGTCTTTGTCTTTTCTCAAACATCTTACCGATCCATTTTCCTTTTCCTACTCTATCTTTGACTCAAAAACGACCTTTATCTTCTTCATTCTTACCTTATCCATTTGTTCTCCCTTTTAATGATTTTCGTTGTTTAAGAGATTTTTCTTCATTCTGTCTCCTTCCTCTTTGTAATCTTTGCTGTTTTCCTTCATTATTTGAAAATTTTGAATTTTGAAGGTTGACGTAATACTCTAAATCAATCACAGAATGTATCACAATAAATTAAAAACTTAAGAAATATTGCACTTATTTAAAAAATGTTGAATACAAAATCACAAACCTACTCACTATTAAATCTTCTCCTACTATTTTCCTACTCTTTCCCACTTTTTCCAATTATCTCCTCCATTGTCTCCTGCATTCCATCTACCTAACTTCTTTATCTATTACTTGTAGCAATATTTATTGTTACAATTGTGAGCGATGAGAATTATGCAAATTAGCCTGAGAAGTTAGCCTGTTATAAAAATGGATTGTGCTGTTCTGCTTTTCTGTGTTGTGTTGTGTTGACTCTGTAAGTGTGTGCGTAGAAGCTAGGATCCTAGGAATAACATCAATTTTCCTGGAGCAACAGTCTAGTTCATGAACCTCGCCTTTTGCGTTGTGTAGTGTCGACTCTATAGGTGTGTGTGTAGAAGTTGTGGGAAGATCAACGATTTTCCTAGAATATAAGTCTGGTTCACAACCTTATAAGGCAAGGAATTTATAGCTGCCTAGGAAAAATAGCTGTCACTTGGTGGGAGAATGTATCTTAAATTGTAGTTGTAACGTCCCTTTCTATTGGTGGAAATTTTTCTAGAGAATAGTAACTGCCAATCACAGTTGGTGTTGGTTAGGTCTATTTAGTATGGACGATCTCACAGCTGTCCACCTCAAGACGAGAAAAGCGTAGTGGACTCACTCAGCGTCTGTCGACTGTCATTAGCAGTACTAAATGTAGTCTGTTCAGAACTTTGTATTAATCATGGCTGCCATGCCAGCTTTAGGCTTTTTTTTTAGTATTTGGCTCTGGAACCTTTTGTTCCAGCAGCATTTTTAGTCTTTTGCCTCTGTAGTCGCTTTAATTGAGAAGAGAGAGAGAGAGTATCAAATTGTCACCTCACAATGGAGATTTTTCTCCTATAACCGCTACTAAAGGTACGTCATAGATTTATAATATAATTAAGGAAATTATCTTCAATGAAAGCTTCCATCAAGTATTTATTGTAATGTACCGTAATTAAAGTGTAAAAATTGAGAATAGTCCTTTTGATTTGAATGGAAGATGGAAATGGTAATTCAAACTGAAAAATGTTGTAAGAAAATGAACGGTATATGTTTTGTAGAAATATAGAGTGCCTATTAGAAGGAATTAAGATATTTTTGGCTTGTATTATTTCTGAAGAGAAAGCTATTATTATTTA
The DNA here is from genome assembly GCF_014356525.2 of Nilaparvata lugens. Lineage (NCBI taxonomy): Eukaryota > Metazoa > Arthropoda > Insecta > Hemiptera > Delphacidae > Nilaparvata > Nilaparvata lugens. The sequence continues at coordinate 17,011,364 of NC_052514.1, forward strand.
TAAAAATAGATCTGTCAATTTGTGAGATTTTCAGAGACTGTATTTTATGATTAATTCTATTAGTAATTTTATCATCTTTATTTGTCATATTTGAAATCATTTCAATGATTTTGATTAGGGAGAAATCACCTAAATATCATATAATTTTCAAGAGAATCTTTTTGATATTAAACAACTATACTCGAAAGTTGATATGGAAGTTGTTCAATCAACTTGTGAATTATGTACTATGTAGGCCTATTATGGAATACTATGTACTCATCGCTTTGTGTATAGGGCGTAACCCTTATTACAAATAAATTCTATTCTTTTAAATCAAGAGATTGAAGTAGGTAATGCCTTGATTTTATTATATAACTGAAGTTAAGTTAATTTGTATTATCCCAGTTTATTTTTTTATTCTAACAGCGGTGTAAGTACGGGGATCAACGTACGAATCCATCATTTCATGGGTTCATGAACGTGTGTCTTTAAGCCGCTGAGACGCCTCTGAATCGATGGCCGTCCTAGAAGCTTGGGGTATGCTGTCTCCTGTCCATCTGGACGTGTAGAGCTCGATCACCGAGCCTAGATTCAATTTGAAGAAACAGCTATGAGGTAACAACTTTTTCCAAATTAAACGAACGTCCCAGGAACTCCGGATGTGACAAAATGGGTTTTAGTGACAACAGACTTTCAATCAATTAAAACGTGCGGAATTAGACTTTTGTTAAATCATAATTTTGAGATATTATTGGGGATAGATAGATTATTAATTTTTATTAATTTGGTTTGAGTAATAGATTTTCGGTTGTATCTTTACATTGAAAAGTGAGGCCATATTTTCTCTGTAAGGATCCAGCTGGGAATTTCAGTTTTCTTTGAATTTATAAATAATTATAATCTTCTAAACTACTAAAGTTGAATGAGTACATGAATTTTTAAATGTCCCTTATTGATTAAATTTAATGTTTTAAAATTATTCTCATCTTAAAGTTGTAAAGGATCAAATGAAGTTTCAAGGACCCTAACCTTTTCTAAATTTGTGTTGATGATATATATATTTTTGAATAGTTTTTTCCAAGGTAGTATTCCATGATGTGATACTTGAGGAATGTTTGTCTTTGCAGCTTTCATGATATAAAGATACAGAATAGTTATTATTGTGGATCATTAATATTTGATAATGTTTTGATAGTGTTTTAAAGTTTCCAAGTGTGTTCTAAATTTAATGTTCTAAGAATTTTATGAATTTTATGTGGATCTTTTCTTAAAATATTTATTGTTATTTTATGATTAACTCTGAGACATATCTATGATAATTTTCAATAATTGCTCTTTTGAAATTAGAGTCCTTTAAGCCTTTATGATTCAATCTAAAACGTTTTAAAATGTAGAGCATACAGAGTAGGTTATTACCGAATTAAGTATATCAGAGATAACTTTCTAAATTTAGTAATTTATTTTTTTGGTTTTCATAATGTAACTTCTTTGTTTTATTAATTGTTGAATTTAACTGTAAGAGGTGACAATATAGTTGATACCTTCTCTCTATTTCGTTGTCTCTCTTGTCATTTCTGGTTTCCCGTTCTCTAGCACTAGGTATGTTTATCAAGCATCCCTTTTATTTAAGTTATATTGTGTGTGCTTCTAAATTCTAAATTCAAAATTAACTTTCTAAATTCATAGCACGGCACAATTCGCTGCGCCTCTCTATTTTTTTTTTTTTTTTTGAAATTTTAGGGTAAGCCTCAGTTGAAAGGTTCGTTAGATTGATAGCTGGGAATGGCCACAATACACTGTCAAAATTTATTATCTAATTTCTTGGGATAAAATTTATCTAAATAATGTGGGTAGTGAAAATCTGAAGTTTTATTTAATAGGAAAAATGGTTATATTATTAATAAGTCAATGTGATTTGAAATGAGTATAATAAATGAGAGAAAAATTGAGAAAAGTTTAATTGGGATTTTGTAATAATAAATAGTATACTGCTATAGTTAATTTGGTGATGCAGACAGTGGAAAGTAATTTATTTCAATACAGAGAAATTGGGGAAATTAAAAATAAATAAATAATATTTGAATTGTATGGTGGTAATTGATTATGAGAATAATTTTACTTGGTGATAGGATAATTGATTATTTTTTGTTGCAGTATTGTGAGGATAAATTAGAGAGATTTAATATATTATAGGGTTGGTTTAGTATCTGGTGACCTTGAATTTCTAGGAATCTTTTATGATGGGTAATAATGAAGTGAAGAATAATTGAATAAGATAGACAGGATATAGAATCATGTCCTATAATAATTGCAGCAAAAGTGATTAATATTAAAAGGGGAAAGAAACGGGAAAAGGTAGAATATTAGGAAAAGTAGTTCTTTAATATAACATAAACGTGGAAAAATGATTGAATAAAAAAAAAAAATAGAAAATAGGAAACGGGAAGAAAATCTAGGTAACTCAATTTTTCACAACTTTTGTGATGATAAAAAAAAAGGGAATATGTAACGGGAAATGGAACAGGTTTCAGTACTATAGAATATGGAACTATTTTTTTATTAATCTTGAGAAAATGCTTATGTTGTTTGCTTTAGCTTGTCTTTGTCACCGGAATTCTTAAATTAAAGGTTTGAGTTTCTGAAGGTTCTTCTTTGAGTGTGGTAGGCAGTATAAAATTTTGTTCAAATATTTTTGGTGGAGCTTAGTTCAGTTATATACTAGTCGATAGTGGAAAATTTTCTTTATGATATGGTTCAGTGTCTGTTATCATTATCATTGGCCTAGGCGTTTGTACTGTCATATTTCTTCATGTGCTGGAGAAATGAGTTTAATGAGTATACAAGGAGAAGATAGTAAGTAGTAATTTGATGTGTTGAGAGAATATTGTAGTAAGTTATTTTTTTGAGTTGCCAAGGTCCATTAGTTGTGATACTGTGGTTGTACCAAGGTGATAGGAGCACAAATAGTAGGTATACTGGTGTATGTATATTGTCCTCAAATGTTGCTGTCCCAAGTGAGTAATGAGTAACGGAAATTAAGTGGTAATGATGTACTGAATAGTTGTATCTCTGTTTGTGAAACAGTGAAGATCTTAGTCTTTTCCAAAAGGGAAAATCAGAATTGTAGCGTAGGTGTTGCTAGGTAATTGTGGGACAATTCGCGATGTCCTTTATCTTCAGCTGTAACCGACGTTATTTTGTTGCACGAAATTGCAAGGAACGAGATGGAGAGTATAAATGGGTGATATGAGTTTTGTTGCTAAGTTGATACGTGTATCAAGGTCAACGTGTATCATGATACGTAAGCTGCTAACATCGTTGCATGTGAGTTAACTCTGTGTAGTTATTGGCTTCATGACATTGAAAAGCGGTTGCATACGTAGGTCAGGGTTGCTTTGACATGAGGCGGCCGTCAGCTGTTTCAGTGGTGAGATGCGTCAAATGTCAGTTGCTCGATTTTAACAACTTGTCGAGTTATGAGGGTCTGGTCATATGATTGTGATAATTTGATAATTTTTTTTAATTTGTTGTTTCTATTTTGAGTTTTTTGTTGAGGTTAACTATGGGATAATCTGATTATGAACTTAACAGCAGAGGATTGATTGGAAAGTCTCTTTAAATATTTTGGTCGTTTTATTAATTTTGATTTTATTTTGTCACTGTTGATTGATGTCTATTACTGGTTGTTTAGCTTCATATGAGACAGGGCCCGTCTAGATGTGGAGTTTGGCAGCCGGTTTTGCACAATTTCTAGTTCACTTTACAAAATTTTTTTTGGTGTCTTATGTTGCAAAATTTCACAGGTAGTCCACATTGTTTTCTTAGATATCTTGATTATTCCAAATTAGTTGATTACCTTCATGGTGATTTGTCTTAACTTTTGTGAGATCGAAATTTGTTGCTAGTCCACTTAGTTAAAAAATTGTGAAGTTGGTTATTTTGCTTGTTCCTCCTGATGTTTATGGCTAGTTCTTTGGAATTCATTAAAAAAATTTTTTGCTTTCACATGAGTGTAGTTCAAGTTTGAGTAATTTGAGATTCATTATTAGTATTTTATTTGAAATTTTGAGGTCAATAATTCCTTTTTGTCGTTATTGGTCTTATACAGGGTGTTACTGAGAGTACTGTCATGTTGTTTTCTGCCAAATTTTTTACGACTCAACCCGGTGTTCCACACTCAAGAAGGGGGAGTATTGTAGCAATATTTATTGTTACAATTGTGAGCGATGAGAATTATGCAAATTAGCCTGAGAAGTTAGCCTGTTATAAAAATGGATTGTGCTGTTCTGCTTTTCTGTGTTGTGTTGTGTTGACTCTGTAAGTGTGTGCGTAGAAGCTAGGATCCTAGGAATAACATCAATTTTCCTGGAGCAACAGTCTAGTTCATGAACCTCGCCTTTTGCGTTGTGTAGTGTCGACTCTATAGGTGTGTGTGTAGAAGTTGTGGGAAGATCAACGATTTTCCTAGAATATAAGTCTGGTTCACAACCTTATAAGGCAAGGAATTTATAGCTGCCTAGGAAAAATAGCTGTCACTTGGTGGGAGAATGTATCTTAAATTGTAGTTGTAACGTCCCTTTCTATTGGTGGAAATTTTTCTAGAGAATAGTAACTGCCAATCACAGTTGGTGTTGGTTAGGTCTATTTAGTATGGACGATCTCACAGCTGTCCACCTCAAGACGAGAAAAGCGTAGTGGACTCACTCAGCGTCTGTCGACTGTCATTAGCAGTACTAAATGTAGTCTGTTCAGAACTTTGTATTAATCATGGCTGCCATGCCAGCTTTAGGCTTTTTTTTAGTATTTGGCTCTGGAACCTTTTGTTCCAGCAGCATTTTTAGTCTTTTGCCTCTGTAGTCGCTTTAATTGAGAAGAGAGAGAGAGAGTATCAAATTGTCACCTCACAATGGAGATTTTTCTCCTATAACCGCTACTAAAGGTACGTCATAGATTTATAATATAATTAAGGAAATTATCTTCAATGAAAGCTTCCATCAAGTATTTATTGTAATGTAACGTAATTAAAGTGTAAAAATTGAGAATAGTCCTTTTGATTTGAATGGAAGATGGAAATGGTAATTCAAACTGAAAAATGTTGTAAGAAAATGAACGGTATATGTTTTGTAGAAATATAGAGTGCCTATTAGAAGGAATTAAGATATTTTTGGCTTGTATTATTTCTGAAGAGAAAGCTATTATTATTTATAAAAATAGATCTGTCAATTGTGAGATTTTCAGAGACTGTATTTTATGATTAATTCTATTAGTAATTTTATCATCTTTATTTGTCATATTTGAAATCATTTCAATGATTTTGATTAGGGAGAAATCACCTAAATATCATATAATTTTTCAAGAGATCTTTTTGATATTAAACAACTATACTCGAAAGTTGATATGGAAAGTTGTTCAATCAACTTGTGAATTATGTACTATGTAGGCCTATTATGGAATACTATGTACTCATCGCTTTGTGTATAGGGCGTAACCCTTATTACAAATAAATTCTATTCTTTTAATCAAGAGATTGAAGTAGGTAATGCCTTGATTTTATTATATAACTGAAGTTAAGTTAATTTGTATTATCCTAGTTTATTTTTTATTCTAACAGCGGTGTAAGTACGGGGATCAACGTACGAATCCATCATTTCATGGGTTCATGAACGTGTGTCTTTAAGCCGCTGAGACGCCTCTGAATCGATGGCCGTCCTAGAAGCTTGGGGTATGCTGTCTCCTGTCCATCTGGACGTGTAGAGCTCGATCACCGAGCCTAGATTCAATTTGAAGAAACAGCTATGAGGTAACAACTTTTTCCAAATTAAACGAACGTCCCAGGAACTCCGGATGTGACAAAATGGGTTTTAGTGACAACAGACTTTCAATCAATTAAAACGTGCGGAATTAGACTTTTGTTAAATCATAATTTTGAGATATTATTGGGGATAGATAGATTATTAATTTTATTAATTTGGTTTGAGTAATAGATTTTCGGTTGTATCTTTACATTGAAAAGTGAGGCCATATTTTCTCTGTAAGGATCCAGCTGGGAATTTCAGTTTTCTTTGAATTTATAAATAATTATAATCTTCTAAACTACTAAAGTTGAATGAGTACATGAATTTTTAAATGTCCCTTATTGATTAAATTTAATGTTTTAAAATTATTCTCATCTTAAAGTTGTAAAGGATCAAATGAAGTTTCAAGGACCCTAACCTTTCTAAATTGTGTTGATGATATATATATTTTTGAATAGTTTTTTTCCAAGGTAGTATTCCATGATGTGATACTTGAGGAATGTTTGTCTTTGCAGCTTTCATGATATAAAGATACAGAATAGTTATTATTGTGGATCATTAATATTTGATAATGTTTTGATAGTGTTTTAAAGTTTCCAAGTGTGTTCTAAATTTAATGTTCTAAGAATTTTATGAATTTTATGTGGATCTTTTCTTAAAATATTTATTGTTATTTTATGATTAACTTCTGAGACATATCTATGATAATTTTCAATAATTGCTCTTTTGAAATTAGAGTCCTTTAAGCCTTTATGATTCAATCTAAAACGTTTTAAAATGTAGAGCATACAGAGTAGGTTATTACCGAATTAAGTATATCAGAGATAACTTTCTAAATTTAGTAATTTATTTTTTTGGTTTTCATAATGTAACTTCTTTGTTTTATTAATTGTTGAATTTAACTGTAAGAGGTGACAATATAGTTGATACCTTCTCTCTATTTCGTTGTCTCTCTTGTCATTTCTGGTTTCCCATTCTCTAGCACTAGGTATGTTTATCAAGCGTCCCTTTTATTAAGTTATATTGTGTGTGCTTCTAAATTCTAAATTCAAAATTAACTTTCTAAATTCAAAGCACGGTACATACTCCAATCGTATTCTCTTTCTTCCTCCTCTTTATGCTCCACCATGTCCCCCCATCACTTATTCTATTCCACTCCATTCATTCCCATATTCTTATTCTGTTCACTTTTTCCCTCATTTACTCACTTCTTCTATTTTTCATTCTCCCCATTCCCATCGTCACCTCCTTTTCACGTCCTTTCCATCTCTCTCATTTTCATCACATTCTCCTCCTATACTTAGCCATCATCCCAATACTCATCTTCTCTTACCTCCTTCTCCATTCTCTATCCTTTTTTCTGATCCTACTCCTTTTTATTCCAAACTCCAATCACTTTGTCTTCTAATCCATCATCCATTCAGATGTTCCCCCTTCTCAATTTTATATTCCTGATTCTCTTTTTTCTCACCTTCTACCCCTAATTTTTTTAATAACCCTCATCACTCCTCGACATCTCAATACCACTCCTATTCCCTTCACTCCAATACCTTCTTCTTTTCTTCTTCTTCTTCTTCTTTTCTTCTTCTCTTCTTCTTCTTCTTCTTCTTCTTCTTCTTCTTCGTCTTTTCTTTTTCTTCTTCTTCTTCTTCTTCTTCTTCTTCTTCTTCTTCTTCTTCTCTTCTTCTTCTTCTTCTTCTTCTTCTTCTTCTTCTTTTCTCCTTCTACATCCTCATTCAACTAATAATCACTCTACCTCTACCCCCTATCACCTTCTCATTTCAATTTCTCCCCCACTCTTTCTCCTCCATCTTCAGCTTCATTCACTTACCTTCCACGTCATACGCCTTGCCGTCTTTCTCTACTCTCTTTCTCTTTGTCTACTCTCTGACAATTCTCTTTGGAATAATTTCCTGTCTCGTTGAGATGACGATTTGATGACAGTAATAAAAGCGGGCCTCTCGGTGGCTGGCTGGTTTTCTTGGCGTTTTGATTCGCCTTCATTTCTGTGCCGGTTGAAATGCTCCCGAAACATCTTCACTGGAGATTGATGCTCGTCTCATCTGGCCGACTGTTGCTTTCAACAACCAATGACACCGAAATGAGTCAAGACGAAGTGGGGTATTTCTCTTCAAATAAATCAGGTGGTGTTGTCTGCTCTTCCCATTTTGTTCCCTTGAAACTCATGATTTCTGGTTACTGTCACTGGGCTTCCTCCAAGAATAGGGCCCACCCACTCAATCATGATAATAGATAGTGCTGTAATATCTCCGAAATACCCATTATTCATTCATAACATTTCTAGCCTCCGACCAGGGCATAACGCACTGCATGACTTGTTTGAATTTTATTCATTTTATCAAACAATCACAAATCATAGTTTGAGGATAATTATCATTATTATTTTGTATATATCAACATACTATTATATCATTTTTCGTTGCCCCAATTGAATAGTAGATCACCCAAGCCGAGAATGTTTCCACTTTACTGTTTCGTCTCGGATACCGTTAATCAAATAGATGTCTCTACTGAAGAATCAATAAACTAAAGAAATTGAAGACTCCCAGAACATAAATTTCGGATATAAATATCTCTTCTTCTTACAAACAAGGATTAGGCTTTAACCTGTTCCGACTCACATCCAGCCAATTATTCAAATAAACATAAAAAAATCCTATTATTGCCACCGCTTGCGTGGTCTGCCAACATCTCTTTTGCCTACTGGCTGATAATTATAGACTTTGAATGGTATTATTTCAGCTGACATTCTTTGAACATGCTACCTCCATTGATGCCGATTCTCCGTAACTCTTTCATTCATGCTGCAGATTTTCAATTCCTTCCTAATATCTTCATTCCTGAAATGATCTCTCCTGTCACATCCCTTGGTTCTTCGGAGAAATTTCATCTGGGCTGCCTGCACTCTACTTTCAAGTGGCTTCGCAGTAACCCATGATTCACTACCATAGATGAGGGAGGACTGGAGCGGCCATTACCTTATAAAATTTCATAATTGATATAAATATCAAAATTCAAATATATATCCAGGAAGTACTAACGAATTCACATTGAAGGTTATTTCTCTTTCAATAGCACTTACTCATTGATCATTGGGTTCATGAGATTTCATTATAGATTAGATTTCATGATCATTGATCATACTATAATACTATTCCAATCATTACGATAATACTATTATAATATTGTGAAACTCACTGAGAATATTAATAATACATTGTAAAATATCGGATCTATATGGTGCGATACCATGTGAATTGAACCACAACCAGTGATGAATTTCAAATCAGGAAACACAAACTCGATAATTTGGCGTTTTTATCCTTTACGTTCTACAGAGTATCTTTGCTTACATCAATAAAAATTCAACCACTCAAATCACAATATTTTTATTCATGATCTGGGGTTTCCCCAAAACAATCTCCACACAATCAATCTTATACATTAGAATTGGGACTTTTCATGGAAATTACTGTTAAATTCAATTTTCAGATGATAATCCGTGTGCTGGCAGAAGGAGAGGTGTGCGAAGTGCCGATAACTCCCGAAACAACATGTGCCGATGTCATTGACTGTGTCAGGGACCCTGGCGACGAGGAATGCACTCTCCTGCAAACATGGGGTCACGGATACGGTGAGTCAATCATTCAAACACATTATTTCAAATTCGAAAAAAATTAATCGTATTTCATGCTATTTGAGATGGAATGTTGAAAATAATGACTAGTTTTCAAAACTCAAAATTTAGGTTGAATCTTAGACTTTTATTCCCTTTCAAATTCATAAATACACTATTTTGTGGAAACGTTCTCAAATTACTTCTATATAAGGGACAAACACAAAATTCGGTTGTTCTACTTCCAACTGAACAACACCAATTATCCAAATAAAAGTAACTACAAGCAAAACATTTTTAAATGATCAAATATTATGGAATATTTATAGCTTCACTATATGATCCTTCGTGCATAGATTAATTGGATAGAATTTTGTTGAATCAATAGATTGGACAAAGTAGAATATTCAAGTAAATAGAGTAACTGCTATTTTTAAACTAATTTCTTTATACATATTTGAAGAATGATTGTACAGCTATGATTTATGAGTGCTATGATGAATTTTGAGGAGAGATGTTTATTGAGTATCATCGATGGAATGAAAAAATACAAATATGATAAAATAATATAGTTAAGATTATTTGTACTCAGTCTACTAAGTGTTCTCTTAGCGTGCATCAATAAATTATTATTAATAGAATTCTGTTCTATGATATTATTCTTTATCAATTTATTGTACAAAATACTACAATCATAATATAATTATGACATTGAAGGAAAAACTAGTCTGAGCCTGTTCTATTTCTCTCCAAAAAATTTGATAAAAAGCTAATGTTGTCCAAAGGTTGAGGTTATGATATAATTTTGAAATGAATGCAGCAATTGGAGAGTTGAAGCTAATTTCTAAACCAATACATATTTGAACAATTATAGGAGAGCTAAACTAGAGCCATATATGTCGAATTATGAGGAGAGATGTTGATTGTTGAGTAGTTGTGCCTGGTTGCGGCCCCTCTACTCCCTTGACTGCACTCCCGGTGAGATGTGATGCTCGACTGGTTGCCTACTCACAGGCGCCACTTTCTAGAAGCAGTACACACTGGTTGTAACAATGTAGGATCAATTCCCGGGTTTACTCATCTTTATCAGGTTAAACCGCCGTAAAATTGCGTTTACGTTACCAACAGATTTGAATATCATATTTATTCCTAGTATTGATTTCCTCAGATGACATCTTGCTTCCATGGTTCAATTAAATTAGGGTACATCCAATCGGGCATTAAATTTTCAACTATTCATAGATTGATGCTGATTGTTCTAAATAAATTCAAAAATCTTAATCAATGTTTTATGACACTGAGTTTCAATACAATCTTATCAAGCAAATTAAAAACGTTTTATTGGTTTTGGGTGATTCTGTACTTTGAAATACCGGTCATTCATTGTTTGAATTAAGTATAATCCATAGTAGTCGTTCCCAAAAACATATTAACAAAGAAGGCGATAGGGTCAAAACATCTTATCTACTTACTATTCAATATGATTATTGTAAAATTCAAACATTAAAACCGATAATAATCAATCAGCTCCTTGTTTTATGGCATCTCACAGACAAGGTGAGAATTCCTTAACATGTACCCTCCAAGAGATAGAGGAAGAGAGTGAACTCTTCGACATAGAACCCCAAAGTGATAGAGGGAGTGATGGTTGAGATGGAGAGAGAACGAGTCGCATAGGTTGACCACAACTTCCATTCTATTCATGAAACATCCATGCAAAGGCGTGTGGTCGGCATAGCACAAAACAGGCCAACCTGTGTGCTCAAAGGTGAGTTCAGGTCTGGCATGTTCTGAAGTAAGTTTTTGCTGCAGTCTTGGGGTAAGCCGCTCAAGAATGATGGTGGGGAAGGGGTACAAGGGGTTCGGCTTGCAACTTCTTGATGATGTGGCTTGCAATGGAATTTCGGCAAGTTTGGGTTATCCTATCTCGACCCTCTGAAGAGAACACCTCACAGAGAAAACACTCATCGTTGAGTTTCCATTTATTTGAATTTTTCCCTTGAAAGTTTTTCCTATCGAAAGATGAAGAAAATCCTTTCACAAGTATTTTCTATCATCGAACTGATTCTGAAGTTTGTTCCAATCAATACACATTAATATTATTGTTTTTAATCAGCTTATAAACTGTACTAATAGTGGATGTTTTTTTATTTTTCTGGCTCCAAATTGAACAAGTTTTTAAATATGGGGAGACCGATTTCACTAGGCATCAAACCTGCATCGAAATGTAGAAATCAATTTGAAAAAACAAAACAAACCAATATCCTCCAATCTATTAATTTTCAATATATGCATTTTCAAATGGTCTAAGATGATTTCACCTTAATGTTTCACCTTTCTGATTAACCCAGATACAATTATTATATTAGTATAATACATATTTGGACTGAAATTGTTTGTGATTATTATAGAAAGTGTTTTCAAAATCTCATTTAGACTATTTCATTATCAAAATTAGGAAGAGAAACAGTTTCGGGTTTCTCCTGTTGATTCTCTTCCAATCATTTATTTGACGTTGTGATTATGTAAATGGGATAAATAAATCAATTAATTGATTACTTGACCATCTACTGACTGTGCGGCTATAACATGAATTGTATTTGCTCCCAGAGTCATTAACAATAATTAATTTTATACATAATCTGAAAGTTATCTATTTTGATGTTTGAAGCTTGTATCATTTCCATTGTACTATCATTTGCCAAATTCAACTTCACCTAGAGCTTCCAATCCAACTATTATTATATTTGACTCCATAAACAACTCTGCTCAATACAGTGTGTAATTAACTTAATGTATCTTAATTACCCTTCAATTAGAGTTTTTTCAATAATTGAACTCTTTTCTCAAGAAGAATCAATGTACGTCAACTATAGCAATTTCGTTATCTTAAACCGACCACTCTATTGAGTTCTACTCTATCATAAACTTGATGTTCGTTACCTACCCTTGATTTTTTTTGTCAACTTCATTTCTACTAGCAAGCATATGGATATTTCATCATGCAATAACTACAGTATGTAGTTCATCATGTTGGCGATCATCTCACAGACTATTATTTTGAATAATAGTTATTAATTATTTCGGCTCCATTCTATTCAATTAGTGCGTTCAACAACTGGCACTAAGGTCCTTGCTTCTCTCCCTTCATTATTTAGTCTTCTATCTTCACTCCTTTTTTCCTATCTACTTGCAGAGTTAATAATTCGCTGCAGAACTTTCGCCAGTTCTACCTGATGTCTTTAAACTAGTAGTTGAGTGAAGGTCCCCAAGAGCTGAGCATGACCTGGGAACGTGGAAAGGGAAAGTTAGGAATGGAAGAAAATTGGGAAGCAGGAAGGAGAGAGACACAGGTTAGAAAAAAGGAAGTGTAGCAGAGGGAAGGACGTGGATGTTGGGAAGAGAGACAATGAAACTGAGGGAGAAAAGAGACACAAAACATAGAGAGAAAAGGACTCTGAAAAAGGACATAAGAGAGATAGAGTATGAAATTGTTGAAAGGAAAGTCAAATGTTGCAATAAAAGGTGAGGAGAAGAGGAGAAAAGGAGAAGAGGAGAAGAGGAGGAGTGAGAAACAAGAAAAGAAGGTGGAGGAAGACGTGCAGAAAAAATAGAAGTTACAAAAGGAAGAGGAAAACAAGTGATGCTGTGAAGAGAGGATGTGTAAAAAATTGCGGAGAACAATGAAAATAATTTGAAGAAAAGAAGAGAGAGTGATGAAGGAGGAATAATATAGAGTGAGAGAGAAGACATAGGAAGGGTGATAGAGTGAAAAGATAAGGTAGAAGAGAGTCAGAGACAGAGAATGAAGATTTCTTGTGCCATCTGCCTGAGCTGAAAGCTGTTTCCCGAGTTGCTATTAGCAAGGGTGTAGGGAAGAACTTGAGATGTCTGGCTCGTTTATATCAGGTTTATTGCATTAACTTATTAAAGTTGTTCGTCCAACTAATGAATATCTTAGGAGATTTTTCATCCCACTGTCCCATCTTACCGAGAAGAAAGTTTTTATTGTAAACTGTACAGTTTTCTGAATCTCTTGCGCTCCCTGTCCTTCTCCTTCTCCTCGTCTTCTCTTTTTCCCTTCTTCTTCTTTCCCTCCTCATCATTCATTCTGCTCTGGTTCGTTGGATTGCTGCTCTGCTGATAACTGCGTCCTGCAGAATGCCATGCCCTCCCTGAGGAGATCCTCTTTGCAAAATTTATAGCTTTCTTGAAACATATTTACCGTACGTATTAGAGTCACTCAGCGCTCCCAGAAAGCATTCGTTAAGTGTTGGGGCATAAAACTTCTCAACTAAATTGTTTATAGGTTCAATTTCGTGAAGAATCTGATCGTAATATGAAGCACTTTGACCACTCGATCACTCTGCATTTATTGAAGTATTTACAACATTTCTGCCTTTGATTATCAATATTCTCTGTGATTTTTGCTGGATTGGTTAATATTATCAAACAACAATAGCGGAAAATAAAAATATCAATGCCAATGGCAGGAGTATTTGTGATGATTATCAAATTATTAACCCTTGACCTATTTGAAAGAATACAGTAGTTCTGAACAATAACTATTAATATTCTGTATTAGAAATGGATGACTGGTTGAGAACCATGAGAGAATATAGCATAAGAAGATAAACTAATGAAAGACATAAGAAAGCATAAGAAGATAGCCCATGCCATAAGGCTCTTATGTTCCAAATTTTTACTTGTTACTTCAAGCCGATTATTATTGATTACAATATCCTATGGTATTACAGTATTACAGTATAGGCCGGATTAGAGTGTATGGACTACCAGCATCATATAGCTTCAGGAAAAGTAACTACTGTATGTAGACTATCAGCTTAGCAGAATAGTGAAATTTGGGACACAAACGCCCTATATCAAGGGATAACTTCTTATGCTTTCTTTTGTCTGTATAATATAAAATATATTATCGTTCCTCTATGATCATATGAAGTGGAAACATCATACCTGTGTAGTGAAGTCAAGGTAAAACTAATGCTTCATTCTATCTTTACATATTTATTTAATCAACCTCACTTATACTTCTACATCCTACATATCGTATATTTAATATCCTACTCTTCAATACATTGGGTTCAAATGGTAAGGAAGAACCTCCCTGAAGTCTCCCCACGCACAAACTTCATCAGAATTATTTTTATTGAATGAGAGAAATGTTGAATCTGCATATGATTGAAGAAGTTTGCTCAAACATAGATATACAAAATATTCAGTTGGGTAAGCCTTTGCTCAGCAAACGGAGAGATCGTGAATGTCATCAGACAGTAAACGTTTGTCGAAAGTACATTAGAAGTGAGCAAATAGTTTAGGTCCAGCTGCCTCACTTCGACCGGCTGTTTGCTCAGGTAAAACGTTTGCGTTGTCGGCTGCTGTGCGAAAAGGTACATTCAACAGGAAAGTCCTTGTCACTAAAATGCATACTGAACGGGATGATAGAAAGTACTGACATTTTCTGGATTTGTTGACAATATTTCCTAGAGAAACATGTAGGTGATTGTTGTTTTTCATATACAGTTTACACTCGTTTAAGTAAAGAGTTTTTGCTTAATAGAAACGTTTACCGTTTAAGTAAAGATACCTGGATCATTTTGTCTTTGGTAGGAATGCTTATATCATAAGGATTGGTGAATACTGTTACGTAGATTTCTCTACGATTGTTCACTTTAATATTTTTTCACATTTGCTTGATTGTATGATTTTATTACAGGAGTCCAACTTAGCAGGTGGCTTTGGCTTTGGTCTTATTTAAAGAGCTTTGCTGTTTGAAATCATTATCACTTAATTATAATTCGAGTTTCAAATTTTAACTGTTCAATTCATTTCACAACCTTAGATATAAACTTACAAACACAGTCCTATCGTATATTATTATAATATCGAGTAACAATATGTTACTATACTAACAGTAGTTGACTACATATTGATGACACTAACTTACAAACACAGTCCTGTCTCTTATTATTTGGATAAATAATTATATTATTAGTTCAAGTTATAAAGCTATAAAATTATCATTGTAAACGTTTTCTGCTTGCTGAAATTCACATAATGACTTATTCCGTATGTCATATATTTATTATGGAATTTATGTTCAACGTAAGCAGTGTTCCTAGTCTCGTATCCTATATGAGAAAATGTGAACAGAATTTTGCACTACAATCTCACGTTTCGGTAATAAACTTTACAACACACTTCAGTGTATTTCAGCCAAGAGGAATTAATTTCCTCCGCTTTATATAGATTTAGAAAGCAGAGGTCGTAATGCTGGTATCTGCCAAGATGTCCAGTATTTTCCATGTGTTGTCAGGTACAATTGAGTACTGCTATTAACTCCACGCATCTAGCAATAAAGCAAGATGCTTTCGAACATTTTTCACATCGAATCGAGTAGTTCTGCATCACTCTTCCCGAGACATAGCTTGTTTCTTCAATTTTTTCGCAATTTGAAGGTACCAATTCAAATAAAAAGTAACTGCTCATTCAAAATAAAACAACCCCAATAAATTCCATTCATTTTCCCTTTTTTCACATTCTTCTATTTTCCGAGTTCATACTTGCTCAGCTCCATCATAGTCCATCTCATTTCTTTTCCTTCACTTAGTAATCGGTCTTTCAAACTCGATGATTGAACAGTTAAGTAACTTATAGCAGAAGTGCATTCTATTTTTATCTGTCGGAAAATATTTTTCTCTGACGAACTTTCATTGACATTTGATTGGACTTTAGAAGAACTGAACATATCTAGTTACATCCGTTACCCTATTTCAATCACTAATATATCATTCCAAAAATATTCTCAAAACTCAGTATTTTTCTTTAGGATAGTAAACCTTTCACTCATTTCCAAGATTAATCCTACCCCTCTATTTTATAATGATTTCATTTGGTATGTTGAATGTAGAAAATATTCTATCCTACTGTAAGAAGCAATAATTATTAATCACTGTTTATCATCCAAGGGATGCAATTTGAATAATAAAATCTGAAAGGCAAAATTAATAGTGTTGAATGAATGAAGAATAATGTTGTATGAAAGTTTTAGTGTCAATGCACTAGAATCAAAGTTGTAGTGTCTATTCTCAATGCACCAGAAAATAAATAGCCGTCGTAAAGGCTAGTTAAGACCTTTCTTTATGGGATTACCCACCAACAGAAGAGCAATTCCCTTATTTTCACTAGAAAATCGAGAACTCACCTATATGAATTCAAAATTCCATTTAGAGTAATTCTAATAGTTCCGGAAAAAAATTCGTTGAAAACCTTCGATTTTTCAGAATCTTATAGAGGGATAACATTTTCGAAGATATAATTTGATATAATAGATAGCTAAGACGTTTATTGTATACAAACTGTGAGCTTCAGCTTAGCTACTTAATTGATGAGTACACAATCAATTCCAAAATTTTCCGCAAGCTCCTCGGGGTTTGAATTTGAATTGGTTTGTTTTTTCAGATTGATTTCTACATAGATTGCAGGTTTAATGCCTAGTGAGATCGGACTCCCCGATTGACTCGGGTCAACAGTCAACTAACCCTAATCTCTAAAAGTTTCTAAACATCGTTATGAGGTAATAAAGGTGATATGATTTTAAGGTTCTAAGTTAGAAGTTTGAAAGTTATGAGTTGATAACGTAATAAGGTAATGTAGAAAGAGTATTTTCAAGCTGAAGCGTGCACCAACAAGCGTCCATCACTGGAATGAAGTTAAGAGAGGTTTCAATAGCCGAGATTTCAGTCGGAGGCGGGCGTGCGTCCCTCTAGCCCGTCAAGAATATCAATGAACACCGGTGGTGGTCGTTTAAAAGTTGTCAACTTTAATTCAGTCAAAAGCGAAACTTGTTCTCATTCACATTCAGTATCCTCAACCCTAATTTACTTACTCAACTTTACTACGCCGCATTAAATCAACTCACACTTTTTTCTCTCTACTCACCACTAATTCCATTCAAGCCCTGCTTCTCTACCTTTCTTCATACTCGTCCATTCAATTCCTTGTGCACTGGATTTTTGTTAAAATGTTGTTTATTAATATTCTTGATAATCTTAGTGACGATTGAAAAGTTCAACATTTACAAACGATTAGAGAACCGATTCACATTTAATATAAATAAAAATATTTATAGCTTCCAATTTGTTCATACAATCCCTGTTCCTACAAATCAATACAACATGAATCCATGAGAACTTGAATCTCTCTCATTGAGTGTGAATGCAACAAATCATTTCTCATGTTCCAGTTCGGTGCTAGAATGGAACTAGTTTTCCTCTAGTAATAGAACATTCAATCTTTCTCTTCTATTTACTATTTATACCCTATCAGTTCTCAATCATTTTTGTTTCTTTATCTAGAGTACACAGTCCACAATACAAATTTACAACATCATCTCGCCGGATAATTCTATATATAATATGATTGTACCTTAAATTAATGCTACCCCTTTATTTGTCGAACATTTTGCTTCCAGTAACACTTGCGACTGGCATTTAAATACGAAAAAATGAATTTCCAAAATAAACTTCATAATCTCAATTTTTCCGCATTTTCTTTCAATACTAGGGTTTCTATATTTTATGTAGTAAGGCCCCTAAAAGCGTCGCCTTCTAACTTGCAAACTTGAAGCGTTCGACGACTTGGGAAGTCGTTCAACCTATGAAAAGTTGAAAGTCGGCAATATTCTTGTTGCTTCCAAGGAAACACATTTTTCCATTTAAAGAGATTTCTAAATGATTTGAATGGCATGAATTGTCACGGTAATGGATTACAGAGACTCAAGTCTTTGGAGAAGAATAAAAGCAATGGGTCAAGAAATCTGAAGCTCTTATCGATTAATAATTTATTCCATTGTAACTGATAACAATGGAATTATTCAGAGGAATTTATCGAACTGGAATTTGGATTTTTTTTCTAAAAATGTTTCAGCGCTAATCTTATCACATATTTCGAATGAAGTATATAACGATAGGATACAATGCTTGTATAATATGTATTATATTAGTATGTAATATTGACATGTTTCATGAGAGAATTTTTAACTGCAAATTATATTAATATAGTATATAACGGTGAATAGTATGTGATATTGACATGTTTTAGAGTTCAATATGGCGTTACTTACAACTAACTTAGTTATAAATAAAGATATAAATCTCAGCACCCTTTTACATTATTTTGTCACAACATGTTTCGGACATTATTGCCATTTTCAAGTCTTGAGAACGTCTTGAAACATGCTGTAACAAAATAATTTAAAAGGATACTGAGAATCATATTTTCATTCACATTAAAAGTAGCCCTAAAGAAAAAAGACAACTTAGTTATAATTTGAGAGATTTTTCATCTGAGAATAGTACCTATTGAACGAAAAGTATGATTAGTATTGAACTACAGTACAGTATTCACAAGTCAAAAGAATGACTTGAAACCCTTTGGCGATACCAGCTGTGAATTTCAATTCAATTCTCACAACCTTCATAACTAGTGAACACAATAAAAATTTGTATTATGATCACATTAATGGATTAAAAATATGCCGCATTACAACTAAACAGAATAAAGCCGATAATGCAATAAGATGCTATTTCATATCATAGATATACCACAAAGGCTGCCGAACAAAATGGAAAAAATGTCCTAGTCATGCCAATAATCTTATCAGTGAAATTCATCACGAAATACAATTCCATAGTGGTTATTACTACCACGAAGCCACCCTTTCTATATTACAAAAAAGCCCTACCTTATACTACATTCGCCTCCTATACCTAAAAATTTGCCTTGCTGACCAACTTGACACGCACAGCCTTCTACAGTGAGATCCACTTCAAATTGTCAGAATTCGTAGAACGGTAAACACTGATTTCATCTTATAAGGAATGCTGACAGTTCAAGTGAATATTTCAACCTGTCAGCATTAATTGAACGGGAAGCACTGATGATATCTGATGAGGCATTCTGACAGTTTAAAGTGGCTCTCACCAGCCACACTGTTGACAACGTGGGCTGGCTAATAGCTGGTTTAAAGGGGTTGTCAGGTGACGTCATAGTAATAGAGGCCGGCGTTGATTCAACAAACTACTGTAGTTGAATTAACGAGTTAATTTGAGTTATTCAACTGTGTACACTCTCCAGTCAAAAGAGTTGTGAAGATTTGAGTTTGTTCCATAGTCTAAATTGTAGTTCCAAGTGATTAAAATTTAACAAGTATATTGGATCATTATAATTAAATTCATAAATAATTGAAATTGATTTGAATATGTCTTGATTGATGGTAGATCATTTTTTAATACTTGGTCTTCCCACACCTCATGACAAAACTTACTATGTCTATCCCACAAATTAATCCTATCAATTACTGATATATAACTTGGATTATTTCGATTCACCCTCTCACTATTCCTCTTCTCTGAAGTCTCATCTCTCGGTTTAGTTGCGTTGCAGAAATCCTCCAAATATTTGATGACATACAAGTTGATATCAATTCATATCATGGCATATCAATTGGAATTACGTTTCATCAAAATTGTCATTTTCACGAGTACAATAATAATTGTATTTACTTTTACTTGTGAAACATCGAGGTGGTGGTATTCTTCAAAGACATTATATAGATGTAACTATTGTACAGTATTTTAATCAATATTCATCTTAATTGGACTTGAGAACTTAATTGAACTTATAATATTATTGTACTTCAAATTACGTTTCTATTCAAACATATCTCTCAAGTTCGGACTATGTGTAACCTTATCTAAATTTGGGAGAGGAATAGCACAAGGTTACCTTATTTTCTCTCCCTATCATTATGATGATGTACTCATTGTATGAATTAATATAGAATAAATAATATATAAAGTTGTGTTGTACATTTTTGCACATCATGAACAGGAAATGAGATTCTGTTCTTCTATACATTTTGCTTGAAATGGATTACACTGTTTATTTATAAACAACCATGAACAAACTCAAATTTGTGGCTGAAGAGCTGAAGACCAATATTCAACTATTGGCTCCATGCTTGTGAGCTTGGCTCCGTCAATCGGACGGTTGACGGTTCAACCAGTTGATATCTGCACAACGGTTTCGGTTCGTTGACACTTGAAACGGTTGACGACGTGGCGTGGCGTTGATCGCGTGACGAGACGGCAGGTCGCTGCCATGTCGCCATGTGGGCGATGGCTGAGTCTGGCTCGATAATAAAGAAATGCGAATGCCAGGTGATAGACCACGATTGTGAGGTCAGTATCGCGCCAAACGTCCCACCGAAATCAACTCACAACTCACAACCACAACTTAACTCTATCAATTTCCGTGTAGTGAACGCCTTCAAGTGATGGATCTCAGAAATGTTGTGTTCTTGTTGAAAATCTAGAAAATCGTCCTAGAATCAAGTAGTCATAACAACATCTTAATTTAGTAATTATTATTAAACGAAAATCTCAATTTTAAAAACTTAATTTAGTGTTTTTAGGTTTATCATTTATCGTGGGTTGATGTAGAATTCCTTCAGTGATGGATCTAACAAATTTATAAGTTATCTTGTGATATATTGGTGTGGTGCTATTAGTTATTCACAGTAAATTCCTTTTAAATATGATGTGAATCTTACAAATGAAAGGAGAGGTTCAACTATAGTCTAACTTGTGACTAATATTGAGTGTTTAGTGTTATTCCCATCAGTTCACGTGGATGTCTTCTGGTGATATACCTAAAAGTGTTTTGTGATTATTTTTGATCGTGTGGTGTTATCAGTGTTCAGGTTTCCATGAAATTTTTAATTATTGTGTATTTCAATGTCTCAAGATACTTATTTCCTCAAGAGAGGGTTAATGATTTCTATTAAATTTCTTATTGAAATTGAGTCTCTAGGATGGCATGTATAAATAGCCTACTTATATTCCTATATATCTTCCAAATCGTATTACCGTGACATAACTACTCATCATTTGGAATTTTTAGAATTTTTCTATAAGTCAGTATATCATTTCAATTGACTCTTCCAAATCCTATTTGTAACTTGAGATGATTGTTATCCTTGAATGTTAAACATATTTGAGAGTAATTTTTGAGTGCTTAATTTATGTGCTTTTATATATTTATGAACACCGCCTTCTCATTATGTTATCAATTTGCCTCTCATTCCATTCAGTTCCAGTAATATTGAGTATCATTTTCAAAAACGATTATTTTGGCCAATTATTGTAGTTTTATTAACTTGTGCCATGATGCCTGATGACATTCAAATCTGTTAATTAAATGTCAGATATTTTATTTTCGAGTCCGAAATACTAATTCACAAGAGTGTACAGCTTTTATGAATCATCAGTTTGTAACAATATTTCTTATTAGTTTGGCTGCTATTAGGTTAACTAGCCCTTGAGAGACCAAAAGAATGTACAAGTAAAAATGATAATTTCATATTGAGAAGTCAATACCAAGGTAGAATTGTACAAAAAGTGTAAAACTACGTTTTTCAACCCAATTTCCCATTCTTGAGTTTGCATGTTGACCATCAATTCAGACGACGGGCTGTCGTCGACGTTTTACCAATAAATTTCGATAGGAATTGTATTCCAGACGAGTTCAAGTGTCACCAATTCTCAGGTATTCTGGCTCTTCGGCTCTTCTTTGACGCACGATCAAATTAACTTAGCAGTCGTCGTTGTTCTGTGTCTAAATTATGCACAGGCTTCTATGAAAGAGGCCAGTTAACTTAAATAGCTGAGTTATTATTGTACTTTAGAGGTTGTCTGTTATTACTAAAGATGTCCTGGACTAAATTCCAACCTGAAATGGAGTTTTAATGCTATTGTAAGTAATAACGATGGATAGTTCTGAAGCATTCAAGGTTTCGTGTCAATAATTGTTCCCTTACAAATATTATTATACACTGTGAATACAGCTTATGTTTTATGTTGTAAAACATGAAAAAATCAATATAATGTAGAAACAATACTATTTCAGTTTCCTGAGTTTGCTTTTCTCTTTATCTACTTCTCCACCCCAAAGTACTTTTCCACTAAGCACTTTCTGGGCTTGAAATAAATCTGTCCTCAATTAGAATTAACTTTTAATCTAATCTGGAATCATTTCAATTTCCTTTGAAAATAATTATATGCAAGACTTCCTCAATTTAAAATATCAGAAAATAAGAATGTAATAAAAGAAGTGAGTTATGAAATTGCTTCCCGGTGGTTCGGAACCCACCAAAAACCCACTAAAGAGATCCATTCATCTCTCATTATCATTATCATCACCAACGCACAAGCCAATGCTCATGTGGGCATCACCCTCAAAGGGAGGGTGATACAAGATATAAAGTATATATATATATATATATATATATACTTTGAGAATTGAACATGGACTAGTCTGATAATCACCATTCCACAGGCTCAGTAACTGCTGTTAAACGAGCAAAAGAAATAGCAAATGTTGGGTAATCATCTACTAGGCCATTCATTGATTTTCTACGTTTGGCTCACTGAATTATTCACTTGTCCTTGTACAAAAGCGTTCCTATGAACGATTTCCCACCCTCACACAAGTCGGAATTTAATAGGAACATGTGCTCCATATCCCCACACCCATTATTGATGTGTGACGGGTTTTCTTGACCTATAGTTTTTCAAACTTCGTGAAATCATTGGATATTCAGATTGGGAGTGAAAAATAGTCCAAGCTCTGTTCTATTATTGACAATAAAACGGTTAGTGTGTGACAGGAACGTACAAATCATTGGACATTGCAGAATATTTCATTTTGCAAAGCTCCTTTGATTTCTAAATAATTAATGTAATAACAGTTGGAATTCAAATTCTTATCAAAAATTAATGTAGTCCTCTTATTGAGAGTATAAAGTATTCTTCTGTAAGTAAAGTCTCCTTTCGAAATATAATATCAAATTCATGTCATATGCTTCATACACAAAATATTCACATTGAGTAATATTCTATGTGCATTTACATTTATGAAATACTGTATTTACATTTTGATGTACTAATTTTGAGTGACGTTGATGGGAGAAATCAATGAATTGAGATTTAAATGATAAGAATTTTCCATTTTGCAAAGGAATAACTCATTTCATTTGATTTGTCTGCTTTCCAAATTATTGTAATAACAGGTTAGTTGAGAACTGAAAAAATCATTCTCTCAGAATGAAGAGGGTTAAACCAAGTTTCAACTATTCATTTCCTTTAATTAATTTGACGAAGAGAGTGGAATTTGAATATGTTCGATTGGCACCACGAAAAAACTAATTTCCAATATTGAGATTTTCTTCAAGTAATGACTAATGAGAAAGGACAAAGTATTTTAAATCCTTGTTAAGCTTGTGTTCCCTACGAATATATATGAGTAATTACTGTAGATATTACAGATGAAAAAGATGATATTTATTTGACTAGAGATATAAAACAGTCTTGAAATGAAGAATCTAAATTGTTGAAATCTTTAGTACCATAATGATTACTGAGTTGAATAATTTCGGCTGCAAGACAAAAAACCCAATTGATGGGGCACTTTAATTCGTTCAGCGCTTTATTCTCTCGAAATCCACCCCCCAGTGTGTGAATCTCACCTAAGGGATGAAAATAAGCGAGGCAGGTGAACGCCCGAAACACTAAATCGAAGGTTAATGGGAAAGCTACCCTTTCTCCTACTCCACAAAGTCTTGTTTGTAAAGCCAACCCTTACCCTCAACCCTCACCTGTATGCTTTTTCCCCTGTTTTGTAGCAGTGATGCAAGGTTGGGCAGTTAATTTCGGCTAAAACCAAAACCAGCAAATAGAAAATTATACCTTCATCGACCTGGTGATAAAACATGCTTAACGGCATGTACCGTTTTCTATCGTATATTTATAATATCAGCCGACTATAGGGCTGCAATATCACGATATTCCAATATTGCCCACGAGAAAAAACGAAGTATGGATAAACCAAGATTATTTTTAGGAAACGGGAGCAATAAAAATCGGCTTCTGATTTCAATATTGTACTAAAGAAACGTCTTCGCTCTGAAAATGAAATTTTGTTGTTGTTAAATTCAAATCATTTTCTATTAGAAATCCATTCATATTGTTGAGGTTTTGATGTATTCTTTTATGCATGGGAAATTATTGTGTTGTTCTGATACATTTTACAAGTCTCTATAAAATGACATTAAGCTAATAGCCTCATGCTCATAATCTGCTGCCCTTGAAGTTTCGAATATAAGTTGATTAGAACTGCAAATCAAGATCATTATCACATTTTTTCATACCTTGAGCCTGTCTTCTATAATGTTATTTCATAGACTAACTAAACGTATATGTTAGATCTTGGTTAAAACGGTGGTTCTATTCATGACCGCTTTAGTATAGACTCATCAGCCGTAAACTTGTTTAAACTTTTGTCAACAACTGATTCTACCATCAACTAATGATTGAAGGTAGCAAATACAGTATCACTGATATGAATTGACAATATTGAGTGCTGGAATAGTTGAATTCATTACTCCAACCCCAAGAATAGTATATAATTGCAAGAGTATTATGCTTGTCTTGCTTAGACCCCTGTAAAAATGTTCCCTCAATATCATTGGTCAATCCATGATGACGTTCAGATGTCTTGAAATTAATACTCGGAATGAGAAGTTGGTCTCGACTCTCGACACCCCCTTCCACTCTGCAGTGGTTAATTGGTAGTCTATAAATTGGAGAGGCGTAAGATCTCCTCACTCCCCACTTCTCACTCTTATCTCCCTCGTAGCAAAACAGTGAAATGGAGCTGGGCCAAATTGTATTTGGAATTTGACCAACCCCTTTGGACACTGACCGGAACTAGTGGCAAGTGGCGAAAGAGAAGGAGACAGTAGTAGGAGCTTTGAGAGAGAACATAGGTGAAGAAAGATAAGAGAGAGGGTATGAGGAGATGAAGAGATAAAGCGCTATGACCGACTTGGGTCTTTAAAACAACCACTGTATCTGATGGGGTGACAATGACAGAAACTACAGTCGATACCCTCCATTCTGCAGATGATGTCCTTCTGTTTGGTCCAGTGCTTTCTTGATCTCACCAAATGACGACGACATTGTCTTCTATTTGTGGCTTGTTTCTTGGGGATCTGCTTCACTTATCCGACTTGGGTCACTCTGACTCTGCTGGTTTTAATATGCAGGTCAGCATCAAATCATTAAATAATACAGTATAGTTTCAATACCTCTCAACATCTTTCGTTATTATTTTCATCCCATTTCCTCGCGTTTACTTGTTTGCATCCCACATCCCTGCTTTCCATAGCAGTGAAGTTACAAAATAATTCAAATCAAAATTTTTATTCGCTATTGAAACAATTGAGGATCCTGCCAAACCCGTAGGTTTTTCATTATGATTCTTCATTTGACACTGAATTTGGAACTCTTGTTGTCAATGATGTAGAAGTCAACGACATTGAGGATGCTGGAACTATCATTTTAAAACATCTCCTTTTCCAGCAATTGACTTCCTGATTAGTTTTGATGTAGTTGAAATGATGAGAGCTCAAATTTCAGCAGAGAATAATGAATGAGCTTAACAGTTTTGAAATAACTAAACAAAGTCATTCGTAGATTATAATTCCACAGCATAATGGATTATATGAGAAATTCTAAATTCAATACTTTTATGTGATATTGTTATTTCCCTTATTCTCTAATGGAATTTTATTTCAATTATCAGGTTGTGCTCCATATTTCAGGAGAAACGTTGAGAAAATATATATAATAGATTTTGTCAAGTGAAACAATGTAAATGTGCTTCGATTCTGGAAAACCTAACTATGATTTTAAGTGGAACTTCAGTGACTAAACTGTAATCTATATTATATGAAAAATCAGTGGTTCTCTTCAGAAATAACTCTAAAAGATTTTTGAGATCGTGTCAAGAGGGTCATATCAGTATGATGCTAGTTACAACAGCTAGAAAAGGACCCGGCGCCTATAAACGCTTGCCTCAGGATGATCAAGCACTACCAGACGAGGAAAAAGAAATTCCACTGGTCAATGGTTTTGATGGTGGAGCAAGTGAAAACAAAATTGAAGAGAAGAAATCAACTAGGAACAAGCACAGAAAAAGTAAATATAACATAGCATAATAACTTGATTATTAAATTTCACAACAGTAGTTGCTTCTTAATAATTATGTTATTGTTCTCACAGCTTTATTTTGAAAAGATGAAGATTCGTTTAGTATCAATAACCATCTTTGTTCACTTACGAGATATTTAATTCAAATATTAAAATTCGAGTACCAAACAAATTTCGGATGTTATTCTCACCTCTTGGATTATCTTCAAGTTTTCGAATTCAAGGCGGAGTGTTATCACTTTTCCGTTTCAAATGTAACAGAATTCCATCTTGATTTTGAAGACTATTTTATGATATACCACTTTTCAAGTTGAGGCTGCGAAATTATTCGAGAATATTCAGTATCATATCTTAAATTAATACTTTTGATTCTGTCATGACATCACATCATGAAAAGCACTTCTAATCCCACTTCAATCTTAGTCAAAAAATCTCCTAATCACAAGTTGGAAAACTTATTCGATTAAACCTACAATAGGCGAGATATTGAAATTGTTTGAAACATTCCAACGTAAAAGTATACCGCCGAATGCGGTGGAAGTCCTTCAATGTTTCTCTAGGGAACTAGGAAATTCTTTCTATTTTTCGTTTTTTCCTGTTCGTCCAGCTCCTTCATTTTCTTCCCCCGTACCTGATTGTTCTATAAACGCATTCATACTCAACAGTTTCCTTCTCTTTCAAACTATATTCTGTCTTATTTCAGTTCATTCAACTATTTTCCTATCTCTGAGTAAACACTCAACTATTAACTTTTATTGAGACTTTTCCGATAAAAAGCAACTCTCACTAAGTTGGAAGCTTTTCCCCTGATAATTTTCCAAGCTCGAGGATCACAATAGTTTTCCACTACTTTAAAACTAACTACATTCTACTAACTATATTCAAAATTACAATATTAGTTCCCTCACTGTACAATGAATATGGTAATGGAGAATCTGATCCATGCTTGAAGTAAAGATTATGTGAGGCTGATTTTAATTTCGTATGAAAAGATTGACGAGTTCTGCGGGACTTGGAGAGCAGAGAGTAATTTAAACCATATACGAGTAACGTTTGACTACCTTTTCTCTATGTTGAAACTCTCAGCTACTTTACTTTTCTTCAATTTATTCAAGTGTCCTACATCTGAATATAACATGTTTCAAAATTCCTGAGAATATCCCTTTTTTTAATGTTTCTTTAATATTGGAATATTTCTTCAGTTATTAGACACAATTTTTCCATATCGAATCAAATAACACGTTGCAGAATACAACTTCTCCTATGGACTTCAAATATTGATACAGTTAATTCGGAAAGTGAATTACAAAATGCCATTCTATTTTTTTTTTTTTTGTGTGTAGTTGAGAAGTTGATATTGTGGTAATTAGTCATATTGGATGAAAAAGACTAAGAAATTGTCAAAGATTGTTTATCAGAGATTGACATTCTATTATTCTTCATTTTCAATTTTCCAACACCTCGAGCTTGCTCTTTTGGAGGAGTAGATCCCAATAATTTATTTTGTTGAATAATTTCATTGTTGCAGTGCATATTATTGTATAGTTTATTGATCTCTTTTGCAATTCATGAGAAATAAATGAAATGAATAGATATTCTGCGTTGTTTCAATGATTATCTGTTGTTTTTGTTAACAGAGAGAGTCCTGAGGGACAGCGACAAACCGTACGAGATCCTACAGGAATGGGGTGCACAGAAGGACCCCTGCAAGCTGGTACTCAAGTACACAGTACTACCATCTCCTTCCATCAATGGTGAGTCACTAATAAAAATAATGTAATTATTTTAAATCAACTACTCTTCCAAATCTGCATTATATGAGCTCGTGAAGCAATATAATTCTTGGAATCTCTTTTGGTATTTCTCATTTTTTATTATTAAAATCAAATCAAATTCAATTAATTTCATTTTTGACCTTTTTGCAAACCGTGGTTTATTTTATTATGAAAACAGACTTCCCTGAAATATAGTATTTTTGTTAAGCTCCAAGGGTATAGTAATTATGTGACAGCAATAATTTATCAATAGTCAATTGCAGCTTTACTAGTTACATTAAACAATGTGAATTGATTTTCTAGAAGAATATTCTTCTCTCACTTGTACAGTATAATCAAACCCAATACAACATTTTATTTGAATATATCTCTAGAAAATTCCGTTTATATTCAATAAGGAGGTAATTGTTTTCATGGAGTACGAGTAGGTCTACGCTAGAAGGAAATTTTAAATTAATACCACTCAAGTAACTAAAATAAAATAACACTCAAGTTTTTCAAAAACCAAGTCTTTTCGGTAGCTTTTTTAAAATAATTTGTCAACGACAATAAGAGTTGAAGACATTTATCTTCTCCCCCAAATCCCTTCCCAGACAGACTCTTCAGATTTCCTCCTAACAAATGACGACACTGGAAACTTTTTCAATTTGAAATAGACCGAACGAGAAGCTGTTTCGGCGAGTATCCATGGCAGGCGGGCGATGGAAACGCTAAGCGCTCTCGAATACAGCGAGAAACGGCAAATACGAGATAATCGCCCTCAATGGATGGATTTCGTATGCATACAGCGCCGCGTCGCCGCCGTGCAGATGTATAGCAATTCCCTTGAAACGGACCTACAAAATGCCTAGATTTTCTGCAAGTGTGAAATCTTCTTCAGAGGTATTAAGAAGGAAAGGGACGGAATGAGATAAACATAGTCCCTCTCTTAAGTGAGAGAGGGATAGAAATACAACTTCTTATCTCAATCTGCTACCCAGACGACAGCTCTGCTATCCTATTTAGAAGAATCATCTTCCCGAAAACGTTTCATCTACATAATCTGTTTCCCATTCGAAATTTATCTCCCTGCAGTTGGACGCTTCTCGAAATCTTCGTGCTTTCCTCTTCCTTATATTTTATTTCTCGTTTATCGGAGTGTACATAACGCAAATCCTTTTTTCGGGGACGGCAAAACCGCTATTTTACCAAAATCTGCGTTGGGCGTGCGTGAGGTCTTATTTTTCGCATTACACCTTCCATCTATCTCGTTCTTTACTGATGTTGATATCTGGCTTACTGTACTTGAATGAGAACGTACAATTACACCAGTTTGAAGTTTTCAATGTACGAATATTGTTATAATGAAAGTTTGAGATATTGTCTTACTTTAGTTGCTTGATCTATCATCAAATTTCTGTTTCCATTGCAAATCTACAAATCATAATTAGAACTTTTGTATATAGTACTATAATATTTATCGTCCTTGATATGCCTTGTATAAAACATATCCTTCCTCATATTTTCCCCATTGAAGAATATTGTCCCTTACAATATTTACAATGCTTTCAATATTAAAAAAAAAATTTATTCAAATTCTGTGCTTCTATCATATAACTACATCTACTAAACACTGAGTCAGAAGTTACTATAAATAACGTATTGATGACTTACAGAAGATGAACTGATTACATACATGTTTTTTCAGGTCAGTTTTGTAAACTTTCAATTGATAATCCCATTTTCTTAAAGATTTACTAGTCATCTATCCTACTGATAAAGATGAAATATTTATGAGACCAGAGTGGGAAAAACTGTTTAAAAATAACAAAGTATTCTACGAGGAAATCCTCTGTTGAGAAAACTTTACCGCGAATGTGGAAAAGCACACAAGTTTAACGAGTGAACGATTCAACAATGGAGAGAATTGGAGTGCTGGAGCCTCGCTGCTAAATTCGTTGAATCCGTTGAAGAAATGGAGCGAAAAGTTGCGATTCCTGTTTGAAAACCATGAGGCTACAGCAGCCACTCACTCACTCACTCACTCACTCACCCACTCACTCACTCACTCACCCACTCACTCACTCTGTGGCGTTGAAATATTCATTTCAGTGCTTTCACTCGCCATTCGTCTCGCAGAAACCAAAAAGCAAAGAGTAAACTTCCTAAGAAGTGTGGAGATTTGAGGTTGAAAGTTAATTAAATGAGGTTTATTATTTGACTTTTCTCGCCATATAAAATTATCAATTTTTCTAGAATAGAGTTTCAAGTTGCAAGATCATACTCCATTCTTCAACTTAAATGGAAAAAGAGATAAAGGAAGCTTTTATTGTCAATTGAAGCAACAAAATTACATGTATGAGTGGAATATTTCTATATTCTAATATTCATTTCGAAGAAAAACTTGACAACTTTTCCGAGAGTGAAAATAAATTTTTACATTTCCTCAACAAGAAGTGAATTTATTTATGCGAGAGAAACGTAGGAACAGAATGAGATTTTTGAATAAAAATATCTCTGATTACTCTAATAACTTAAGCAGCTCTTAAGATCCTTTCATATTGTTATTTCAAAAATGCTACAATATGTACAATGTGTGAAATTAATTTATTGAATAGAAAACATTTGGAAGTAGAATTTGTTGGAAGCAAATTGGAAAACATGTTTTCTCAAGGAATAGAAATAATTCAAATTTGGGAAACATTTTAAATTGAAATGTTTTTATTATTTCCATAATCACTTCAGCATACACTAAACTTATGAGTAACTAGTGTATGTGAGCTATACGAGCTGACTACGGGTCAGGAGCTATCATATAGATGTGTTATTGATTGCCAATGGAAATTGAAGCTTTGAAATTTACGACTCAAATACTGAAAAAAGATTCTAAATGCTCACCTTTATTCGAATGAGAAGTTTCGAGCTCAATATGCGTGACAATCAAGAAAACAGGCGAAATTTAAAAGGATTTAATCTCTGAACTAATACACAAACTCTTTCGCAGGTGGTCAATGGATTACGATGATAATAATAAATAAAAAGGTCATTTTTAGCCAATTCTATAAAAACCAATTGAAACATTTTCCAGAGCTGACATTACAACCATCCAGTGTTCCCCTGAAATTTATTTTAATCCAACCACCAGAAATATGCATTTTCAAATTGCATTTCTCCCATGAAATGGACAAAACAATCACGACGACATTGCATCCTCTGCACAGAGGACTCCTCCCTCAGTTACCATCTTTGCTCCTGTCCTCATCACAAATACTCTCAACCATCCCCCCCCACCCAGGGTTCATCTCCAGACTCAGTTGTTGATTAATGGAGCTCAACCTCGCAACGCAATTAACCCCTAACTGCTTGAGCCTTCCTCAAGCATCGCTCGCGGGCGTTACTGCGCATGCGCGAGTGTCCGCCACAGGTGAATGAGATATTGCTCGTGTAAATAATTCGTTATTAATAGCTGCAATTTCGCTTTCAGCCTTCACCCTTTCTGCACTCATCAGGCTAGTAGAAACTCCTCCCCTCCCCACGGACACTCTCATACCAAACGTGTCGCCGGCTCCAAGATTAACTGTGTGTGGAAAGGTGTCAGATGTTATCAAAATTCTCGACTCTAGCTGAAATATATGTAGAATAGATTACATAATATCATAGATAAAGGATACGCTTCAGATCACATTTCATGTGTGCTTAGCTTATGATAGGCGAATTTAGGAGAGCCTCCGAAGCTCCACATTAGGGCAGAGGCTAAATTTAGGGCTCTCCTAAATTCGCCTTATAAATGAATATTTCCTTTGAAAATGCCAGCATATTATTTCACATATTCATCCATATTACTATGTTGTTAATTTTTTTACCCCACACAATATTTAAATATTAAAGTTATGACTGCCGAGTGATACCCTTGAGCGCCATTGAGCTGAAAATTATGATTATTATTTGTATTTTATACTGCAATCATATAATTTTTTTCGTATTCCACTTTCAATTCCAAACTATGTTCAAGTATCATAACTTCCTTAATACAAACCAGTGTATTTTAACTGCCTGATTTAGTTCGACTCCTCCCTGCACACGGACAAATCATCCACGCAGCTAGTATATTCTTTATATTTATTATTGTTCCACTATTATTTTGTAAATATGTATTTTTTAATGAATGAATTTGAACAATTTTATTAAATTGTCATAATACTGTGATTATTTTTCTCATATAAGCTACTTGGAACATAGAAAACGTTTGTTATATTATTATTATGTCTCTAATGTATATAAAAATAGTTATTGATATGAAATCCAAACTTTGAGTTTAGAATACGGTGAGAATTCATATCTTGTGGAATTTTTCATATTAAGAGAAAGATGAAAGTTTTCCTTTCCTTCAAAGTCACCATTCTTTCAATTCTATCTCTTCACAGTTTTAAGGGAAGTCTATCCCAAAATTCCAAGTTCATCTTCACAATTTTTGATTCTTTCACAATCTTTTTTATTATTCATGATCTTGAACAGTTCTTCTTTTCATCTTCTCCTTATTTTTTTTCTTCTCCTCTTCCTACTTCTTCTCTTCCACCCTTTTCTCTCTCTCTCTCTATCTCTCTCTCTCTCTCTCTCTCTATCTCTCTCTCTCTCTCTATCTCTCTCTCTCTCTCTTTCTCTCACCTCCTCCTCCTCCTCTTCCGCTCCACCTCCTCCTCCTCTTCCACCTTCACCTACTCCTCTTCCGCCTACACCTCCTCCTCCTCTTCTCCCTCTTCCTCCTACATCACCAATTTCACTATACTTCACCTCACTCCGAATGAATACAAACTTGTTATTTTATTATCTTTTCAAACTCTCCTTTCCACATCTTGCCCGCATCCTGGTAATCAACTATTCATTATTATATTTATTATTGCAGAAGACTGGATGTTTGTTTTGCACGTTCTTGCTATTAAACGCATCTAATTACGCATCGTTTCCTTTTACAATGTTCAGCCCTCGGGGCTCAACTGGAGCAAACAGCTTCACAAACAAGTCTAGCGCGCGCTAGCAGTCTCTCAAATACATTGTTTCATCCATATTATCAAATCTTGAATATGAATAATAACATTACATGAATGAATATTTAGGGGTTGGATGATATCAGGTACCGCATGGTTTGATAGCATGGATAGATAGTATATCTATCCATGCCTGTGTCAAGACATCAATGCCAGGTGAATGGCATACAATGAAACAATATTTTTTTCAATTAATCAAACAATCTATACAATAAATCAATCGTATACGTTTTCTCTGATGATAGATCTAGTGATAAACTCATGAAAGAAATATTCTTTACTGGAACCCTCTACTTCGCTGATTCAATATACCTTTCATCTATACACTCACTTTTTTCTACGAGCTGAATAAAATTGAATAAGGGTACTTGATAACATTTATTGTTAAAATATAAACAATATAAATATGCCTCAATTATTTTGTCAAGCTTCAGTTGACTAGAGTATATTTTCATGTATGCCTTATTCATGTCCAGCCTTTTAAGATTCCAGATTTCTTGAGGAAGGAGTTCAAACTTGATATCATTCACTAAACAATTTACTATTTACCAAGACTCTTATACTCTTAAATGTGAATAAGGATGTCTGAGGAGTTTCTTAATTTAGGAGATTATTTTCTGAAATATTAAATTTGTAACCTGTCCGAAGAAGTTTAATTTATTTTTGACTCCTCAAGTTGATTTGTTCTTCATAATTACAGGCAACCTCACAGACCCAAAATGTTTTCAATAATTATTGATATAGTAATAGCTTCACCCACCTTGAAAGAATTAATTTTTTACAGCTATTATGAATAAGGCACAGAGGAAGAATTTCTAGAAATCTTGAGCTTTAATTTATGCAATTAAAGGTACTGAGAGAACACAGAATACAGGAAAGTCCAGGCAATGAATGTTCAAATGAGGGTATAGAGAAAAAGTTTGTAAGAGAATTTCGACCCCGTAGCTCTGTTTAGGGTGAACATGTCAACTGTGCTAAAGGGATGGGGGTAGTAACACTATTTGGGTTTCCGCATACACCTCGAAAACCATGCGTCTTATGGACATTACTACTTAGTCCAGTCAAATGGTCGTTTTTCAGGAAACAACCCCGGAAGAATTTTTCTCGACGGTTCTATATGTATTTTGGGACGCTGAATTGGAATCTGAAATTCGCTGACACACCAGAGGGCGGCTTCACCCCCAAAACCCCCAAAAACCCCTAAAATTTTTGACTTTTTTTAATTTTTCCATTTAATCTCGAATACTTCGAGTTTTTTGAGAAAAATCATCCTCTACAAAATTAAAGATAAAAAAATTTCCAATAAATTGAGTGGTCGCGTAGGATTCTACCATTTCTGGTTCCGGAGCGATAAAAACTACTTATGGGAGCGAAAAGAGGAGACAATTCTCTACAACATTGACTACTTTTTAGATATTTTAATCTAAATTGTTTCACAAGATACGCAACTTTGTATATGTGAAAATTTGTGATACATTAATCATATACACTGTCCCGCATATTCAAAGTTGCGTAAAATCCGAAAAGTAGTCAAGGTTGTAGAGAATTGTCTCCTCTTTTCGCTCCCATAAATTATTTTTATGATTTCAATACCGTTCAAAAGTTACAGCCAATTGAAAAAATTATTATTTTCATTTTTTCTGCGATTTTACTGTTATTCAAGAGTCTCTAACTCTAAAACGAGTAAGATACATGATAGAAACTTGCGATTGGTCTCAAATGAAAGAGAATACATGCTCTATAAGCTACGTTTCCATCCATCTTGCATGACTGTTTATTATCGAAAAACATGATTTTTTGAAACAAACGTATCTTACCTTACGATTATTTTTTTACAAAATTCATTTATCTCACATGAAAGAGGAGATTCTGTTCTTCAAATCAAGATCAATTGTTCATTTTTTCATTCAATTTCAGTAATGATAGGCCTACATGATTTTGAACCGCCTTGACGAGCTGAGAAGAATGAGCTGTAGTACGAGGAGATCTGATCATTCTGTCAAAATTTATAAGTGTTTATTAAATTTGTAACCTGTCCGAAGAAGTTTAATTTATTTTTGACTCCTCAAGTTGATTTGTTCTTCATAATTACAGGCAACCTCATAGACCCAAAATGTTTTCAATAATTATTGATATAGTAATAGCTTCACCCACCTTGAAAGAATTAATTTTTACAGCTATTATGAATAAGGCACAGAGGAAGAATTTCTAGAAATCTTGAGCTTTAATTTCTGCAATTAAAGGTACTGAGAGAACACAGAATACAGGAAAGTCCAGGCAATGAATGTTCAAATGAGGGTATAGAGAGAAAGTATGTAAGAGAATTTCGACCCCGTAGCTCTGTTTAGGGTGAACATGTCAACTGTGCTAAAGGGATGGGGGTAGTAACACTTTTTGGGTTTCCGCATACACCTCGAAAACCATGCGTCTTATGGACATTACTATTTAGTCCAGTCAAATGGTCGTTTTTCAGGAAACAACCCCGGAAGAATTTTTCTCGACGGTTCTATATGTATTTTGGGACGCTGAATTGGAATCTGAAATTCGCTGACACACCAGAGGGCGGCTTCACCCCCAAAACCCCCAAAAACCCCTAAAATTTTTGACTTTTTTTAATTTTTCCATTTAATCTCGAATACTTCGAGTTTTTTGAGAAAAATCATCCTCTACAAAATTAAAGATAAAAAATTTCCAATAAATTGAGTGGTCGCGTAGGATTCTACCATTTCTGGTTCCGGAGCGATAAAAACTACTTATGGGAGCGAAAAGAGGAGACAATTCTCTACAACATTGACTACTTTTTAGATATTTTAATCTAAATTGTTTCACAAGATACGCAACTTTGTATATGTGAAAATTTGTGATACATTAATCATATACACTGTCCCGCATATTCAAAGTTGCGTAAAATCCGAAAAGTAGTCAAGGTTGTAGAGAATTGTCTCCTCTTTTCGCTCCCATAAATTATTTTTATGATTTCAATACCGTTCAAAAGTTACAGCCAATTGAAAAAATTATTATTTTCATTTTCTCATTTTTTCTGCGATTTTACTGTTATTCAAGAGTCTCTAACTCTAAAACGAGTAAGATACATGATAGAAACTTGCGATTGGTCTCAAATGAAAGAGAATACATGCTCTATAAGCTACGTTTCCATCCATCTTGCATGACTGTTTATTATCGAAAAACATGATTTTTTGAAACAAACGTATCTTACCTTACGATTATTTTTTTACAAAATTCATTTATCTCACATGAAAGAGGAGATTCTGTTCTTCAAATCAAGATCAATTGTTCATTTTTTCATTCAATTTCAGTAATGATAGGCCTACATGATTTTGAACCGCCTTGACGAGCTGAGAAGAATGAGCTGTAGTACGAGGAGATCTGATCATTCTGTCAAAATTTATAAGTGTTTAAAGTTTTGATCCTTGACGTATCCTTATAACCTCCTCCCCCCCCCCACAACTACGAAATACTGAAATTAAATGTTTCTAACGGGTGATTCTCATAGAAAATAGCCCTCGTGAGATGATTTCAGCCGAAATATGTATTTGTTTGTTAGGAAGGCCTTGAAAAGGTATTATAATGAAAAATTTGTATTTTGGCTGTAGGATATGATTTTCTATTTTCGGGTGTATTCCCCCTCCCCCAACTACTACAATCGGAAATTCCTAAGGAATCCTGTTCAAAATTAATTGTTCTTTCACGTGATGTGTGGTTTTTATCTATACTAGGAAAATATCCAAGTTGTATAGGGTAGAAGTGGTAGTTGCATAATTTTAAAAACCCTTTAAAAAATGCCCCTTTTTTGGAAATTTTGTCGCTCCGGAACCAGAAATGGTAGAATCCAACGCGACCACTCAATTAATTGGAAATTTTATTATCTTTAATTTTGTATAGAATGATTTCTCTCCAAAAACTCGAAGTTCTCGAGATTAAATGGAGAAATTAAAAAAAAAGGCCGAAATTTTTGGGGTTTTTGGAAGTTTTGGTGGTGAAGCAGCCCTCTGTCGTGTCAGAAAATTTCAGATTCGAATTCAGCGCCCCAAAATACATATAGAACCGTCAAGAAAAACTCTTTCGGGGATGTTTCCTGAAAAACGACCATTTGACTGGACTAATTATAATATATAAAAAATTCTTACAAAATTTCCTACAACAAATCTGTCAACTTTTTCCATTCCAAAGTTTTCGAGATATCCACTCTTGAAAGTGTGGCATTTTAGAAAAAGACACGTAAGCCTCCTTTTTTGCTATTTTTTCTTTATAGCTAACCTTTCAATGAACAATAAGAAAAATACATGACCTTTATGAGCTTATAGTACAATAAATTATTCTCACTGATGAATAATTCCTCTATTCTACGCATTTCTTCGGTCTGTTGCAGCAGTTTTAGTGTTGAATGTGAAATCTTCTGTCATTCAATAATATCGTTGTCAATTATCATTGTCAAAGAAAATTTAGAGTCATAAAATGTCTTTTTAAACTTAGAGGGAATTTTCTTTCCTCTTAACCCTTCGTTGACTGGATTTAGATCTAGAATTAATAAACATAGTACTGAATAGTACTATGTACAGTATTGTACAGTACTGAATAATAAATTAAACATACTGCATATAGGAAGCTCTAGACCGTATCCTGGCGCCATACAGCCATATAGTCGTGTATCACTGTATCCAATTTCTCTTATCATACTTTTCTGTCTTCAGTATAGAAATAATTATCAAAGATTATTGGTGAATAATTTTATGAACTGGAATTATATGATTTAATTGACTGAATAGCATTCAAATCACAGGATTGTTCTACCATTTCAAAGTTCTTGAAAACCTCTCCTGATAAATTACATGACCCCAAATAAGGATTTCCTAAATGAACAATGGACGTTTATCATAAAACAACGAAATATATGATTGAATTGACAGATTAGCAACCAAATCACAGGTTTTTCTATCATTTCAAAGTTTTTGACAACTTCACCTGATGAATTTCATGACATCAAAAGAGGAATTCATAAATGAACAATAACGTTTTATCGTAAATAATATTATTCTCAACCTATTCACTCATCTTTAAACTTTGTTCATAAAAAAGTTTAGGCTGGAAAAGCTGTTCCATTTCCATGAGAATCTAATAAGTCGAATAAAATAATTTAACTCCCTGAAAAATACTAATTTGAATTACTCTTCAAACCATTCCTTCCAAACTTGACAAGAAATAATTGCCAGTTGTATGCATTTATGGAAGTGAGTGACACCGGATTAATGAATGCCCTTTCATCGTTTCGTAATTCCAGTTCACTTTGAGAACGCTTTAGGGAGCACTCAGCTTCTGAAACGGTACCATACCATACCATTACCACCAACGGAGTACGGCCATACCATTTTCAAGTTCTGGCGGTAAAGCTCCTCTATCGGCTAGACCACTTAGCATGGTGTCTAACTCAATTTAGCGCTCAATTTCCCCCCTCACCTATCCTACTGACGGTTGTAATAGTTTGCCTGTCGCTTCTCTGATGATGAGAGTGAGAATGAATGAGAGGGAGTAGATTTCTCTATTTTTGTAGATTACAATAAGAGAAAACTTCTATACTAGATTGTTTATTCTATGATTACAATATATAGAGGCTTTTACTTATACAGTGAGTGTTTTACATCATGAACATATTCATGCAAAAAAACAAGGGGCTCATTTTTGCAGCATATGATGATGGTTGTCATGTTGTTGATGGTGAACTATGTGGCTTGTAGATGATATTCGGCATCAGTATTCAGGTGTGGAGCAATTCTCATATTTGTTTTTAAGATCGTGTCATTTCCACTCATTTAAAATATACGGTTGTCTCCAGATTATATTAGGTAATAGCACCATAGAATGCATAAATTTCTCTAAACTATGAACACTTCTACTTGAAAGCTTTTGCACTTCATGAAATTTGAAATGTGTTGACTATTGCCCACGCCACGTAATTTTCAATTTCTCCCAGTGTTTCTTTAGCTTGTGAATTCTAAATTTTTTCAAGTGTCATACTGAAAGAAGGATTCAATCTTCCTTCAGGAATTAATCAACGTTTGGTAGGTTATCCTACCACAAATATTTCCACCTCCCTTCAATTTAATGGTAAGCATAGATCATTTCTTGCTGAAAGGGAACATGACCTGCCAAAATCCACCCTACAGCCCCAAGATTGAGAAAATAGGATAGGATTCACTTCAAGTATTGATGACTTGGTGTTGTGAATTATAGTGATACAGAAACAATACAAATTATTCTTCACTTACCTGTACAACTCCTATCCTTGATCCTCTCTCACTGGGAAGCTAAACAATAATATATCTCCAAAAATGGAAAAAATTATTAATCGCCCAATAGATGAAGAAAATCCAGGGAAGAAGCAAGAAGTTATGAAGAACTTTGCTATTTTACGTCCTTCAGACACTGAATATCGTAACACTACTACTTGTCATATAAATTAATGTAGGTTGAATTTTGGTTAAACAGCTTTTTAGTTTCAATTTCACATACTTTGCTATGTTGCATGAACTCTTCAACATCATATCAACTGTATTTATTGCTAACATAGGTTGTATTCTGTGGTAAAAGAGGTAGCCTGCATAGTATCTTATCGAGCTTCCTTCGATGAAGCAGAATATTAGCGCTAAATGGTAGAGATAGTATGTTGCAGATTGTAGAGCGGCTCGCGATGCAGAGAGCATTGCAGCATTCCATAGAGCAGCACCAGCTGGAAAGAGTTTGAGTATCATTCCCCGCTCTCCGGTGATGCAGTGTGGCTGTGGTCCCCCTGGTGCGGTCATGCCAGACCTCTGTGACTCCTCGAGAGTGGAGGAGCCGGCCGCCAGCCGAAGAGCGAAAGAAGTCCAACAAGAGTTGAGCCCAAGTGGAAGAGTGTTCTTGCCTTCCTTCCTCCCAAGCGCTCTACCTCCACGGCATACAAAACCGTTGACCGTTTTCTTTTTGAAATATCCCCCCTCCCCCGTTCTTCGCCAACGCCGATCCTCGGCGGCTTTTGAAGGTGGAACGGCACGCCAGGTCGGTGAAGCGCTGTTGCCAATTCGTGCTCAGATTTCGGCCTGGAAGTCACGCCGGTGGTCATGCCCGGTCCCCTGTCGACAGCACAAATTCGAGCAAGGTTATCACCGGCTATAATTTGTCACGTGACCGGTTGGCCAAGATTGGAATGATTGATATTGATATTGAGATATAAATACTATATCTGCGAGTACTATGTGGTAACAACCAACGATCGAATCGGACAATTGGTACTATACATATGGTTATAGTTTCATAGTATGGTATTGTTGTATATGGTTGTTACTATTGTTACACAAGGAATAGTACAGGAATTTGTCTTGAATTGAACAAATATTTACTGGTACTTGTTTACAGTACCAGTAAACAAGGAACAGTACCAACACTAAAATGTTGTCCATGGTTAAATAATTATAATAAAATAGCACCTACTATTGTTCCAAAGGAATAGTACCGGTATTTGTACCTGTATTGTACATACTACAGTACCAATAGACCTACGTAAGGAAAAGTATCAACACTGAAGTGATGTCTCTGGTAAAATTGCATTTTGAACTAAACCATGTTCACCATTCAACAAAGGTATCATTGTGTATTCTTCCATTGATAAAATGGTAATATTTATTGTATAATGCAGTACAATACAACATGTCACTCTTAAGTGTAATTCATTGATAAGATAGTACGGTATCAAGGCTAAAAATCAAATTAATAAAAACTAAATAAAAACTTGTAGTGCCCTTTATTAAAAACTTTGAAATATTTTAACGACTAGTTTCGACCATAGGTCATTTTCAAATAGAAATGTAAAAAAATAATCTTACGATATGTTCATATTATTTAGTATCAACTTGTTTTTTTTTAATTTTTGAGAATGACCTATGGTCGAAACTAGTTGTTAAAATATTTTAAAGTTTTCAATAATGGGTACTACAAGTTTTTATTAATTTGAACAGAAGTAGCCCATATAAGTGAAATGATTTTACAAATATGTCAAACTACATGAGCCTATTCATTTATAATACAGCACAATACAAGATGTCACTTTTATAGCAAGTGAATCGTAGAGAGTGAATGGAAGGAGCAGAATTGTTGCAATTCCCATAATTTTTTATTTAACAGACTTTCATGGAAACTAGTATCGAAGGTCGTGAATAATTCTGCTGATAATGATGATGTCAAAGAAGTAGAGATGTACTTAGGCTACTAAAGCTAGGGTTGAATTAAGTTCAATTACATTCACTACTGTACTTCAAAGTGGCACACTGTCAACATCTCTGTACTAACAAATTGGCAACTTCCTCTGTCTGGTCTATTATATATCAGATAGTTATAAGATATTGACATTCATGTCTATGAGATGTGTAGTAGTACAGAGAAGGCAGATGTACTTATTATATTAGGTACTGTATTCTTATAACATCGTTGTATGCTGTAACGTATCGTAGCAAATCGTTGAGGAGAATTGATTTGATTAACAATGAAATGATACATAATAAAAGTATCATATCACAGTCCTCTACATGGTTATTTTTGGGTAAACTGACTGGAAAATCATCTGTGGAAATGTTTAATTAGAATCAAACTGTGTAAAAGTCAAATCAATGATGATTCTTTGTCAGCTATACAAAGAATGTATATTTTTCATAATTCATTCAAATCACTCGACTGAATGGAAGAATATGTTGGACTTTCTTTATACAATACAAAATAGTAGACACTACAACTACAAATACTTGTACTACTTAAATTCTCTAGTAGTAGCCTACCTATATTCTATTCGAAATAGTAGTAGAGAAGTAGAGTGATATCTACTCTGGAATATTAGTGAAGGACGATATATCAATGAAATTAATCAGCATTAATTATTGAGGTATTTGAAGTCGTCAAACGTGATTGCGCTGCATCGTCACATTGAAGGACTTTGAAATCTGAGATTCTGAGCCATCATAGATGATATTAGATCTTTCCTTGGTAGACCAAACTCATTAAATTTTGCTTGAAACTGCAGATTCCTGAATATGAAATCAATTAATTCGTCACATCCAAACTATTATGATTATTATTATTTTTTTTTAATTCTTCAATAATGATCAAAGAACATTATCAAACTGTCATGTTTCTTGCTTGGCACAAATTTTATCTAAAAACCTAGGCCTATTGAACATGAGGCCTCTATAGATCATTCTTATTTCATTATGTAATTAAAAAATGATTTCTCCTTTGTGTGGGACCCATTATGA
The DNA here is from genome assembly GCF_014356525.2 of Nilaparvata lugens. Lineage (NCBI taxonomy): Eukaryota > Metazoa > Arthropoda > Insecta > Hemiptera > Delphacidae > Nilaparvata > Nilaparvata lugens. The sequence continues at coordinate 17,054,002 of NC_052514.1, forward strand.
TTGATTGAAGACTGCTTTTCCTCATATCATATTATTCTTTATTTGAAATTTTACACATGAAAGGTGAGGCCTCTAGTATCTGGTTGGGAATCCGAGTCCATGGAGATGGTTTCCTCATAGATCCTGAAACTGAATAATATAATGTAGGGCAAGACTCAGCTTTTATACAGGCTCTCCATTCAAATATTAGCAATTTAATCAGGAAAAACTATAATTGCTTTCATAGTTCGTAGCCTACCTGTATCAATGACATCTTTGTACGTAGAGTACATATCCTTTCTAGTTTCTAATTTTGTTGAGAAAATTGCTGTTATTCATTATTACGCCAATCAATATGCATAATATGCCATAATTATTTTTGTTAATTGTTGATGACATTGAATTATATAATTGGAAAATTACATAAAATGATGATTCTCCTAATCTAGTAGACAAGATTGATGATTGATTTGAATAACTACTTCAACAAAACCGAAAAGGATAAGCAGTTTGAATTCTATTCTTTTATACACTACTTTTGTAGATACTCCTCTACAATATCTTTAGATATCTTATCTTCTAATAGATAACCTATCTATCAATAGATAACTACTATCAAATTCTATTTTAATCTTTTCATGAAAGGTACAAAAAAAGATGCAAAGATATTTTGATATTTTTTTAGACTTCTGACGATAACATTAAGTGAACGAGATCATCCTTTTTCAATACATTCATTATTATGATATTATCAATCGTAGTAGTAGGTAACATACAATATTTCCGACTATGAATGATTTGATAACAAATCATTAGTTATAAAGATTACATCAGGTACGTACGTGAATCTTTAGTTATAAAGATTACATCAGGTACGTACGTGAATTGTGGTGTGTGAATACCTAGCTCCGTATCGTGCTGCATTTAGTTGTGCAACCGGTTTAGCCTTCGAAGTCTGTGTGCTGAACTGGCTATCATGCCTGTAGCTCGTTCGGTGTTCCTCGAGCCAACAGGCCAGCAAAAGCAAAGCCAGCCAGTGCCTTCATGGCTGAGAGTGCTGTGAGTTCGGCAAAGTGTGTTCCCTCTTTCTTACGTGGCGTTTTACTTTTATTTATCCCACAGTTCACCGCGATTGTGTGTTTATTCTGTACAAATCCTCACCCAAAATACAGAAATGTGATCTAGTGTTTAGTTTTCTCGAGTGAAAGTGTGATAGCAAATCAAAAATGTTCAGGTGTCAGTCAGTGAAGTAGAATCTTTCCATACATTCCAATCTCAGTTCAACCTGTTCTTTGAAATTCGCTCAGTGGTTCTCTTCTGCTCCAACATTTTAAAAGTGATTGTGTGAATTGATGTAGTGTGATAAGGTGTTGTCTAATGGTTGAATCTGTAGGTCGAGTGTTTTTTTTGTTTCAAATACTTGAAGTTTTCTCTGGATAAAGTGAAGTTTCTTAAAACGGTTTTGAATTTTCAGCGGTTTTTACCGTTGCAGAATACATTTTCAGAAGAAACTACATTAACACACTGGATTTACTTTGGATTATTTATTTGGATAACATTATGAAACAGTAAGTGCAATTTTTTCTGGTTTATGGTGTTTTTTGCATCCCAATAATTTTGTTTTATGCATTCCTTGAATTTATTGTAAAGACTCAAATCAGAATAATACAAAGTCGGCAATCTCACAGTTAACAGCTCCTACAGCAATCGAATTTTAGACGAGCGAATGATCATCAACCAATGTCACAATTCGGAATATAATTGCATGCGTTTTATAATAATTAGAAGTAATCAATATTGAATGGTGCACTATCCTCTAGCACATGAAGTATCAATGAGAAGGTAGTGAAGTTACCAAGAAAAAGGAAAAAGCTTTGGGCCGGTACAGTACGGTACCCAACATTTTGTTTATCCCCAAGAAAATATGAAAGATACATTTTGCAAACATCACCAAATACACTGATAATAATTCATTCAATAACATCCAACTCTCCGACAAAGAAACTCACCACGTTTTTGTAAACGTTTTAGTTCATATATCATCAAAATTTAATCTTTTTGATCCCTATTTTAATTTTTTATATCAATGGAAAAGGATGAAGATTTATTGAAAAACTGAATCAAAATCTTCAAAAAAACATTTTAGTGCTTTCCTAAACTAATTCAGTTACCTAAAATTGAAATAGGATTCGCTAATTTACCGAAAATTATGATTATTAGGAATGTCAAAGTTGCCGGTAACATTCAAACCCATCTGGTCTTTTTCACTATTGTGAACTTGCTTATTAATATATCTGTACGGTATAATATAATCATAATGCATATTAAATAGTCGGCGAATTTTCAATCAACTGAATTTACTCACTCGATAAGCATTAGAAAATGACGGTAGTCTTAATTTGGGACAAATTTCGTCGATAGAAAACACTTCTCATTGATTCCATTCACTTTTATTCTGAAATCTACTTGACCAAGTTGTTCAGAAACAGAAGCATTATGTTACAGGAAAACATTGGACACTTTTAGCTGACACCTTACTAATCATTCATTACTAGCATTTCCTTTGTATTGAACACGTGGGCGAAAATGATCACTTTCATTTTCAAAATACAATAATAGAAATTGAACAATTGAAATGTTCTCTGACAAGTTTACATTTTCTGAAAAGTATAAAAATACATTTTCTGTAACAATTATAAATTTTTTATTATCATTAAACGAAAATCCAAATTCATTAGCATTTGATTAATTGCAATATCTCAGTAATTTCGATTTGTATAAATTTTGCTTGTGACAAAAATTTATTCTCAATGTAGGCTTATGGATAAGTCTGATAAAACACTTAAAATAAAAAAAGACGGTACATAATGGTGATACATTTCTGATACATTGAAACATCAAGATCAAAGATAGAACATACGAATTACCGTAGAGATATATTCGCTTTATCTTCTAGGAAAGCGATGATGATTGATAATGGTTTTATATACATTTTTTTTTCGATTAGTTCTAATTTATTTTCTGTATTTTTCATTATTTTTGTAGGAATATATATTCTTTCTCATTTCAGTATTGAACCTCTCTATACGACCTTGCATTACTTTCAAGAAGTGAAACTTAAACTTATCCAATGACAGTTCAATCCACAGTCAATTTATTTTCAATTGTTTTAGAACAATAATTCTGTTCTTTTCATTGAGTTCAAAATGCATATGAGATAATTTCATAGCACAAATAGTATTGTTTTGAACATTCTTTTATGAATATTTACGTTTTACAGTAGTCTTATCTATGAGAGTGTCACTGTACATACAAAAAAGAAGAAAAACATATAGTTAGTTGAATGATAAATAACCAAACACCATATTTAGATAAAGTTTGAAGGTTATCACACCTTTTTGCAATCTCGGTTCACTGATAGGTCACCCAGTCACCCTGAATTCAGTTAGGCTATATTAATTTATATCATTAAACATTCCTAATTAATTTGTAATAGACATTACATTGATATGACTTACGTTTTTTGTTTAATTGATTGATTACATTGAGATACTTCACATACCATTCTAATTTTTCAAATCACATCTACGTAGGCTACAAACCGTATATCACATTTTATAAGAAGAACTACATTTTGATATTGCATAAATGCAGTAGTCTAACTTTATAATAAACAATAGAAAAAATAAAGTTTTTCATAGAACATATTATTCTTAATGTTCTTTGAAACTCGATTGATTTATTAGGTAATTTATGTATATTGTTCCATAATTGTCATATTTATGAACGTCAACTCAACCAAATCAATAAGAAACTTCTATCATTATATATAATGAAACATAATTGTGAGTACAATTTTTTATAGACATGATTCGTTGATTGTCAAGTTTGGTGAATACTTGCACTATGTTACAGTATTCACTTGGAAGTTAGAAGTCTATTTTTGAAGTGGAATAGAACACTAGAAAGCTATCAACAATAATAAATAATGGAAATTCAACTTTTGAGTCTCATTGTTTGTAGATGGTGCTGTTCATGGGAATAACAATTATTCTCAGAATCTCATCAACAATAATTGATTCCCTTTCTTCTGAAACTTTTTTTTGAAATAGGAAAATTATCAATTCAGGTTTCATTTAGGTTTTTTCGACCATGTATAGTAGATTAGTGAATTTTTATAGACATTCATGAATATTTATGCCCTTGGACCCTATCCTGAATGGATCATCGCGAGCCATATGAACGTGGGTTTGTCTCCCTTTTGAAAGTGTGGGTTGAAGAAAATCGACAACAAATTAATGCCCTCAGAAACTGTCTGTACTGTGAAAATATAATAAAAGTAACTTTCTATCATATCTTCCATTTTGTTGAAAGATCTTTACTTATGTTTGGAAACCAGAAAATTATTGAGAGTGATTAGGCCATATTGATATTTATGATTCACTTGATTATAATTACTTGATTACTTCCTTGTAATTACTAGTTTACTTGATTACTTGTTTTGTAATTTCACATAAAGTAAAAAGAGAGTGATTTGGTGAAACCTCTCAATAGAATTCCAATAGCCTCTTGGTTTGAACTTTTATAACATCACTTTGTTTTCAGATGCTCATTTTTTATCAGTTTCAGGGCATTTTCTGGGATATTTCTGGTTGGATCAATAGGTTCGACTTATAAATGATTGGTAGTTTACTTAGGAATTCTAGGAAGGGGCGTAACATTTCTAGGATAGGGCGCTAAAAACACCGTATTTCACGTTAGAAGCCATAAAAACTGTTGAAGCGTGAAAACCATTCTGAACAGGTAGACTGTGTGCTAGTTCAAAAATTTTCATTGTGTTTGGATTGTATATCGAAAAGATTTCAAGTCATTTTACTTGAAATGAATAACATTGAACTGAGGTCAATCCATGGTCGTGATTTATCATCTTCTTGAGATTGAAAAAATATTGAAACTATTATGTTAATGTCCCTTTTTGTTGATCCAGAAACCAGACCACCTTATTGGAACGAATTATCATCTGATCATAATATAGTCAACCATCAATTATTACTTTATTGACCGAGCGAAGTGAGGTCTAAGATTCAAGTCGACGGTTTGGCATTTCTCTTAATGTTTAAATGTTTATATGTTTATATGTTGCGCATTTACGACGAAGCTCGGTAATAGATTTTCATGAAATTTGACAGGTATGTTCCTTTTTTTAATTGCGCGTCGACGTATTGTCACGGTGAGATTCGCCAAACAGCTTTGATAAGCAACTTTCTATAATAATAAGCTAAAAATTACAACTACCCACCTTTATTGGCTGTTGAAATAACAACAAAATCTATGATATATTCATTTATTAAGATCCAGATTCACAAACAGTTGTAAATGGTTTTCGAATAACCTATAACAGCATAATGAATGTTTGTTTACAATAAGGGTTAGTTTCTCGATGCAACTGAGCCGGTTTTGCTTGTTTTCTCGTTTTTATTTGTAAAATTATGTATTTATTCTATATGGCACACCAGTGCACATTTCTTCATTTGTAGCCATCCTATAGGTAGATTCGTTTTTCTGACCAGTGATTGGTCATTAACTGGTCATGTGACCTTTTCTTCCCCAAACCTAGCTTCTCAATTTCTGAGAAGAAGGAAGAGAGAGAGAGAGAGTGATTAACTGAGCACTCTAATGGAGAGTCGTTTGTAACTCCTATTTGTTATTTTCTTTGTCGTTTTAAATGTTTCATTGTTAAATTTATGTAAGAGTGCTAAATTCAATTTTAATGTAGAGTTCCCGTAACGTTAGAATTTAATTTGATTACCAAGTCTCAGTTGAAAAGGAGTTATTATGTAATTATTACAATCGCGAGCCAAATAATGAAGCCTAATATGATGCCATGCAGCCTGACGAAAGATGCCAGCCATGCAGTGAACAATCTTCATGAGTGAGTGCGCGTATATTATGGGCCCATACAAATGTGAGTGATTTATATATTATTATTTCAAAATCTCTTCGACTCAATTTTCCATAGACAAACTGGTATATCGTTTGTAAAAATTCTGACGTTACACTGTCCAAACTTGAGTCGGGCAACCCTTGGGTGAAAGCACTACATGCTCATCCTTAATAAATTTATAAACTTGAAAGAACTTTTTAAAATTCAAATTATATTGTTTATGGGCGTAACCCTTCATTATCAAATTCATTTATTACTTATTGAACCAACAATATTCTTATATGATTTAGTAAATTTAATAAATGCAACTTGTCATCACATGTTGTTCCTTAGTGACCCTGTGTTCGACCTTGCTTATAGCTTATTTATTTGCTAATATCATATTCATTTCAGAGGCTAATAGTAACCCATCATCGAGTTACTTGATCTTGAGAAAAAATAGTACAATTAATCCTTTATTAATTGTCAGGAAAATAATCTAGTATACTCTAGACATTTTTCCCTATTTCGTGTGACAAGGGTACTTCCCAAAACAGGAGTTTACCCTCAGATAAGTGCCGTCACCGACAGGAGACTGGTATAACCAATCGCAGTATATACAAGGTTTTTTGAAATTTTGCATTTCAAGGATAATATAAAAGGAGAAAGGAGCCTCCTTCATACGCCAATATTAGAGTAAAAATCAGACTATAGAATTATTCATCACAAATCAGCTGACAATTGATTACACAGATGATGTGTGGAGAAGCCAGTCTATTGCTGTATTTCCATAAGGTATATAGTTTCAATCAGGTACTTGTGGATGATACTGCGTGAGTTCTACTGTTCACAGAACTACTATTATGATGTATTTAGTGAGAATGAATGTGAAAAAACAAAAGTTGAAAAGAATAAAATCAGTTTATTTTGAAGAAATTTAGTATTAGAGCCAAGTCTCATCTTAATTTATTCCCAAGGTTCAGTATACCTCAAGAAAAATTGTATCTTCTCATTCAAATTCTATCATGGCTTTCGGAGACGCAAATTTTCTGTACATTAGTGACTTCTATTATTAATCAGAATAATCTCACATGAACAGAAACTATTAAGATTTATACATCTGAAGACCTTTGTTCTTTGTGGAACTCGACAGCAGAGAACTTCATAGGAAATTATTGATAGGTTCGTGATATTAAATATTAATATTTCGTGATGTTAATATTACGGTTTGAATAAATCTGTTTCCATCCTTATCATCTGAAAACGTAATCCGTTTTATACATCTGTGATATCAGAGATGTGGCAAATATCATTCTGTTGTCATAATTCTAAAAAAATGCAGCACATTCGAAAGGAAATAGTTAACTACAAAATAATTATTGTCATGATTGATAGATAGTACAAAGCTATTGCTTTCACCAAAAGTGGAATAGAGTAAAGATGAAAGCTGTGATCCCATTATTTTACAATTTGTAATAATTGTCGAGATGTCAATTAAAATGTGAAAAGAAAATCGTTGAACAGATGTGAGATGTCAGCAGTTAGTACTCCGTTGACAGGTAGCAAAAAACATTCACATCCATCTTTTACGGGGTCTGCCCACACTTCTCCTTCCAACCGGGTTATACAACATGACTGCCCTGGGAATCCTGCCGCTCTCCATCCTTTCAACATGCTCTTTCCAGTTTTGCCGATTTTCTTCGATCTTCTGCCATATGGAGATTATGTTGAGCTCGCTTCTTATATCAACATTATGAAGCCTATCTTCCCTTGTGCACCCTTTTACTGCTCTTAAAAACCTCATTTCGGCAGCCTGTAACCTACTCCATTCTTTCTTCCTAGGTATCCAAGATTCAGAGCCATATAAGAGCGTTGGAATAGCCATAACCTTATAGAATTTGAGTTTTGTCTCTCTCCTGGCTCTGTTTCTCAAAGTCCTATTTATTGTTCCACAAATGGATTGGAATCTATTCAATTTTACACTCAAGTCTTGGTCCATTTCATAGGTTATATCACAACCCAAATACTTGAAATGTGATACTTGTTCCAGGACTTTATTATCGAGGACTATTTTAGATCTCAATGGATATTTTCCCTGGAAAGCCATCACCTTGGTTTTGCTGAATGAGATCTTCATGCCATACTCAGCACTGAGGAGATTTAGATGGTATAATGCTCTCTGCAGATCATCCTCAGTTTCTTGCAATATTACCTGGTCATCAGCGAACCACAGTGAACTGAGAATCATTGTAGGAGATATTTGGATGCCTCCTTGTATCTTTTGCTTCCAACTTCTGCACAGATCATCAGCATACACATTGAACAATGTTGGAGAGAGCGGACAACCTTGTCTTAAGCCAACATTGGTGCAAATTTCCTGTGTTAATGAACCTGAACAATCCAAGATTATAGTCGTTCCATGATACAAGCTCTTGATAACCTCAACTAGGTGGATTGGGAAACCTCTTCTTATTAATTTTTCAAATAATAACTGTCGATCTACTTTGTCAAACGCTTTTTCGTAGTCTACAAATGCAAGGTGTGTCTCTACATTAAATTCTACTCGTTTTGCAATTATCTGCTTCAATGAAAAAACATCGTCAATACAAGACCTTCCTTTTCTAAAGCCGGCCTGCTCTTCCAATAAAAGCACATCCGAGATTTTTCTGAGCCTATTGTTCAAGATTTTACTGTATAGCTTATACACATTGCTCAATAAACTTATCCCTCTATAATTATTTGGATTATTCCTGCTGCCTTTTTTGAAAAGTGATATAACTATTGCTTTTCTCCAATCTTCAGGAATATACCTTGATGTCCAGCACATGTTTATCAAGTGAAGTAAGCGAAATTTTAAAAGTGTGCCTCCATATTTCAGTAGTTCTGAGTTTATGTGATCCAAGCAAAATGTGAATGCGAAAAAACATTGTACAATCAAAATGTTGGTTAGCCTAATGGCCATTATTACTGATTTCTCTCGCTCCGAATAATGAACTATGGTGCGGGCTATGTTAAAAAAAATCACTTGAAACGGGATTGATAGTGAACTTTGGTGTTAACCAGGTAGAGGCATAAAGGCGAATGACCTAACAACATGCTTGGCTCATTACAATGTTCTCTTTTATTCAAAGAGAGAGCTCCAAATAAGAGAGAACGTGATTTGTGTGAGAGAAACTGGGAGAGTGCATATGCTGGCTGGTATCTACAAAGTAGGTTAGGTCAAACCTTGTGAGCTCGATTTCAATGCATCAGCCTCTCTCATGCCTGATGCCTCGATTCTCTGGTCCGTTTATGCTTGACAGGCATGCAACTTGGCGGTACTAAATTACTCCTAGCTACATGAGTTTGCTGTTATCAAATGATTATATGACATCCTGTGTGGAGGTTCTAAATCTGGAATGAAAAATGTGGATTGTCTTGAGAGTCTTAATCTCACCTACATGATGGCATTCTTAAACCTATAACGTACCCGGTTTTAAAACTGAAATTAGGATACTTTTGCTATACTTCATGCGTCAGTATTTCATTCCATTCACTACTTATCAATCCTTCACGATTTTACATTTTCAAATACATTTCTTTGAATCTTACTTGATGTCATATTCAAATTTTAGTGACACCTGTTTATTCTGAATAAAATCTGAGGGATTTAGTCTTTTCCTCGCTCTTCTTCGTTCAAGAGGAAACCATTCACAGTTCCTTGAATAGGTATAGATAATAGATAACTTTCAAATGATTTCTCTTCTAGGTAGTGTAATGTTGAACAGTTAAATTAATATAACAACTGCTCCCTCCAATAAATAAAGGCAGCCAATGAGGTTGGAGCAGCCAGTTTTATCTCTTCTAAAAGTTGAAGAATATTATTCACGTTTGGCCACTACAATATTTCTTCAAAGGGTTTGCCCCAAAAGAACACTAATTACCTCTTGAAGATCAGTTTCAATAACTCAATTGCATGGAATTGCTTCACATCAACCAAAAACTCCTTATTCTAGTTGTTGTTGTTGTTGAGCATCGTAAACATGAAGTAGTTTTGTTGTAGTATATGTGTAGGAGAAGTAACTTGTGTCATCTGTCGTCTCATTAGTCTGAAAAAGGCCTGCTTGGCCAATATTGCTGTCCAGAAATGGAGTGGTGTGCTTGGAGCATGTAATGATAGCTCATTCAGAAAAATAGGACGTGTCGTAGTCTTCTCCTTCTTTATAGCCTACGTGCTTATTCATTGTTTCTCCCTTTGGACTTCCATTTCGAGTACCTTTATGACCAGTGGTCACTCCCACACACACACACACACACACACACACACACACACACACACACACACACACACCACACACACACACACACACACACACACACACACACACACACACACACACACACACACACACACACACTTACGCGTGCGTCCAGGCCCCTCCTTGTCGTATGCCGGAGCGAAAACAGTAATTAAGCAACTTAAATACTCGTGAGTTTTTTCAACTCTTCTATCAACAGAAGCTCTTTAAATTATCCTTTTTATTATCCGTTTCTTTTTTCCACCTCGTTTTGAAGCCACTACAATAGATCTGTATCTGTGCACAGAGGCCCATATTTATATATTATACAAACAGTAAAAAGCAAGAAGATATTATTTATAGTTGAGCACCTGCACTGGATATGTATATACAGTAGGCTGCTTCATACAGTAATACAGTAGCTGTAAGATATGTGGTAGATCGCTTGGTTTTGTGCTAACTTCTTCATTTTTTATTTTCCCATTGCGTCTTGAAAAGAAAAATTTACTTAGGAGTCTTCATTTTTTATAAGGGATTCCTTCTCTCTGCAATTGACTAAAAGTGGAACCCACTTATGTATCAATCCTACTAGCATGCTCTTTGTCTCTTTTGTTCCTACACTCTTTGCAGTGACTTCTAAAACTTTTCCCTTCATTTTCTACGGATTAATTCCTGCGTTGAATATACTGTAGGTATACTTCATCAAATGAATCCGATTAAAAAACTTGTTCTTCAACGTATTATCCTTCTCATTAATTTCAATAAAAGTTAGATGAAACTTTATTCAAATGACAAGATGTGTTTATTGAAGAGGACTGGCAATCATTTAATTTCAACCAATCTGAAAAAAGTCATTTTTAAAATTATTTTATTGAGTTAAAAGTATGTAAGCTCAAGTTGTTTCACACCTGCACGTTCAAGAAAGTCATGAATTTATTGAAAATATAGGACGCTTCAGAACGTGCCCTATCAGTGATACTTTGCTTTTCCGGCCTATAAATTTCACAATTACCGTCGCTTGGATTCATAAGTTAATACCATCATTCGTTTTTGGTGTCGTTAATAACGCTTCTTCTTCGCATACAACTTTCAGTGGCAGAATAAACTAATGGTTCTCGGATTTAATGTCGCGGAAACTGCGATGTTATCGCACCAGACATCTCTGAATTATGTCATAGTCATTACATCATCTTCTGAACTTTAAAAAAAACATCTGAACTACTACCCTGGTGATTCATCAGACTCATTCAAGCTTGTTAAAAGGCTATTGTAAAACGCCTACTAACCGTGAATTCGAATTTTTTTGTTGGTTCGTTTTTACAATGCTGTGTTTTTATGGCGTAATAATATATTGCCCGGTTTTTTATTATGATTATTTCAGCGTGAGCACTGAGCCTTATAATGATAATGAAATGTTTGCCTTGAATGATCTTAATAATAATGAATGCGAAAATATATATTCTGTATTATCCCCATACAATTAATTTATTCCCTTGAAATCTCTATAGAGAAAACTGCTAAACATATTCCTGAACCATCATCAGATCTATGATGAAAAAAATATAACTTATTTAGTAGTGAATATTGATAAAACTCATACAGTCCTGTTTCTTTGTATGAAATTTGAATAGATCATGAATTTATTAAGCCTCGTATTCCAACATTTTATATTGGATAAACATGTCAATGAAAATAAAAACATGCTTCATACAATCTCACAATCACATTATTCATTTTTTTTAGTTTAGTGTATTACCAAAGATAGGATAGATTGCGTGTTTATGCACACGTTTATTCATCATGTGGAAAAATAATATAAATAATAAATAAGTCATTTTTGTGGAGTAAATAATATTGTTCCTTCTTGATTCCAATCTGAATTGGGGAAAGAGAATTTGTGAACAAATGCTTTACCTTTTTTATTTTTTGTTAAATTCAATAAGCATGATTCAATATAAACTGAATTGAACATGACATTTGCACTGGATTCAACCTTCTAGTGATACAATTAAATTGAATGTTAGGATGTTTTATTGCATAAGCGTTTTCATTATTAAGTGAACTTAGGTATGTCTTTTCGTGAACTTGAGCTACATAAATGTCAGTTGAAATGAAACAAAATCAATTCGAGCATGTTACGTTCCAACAAAGAGATAGACTGAACGGTGGATATGAATTCTGAATCGCGATGCGATATTGCATAGTTTTTTCGACAGAAATCTCAGCAAGTTTACCCAGCTCCACATGAACAAGAGAGCACTTTTAAATAACGGGCCCTGATATTTCATTGGAAAAGGTCGGAAATTGCCTGCCTGAATGGAGACTGCAGACACATTATTACTCACTGTTTGTTGACTTGCAATATTTGCCAACTTTGGCTTTGGGTCTGCGTCTGGTTGTGTCGATGATGTTCAAAAACATTGGGCTTCGGGCTGAATACCGCCGCAACTGTGTTTTCTCTTTTCTGGAGCAAAGTATCGATCTTCTATGTTGCCAGACGCAGTTCAAGAGAAAGTTTACCTTTCGCTACGACGGAAACGAGAGAGAGAAGAGTACATAGGAAAGAGACAGTAATAAAACACAATAGTCAGCAGCTTTTGTTTCCACTTTCGCCTCTCCTGACAGTTTCTTCCGCGGCTCATTGGAAGCGCGAACCGTAGACAGACGGCAATTAAAACGTTCCCAGTGCAATCAGTTGAAAAATGTGTGAAAAGCTATGTTAATTGCCTTCTAAACATTTCTAATTCTCCTGGCGTTTTCCGCTTGTTATCTCCTCTTTCATAATGGAATGGAATTTCTAGCTTTGTTGTGCTAATGTGGTGTTTACACTCTCACCTTTTTACCTACCACGAGAATCTTTCGGGTATGGAATTCAATCTTGTGAAAAATGATTGAATTATTATTCAATTATTGCTCACTCCAATATTATGTAAGCCGTTGACTGTCCACCAATTGACTTCAAAACGTTCATTTTCATTCTTGAGTTTTGTCTTTAATTGAACTATTAGAAAAATATTAGCATTTTCCAATTGCATGATTGAACATTTCAGTTTAAGTACATTCTCTTACGTTTTTAAACTATCGTTGCCAAATTTTGTGTTTTAAAAACTTTTCATCATCATACCTGTTATTTGCTTTTGAAGACTGTAAGTTCTTTTTTGCATTTATTCAATAATATTTAATAAAATGACTGGCTTTTGCCTAAAACTGCTCCCTTAATAATATTATAATAAATCATTGAACTTTTATGAAATGATATAATAATTTATCTATATGAAAATAATTTATATGGGATACATGGTGATTAATAAAAAGAATATTAAATTAATTGCAATACCTAATGCAAGTTGTAGCTGATAAGTATTAATATTCTATAGCGTTAAAACAGTAATCCTATGCCTTTCTGCAGCTTTCTGCTTTTCTATACATGCTCCAAGTTTTTTTTTCACTTCTTGTCCTGGGATCTGGGTCCTATATAACATTATAGAATATACAAAAGCCTATATCGCATTATAGGACCTACCACCCATATGCCATATACAGCATTATATGAACATCAGCAAGGAATTCTCTGATTTCTGATACTTGACCAACCGAAAGGTGTGAGCCAAAAATGCACTCATCTGGCGCCAGCACCTGTTTTGGCGACAGACCCACAGACAGACAACCAATTTGACAAAGAGATCATGATTGTCTGGAAGGTGAAGCATGCATGAATAGCAAGCATAATAGCACAAAACACAAGACTTCTTCGACTAGCCGTGATAGATCGCCAGTGGGCAGGCAGACTCCTCACTCCTCTGTCCAGGTGAAGTTCACAAGACTGGTGAGTGGTGAGAGGGTGATGGTGAGGAACACCTTTAGCGTTTGCATTCCTTTCCCCATTTCCATTCAGAGCCGAAGCCTCTCTTCAAGGGGAACGCAAAGCAGAGATTCTGCCGCGCTCTCAGGCCTTCAATGTCGCTCGTCGCTCGCCCTCAGGCCTTCTTCTTCTACGGCCTTCTCTTCTGCTCCGGCCTTTTTTCTTCTAATTAGACAGAGAACCAGTTCTTCGCGCGTCGCCCATATAAATATGCATTTTATGAATACTATGTATATACGCATTTTATCGCCACCACTATGCTCTGCTACCATTACTAGGCAGCTGAATTCTGAGCGAAAAATAGCCTTCCACTAATAATAATTATCATTCTAAAATAGCAGCAGACGAGAGTCGTAAACAAGTGCTGTTGTGTATGATGTGGGCCGTTGTTATGTAGGGCATTGTATTAGTAGCTGATCATCTTTGAAAGTTGGTGGTGACTGATTTACTTTCTAGTCTCAAGGTTAGGAAACTGGTTGTTTTTTGCTGGACTATTCTATTTCATCTTATTGGTGGAGGGGGGTTTTTTATCTATTGATAATTCTCTTCATATTTTCATTGGATCTATTGGTGATTCTCATCATAGTTTTTTAATTAGCATATTCATGTATGAGAATAAATAAGTAAGACACTAGCTAGATAAGTAAGAAATCAATCAGGGTTTACCAGTTTCCTATTTTAATGTTATTAAAAGTATGATGTTTTTGAAGGAATAGCACTATAATTATCATCCATTGATGAGTAAAATAGAATAAGTGAGATTACGATTTTATAGATGGAAACAAATGATAATAAATTAATTTGTTCAGATGCTAATGTATAAAAATGTTCATTATAATGAACGGCATATAATTTGGATTTTTATTGAATAATAAACAACTCATACAATGTTCCTTAAAATGATAAAGTTAATTAGAATAATTAATAACGCTAACAAACACGATGAGTCAGGAAAAAAACTGATAAAACAAAAATGCTACTGTGTGAAATTAGACATCTCAATAAAATACACCCTTTTTTAGCATGTCATGCCTGTAGGGGTGATGGTGTGTTATCACCGTTAACAATCAATGCCGGAAGCACCCTTGTAACTTCCGGTTAGCCACCTGTCGATTTCCGGCTTCCGGTCTGCCACTTCTTCTTTTCCATCAATGAGCCGTGCAGTGCTTGTATGCATTGTCATTACCCTCTAACCCACATGACCAATGGTGAAAGTGCACACGCCCATTTTATTTATTTGTCGGTTTGTTGATGTGTGAATCGGTCTTTGTGTGCACAGTCGCTCTGATTTTGTGTGAATTTGCCCTTCGCCCGCATCTGTGATGGTGTACAAGTACAAGTCACGGCTCAATGACCATCGAAAAGTGGACTTGTAGAGAGGCTGCAATCAAAGACCAAATAGAGATTTCGAATTAGGTCTTAGTAGGAGTTTGAGGGTGGGTAACAAATTCATGCAATCATGGACTTCAATGACAATAGAGAATAGAGTATTGATATAGTATAATTAGGGTGATGATTCAATTGGAGTGGCCGTAGTCGAGTGGATCAGATGCTGGCTTTATGATTCAGAAGCCCGGGTTCAAATCACGGCCCGAGCAAGATATTTATCTCGGGCCACTCCCGTGTTTCGGATGGACACGTTAAGTCGTTGGTCCCGGCTGCCTAAAAAGCGGTCGTTAGGTCATGTCAGAGGCCCTAAAATTGATCAGTTGCGACCTGAAAACTCTGACACCAGACCTGAGCCAGCCAGGTCACACGATATTATTATTTTATTATTCAAATTCAAATTAGGATGTAGATTTTATTAGGTATACTTCAGCTTATTCTCATTTGTTTACAATATTGATAATATCGAGTGACCTGGCTGTCTCAGGTGTCAGAGTTTTCAGGTTGCAAATGATCAATTTCAGGGTCCCTGACATGATCTAACGACGGCTTTTAGGTAGTCGTGACCGACGACATAACGTGTTCATCCGAAACAATTTCAAGGTTCACAATGTCGAGGCTTGTTTCTTTCAAATAAAATCATTTTCTTCACCTCATTTTAATGAGATGTATTTCTCACTTGACATATTCATGATACTCTTTGATTCGTCTTCTACAGTTCCACAAAGTAGAAGGAATTCTTTCTTCTCTGTGACAGTTCTCAGCTATGGTGATAAAGCATGCTTCAGTTTATAGACTCCAGAGTTTGTAATTCGTATTATGTTTTTGAGTGCCTGAATATCTCCATTTTGTATTGAAAACATAGCCTATCCTACAAATACTTTCCATAGAGGATTTTCAGTAGCTCCTATTCAAATTTACCTCTTGAGACTGTAGCTACAGACGAATAGATTGGGAAGATTTACAAATATTGAGAGGAAATGTATGTACAGAAAATATCTAGTATCGTTGCTGTGACTTTGGCCCAGGCATCCTTCCATATCATGTGATTTTTCTTCCTATTTGAAAATGAACTTATATGGAGATTTGATTCATGAACTACTTATTTGGGCTTTTTTCATGTATTGAAAAAGGGACCAGTTTTGTCTTGCCGAGAGTTTCTCTAATGCACATAATCAAGTTGTTAGTGAATTGATATTACACCTGTGACTGTCTAAAACATTGCTGACCATAGGGCACCTGTGATGCAGAACTGCCGGCAAAAGATCCAGAGTGGATGAGAGGGCGAGAGAAAAAGTAGAGAGAGCAGAAAGCGAGTGATCGCTGCTTGGTCTTCAAACGGTACGGTGCATTATCAAGCTCCCGTATCCGGTTAGTCCGGTTCCAGGGCTTCAGTTGGTGATGCTGCTTCTCATGTAGCTGCAAAGAATTTGTTCAAATCAACCTGTGCATCGAAAATCACCTGAAACTATTGTCCTCTTCACTCTAAAGAGGATTTTTAAACTATTGTTCTCTTCAACTCTGAAGAGGAATTGAAGCGAAAGTTCAACCAATATGCTATATTGAGCTATAAAATGCAAAACACAATTTTTATATTGAAATTAATTCATAATGGTAACCGATGCCATAAACTGTTTGTTCTAACATTCACAGCTCTAACGTTATAGTCCAGCTCAACATCTTCTGTATGAGTTGTTCAAATTTCAGTTGACAACCTTGATTTTGTATTCAAAAATATAGAAATACACAGCTGAATTGCTTTTGTAGTTTTAGTGTTAAATGAAACACTTCAATGGATTTAGCCCTAATATTGGTGATAGAAGAAAAGAGGATATAATACTTGGTAAACTTTGTAGTTTCCATTTTTATATGATAGAATATTGATATTGATTATTTGGTGAAATTCTACAATTGTAGTGAAATTGATATTATCATATTGTGCAGAGGTTCCATAATATTAATAGACTAATATTAATATTGTGGTATGATTCCACACATAAATATAAACTACTAAGCTTACTACTATCAATAATATTAATCTGTAAAATATTCCTGAAGACTTATTATCAGGAACCTTATATTTCTGTAACTTTTATAACGTCTCTGTATCGCTGATTAGTGGAGATTCAATAGATTTATAGAATCAAGAGATTCGATGGATTTGCTGAATTTTAATAATTTGTCAACTTAGATAGTCTAATTATCATCTTGTTTGTTATTAAGCTGACCAACATTTAGGCTACGTCTTCTTATCGGTAAATTAACAAAACTGAAACTCCAGTCCATATTGAATGAAATACAGTATCCTTGATATTCGAAATCCACCAGACGGTTGAAATTATTATCGTCTGGCTTCTTCTTTTTTCAGACAAATAATCGTCATTACCTTTATTATTACTTATATTATCCCGAAAGTCGTTACGCAGAGGAGATGTTCAAATAAGGAGAACCTTCTAGAAAAGGATCGTCATATCAAGAACATAAATTCCAATTTACCAGAAGAAGAAATGGGAAAAGTAGAGAAAGAGGAATGAGGATGCAGGATAATGGAGGAGAACGCTTAAGGCGCACACACACGCGAAGGATTGCGAGAGTCTAGCTCTCATTATTCGTACATTAAAAAACAATAAGCCAGCTCTTCCACCTTTTTACTATTATTCTCTTCAAGTTCCAACGAAAGAAAAAGATGCTGGTGGAAGAAGAAGGAAGGGAAAAGAAGAAAGATTCCGAAGAGTGTACATGTATGTTGGGAAGAGAAACGAAGTGGTAAGGAGAAACGTGATAAAAAATGTGAGCTGTGGGGGAGGATGAGTAATCTTCCTGTAATGGCGAAGTAATACGTGCGGTAATTCAAGAATAAGATTAGGTTTTTTGCAACCCCTTCGGAGCCATGAGAGTTCGTGAGTTGAAGGTGATTGATTCATCCAACCGCACCAGCTATGCTTGTAAGTGGGAGGCACAAGAAAAATGTGTTTAATCTCTCTATCACAGTCTAGGACTCAAGGTAATTTGTTGAGGTGGTGCCCATCAGATGTACAGCCAATTTTGAACTGAATATTATATCTTCATGAGTCATGATACGTAATTATGGTGCTATTGCTACAGTTACGGTTACGCAATACGCAATTTCAATGTATGTTACCTTAATTAGTCGATGATCCAAAGTACAGCTTTCAAAAGCGTTCCAAGTGAATTCATGTAAAAATGCTCTAGTATATCTCAATATTGATCAAATGTTAAATTTGAAAGAGGAATAGCACAAGGTTACCTTATTTTTCCTCTCCCTATCATTTTGATAATGTATACCTATTGTATGAATGAATGAATAAAGGTAATGAATAAAGGGTTTGTAAATAAATACTTATTGATATTCTGAGTGAAGAGTGTTGCTAACGTTGAACTATGTCCATGAGTGTGGTTCATATCTCTAAAGTTTATTCATAGAAATTCACAGAATCTTATTACGGGGTTGAATTTATTGATAATTCTCTTCATATTTTCATTGGATTCATTGATTTCTCTTTATATTAGCATTAACATATTTTTGAAAAGGAATGGATGAATAAGAAACCGAAAATGATCTATGGTGATTTGGTGATTAATTTCTATTAACTAAGCTATATTTAATGGCATTCTCTCAAATGACAGACTCGAAATTATGAATAAGGAAGTCTCCAGTCATAAAAGTACTGTTCCGTTGTTATATGGTGATTGATAATTACAATCTAAGTTTCAATACTATTACTTCAGTAAACAGTGTGGAATTCTCAGATTGGTGTAAGGGTGAGCTGAGCATACCTGACTAGCATTTAGGAGGTTCCGGGTTCGATTCCCGGGCTGGCAAATAATTTGTGGGTAGTTGCTCTCATCGAGTTTCCATCTAGCTGTTAGAATCATCTTTTCAATATTTGCAGCAACAGAAGTCTTTGGGATGGTTTACAGCAATTAACTTTGGATTTTGGTTTAATAATAATGAAATTCGAGGGGTTGGCTAACATCTATAGCCTATTTACTTTTCCGCTGATCGTCTCAAATACAACAATAATTCTAAGATCAAGATGAACTACTTTTGTTTTTAAACAAATGTAAAACAAATTCTTATACAAATTGATATTTATGAAGGATCTAATCTTCTTCAAGTTGTAAGCTCTTGTGTCTAGTATGCCTATCTATACTGGATTTGAAGCGGATCCATCCAAACACAATGACATAGCAATTCTAGAGGCACACCTCAAATTGTGTAGGTATTGTTTGCCGACCATTTAGGCTAACATCGTTGTGAACGAAAAATCTAAAGAATTTTATTCAGCAGGAAAAGAGGACCTTCTCTGTCGCATGCGATCTATCGTCATCATTCTGTTTCAACTACAGTATCTTCATTCTCATTTTCCTCCATCATTTTCTCTCTATCATCTTCTCTTTTTCTTTCCATCATCTTCTCTTCTTCTCTCTCCATCATCTTCTCTTTTTCTCTCCATCATTTTCTCTTTTTCTCTCCATCATCTTCTTTCTTTCTCTCCATCATCTTCTCTTTTTCTCTCCATCATCTTCTCTTTTCCTCTCCATCATCTTCCTCGTTTTGTTTCGTTCTATCTCCTCTGACAAAGGTCAAGTTCGTTGTACGTTGAAGGTTACACTCTTTGTTCATAGGACACAAATCTTGTTCGTTCTTTGTAACATGAGATTTATTATTTCAGTTACACTGAGTGGTTTTCGGTGTTGTAAATAAGAATTTGGTTACAAATTGAGTCTCAGTTGTTAGGATGTTACCAATGTAGCATGTGACAAAACCGGTGAATCTGAATGAGGATCAAGGATAAACGCTCCTAAATAGCAAGTTTAAAAGTTTCTTTTTAATAGAAACTGGGAACTTGAAATACTATTCAAGTAAATAAAGCACTATCAAAAGATTGAAGGGAACTCACTCAAATATCTATTTTAGTATGAATTGCACTTCCAATATTGGAAACCTTACTAAATAATATTCATTGAGGAATTTTACACGTCGATTGATCCACAGTCTGAATATATTGATCGCAATTTATTATTCATGGAACTCAGGCTATCAGTAAATCACAATAAATTGTCTTTCAATTTTTAATAAATTACTGACAACCAATCGAATTAGAATTTCGTCTATTTGAGAAGAGTTGAAATAAATTAATCACTATGATGATCACCATCCTAGTAACTTCGTTTGAGTATTTTACAATGTCACGATTCTTCATTACATATAATATTTCATGAATACTAAATTCTTGACATTTCTCATTTCAACATGCTAGTAGACTAGTTATAAATTCTTCTGTGCCTTTTCTATAAATCAATAATAATAATAATAATAATTATTATTATTGTATTAACCTCGTATAATGTAGCTGATGCACAATTGAAAATTTTTACATGTTGATGGGTGACTAGCTTATTATTTAATTATAAAACTTCTATAACAATGATACTTTTTCGCAATTTCGTAGACCTAGATTCAATCCAAAACTATTAAGGTAATCCAATGTGGTGAAGACAAATATCTTAGTTCAAAAACCTCATTTTCTTTTCGCAACAGAATATCCAATTTGTTTTTGTATGTATTGCAGTATTGTGCAGAGTCGTCGCAAGCTGATTATTAGTTTGTTTCTCCTAAATCATCTCACTCACCAAGCACAGATGTTAATTGAAGTTCCCAGGATAAAAAATCTGGTGTGGTACACTCACACAACTTTCCTTGCTCATTGAACTGTAAGCCTCATTCTTAAAGGAGAATAATTAAGGGGAAAAATGTCATTGAAGGCCGTTACCAGATGTTTCTAAGCACTACTAAAAAAACATGCCTGATCGCACAAATATGACCCTCTGGCCTTTATCAAACATTCTGCTATTCAATTTGAGACCAAATTTAAAAATTTTAAACCCATATTGACTAAGCTGGAGTCATGTTCCCAATCCAGCCAGAGGGTCATATTTGTGCGATCAGGCATGTTTTTTTAGTAGTGCTTAGAAACATCTGGTTTGAAATGTGAATTTTATCGAATTTCTTGTTGTCGGATCCTCATGGTATAAGGACCTTAAGTTTAAAATTTCAAGTCAATCGGTTAATTAGGAATGAAGTTATCGTGTTCACAGACATACACACACACACACATACACACATACACACACACAGACCAACACCCAAAAATCATGTTTTTGGACTCAGGGGACCTTGAAACGTATAGAAAACTTGAATTTAGGGTACCTTAATTTTTTTGGAAAGCAATACTTTCCTTACCTATGGTAGTAGGGCAAGGAAAGTAAAAATTAATTTAAATAATTAAATATTGATTATATTCAGCTGTGCTAATAGTAAAGTTGTGTTTCTTTTCTGGCTTAAAAATTTGCAAAATTACTCAATTTCCAATTTGTAGAGATTTGAGTGAATTTTTTTTGTTTTTAATCAGTTTTTAAATATCAAAATTCAAAATTTCTATCTTTGTCATTAGTTTTGAAGTGAAAATTGGACTTTTTGAAGTGAAAGTTAAATCTTAACCTTATTCTTTTTGAAACTTTTATTTGTAAAAATTTGGGAGAAGACAGTTCTGGGCTATGCCTGTTGTCTTCTCCCAATCATAATATATTTATTATAATTATGATTTGTAATTGTCAATGACATAAATAAATAAATGAATAATAATTTGCTCCCGCCTTTTTTTTAGATTATAAAATTCTAAATAAAAAGAGATCATTCGGAACTCTCTATCTCCAATGAGTACTGAGTTATGATTTTTCAAAAATGAGTGAAATTTGAAGAAAAAATCAATTATGATGAATTTTAGTTTTTGATCAACAATATCTTCCGATTGTTAACATTTAGATGTATAATTCAAAATCTCTCTGAGCGTATTTTTGTGCTCTACAATCTAAGATCAGGTAGAGCGCTCTATCTCGTATAGATTTCCAGGTACACCTGACAACAATGCTCCTTGTATCGTGAAAAACACCTAATTTTCAGCTTCAACCATCATTTCCAATTACATTGTCCTCACATTGATAATTTCATGAGATGACATAACATGATATAATTTCATGAGATTATGTTCTATGAGAATCACCCGTTAGATGCACTTCATTTCAGTATTTTCTAGTTGGGAGGCGCGCTTAAGGACACCTCAAGGATCAAAATTTCAAACACTTATAACTTTTGACAAAATGCTCTGATTTCATCGTACTACACTTTATTCTTCTCGGCTCGTCAAGGCGGTCCAAAATCATGCATCATACGTCAAATTCGGTTGAAAAATGGAAATTTTATTGTTGAGTGTACTGAAGCCTTATATTATATTGCCTTATAGAAGCCTTATATTGAAGCCTTATGTATATTTATTCAAATATACAAAAAATGGCCAATTTCTATATTGATGAAATAAAAACACATAGATGTTGTCAGTTTTCTACACTTTAATTTGGTACACGACCATGGTTTCGTGACCACACAGGTCACATTTTCAAGCAGACTGCTTGAAAATGTGACCGTGTGGTCACGAAACCATGGTCGTGTACCAAATTAAAGTGTAGAAAACTGACAACATCTATGTGTTTTTATTTCATCATGGAACGTTTCTACAACATCGACCACAACTCAGTTGAAATTTCTATATTCAATTCAATTCAATTCAATTCAATTTTATTTTAATGTTATGCATCGTATGTAATACAATATTAACACAGGTCATAAACATTTCATCAAACAATACACATCTTAAATACATTACAAATGTCACCTCAATATAAATGCAATATAGTCTATATAATTAAAAACAATGTTAATATCACAGATGGAATTATTGTAGTTGAATAAACTAAAAACAGTGGAATCAAAAGTCTCCATTACCTGAAAAGTAAAGATCATACAGTTAATTTAAATTTCAAGTTTTTACTTAATCACAATATTCTAATAATAAATTACTGAGTCAAAAGTTCACCAATGTCATAAAAACATCTCTCACTTAACCACAATTTCAATTTTTTCTTGAAGACTATTTCAGAATTCAGTTCTCGAATTTCAATTGGAATAGCATTGAACACTTTTTTGGCCATATGCTGTGGGCTCGCCTCAAAAAACGTGGTTCTGTGGGCATCCAGTCTCACGATCTCCCTGTTGCGTGTGTTGTGAGAGTGAATGTCTGCACCAGTCGTCCAGCCACTTCTCCATTTCAGTGCCATACTCGCCAAAAAATAAATGTACAGGCAGGGAACCGGAAGAATGCCCGCTGTCGCGAATAAGTCCCTGCAAGGATGGCGTGGCGGTTTACGAAACATCACTCTGATGGCTCTCTTTTGGGTGAGGAAGACACGACGTCCATGGATTGAAGCTCCCCATGCAACTATACCATAAACTAAAAGGGGTTCAAAGTAGCCATGGTAAGCCATGGTAACAACTTTCTCATCAGACATCCTAACCAATTTGTGAAGAGTGTAAATGGCTGAATTTAATTTCTTTATAAGGATCTCTACATGTGGTCTCCAGGTCAGGCACTGATCAATGAATACGCCAAGAAACTTAGTGTTCTCCACCCGTTCAACAGCAGCATCACACATTCTAAATTGAAGTGATGCGTGTTCTTGTTGCTCTCTGATCGAAAAGTTAATGAAGCTTGTCTTTGAGACATTAACTAGAAGTTCATTAGCCCTGCACCATATTTCAACATCCCTCAAGACATTTTCCGCACTAGTCTTCAAGCTCTCTAGTTCCTCAGATGTTATGATGAAATTTGCATCATCTGCAAAGAGTATAGTTTGTGCCAAAGGGACATTCGCGGGCAAGTCATTGATGAAAACAAGGAAGAGCAATGGCCCCAAAATAGAACCTTGTGGCACTCCTCTCCTTACAGGCTGGGGTTGTGAGCGATGAGGATAGTTCTGAATTCGATCCTGCTGAATCTCCAACTCCACAACTTGAAACCTGTCTCTCAGATAAGACTGTATCAGCTGCAGGAAGTTCCCCCGGACACCATAATAACTCAGCTTATTGAAGATTATATCATGACTGAGCATGTCAAATGCCATCCTTAAATCCACAAAGAATCCAGCCACCTTCACGCCACCATCCAATGAAAGATAGACCTCATCCAAAAGCATATTTATGGCATCAACTGTTGCCTTATTCCTTCTAAATCCGAATTGATTTTTATGCAGTACATTTCCCATTTGGAGGTGTCTGTAAAGCTCGTCATAAATGGACCTTTCAAAGATTTTTGAAAATGATGATAGCATTGAAACTGGCCTAAAATTTTCAATAAGCTCCTTTGATCCTTTTTTATGGAGTGGCCTGACTTTGGCAGTCTTGAATGAGGATGGAAAGATTCCAGATGACATAGACAAGTTTAAAAGGTAAGTCACAGTATCTGCCACATAGTGAAAGAAATCCTTCATTATTCGTGATGGAACACCATCCAAACCACTGGACATCTTACCCTTTAGAGATCTTACTATTTTCTTTACATCCTCTACAGATTTAACTGTCACATCATTCACTTGACAGTTTCCTGAATCCGCCCTTTCTAACAAGTCCATATAATTTGCATCATGTTTTCTGATTTTATGTGGTCTGTCCTTAGCGAAAAACATATTGAATAAATTGGCTATTTCACTTGGTGACTCAGTATAGGATTCATTTAATTGTAATTTATAGCTGTTCACTCTATAATTATGTTTTATCTCTTTTTTAATCACATCCCAGATTGCTTTTGGCTTATTTTCTGCCGAGAAAACTCGCTTTACAAGAAACTCATCTCTGTTGTAGTTCATTAGGCCACGCGGCAGTTTCACAGTAACTAGTTGCGCATAATGATCAGAAAGAGCCAAAGAATGTACACCCGAAGAGACGTATTCAATCGTTGAAGAGAGAAAGCAGTTATCGAGCAAGGTCGCAGAGTGTGATGTGACTCTTGTAGGAGTATCAATAACACCGGTGAATCCAAAAGCAGAGAGAAGTGCACACAATTCTTGTTTGTGTGATGAATTAACTGGGAAATTCACATTGAAGTCACCAACTAGAATGATTCCCTTGAATCTCTGTTGAATCAGATCCAAGTATCTCTCTAGATCAGAGAAGAAATGGAGAATATCACCGCTGGGTGGTCTATATAAACATAAAATAAGAAACTTTTTCTCAAACACTATTGCAGTATTCTCAAATTCCAGTTCAAGTGAGCAATCAAAGACTGAAGCCGACGATGCTATTCCTTTTCTAGCAAATATTGCCACTCCCCCTCCTCGCTGACCAGATCGATTTGAGAAAGATATGAGTTGAAAATTATGCAGTTGAACCGTTTCCTGCTCACAGAGCCAAGTTTCTGACAAACAAAGAAAATCCAATTTCGGTAATGCACCTTCCTTTTGCATTGTTTCCAGTTGAAGGGTGAGTTCATTATCTTTCGAGCGAATGCTGCGAATGTTATAATGCATTATACTGATCTCATTAATGTTGGATGCTCTCCTACTTGCTTTCTGCTGACATGGTACATAAATCAAATTATTCATATTTCTGCCGTGTCTTTCGTTGGTTTGAAAACTCTGGAAACTTGATTCAGCAGCATCCTCTACTACTGGAGCTTGTACACCGCTACTCCAGGAGGAGTATTGAAACCTAAAAAATCATTGTATGAACTATCTGTAACATTTAGTTCATTTTCTGCAATAGAAGGAAGAGAGGATACTGAATTTGGAAGAGACCTTCTTGGAGCATACATTGATTGGTCCAAAGACATTATTAGAGGATCAACGGGTAATAGAGCCGATGCTGGAGACACTTCATAGTCATTGTTGCAGATTATTGCATCTACATTGTCACAATTATTACAGTCGTTATAGCTGATAGATGCTTCATCATTGTCACAAGTTTCCATTAATATGGAAGACAGTGTACTATTACCGCGTTGACAGTTCGTTTTTTGAGTTTCATTAATTCTGCTTGCAGTTGACTCAGCTACAAATTTACACAAACGCTCTCCTATCAAACGCTTTCCATTTTTATTCAAATGGAAACCTTCCTTATTGAAATGATGTCTCTGCAATATTTCACTGAATCCTCCATAAAACACTGCAGATATTCCTTCATATGCCGATATTCTATTGGATATTGTTAAATTGGCGAAGTAAATATCATCATTGAGATGAGGTTTGTCAAATCTGTATGGAATCGCACAAATTAAAATGTTGGTGTTTAGGCCTGCTGATAAAACTAAATCCAATGCTTGATGTACCGTTAAATGACCTGGTTCACCATTACCGAAATCATTGGTGCCTGCAATAACCAACACATAATCTGCCTTTGTCAAGTCCTTTATGAACTGCATACCATTCATGATCACTTGCTTCAACTTCGCCCCCGGCAATGTGTAAACAAAAACATTGAAATCATTGAATAAGCCACTCAGGTATTTATTCATGTCTCTACCTTGACTATCCGCTAGTACAACAATTTTCTTTTTATTAGAATTCTTCGAAGAAGTGCTAGTAAGAGCGATTTGATTTGGTGGTAACTGAGAACTTGTAGCATTCCTGTGCACCTGAGCCCGTACTTGAAAAGTACGTCCTTCAGTTGATTGTGACAAAGGTGATTCAGCATTCACTTCATCCAATACAGAAAAGCGATTTGAAGTCTTAATTTCATTTTCCCTGGTAACTCGTGAATATTTTAATGTCCTTTTTGGAGATTGGAACTTTGTTCCATACTTCTTTACTAATGTTAATTCGGACTCTAACTCTGAAATTTTATTCGCCGTGAGCTGAGAATCGTTTTGCAAAAGATTTATAATAGCATCTCTTGAATCAAGCTCTTTTTTTAATTCATCGGAATTGCTTTTCAATTTTTCTAGCTTTGATTTCAGCACCTCAATCTCCTCATCAGCCTTCTTTTCATTATATATAGAATCATCAAGTTCACTTTTCCTGTTTCTCTTTTCTTGAGCAAGCAATCCTTGAAGCGTTTTGTTTTCCGCTGCTGAGTCGGTCAACATTCTCTCCAAATCCTCATTCACTTTAATTGAGGCGTCATATTTATTAAGAAGGGAAGTAACCTCTGGAATTAAATCAATAACGGCTTCATCTGAAAACGTTTTAGATATATTCTCCAGGACTGTACGAATTTTAACAGCAATATCAACAACTCCATCGTCTATCAACCCCTCTTTGAGATTGTAACAATTTTTCTCCATCTGCGTCTTCAAAATATTTCTTCCAGTTCGTGTCATCATTTTGCGCCTTCAAATTCCGCTCAGCGTCACACAGAAAAGTGAAGCGACAGTACCCTAAATAAATGAATGGGCGCAAAAGAACTCAGAACAATACCGTACTATAGCTGGCACCTGTTGCGTTGATCACCAATGAAAGTGATATTGAAAACAGCCTGCTTGATAAATGAAGTTATCAATGTGAAAAAATGTTATCAGCGCATTACCGCTATCTGATATCGTCGCTCCAATGGTAAAGTTGCGTAACTGTAAAAACCAAATTTTTCAGTAGAAGAGAAAACAACTTTGATCGGTCCTGGCAAATCAGGGTTTCACTAGTTTCACCCCACTAACTGTTGCATTCTTATTCATTTCTAAGCAATTTAACATGTGATCTGAGAGATTAATTTATTTTTCAATTTAGGCTAGAAAAAAAACACTTACGCAGTTTTACCATGGTGGAAAATGAGATTTAAGCATATTTTATTATATGCTGTAAAGTTGCGTATCTTCCAATTCCCATTTTTACTCATAGTTTTTAACAACTAAGAAGAGTTAAAAAACTTCAACAAAGTTTTAGATTGACTAAATCAACAGTTCATTGTATCTTATGAATAATACCATAATTGAAAAAGTGAAAAAATATAACGCTTACTTAATTTTAAGAATACAATAATAGTAGAATAATAAGAGTTGTAATTGTAATAATAAGAGTAATAGTAATTGTATTAATAATAGTTATCAGGGTATGACTTTTATAATCATAAATTTATTAGGCTTCACTAATACAAAAATACTTGTTCATAATAATTATTCATCATTATGACTGTATGACATAATAATCATAATTTCTTCTGATAAGAATAATTGGTAAACAATACATAGGCACTATCAAACTATAAACATGAAACTATCTTCAACATAAATAACTAATGTTCCACAAAGTGAGAATTTAAAAATAAAAAGTAATATGAAGCTCTATTCATAATCTGGTTATCAGACAGGAGCTGTACATGTTTTTATAACTATGATAATAATTATTATGAACCTTTGAAATAACCTGTCATTACACAGTTACAACATAAAAGTGAAACCACAGCATATGAATGGAAAATTATTAACTGAATGTTCATCAAGTTGAAAATTTTTAACATGAAAAATTCAAAGTTTGAACACCTATTCATATTTTGATTCATCAGATGCATTAGGTTCTGGTAGTGCATCAAGCACAGAAGCTGCAACAGGTAAATTGTTGTAATAATAATGATGGCTTTTTGGGATAACCTGATCATTACAAAGTTCTTGAAGTCCTTCATTTTTGCAGCAGAAATACCCACCTACTTTGATACGCTTGTATGGGATGAAAGTCCATTGAACGTCCTCTTTTTTGTTTCTAAAATTTCTAAAAGTTCTAATATTTTAAATTCAACCTCATCATATCCTGTCTTGATAAAAATGCTTTTAGGCTCTTCTTTCCTGTATTGCAGCCAAACGGCACTACGGAAGGGAGGTTTTTGAAAGGCAGGTTTTCAGACTGGAAGATGTTTTTATTTTGATTAAAATAATGAAATCATCATGAAGTATGTAGTGACATTGAAGGGTTGAGGTTTAGAGCGTGCTGCTCTTATTAGTTGTTCCCAACCAAGAGGAGTAAATACTGGAACATGCTTAGACTTTTGTTAGATTTTGGAATGTAGGAATCGCATTCCATTTGACTATGACCGGGTTCAAAAACCTATGGTCAATTAATTGAATTGACTGGTGATTTTTCACTACATTGAGGCACATGCAAGAAAAAGTTGTGTTCTTCTGTTGCCCTGAACAGCTATCAGACATCATTCTCATATGTTCTGTATTAGTCTTTGCCATTAAAAACTTGTAAATGATGGTCGAAATTTCTATACTACCTCTTTTGCCCTCTGTTTCGTCCCACATGTAGCATTCAACTTCTTGATTTCCCAAATTGTAGATTGTCAAATTATAAACAGCAAGTTTTCGTACATAGTAGAATGGCCCAGCAGCGCCTTTAGGAGTGTTGAGAACTGCCTGTAGATCGAAGTTAGAAGCAATTACTTTGGGATTTTTCCTTACAGCTTCTTTATCCTCATCTCGCCAATTTCGAGCAGCCTCCTTGCGTTTCAAATGTTGAAGGTAGGATTCTTCATCACCTGTCTCATCAACCCTTCCCTCATACACAGAACACATTTTGCACAAATCTTTTTTAGGCTTATGAAAATTAAGTTTGTATTCTCTGAAAATCCTCCTACAGTATACATTTCAAGCCCATATGCTTTTCTCCCAGACTCTATAGCCTTCTGTTTGTAT
Source organism: Nilaparvata lugens (assembly GCF_014356525.2). NCBI lineage: Eukaryota > Metazoa > Arthropoda > Insecta > Hemiptera > Delphacidae > Nilaparvata > Nilaparvata lugens. Next base: position 17,083,963 of record NC_052514.1, read on the forward strand.
AGATTATACATGGTGGAAATATTTAGAGAACTATCTAAATATTTGTATTCTGAAGATTTTCTGCAATAGTGGGACTCCATTTGCGGAAAGGAAAGTATATGGCTTCTGATGAACTCTTCATCATTGTTATTCATCTTTTGAGGAGGGGGTTTTCGACCTCTTTGATCAGATTGTAGAACACCACAAGAAGATAATTTCTTAAAAGCACCTCTTACTAGGCCTTCTGTTACATTGAGAGTATCCAAAAGAAGTTCTTGCACACCATTTTCTTCTCACCATCACAAGAGAATGTATATTTACAAGTGTTTTGTCTTCTTGAGGGTCCAACTATTGTCTGTCTAGATTTGAACTCAATGTAACATGATTCAAAATGAATCTCTTGTTCTTTTTGATTAATAGATTTCTTCATCAACTCAAGAGTTCTCGGTCGAAACATTGTTCCTCACTAAATAATGAAACTTAGTTAACATAACAAGTATTGTAACAACATGTTACAATATGTTAAGTTGAACATAACCTATTATTAAGTACAGACAACAAACACAACATGCGCGGTTTTTAACATGGAGATCAGCTGATCTCAGTAGCAAATTTGCGTATCTGGGAGATACGCAACTTTGTCATAGACGTAGAACGTGTCAACCAACTAAATTTTCCCATAGTAAAAGTGCGTATGTAAGATACGCAAACTTACTGTGGCAGAACTCAGTTCTTGTGTAGTTAGGTAAAAAAACAAACAGCTGTATCTTGGTAGCGATGAGAGATACACTTACGCAACTTTACCACAACATGCTTTGATGATGCAAGAATATCACAAGCACTTAAGTCAAAATTGACGAAATTTTCAGATACGTAACTTTACCATTGGAACGACGATATGATAAGCCAGTCCTACTCGGGGGTGGGCTGCTGACCTAATGCGGTAGAATTAGGCTAGAGATGGCAGCACCCAATTACGCCGCTCTCTCCTGAGAGTCGAGCAGTTACAACCCGAGCTTGGATGGCCGTCGTCATGGTAACAGGATGTAAACAACAATACACAGCTGATAGCCAAACACAGTGTCAACAGTAATCACAAGTTCACTAACGGCTGACAGTTTCAAACACTCAATTGAAACTCAAGACAGTGCCGGTAGACAAAATGGAGTCAGAAGTGAAGTATGATCCTATTTATGTCATTAAAATTGGTTCAACTCACGATTTCCTCGATTTGAATTTTCCTCACAGGTAACTCAGTTCTCATAGAATCACTATTACACTTACTTGAGAGAAAGTTTAACAGTAAAAACCAATAATCAATCAAAATTCTGGAGCTTTGATTCCACTAGACTTTCAATGTAGCTCAGTGCTACCAACTGATATATTCAAAGCTATGTATCTCGGTAACCCTTCACTATGAAAATCATTACTTGATCTTGAAATGTACAATAGAATTTTCTCTTCCATCTGCTGTAAACGATTTATTGGCCATTTTTTTGTTGTATATTGGAAAAGGGGCTTCAGTAGGTACACTCAACAATAAAATTTCCATTTTTCAACCGAATTTGACGTATGATGCATGATTTTGGACCGCCTTGACGAGCCTAAAAAATAAAGTGTAGTATGATATAGTTATTGAGTTGTATGGAGGATTAGTGCGTGAAAACCAAAATCAAGTTGATAATGACTGTGATTAGATAGGAATCATTTCAATGGCTACATTTACGATAAATTCCAATATATAAATCCAAAACAAGAATAATGTTTATCTAAATCATAGTTGAATAATTACTTCTCATCATTAATAATAAATAAATAATGTTTTTTTTTATTGATAATTAATTTTTCAACTGGAAGCAATGAGAAATGAAGCAAATCGGCTACAATTATTTATGAAGTTAGAATTTTGAGGTTAAATAATTACCGTTCGATATCCATGTAAAAAAAATACATAAAATACTACAATAAATATTCTCTGTTGTCTGTCTATGTTATTTTTATAAATATTTTTCAGTTTATTTTGAACATTTTTTGGTTATTTTGAGTTAACCATAAGTCTAAATTTCTGTTTTTGGCTGAATGAAACAAATATAGGTATGATTCTTTCCGCTAGGTCGTGTTTTTCAATGAAAATTATACATGTAGTTTTGACAAAATGAATATTTTAAATTGATTAATAAATTATTGAAATTAAAAATTATAAGATTTGGATTGTTTGAATTATTGACTAAAACTGTTTGATTAAGAAAGATATTATTTCTAGTTTATGTCCTAACAGAGAACAGGTGCTGTATAATAATAATCGTTCTTGCTTATTATTAAAACAGGAAATGAATAATCTATATTTTACCCTGACAAATAATTCACAGTATTCTTCAATCCAAATATTATGCTGCCAATACAGATAAAACAGTTTTGAAAAGAAAAAAGACAATTCTAACTATTCGCCACACTGCATGACTACATACACTTTCGACCTTGTAGGTTAGAAAGTTACCGCTTTATGTTGAATGTAAAAAAAAACCAGCTGATCTCAATAGTTTGAATCTTTCTTCCTAATAGTTCGCAGAGATAACGCTAGATCGCATGACAATGCTCTTACACAAAAATATTAGCATATTGATGATTGGCGGCTACATATTTGAATCTAAGATAGTAATATTGTATATTGTATCAGAGTACATTTTTCTTTGTGTGAATAAATATTGTTAAATTTGATGATTTTTTAAAAGTCGTCAAAACAGCTGTTCTACAGATAAAATATCTCGACTGTGTTCTTTTGATTAAACTGCTCTACCTACCTATCTCATTGCATGAAAAGGAGGTTACAAAGTACATTATCTTCTCAAGTATGGGGTGGCCCCCTGGGGTCTCCCAGGAAGGAGACTCATGCCAGTTGATAGAGCTGATAAATAACTATACAGATTATGAATTTGAAAAGAATCGGTTTAGTCATTTTTGAGAAAATTATGATAGAAATTTAACAAAATCCATTTTTCTCAAGAATATTACGGAGCTCCTGCAATTTTCCCAGAAATGAGACTCATGTCAGTTGATAGGGCTTATGAATAGCTATTCTGGGTATGAATTTGAATAAAATCGTTAGAGCCGTTTTCGAGAAAACCGTGAAAAACATGGTTTTTTAGGCATTATCCGCCATTTTTTCCGCCATCTTGAATTGAATTTTATCGAATTTCTTGTTGTCGGATCCTCATGGTATAAGGACCTTAAGTTTAAAATTTCAAGTCAATCGGTTAATTAGGAATGAAGTTATCGTGTTCACAGACATACACACACACACACATACACACATACACACACACACACACAGACCAACACCCAAAAATCATGTTTTTGGACTCAGGGGACCTTGAAACGTATAGAAAACTTGAATTTAGGGTACCTTAATTTTTTTTGGAAAGCAATACTTTCCTTACCTATGGTAGTAGGGCAAGGAAAGTAAAAATTGATGAAAAATGACCAGTTGTAAGAGTGACTATGCTTTCTCCCAGCAACCAATCACTGGGTGAATCTGTTTCGGACAGCGGGGACCTACTTTTCATTTGTTATCTGATTTCCTGGTACCGATTAGTCACAAACCTGAGTCAGGCTCGCCATGGAAAAAAGAGAGGTGCTGTTTTTATGATTGTGCACTTTGTTTTAGTACCACCTGCACCCTCTTCCCCCTTTTGCGCCCTCTCACCAACATCCTCTAATTCCGCCGACTAATTGTGACAGACGATGCCATTATCAGAGCCATGGACAACGTTGCAGGAAAAGCTTAGTGGATTAGACCCAGTCTTTCCCCGTGATTACTCCTCTTGCTCTTCCCTATTTGTTTCTTTTCGTTTCTCTCTCACTATTTGTATTTTTTTCTGATTTTCTCCAACTATTCCTCACTCTCTCTCTTTCTCTTTCTCAGGGTTGTGTGGCATATAGTCCCAACTCCTCCCTTGATAAAGGTAATTATCCAATCCATTCTCTCCATCTGTATCTTTCATTCTCTCTCCTAATTCCTCTTCCTCAAACTTTTACTGTATTAATCTCTCTCTCCTTCAGTCAATCCATCCATATGTACTCCCTCTATAATACAAATTTCTCCCTAGATCCTATCTCTCTCTATTCACAAAATTTCGTTCCGTCTTTCTCTCTTCATTTCTCACATTCTCATTGTTTCTATTCTTCGTTCAGTTCTGTCTGCCCTTCTGTAATTGTATCTTTTAATTGTGTCATGATAGTGTCCTCTCACTTTTGGTGTTTGTGCCGTGATCAAGTGAAATCGTTGTTCATTATCCGTAAGCATTTGCACTTTGAACTAATGGGGGAAGGAGAATGGGAGAAAATAGATGTGAGTGATAGAAAAAGAGTACCAGTTACAAACATAAAGGAGAGAATTAGTAGAAATGTTTTGATGCTCACACGAGTATTGTGGATTTGAGTGAAATTTTTTGCTATTGTGAAGGAAGATTTTTGTTTGGATTTGTATTTGGAAATTGATCAATCTGATAAATTCAAAATTGTAGAAGATACATTTTTGTAGACTCAAAACTGTGTGCGAATTAAGTTATCATTTAAGTTACGTAAGTAACATAGCCTTTAGACTGTGTATTCCAAGTTAAGGTTTGAAGCAGATTTGGGCAAATGCCTGTTGTTTTTACCTGAATTGTATTTGCATCTGGATAAATGTTCAAAACTAAAATGCATTAAATTGTAATTTCCGATTCCATTTTCGGTTTTTGTCATCAAAGGTTTTTTTGCTGAATGATTGTTATTTTTTTCATAGATGTAGTATAGTTCTAGCATGTAAATTACTCAATATTGTAATAGGACTCATATTAAACATGCAAAACTCAATATACATGGAATAGTAAGCTATCCCCTTGTAGGAAGAGGCTAATGAATTTCTCATGAAGGTTTTATGCCAGTTATCATCAAGCAGCCAGCACTGTACAATGAAATCTCATTGGAGAAGAGAGGAAAGAGATCGGGAATTGTTATGCAATTACTTAAATAAATGAAAACAATTTTACAAAACTATTGAATGCTCCAATAGGTCCTGTATTAGATTTATGAAAGAAGGAAAATCAATGACTCATTCTATTAATTAATTTTCCATTCAACTATTTTCATAACGTTTTCAATTTCATCGTTTCTACCACTCTCTCTCAGTAACGTACATCAAGTCATATATTTCAGTGATACCGGTTTGCAAGGTATTTGAAGTTCATTATTTCACTAGCTCGATTCGAAACACTGGAATATCAAGTAACAATGATTATTATCATGTTCGATTTGGAAATCAGTTCCTATCAGCCTATGCACTTTCGAATTGTTATAAGTAAGTCATGACTTGGGAACGTGATCTTGTGGTTTAATTTCATCTCTTGGTAACTCCTCTCCATGTCTAGTTGCATATAGAAGCGGCCGAGGTATGCAAGTATTTCTCAATCAGATATTGCATTCGATATGATAATAAAACTTTGTTGTTCGGGAGGTCATTCTTTCTTCTTATCTATTCTGAGTATCAGATAATTTTTTCAGACAGTATTTATGATATCAGTAGTTCTGGTGCTGCTCTTAGTTGCAAGACTTTGTGCTAAAGTTCCATTCCCATTCAAATTTTTCGTAAATAATTTAAATTCAAATTAATTTAAGTTGTTTAAGTTATGTGTGGATTGTAGTGTGTAGTATAAGTTTTATCTGTGATAGTTGAGTTCTTCAACTCGTATTTTCATGTTTTAATTAATAGCGACGATTGTCTCAACATATTGTATGTTTTATGGCAATAAACAATGATTTTGATTTGATTTTATTCATCAAAAAGCATATTTACAAATTAATACTGTAACAATAATAATATAATGAATATACTCCCTGCGTGGATGATTTGTCCGTGTGCAGGGAAGAGTCGAAATAAATCAAATCGTTGAAATTCACTGGTTTAAGTGAAAGAAATTATGATACTTAAAGATATCCTAGAAATCTTGGTAAAATATGGAAAAAGAAAACATAGATATATGATTACAGAATAAACATATAATATTGGTAATGATTTCAGCTCAACTACGCAAGGGTTTCACTGGGTAAGATTATTATAATATTCATCAGGGAAAATGTAATAAAATAAATAAAAAAACAGAAAAAAATCATAATAATGGAATGCATCAGAAACAACTGTATTCTTCTTTCTTTAGTGGCGCCTGGTGCCTACAGTAGTGGTGGTAATAACGTAAACTGTATCTTGCAGAGGAGTTGCTCATTTGTACATTTCATTCCGACTTTATCATTCTTTACAATCAGAAGTGTAAAAGTGAAACATAACCTTGCTACAATAAGACTGTCGTTTAAATTAGAATCGGAACTGTTTTGAGCTTAAGACTAGTATTTTTCAGGAAGTTGTGTTATGTTAAACGATTGTATAAATAAATGAATATTGAAAAATCCTACTACAGTAAAATTATTTTTTTAATAGACCTAATAATCAATTTTATTTCTCAGGAAGAAAAGTAAACAACAGATTCTATATTCCATGCATCCAATTGTACTTTGTGACTTGTACGGTACTCTGTGCTGAGATTAGAACTTCCCTTTCTTCTTGGAATTCAAATATTGTGAACAGATCTTTATGTAGCCCAACTGTGGGAGTTTTTAATGTAATGATGCTCACTATCATTTTAGGCCTACTCTAGCTGTCAGCTTTGAAACACAAGTAACGGACGTTTCAGTGGAGCATATCTCTCTATCGAGCGTTACGTTATCCAGATGGTCGGATAGGCCTACTGCCAGTGGCGGCGGGACGGCCACACCGATAAAGCCAATACAAGGAGGTAAAGGTAAACATAACAGGAGTCCTGTACTCGGTAGCATCTCTCTAGTAGCTCTAGATAGGCCTACGGCCGGTGGTCTGTAATCATTATTTGCTTGCCTTCTCTCGCTTCTTCTCTCTTTTCATTACTTATTCTCCTTCTCTTCTCCTCTTCCTCTTTCACTTCTTCCTCGTCCTCCTACTTCTCGTAGCGTCTGGGATTCGGTTGGCCGCACTTCCCGTCCGATTAACGGACTTGTGTGATGGACTGGTCAGTCATCCTCACTTGGTTTCATCATTCCTACTACACTAAAAAAGAAGAAGATGAAGAAAAAAGAAAAAAAACAAGAAGAAGATTATGAAGAAGGAGAAGAAGAAGAAGAAAACGACGAAGAAGAAGAAAACGACGAAGAAGAAGAAAAAGAAGTAGTAGTAGTTGGAGAAGAAGAAGAAAAAGAAGAAGAAGAAGAAGAAGAAGAAGAAGAAGAAGAAGAAGAAGAAGAGGTAGTTGGAGAAGAAGAAAAAGAAGAAGAGGAAGAAGAAGATGAATATATAGTTGGAGAAGAAGAAGAAGAAGCAAGGGGCAAGGAATGGGCGGAGAGGGAAGAAGAAGAAAAAGACGAAGAAGAAAACTAATAATATGAAGAAAAAGGCAGGTGGAAATGAAGTAGCAGAATGAAAATAGTGATGTAGAAGTGAATAATAGAGAAGAACGAGAATGATAAAGAAGATAGAGAACAAAAATAGAATGACGAAGGAGGTAGAGGAGGTGCTGCATGGTTAAAAAAGGAGAAGAAATAGATTTGGTAGTAGAAGAGGGAAACAAAGTAGAATAAACAGGAATGCTGAAATTAAAGAATTACGACAAGAAGGGATGATGAACACGAATGAGAATTAGCAAAATGAAAATGGAAGAAAATGGAAGAAATGGATAGAGATGATAGTAGATGGAAATTTACTAGTGCAAGCTGCAAGCGGATTTATTTTTGACTAGCTGGCCCGGCGTACTACGTACCGCCAAATTATCCAACAATTAGTATTTACATTTATATCTCAATATGGACTTTCTTTGTGCTCAGTTAGTTGTGTGGCAGTTTGTTTTTTAGATATAGTTAAATGCAGCTTGCTGGAAAATTAAATGGTATATCTCCTTGCCGCTGATTCTCCCGTGTATATTCTAAATTTACAGCATTTCCAGTTCTACGACCCAAGTATGGACGTTGTTCGTACCGCGGCATTATTATTAGAATTAGAATTTTGTAAATCAGTAGAAAGAAAATAGAAAAACAGATCTACCGACGGCTGTTGGATGACGCAATGATTACAACAGCTAATTTTCATTTGTGTGTGTGGCCAGCTCACAAATCTTCTCCCATAAGGATTACATGTAAACTTTGAAGGACCGTAGGAAAGAGTCCTGAAGTCGGATCATAAATTTGATAGGCCATAAACCTGCCCCTGAACATAACAAACACAACTAAAAAAATAATCAAATTCGGTGCACACATAAAAAAGTTATTGAATGACATAATTTGAGGCTCGATTTTTATTTATTCTTATAGATAAAATAATATTCAGAGTTTAAACTTTGAGAAACCATCACTCTACTCTATTAAAATAAAATTTTACTTCAAACTGTAAATTGTACTTGGTACAATACGTATAAGATATGGAATACATTGCATTCCAAGTCTGAACTTATTATCATAAACAGACATCTGACATGATCTTGCTCACATTATTGTTTCAGTAACTCATTTAGAATTAGAATAGATAAAGTGCCCATGTTTTCTCAATGCTCATAATATTTAGTGTTACCTTTACTGTATTTCTTTTGCAAATGAGACAGTAGAGTATTTTTTAAATGAATATTTCATGAATTGATTTCATCGTCAAATTGTGTATATCAGTATAATTAGTACATCTGATAATGACTCACTCTTCCTACTAATATTCAGATCCCAGACATGTTCAGTAATTCTAGCAAGGTATCTTGAAAATGTTAGAAACATTCATTGCTAGAGGAAAATACTAATGAGCTACTGTCGATTAATCATTGCATTGGAATCTCCTATTAAACTGAATAATTTTCTTGGATGATTCATATTTTGGCTGCAGGAAATTATTGAACTCGTACCATGAAATTACTGATGAGATGTATAATTTGATTTTCATATTTCTAGAATCGTTGTCAGATCGTTTTTTAATCATGAAGAAATATAATAATTAACTAAATATTAAAATCTCAATTATAAAATTTTATCATTTAATTATTGAAGAATATATTTCCTGACAAATAAAATAGAATTAATGGTTTTTAACAAGAATGATCAGTTAATTTTACATCAGATATAACGATATCAACTATCCTCTAAATAAGGCAATAGCAAAACAGAGAATCGGCAGCGCTGTTTCCTATCTTTCTCCGTTGCCATTAGGTATCACGTGGACCCCACTATATAATAATATGTACTAATTTCTTCAATTTGTTGAGACATGGCTCAGCTCATGGTGGGACTATATCACAATTATAATTGATTCTTTTTCATTTTTCTACTGTTAAATAATCATTTGAAAAAATGATTTAATTAGCTTTTTTGATTATCGTATTCAATTGACAAATAATTATATATTTTAAAAACTGTATACCGTATATTAAATTGGATATATTTTTCAAAAAGTTCAAAAGTTGAAAATTCTTATAATGAATAAAATATAACCTTCATGAAAATACTAACATTTATTTATTATTCAATGATACACGAAACAAATTCCTCAAAATGATTGGGGAAGGACCAATCAATCCTTCAATGATTGGGGAGACACAGCCCAAAACCGTTCCTTCCCCGAATTTCGATTCATATTCTAGTCCAAAAAGAAGGTTTTGTTCCATTCACTTTTGAATTTGAGTCCAAATTTCAGTGCAAACACTTGAAAACAAGAAATTCTGGATACAATGTCAAATAACAAATTCATTTTTATATCTAGAGGCTTGTAATTCCAGAACATGTTTTGCCTTAGGTATCTTGGATAGAACTTTATTTATGATATGATTGTAGTGTTGATGTTAATTCTCGTTAGTGTGTAGAGATTCCAGTGTAGTAGTCAATTCGGTCATGATATACACGTATGTAATCCAAATAGCTTGTCTAAAAACGCATACATTTTTCCAAGCTCAACTTTATAGAATTCTCCTGAATACCTTTCAGCTCTCGACTGGTAGGTAGATTACAACCAGAAAAATTTTATCAGTTGGAACAATTGAAGGAATCCATGAAACCATGTCGAAAACATGCTCAGTATGTAACTGACGTGAATATTGTTTGAATGTGTTATTCAGTGCGAGATTGAGCAGAATATTTGATTGTGAAAACCGGACGTTTTGCCGCAAAATAACGACAGGCGGAATAATAAACGCGTCCATCTTGAGGGAAATGTGATGACTTGTCTCTCTCTATGGAATTGTCAACGCCTTGCTGACAAATCAATTAAAATTGCTGTCACTTTTATTCAGCGCGAGGAGAGAATTCCAAAAACAAAATGGGAAAAATGTTGATCCATCTCTTGTGTCTGAAAATCCAAATATCAGTTGACTGTATTCATCGTTGACGGACTCACCAGCCTTCAGTTGATATTACATTGAATAAATCACAGCTCGGCATTGGATTTGTGATTGAATTCGGTCATCACGTTTCTGATTCGTCTCAATGGATACCTGTTGATTGACATGCTTCTGAATAACTGCCGGAGATTGACTGGATTCAGATAAAATAGGCTTTTTTGAATTGGTGTTTGAAAGTAGAGGTATATTCTCACCGGACCATCACTCTATCATGCCTTTATAACTTTTCATATTATGTGATTTCATGGTATAGAATACAAAAATGTAATGAATATTAATTGAGTAGAAATACACATATATTCTGAATATATCAGATTGAATTTGATGGTTTTATTTAAAAAATAGAGAACTGAACAATTAAAACTGCAATTACAGCCAAAAAATTGTAAATTTCAGCAAGGGATAACGTTGACCAATATATTCTTATTATATAAGTGAATGCAAAGAAACTTGGAAATTGGAAAACTCCCAGAAGTTAAAGTAGAAAATCTCTTCGAATTGTCTTCAATTCTTATCTATGTTATCGCGTATGTATTAAATGCATCAAAGTTGCTCAATTCTTGCTCAAGATGCATTCGAACAATACCGAAATTTTTCGGCTTGTTTCCATAGATAGCTTACGAAAGAGCACTTCAACACACCAACACATCGTGAACCTATTTGTCCTTGAAAACGTGCGGTGATGGAATGTGCGGCGTTTCAACATAAGCTCACCTTTCACGGAGTTCAGTTACGCAAGTTTCTAAGTTATCCAACAGTTCATTATCCTTTTCTTCTATTGCTAACAATCGGTCTCCTCCTCCATTCATCTTTTCCTCTCTGTCTCTGATGATAAGGATATCCCTCCAAAAGATATCAACATGATAAGAAAAGGCATTGTTCGCATGATTGTGAATAGAGATGATAAATCTATTGAATGCTATTTCGTAATTTCAAAATAATTGCGTGGTGTCTACAATCTTATTGCATAGAAATTGAATAGTTATAGCTTCATTCATATTTCTCCAAACATAGATGAATCCAATCAGGAGTTATTCGATATGAGAAGCTGATGATTACAATGTGATTATACATGTCATGTATTCATTTAGCTTGATCATTTGAATGTGTGGTTGTTCCTTATATTTCATGTTTTCTGGATTATTTCCTCCCTCTCAGATTTTGAATAAAGGAATCATGAACTCACAGAATGTAATAGCCAGAAAGTAATAGATGTCCATGAGTCATGATTCGAGTTCAAATTGGCATATTCCGGGCTATTTTTATCGGTTTTGAAGTTTGTTCAAGATTTTACAAGTAGTTTCTCTGTATCCTCTATGATGTGTGTAGATTAGTAACATAATTTCAACAGGTAAGTTGATAATCTCAGTGAATAAAGGGAATTTCACCCTGAACGAACTGTAGGGCTACTGCGTTACAAATTTGAAGGGCTTTCATTCTTCATAAAATTTCAACCACAAATTTTGGGCAGTATCAACCTTTTCATTTTTCCATCCCTCTATTGATAACATTTACATCCCATACGTTATCAGTTACCAGAAGAGTAGTTGGCGCGCATCTAATTTCCGGTGAAAAATACTCAACAATGGAAAGCGGAGAAGAAATTATCGGGGCGGTCTCTTTTTACAGCAGCATATTGATAACAGAGAATTGTAGAGGGTTTTGGGAGTGAGATTCGATTGAACCGTCTGTGGCTGGTGGCTCGGAACAAAATGTTATTGTCATGCTAATGAAAAAAACACGATACCATCTCTTTACATGCCCTGTTGCACATTTGGCCTGTTTGTTCTTGCTGTTGTTGATAAACAAAACTGAATACTCACACCGCAACACACGGCGCACCACACCCAGACATGTATCCTGTATCGGCCTGCAGAGATGGTTTATTGGATCATGGTTCACTGCGAAACTATTACTGCATGAAGGAGGAAGCTTTCATCTTGTTATTGATAGTTTTGGTGTACACCCATTTTTTGGTTTAATTATGTTAGGAACAATTTTAATCGAATACTTTTCAATGTTGTGGAAAGAAAATTGATAGGCTTGAGTATTGATATATTATGCAAAACCATTCAGCAACTGAATTGGTATTGTATCACCGGAAATAAGTCCAATGTAGTGATTAACAGACAGAGATTATGAAAGAGGTTTTGCTCCTAGAAATGTTGTTGTATTATTTCTCCAGTTTCAACCAGAAAGTAAAGAATGTACCACATAAGATATAATGTACTAGTTATGTTATGTATGCCTATAGAAAGTTCTTACTCTATACCGTACTTTTGGTTTGCAACTAGAGCATAATTATACTCATTTTGTATCAGTGCTACTTATCTCAATCAGTTCTACTCATCTCAATCAGTGCGTACGATCCCAGTTTGTTCCAATCCAACATTCAATTTCTCCCCAGAAATTGTCCTTCACCCATCCAGAATTTTCACCTTGTTCCTCTCTCCCTTCTATTCACTATCAAAACTATCCAGTACTCGCATTCAAAATATTCCTTTAAACCTCCGTCATTAGTATAAATATGTCGTGACTAGACCAGAAACAGCGTAATATCTGTTTGGAAAAACGTTCTATTCGTTCAGGTACGCTTTGTTTGTATTTTTAGGCGTCTAAAAATATCGTGTCTATCATTGTTTGGATGTTGTGTACTTTTCCAACCTGTTATTTCTAGTTGTAACAATATAACTGTTCCATCATTTGGAGCTGCATTTTGGATACAAACAATGTGAATTACTAGAATAACTAGGATAAAATGTTAGGTTGCATCATCAGCATTGTAGTCATCATTCTACATACAAAACACAAATATAATTATAAATCCCATCGCTACAATTTTTTTGCTTCATTATAGCATTTCTCAGGTGGTAGCTACAGAAGTAAATATATATTTGAAATTGACGTTCTGAGAAGAAGGTTTGATTGGAGAAAATAACAATTGGACAAAGTCTTTTCAGCTTTTTCTTCTGAAAGATAATACCTGAAAATATAATATACTTACTGTAATGATATAAACATCTATAGTGCTGTGTGATACAAATAATAGATATGAAATTGATAGTATTCAATAAAATCAGTAGTCAGTGTAAAATACCAGTTATTTGCCAGTTCAATACCAAGAGGATCTTGAAAGTTACATAATATTCAATTGTATCTTCCGTATTTGAGATGTTTCCAGCTATTTTAACTAAAATCTTCCTTATTAAGCTTAAAAATTACTATGAAAAAATGTGCTTCTTCATTGGAGAAAATTATGTCTCTCAGCACATGTGTATCCTTGCACGCTTATCTGGAAATGGATTCAATTTTGACCGACTACGCCGCAACTAGAGGTACGATTAAGGCAAAAATAACAAAAGGATTATCAATTTCGTTGGTTGTAGCCATGCTGGCGGGTTTGCTCAATATTATACAATCATAATGATATTGGACTAGCTGAGCTGCTCAGAATGATATGGAGATTGGGCAAGGAAGAAGGTGATGAGCAGTAACCTGCAATCAAACACCCCAAATTTGATGAATGAATGAATTAATCTTAACACTGTTTTCATTGTAATTTGTCATTTTACTCACAAGCTTAGAATATAAGTGTACCTAACAATAAATTTTATCACTTCACTAACTAATCCATAATGGACTCATAACTACGTGGCTGAATAATTTGGTAGAGTAATAAAAATAGTAAATACTCCTCTCCAAACATCATAACTACGAAGCTCAATAAAATTAATGACAAAACCTGTTGTTTTCCATGACTTTGACTCAAATTCAAGGACATCTCTAACCTCGTCTAATGATTTCAAAATTTACGACGAAAAAGTGGAATCTGTTACCGTCTTTTTCCATGACTCTGCCTCAAGTACAAGGACAACAAATCCTTAACCTCGCCTAATAATTCTGAAATCGCGTTTCTTCCATGACTTTGCCATAGGATCAAGGACTTGGCCAATGTTTTCGCACGCCAGCATTTCACATGATCTGCTTCTAATCTATCCTGGAAGTGGCGATAGCAGACTATTCCTTGTCTCAGACACGATAACTTGGAGGTCGACGATCGAGTTACTGTAGTGCAATTCACTTTATACTGTCAGCATTGGTAGCATTGATGTTACACTAGAAGGAATACTGACTGAAACGAATGAGGCATCCGCGAACCCACAACTCTTCAACCCTGGCTGGCCTCTCTACTTTATTATTTCGAGGTATACTTCCTCTCTTTATCAATCTCTGCCTCTCCTTCTTCTACGTTTGCGCTTAGTGAGCACCATTTCTTAGAAGCGCCATTAGTCTCTGCTCAACGATCATAGGTTCCTCTCAACTCTCCATGATTTTAATAATAATAGCCGTCCTCTACCTGGAGACTGGAGACTCATCGTCATCATCTTTGCGAATTTCATTGTCTTCCGTTCTTTCCTCGTTTTTCTGCTCCAACGTGCTTTATTACCTCTCCTTCCTTCTCTTGCTCTCTTTCTCTTCATCCCATTGTTCCAATCCTTGATTTTTTTCGTATCCGCCAAGCAATCTGTAACCCACGAAACTCTCAAGTTGAATAATTTTTTGTGCCATTTGCATGCCAGGCCTTTTGTTTGAGATGTCGGCTCTCAATTATCGCCTCCACTTCTTAAATCATCCATCGTTCGTCTGCAAGCACTTTTTTCGAAAGTACTTGATGTAATCACTCACGGTAGCCGTGTAATGACTCAGCAACTCTCCTTTAGAATAATAATAATTGATTCTCTACGTAAATAACAACGTGAGGGAGGAATCCTCTTCAGTTCAAGAACCAATCATTTTCTGCAAGTAAGCAGCCTCCGCAATGATTTGTTCTCTATATATTTAGCACATTGTTTCATGCTTCTCATATCCAGAGATATTCTATTACATTCTATTGCAATCCGTGAGAAAGATGAAGTTTAAATGTAGTGATCAGACTTTGTGGTAATGTATCAATAGAATTAAATTCTATTCTCTCTGCTCATATTTTTATTTCTTTCATTCATAATATTCTTGATCATCCATCTTCCTCCTCCTCCTCTCTTTCCAGGCGTCTTCGAATTGTGTAAATCTACATTGGTACATTACCACAAAGTCTAATCACTACATTTAAACTTCAATTTACTCATGGGTTCTCACCTCCCAAGTGTAATGACATGACTAGACGCCTAGTTTATCCAATATTGAAAGCATAAATACAACGTTCCAGATGTCAATAAGTGTTTTTTTATGTTGCGGGCGTGGATAAGTAGTAGTATACTACAGGCTCACAAGTAAAACCATGTAGGTGTTGAGCAGGTGTGGTCTTCCATAGAAGATGTCTTTTTCACCGGCTTAAGAACCAGCAGAAGGCGTGACATTTGGAGTACGGCTCATCTTTGAGGTCGATTACAGAGAACACACCAAGCAAGCCATATGAGTTTCAAGTGAAATTATCTTTTCTCCCATATGGTATACTGAAATTGTTCAAGGGAGGGCAGGTGACTAATAGGAAGATAGGAAGTATGTCTGCTGAAAGGTTTCCATTGTAAGTGCTCATTTGTTATGGGATTTTAAGACGATTATCTAATTTTTAATCGGTTCTTCAATATTGCCATTGCTGAAATTATAAGTAACTCCACCTTGTTTGTAACAAGAAATTGCTTACTTGGAATAACTAACATATTTGTAGTGGATTCTGAGGAGGTTGATAAAATTTTAATAGTCATGATCTTTTAAAATTTACCCTCAATCATATTTGGTGCACAAATTATCTATTACTTGTTTTGATCATAATTTGTAAAGTCATTGACCGGAAAATTTAAGTACTTGTAAACTGAAAAGATGTAGATGATATTTTGGTAGTGTTGATTTTCTTAGGATTTATTCTCTTCTAAAAGTACAGTATATACTGTGTAACATGAATAATGGAAATACAGATGGAATTAGTCTTTGATAATCTTGAAGAGTACTCATAATATGGACTGATATTGGAAGGATAGTAACTGGTGAAAATATAATTAATTACTTATGGGTTGCACCAACAAAAATAAACTAAGCATATTTATTCACTACTATTTGAACAAACTACTTAGTTTTTTGCTAATCCCAAATCAAAATTAATATTTGTAATAATCACACATTCAACTCAATAGATATCAACATAATATTCTATACAATTCATTCTATTTTTAAAGGAATCAATATTTTTTTTATTCCTAATCAATCTTTCTTCTAAAGAAACAACAACATAACTAATCGGATTGATTATTGATTTTTTATTGCAACATAACTAATCAGATCATGTTGGCTGTGCAAATCAACCAAGATCTCCCATGTTCTATGCTCTATCAGCCACTAAATTTGAAACACTTCTCACATATCTCACATTGAAGGTTCTGAAAATGTTTTCACTTATAAATGTCAGAATAATACATATGAAACACATTCATTTATTCTATGATAAACAAAACACAATTCATTACAATGCTTGGGGAAGGATCAACAGGCACAGCCCAGAACTGTTCCTTCCCCGAATCTTGATTCATACATTAGTCCAAAAAATATCACACAACCCTCTTCCCATGAAGTGAAATATCCAACGTGTTTTATCTGAGAACTAAACATAACCTCTATGCAGTCGATTGAAGAAGTAACGGGTTCAAATTCAAACATGCTATCACTACTTCGCTAGATAAATACACAGAGGCGCCTAAAAGCCTAACATTGACTTACATCTACTGATGTATACTGATGCTCAAAACCTATGTATACTAGTGATGATGTACACTAATAGTAATGTGTGCTCTGTAGGCTTCCAAACTTCAAATCAACCCACCGCGGCCGGCGGCCTACAAACACAAGGTCAGCTAACAGGTTGTATCGGTCATCTCACTCTCATTCAAGTTCTCTCTCACTCAAATTTGTGTGATCCATCCTTTCCTCTCTCTCTTCAGCATCCGAAACTGGATTGTGACCCATCATAACTGAATTCAAATAACTAGAAACTATTATTGAATTCCTGGATGGGGGTCAGAAAATGGTCATTCAAATAAGGGGCCTTATGAATGAAAAGTGGGTTCTTGCTTCTCCTCTTGTTTTTTGCGTGGAAATCATTTATTTAGATTCAATCAGTTGAATTCAATTCAGAGTAAGTGCTCTAATTCTAATTAAATGAATAGAAATTGTAGGAGTTTCAAGAATTAGGAAAACTGTATTTATATTGAGAAAGGCATTCACCCATACACTTGGCACATTCTCTGGAGGAGAAACTCATACTTCAAGCTCATTAAAATTTGCTCACTTCTATTTATACGGCTCATGAAGTCAGAAACTTCTATGCCATACAGAATGATTTCCAGTGTAATCAGAGAGTATAGAATGTAACAGTTCATACTGTTATATTGTATACTTTTTGAGTGAAATTCATTTGAGTAGTTTATAGAAGCTTAATATTTTATTTAGTGTGCAAAGTATGATGAGAACGTGCAGAGAATTGTAGATTAGAATGAAATATATTGATGGTGGCTTGAAACAATGGCACCCAATAGTCCTATCCAAATTGACAGCATACAAATTTCAGCGTAAGAGCATTGGGCGAATTTAAAGGAGGGTTCAAATAGGTACTTCTTTGATTCTGATCCTTCTATTGTTTTTCATTAATACATTTATGATATGATATATTTTTCTTACAGAACAAGCATCTAGTTTGAATTTAACTACAGAGAGACTGAATAAGAAAATTGCAGTCTATTCTTTATTATTTATTGATTCATACAATAAGTGAATTATAAAAATGATAGGGAGATAAAAATAAGGCAACCTTGTACTATTCCTCTCCCAAATTTAGATAAGTTTACATATAGTCCGAGATAGGTTGAGTCTTGCAGTTGTTCACTTCACAAAATTTTCAGTCCTTAATTTTCAGTCTATGACTGGGAAGGTAGAGAAATTGAAGCATCTGTATAACATTCTCTTCTCTGTAACATTCCCACCTTTTAGGCTACCTGTTTTCGTCTGCACCTGGCTGTAATCTGGGAAGAGAACCTCTGTGACTATTCCAATGGGATAAGATTATGTCACAGTACCATAACCCACAACTCAGGATATTGTACCACCAAAAAAAGGAAACCCCCCCATTGACAAGCTACTTCCAGTACAAATGTTCCTGAATAACTCCTGTCAACAGTAAGTAGAATTGAAAGCAGTTGAATAGCGCGTATTGTTGGGATGAGAACAGGTGCCACTGTGCGAGTAAGAAGGGATGCCAGGCCAAGAAGCTGAGCTTATCGCGCCTGTCATCCTAAATCATAGTACTGGGCTTTTGAAAGTATACCGCCTGGTATGGGTAGGGTCGGGAGACTTTGAGGAATAAAAAATATAAGGAATAGCATGGGGAGGAGTGGATGATGGAGGAGAAGGATGAGATGAAGTAGAATATTTGTGAGGACAGGGTCAATAAAGAAGAGCTGCATGGAGTGATGAAGGAGAAGGGAAGATGAGAAAGAGAAGAAACACTAAAATAGGTGGAAGAAAGAGAGAAAGAAGATGGTAAGTGGATGGAGGAGGAAAAGGAAGACGTTGGTTATGCGGGAGAAGAGATGAAGAATCAGGAATTTAGAAGAGAATAAGTTGGTGAAGGTGAAGAAAGTAAGAAATGGAAATGGAAATGTTGGTGAAGAAGGTGGAAATAGAAAAGAATAACAAATTCTGAGGGTGATAGTAGAATTATTAGGAAATGGAGAATGAGAAAGAGTAGCAGGAGCGGTGGGGAAAAGTATGAATACACGGATAAGCAGAGAGTGATAGAAGAGAAGAAGGAAGAATGAAACACGGAGAAAGGGGGGCAGGATGATGGTGAAGAAGGAGAATACAAAAATGAGGAAATTTATGATAGTGAGGATCAGAATTTGTGGAAGATAAATTAGGAAAGGGAAGAGTGCCGAAGAAGGAGAAGAAGAACATCAAGGTATCAAAAATACAAACTGAAAAGTAGCAAAGAGTAATTGAAATAATTCATTATGTTGATGAAGGTGGAGAACTGGTAAAAGAACAACGACGTGAAAAGAAATAACGAACTCTTGGTGATTGATTGATTGAGTATGTAGATTACAATATATCCAGGCTTATACACTTATACAATAGCTTACAATACAGCAAAGTCTTTGATGAATTTACATAACATAATATAGCATTTAACATAAGATAATTTGTATAACATAGATGAATTTACATAACATAAACTAAGAAAATAATTATTGAACTGTACATTGATATAAAAAACATTAATTTGGAATAACTATCCAAGATAATATTGTAATGCATCTACATAAATTGGCGGAGCTTTGGACATATCAATGTCTATTCTTTGGAAAGAATATTATAAATATCCTTCCCAGTAACTCTCTACCAAGAAAGTTAATTCATTTATAAGAGTAAAGATTTGTTCACAAATAGAAATTTTGTTGAAGTTTTAATATATATATGAGAATTTAAGAACAAATCATATGATTAATAAAGTGATGTAATTATGTAATCAAATAGAATAAAATTATTAAAATGGAGTAGACTAATGGTGGATCAATATTCAATAATCAATATTCAGCAATATACAGCAGTAATGCAGTGGATAGATATTCTAAAAATATGAGTTTATATATAATTGATTCTATAATGGGTTTATATGGAAGGGATGCTTGAAGGAAAAATGTTATGTTATCGTTCTAGGTCTGGACAGTTTCAGTCATTTGTTCCAAAAGATGTTTTGGTGATCTTGAAGAGATAGTGAATGCTTGAAGATAGAGATCTCAAAGAGAAGGAAAAGTCTAGAATGTGTTGAGATGGTGTATTATATCATATATGTTTCGGTATATGCTTTCACAACCTGGTAACATTCCTCAACCTACCCCTAGTACAAACTCTGGATGTCCCAATAGATTCTCAAAAAAATATCCGGTAGCATTCTGACTATTTGTAGTGGGCGTTGCTTACAGGTGCTTGTTTTTCTCTTTTTTTTTCTTCCTTTCACTCCCCAAACTCCTCCTCCTCCTACTTCTCCCTCTCCCCTCCTGTCTTTTTTTTACTATCACCCTCTTTTTTTGTATCCATCTCCTGGAATTCCATCCGTTCACGAAGAATGCGGAGGGTGAATGCTAAGTAGCCGAAAGAAGGTTGGAGTCGGTTTCTTTCCGATGTTTCAGCATCCCCTAGGGGTGGTGGAGGGTGAGATGAAGTGGATAGGGCACGTTCAACCCAAGGATACTATAAAGGACCTACATTTACTTGCCTCACGTTCAACCTTCCTCAACCTGTTTCCACTAGATGCTTTCCCAATTCTCCTGTATTACATTACAACTTCCTCACATCTCTCTATAAGTCAGCCAAGACTTCTTCAATTGGTCTTATTCAGTTAAGTACTGAAATGATAGATAGATCTATCCATCTATCCAACATAATCTCACTTTTTTACATTTACTATAATACAGCCAAGTTTTGTTGTTCTTTTCCAGTTATTGAAATTATGGAATCATTCGTACAAGTTTTCAATTTTATAGTTTCATCGATTTAATGAAATCATACTCTATCATATTTATATATTATACTAAGAATATATCTACATCATACTGGTATTATCATTATTATAATATGTTTTTGTCCTTACAACTACCTTTCTCGACTATTTTCCACTTGATCATAACTTATTAATAATATATGAAATATTGCAGCACATCCATGGAAATTCATTTCTATTCTATAAGTTTGTAAGATGTTTGGTAAACGACGATCATGCTACAATTGATAATGTATTAATAGTATCCATATTCCATATTTCCAAATTTCATTCTTGTTTTCTAAGGAAAAGATAGCTCAAGGAGTGCTCTAAGCCAGCTAAGAGGTTCATCTTTTCTGGTCGAATTCTTCTTTTCGAGGTTCTAAGAATTTATGATAATTATTTTTTGGAAAATTATTCATTATTAAAACTATTCATTATTATCTGTTTCAGGTACGTACTATTGGTTAATTTATCTGCGATTGTACGGTAAGAAATCATAGCTCAAGAGTTATTATCTGAATTATGAGTTGAAGGTTTTTTCAAGAAAACTGAATATTTAAAAGTTTGTAGCTGTTAGTCAGACCAAAGCCCAATAGAGGCTTCCGAAGAGGGCTCTCATTACCCACGCACAGGTTTAATATACTTGTGGGCATTATCATAGAGAAATGGTAGCTTAAGATACATTCAAATTTGGAGAAGGAACAGTTTTGGGCTTTACGTCTGTTGTTGCTTCAGTTATTCATAGTTGAGAATATATTGTTTCTATCAATGTACTATAATGATGCTTTTTTCTATAGTATTATTCTCAGCAAAATATAATGAGTACTATTAATAAAGAATTATAAATAATAATACTATTTACGAAGAAGTTTTCTATGTTTGAAGCAAGATAAATACAACGCATGTGATGCCACGTAAATCTATCTATTTTTTATGTAGTCTATGGTATCTATTTAAAAGTTATGGTATTCTTAATGCTATCTCATCTATCTCATTATTAACTACATATTGAAAAAATGGAATATGTGATTCCAAATGTGAGTTTGAAGACTATTTACCATAATACAGATGTAACAGGAACGAAAATGCTGAACTACTCATCCATTTTCGGCATCCTTGAAAAAGTATTCTACTACATCTTTTAATAAATTAATCCATATCATTGAGTATGTTCAAATTCATGAAGCAATATCTCATTTCGAGAATTATTTGGAGATAACAGAAACTACGAGGGGGCAACATTCTGGTGAATGTGGCATGTTGCATGTGTGCGGTGCGTAAAAAGAATTGCAACACATCACAGTGATTACGGTTTTCCACGTCATTTTCCACACAACACGGCGTGCATTCCATCTCTTTTCAATTTCCCAGAAAAAGGAAAATGGATGTTCCATTTCAAGAATGTATGGCGTGCGAGAGGGTTACCAGTGGTGGGGTAATAATGGATCTTCCTCTCCCCTCACCATGGAAAACAACCCCCAACCTCTCGAAGAAATAAGTCAACAGGTGTGACTTTTGTGGTCCTTTTTTCTCTCTCTCGCTCTCTCTCTCACTCCTGGATGAAAGATGACAGACGGCAGCCTACACAGATTAATCTCAGCCTTCATTTTCTTGTAGTGGAATGAGAGCCTACATTTCGTCGCACCAGATAACTTCATCTCTCTATAATTCTGAATCTCTTTCTATCATCCACTCTTTCACCCCCCTCTCTCTCACTCTCTCTTCATTACCCTTTGTCTGTCCAGTAGTCCAGTTTCAATCACTCTCTCTCTCACTTGCGCTTGTTCTTTGAACATGGCGTTGAATCCCAATTTCTAATTAAAAATGTCCAAGACTGAATTTAATTATCTGCCGTCTTTGGTGAATATACAGTACTCCAAATTCCTTTATCCTTTTTCCAGTCTGGGCGTTATGTAATTATAATCTTTCCTCTGCAGTTGCAGGCACAAAATGTAAATTTGTTTTTGACTGTTCTAAATTCGGTCCAGTTGTGTAATAAACGTTGATTTGCGTTTTCTACAGTTGATTCTCTGTGATAAGCCTCAGATTTTATTTCAGTTCCCAATATGCATATAACTTGAGTTAGTATTTACATATTTCAGTTCTTTGCATATAACAGAAGAGTGGTTCATTTTTAATAAGATTTTTTGAATGTTGCTTCGTATGCTTATTCTATGGTATAAGGGTAATCTCCTGTGATATCCTGATACAAATACCTATTACACGATTTAACAATAACTGTCACAAAAAATATCGAATATGTTGAGCTTGGTAGCTGAATAGTTCATAGCTGAATTCATTCATTTCATGGCTGATTCTAGTCCAGCTCTGCCTATTTCCAAAATCGAAAATTCTTGTGTGTTTCCAACTATGAATTCAAAATGAAGTCTCAATAATACTAAAGGATTTTTAACCAGCAATTACATAAAACCATGTTGTATTAACTACTAGAAACGTTGCTCACAAATGTTCAACTGTAATACAGATCCAATATCCGACTGGAGAGAAAACACATGAACTTGAGAGCAAGGATAAGTTACAGATTCGAATGCACATAATAGACACAAACAAACAGAGGGTTCCGTAAAGGCAGTAGAATAAGGTTGTGGATATTAGGAACGTAAATTCTTGGTCGAATGTGAAAACGACTGGAAACGAATAGCTGAACGCGTTGAAAAGAGATGGAGTTTTATTGAGAGTGGCGAGATTTATATAAGAGAACTCAAAGAGCTGTACGATACCATAAAGACGGGAAACCGACAATGGGTCTAAACCCCGGTTAGGTTAGGTTATAGTGCCGCACCAGCAAACCACACCAAACCCTTCAAACTCTTTCTAGTTTCTTTCTAGTTCACTTATTCCATCCACTTCCTCTGTCTCACTCCCTCCTTTGCAATCTATTCCTGATTCAACACCTTTCCTCTCTCTTTACTTTCAGCTGTAGAGAAGCCTTTACGACCTCCGATAAGCTTTTCCGCATCCATCTACTGGAAGGTCCGTGCTCTGTATGGTCAGTAGGCAGAATCCGCGCCCCGCCATTCAACTTCATAATAACTGCTGATAGAATTGAGTCTTCTATCAAATTCTAGCCCTTATCACGTTCTTCGCTCATTCAATTCAGATTGAGGACATTAAAAATGATTTTTATCTCTCATAGCCTGTCGGGAACGCCAAACAATACATAAGCAAACGGTATATGATACAAATACTCAATATTACACAATATATTGCTTGTTCCACATTGAATCAATCACAACACAAGAAGCACAATTATTTATTTCATAGTGTGTTGAAAACCTTTCCGACAAGACAGTTCTATTGCTACTGGTGAAGGTGCAGTGGTGTAATAGAGTACGGTGTGTATATTAATATTATTCGTTAATATATTAGAAACGTTTACCGATTGCTTGAACCTTATACTGTTTCTTATAAATATCTCACCTGAAGATTTATCTCTCACCATCTACTCAAGAAAATCTCATCTAATAATCCACTTCCACTCCCTACGCACAAGCCTGAAGCTTAGGTGGTCTTCAACGTTACTAAAAATAAGTATTATATTAATATAATTTTGGGTCGAATACAGAACCACTGTACTGATATTACTGTATTTTTTATAGCGAATTCTGTTCAATTGCTGAATACTCACTAAAAACGACGATCATGTTTCTCTGTAGCTAGAAAAATGCAATTTAATATTCTTGAAAAGTTTCGAAAAAGTTCATAAAGTGCAATTTAATATCTTGTAAACTTGCTTGTGGTTCTTGTCCGTAATAGAACAAATATTGGATACTACAGTGCTCAGCCGACTGAAATGCATTGCAAAGTGAGGTGAGCCTCAGGGTTTACCTTTTGACATTGGAGTCAGCGAGACCCGAGACCGGCTATGCAAATTGTTCAAATCCGGTAACAGTATCTCCGATCAGCGCAGCTTCTGATTTTCACACGCGCTTCTCCTCTCTGTCTCTCCATTCGAATCATGATAACAAAGTGAGAGAGAGTGAGTCAGTGTGAGAGATTCCCGAGCTACGAATTTTCTTCTTTCCTTGTTGGTGGTGATAACGGAACATGTTCTTCTTCCTGTTTGGCCAATTAGGAATTGACTTTTGGCAGATTGACCGCTCTTTAGTCAAATTAAACTGTACTTTTGTGAAGTCACTAGTGAGCTGTGAAACGATGCGAAGCTGCATCTTGAATGTATTGCTCTGGATTTGGATCTGGGTATTTTGTCTTGTTTGTCAGGAGTTTAGATGTTTGTTCACTTTTCCAAGTGAATCATTGCAATAGCATAAGAAGGCGTTCAACCTATTTAGAATTAGAATATTTCTGGAATCTCCAGAAAGAATATTCATAATATTCTATGGAAAGTTAAATCAAAATTTTTTATAATATTGGAGATCCATACCTGAAATAATGAGATAATAACCACATACCTGGAATAATCACAAATTGAGGGTTGAAAAATGGTTCTCCTCGTCTAAAATGTACGCGTATTACTCATCCTCATTATATTTAAATGTCTCATATTTCATTGTTTGTCATAACATCTTTCAATGTCATAATTTTCTTTAGAAAGAGATGTAGTTGATTTTTTTTTACTCACTTGAGTGAAAACGGTCAAGCTATCTTTTATATTTATTTTTTCAAATTATCAGGTTGCATGAACGTTGAACTTTTCCCATTGATTTAATCGAAGTACACGAGCATAGATTTTGTTTTGTGCTTCTTGGATTATTTCTTGTGTTTTGAGAATGCTATTTACTGACAAGGATAAAGCAATGATTTACAACCCTGATATTACATGGTTCTCATTATAATCACATCCATCATTGCTATCAACTGGAACTGTTTTCTTTTTAGATATCCTGTCAAAACAAACTCCTCAGGTTACGAGGGGAAACTCTCCGTTTCTCAATATGTCAAGGCGAACAGCCATTTGATGTGTTTCGAATTGGTCTTAAACTAACCACAGCTGGTTAAAACGAAAAAAATACACTTCAAACAGGAGAAAGCGTAGAAAACGACACAATACAACACTGTTAGACTTGAAGTTATAGCAATGACCCTTGACCGATGCATTAACTCGGTCGGTCCTCGTTGTTTCCCAAAAGTGACCACTCCCACCAGATTGCTGGACCTAACTACACACACTCCCACACTCTACTAGTCTCTCTCACACGTTTTCACCCTCTCTTTTTCTCTCATATACACATATCTTCTAAACTATATTACAGTTTCACATAGGAGTATACTCTAACATACTAAAATACACACCTACATGTTGAGAACTTTGTTGCCTGAAGGTTTGTGTACGAAGCCAGATTTCATGGATCCGATGAGCAGCCACAGTTAACCCGCGAAGAAAGTACAATAGTATTGTGGGAAATGAATCTATTGTGAGTCTCGTTGTGACCCTCCTATCCTGTAACTACAATTCCCAGTTACCGCACGCTGATGTTTGAAGGTGCGGCTCTGGAACCGAGACAAAGTGAAAGCATTTCGGGTTTGATGATGCTGTGTAGTGGGGGAAGTGGGGAAGGTTTTTGGTGCTTAGAGGATCGACTTTGAAGATCTGACGGACGGGTCTCTCTTAGTTGTAATACCTCCTCGCCCACGGTTTTCTACAATACAATGCAATAAACTGAGAGAGACAATAAACTGTGAGACTGTGTTTGGGTGGTCGGCTGTCTCACCTCCCATTATTTTGCTTCTGTTCAACTGAACTCTTCTCCCGGTCTGCCGCTTTGTATGGTTATAAATTATGCTTTTTGTGTAGTTTACTCCTGATTACGAAGGAACTACCAAGTGACTTTGTTCAGATCATTTATCAAGGAATTGTTGGTGCTTCTGTTCTTATTTTGACTACTGAGTTGTTACAATTATAGAATCATTGTTAGTTTTTAGGCAACCTTGACAATCATGCAAGACAGTTGCCGAGAAACCTGTAACAAAGTGTCAAAGTCACAATACGTTCCTGTGGATAAATTATCATTTAGAATGCTATAACTGCTGCATCCTGTATTGTATTCAACTGTAATTGGTAGAATTTCTATATTGGAACAACATTGAAGAAGGAGTAGTTTCTTATTCTTTTCCAGCAGAAATTGTCACCAGTTCCAGTATAGTTCCATTGTAAGATAATAAAAAACTAATTTCTCACATTCAGGAATTATTACGCTTACATTTGTTTGTTTTGGCTTTTTCCAACGTTGATAAGAAACTATGAAGACCCACGGCAACGTGCCATATTGAGTGACATCCGCAATAGAGAACATAGTGTATTACATTATACTATCAAATACTGTTTTTATCCTACGTTGGACTATTCAATAAACTGGAGAAGAGAAGAAGTTTGGGGCTTGCTCCTAATTTTTTTGTCAAATATCTTGATGCTTTAAAACTAATAATTTGATGAGTTTACAATATAATCAAAACTCAATCAGTTATGAAAGATGCATTCAATAAAATATAAGTTATATAGTTGAGAGTTTTTACTCGAACTGAAAAAAGCAGAATGATTGAAGACAAGTCCAAAAAGCAGGAATGAAGGAATGCGAGAAACCACTAGTAGATGAGAATTAGAAGTGAATTGGGTACTGAGTGCGGTGTTTTCCAACTAACGAGAATTCCATGCGCCACAAGCAAATTAACAGGATGAATTCATTAAACATGGCACCGAAAAATCCCCCCTCTCTTTCTCTCTCCCACTCTGTTATTTATCCAACTCACCATCCTTTTCTTTCATCTATTTCTCACTCATTCTGTTGTCAAGTTTCACATCTCGACCACATTTGTCAAGTGAAATTCGCTTTCCACCAAATGCTGGGAGAAAGATCGAATGAGATTAAAATTGGTGAAGGGGAAGAAAGATCTGTATATTCAGAGAGAGAGAGAGAAGACATTTTCTGAGAAAGAAGTGAAGAGAGAGTGTGAGGGATAAAGAGAGAGAAAGGAAAATGATTGTGAGTGAGTGACTGGTAGCGATAAGGGAGAGAGGTTGAGAAGGAGAGTTTAACTCGATCTATTATGCTTCACGCACGTATGTTCTCACGCTCAAGCAAACTCAAAATTCCACTATGCCGCGAAACCTGTGTGAAATCCGCGGAGTTTCCTCGCAGTATTCAGATTCAGATGAGTTTTCACTCGATCTTACCGTTGCTTTCCTGTAGTTCAAATTTGTCGCCTCTCTGCAGAAAGGAATGTGTCCTACAATGTGAATTCTCCAGACCTGGAATGATGTGCTATGTCACTTTTCAGGTTTCCCTTAATTGAAGACAGCCTGGAATGAATGATGAGTTTATTATATTCAACTCGAATTTCAGTCATTTCATTCATATGACAATTACATTTCGATAACCAAACTATTTATTAGGTTGGATAAATGACAAGTAAAGTATTCAAAGATGACCATTAACTAAAATCAACCATTGAATCAACTGAGATCTCCCATTTTGGATCATTCGTTACATCAACTTATCACTTAAATAGAAATAAAAAACTATGATTCATTTACACTCTTGAAAACATGTAAACATGTTGCGACAAAAATCGTTCCAGAGAATGGAAATATTCCAAGGAAGATTAATAAAAATATTAGATAGAGAGAGATTTCAAAATCTGAACTTGATTCATCAGTGGATTCATTTTGAATCAGAATCTACACGAGATTAACTGAAGGTATTCCACGAATTCAGCAATAATTTTCTTATTCTACGTTGATTATCGATATCTATTGCAGTTTAGATAGAAAATATCTCAACAAAAGAGATAAATGGGTTCAACCTCATTATCTCAACCGTTTCTCGTTATCTCAATCATCCTGGAAAATTGATAATTACATAATTAATTCTTCAATAGATGACAATCTATACTGCTTCTATACTGACTAAAATACTGCTTTTGAGCAGCTGACCCAGTCGGAGGTTCGATCTCCATAATACTTGACTGGCAATTATTGTAAATCTTTGATTAAGTTTATAGAGTAAATATTGATGTTGTTGAACTTTTCCATAATTGAGATATTGTCGAAAAATCCACTTTATTTCAATAATAAATTTTATTTTACAGGAGCATGCTTTCGTGTGTGCTCACACATCATCAGCTATAAGTTGATGATCAGCTTATAGTCCTTACAAAATACAAACCACTCTCTGTCTCAGACAGCACCGTATCGCGCATGCGTTAGCAACGTGTTTTTCCCGTTCCATTCAGTCAGTTCTTTGAATGTAACGTTCTTTGTGATGATGGTCACCGAGCACTGTAACTGGAGCCAATCGTCATTCTATTTGATGAAGATATTATTATCCAATGATGATTTATCATTAAATTCAATATATTATCATTTTATTTAATAAAAGAAAGAGTAAGTTACTTTTGAAAAATATAATTAATAAAATATAACAGTTGTTATTTAACTGGTGTTAAAAAACACTATAACTAAGTCAGCATATTGTCATTTCAAAACAAAAACCGAACCCCCAACCACCCCTTCTACATTTAAAACATCAATAAACATAACTATTTGTAAAAACCTCCAATACCTTCCAGCATATTGCAATTTCAAAGCAAAATCCTAACCTATCTTTCCACCTTTGAAATATCAAAAAGCATAATAATTCTACCTGGACCCTGGCCCTTTCTAGCATATTGCAATTTTAAAGCAAAAACCTAACCTAACCTTATGGAACATTATTAAATATAATCCAAAAAAACCTATCCACTAACCTCTAATCCCTTCACATTTAATAATTTAGATTTCAAAGCAAAATCCTAACCCCCTAACCAATCCTTTCACATTTGGAACATCAAAAAACATAACTCTACCTGCACCCTAGCCCCTTCTAGCATATTGCAATTTCAAAGCAAAAACCTAACCTATCCTAATAACACATTATTAAATATAACCTAAATAAAACCTAACCTCTAACCCTTTCACATTTATTACTTTAGATTTATTTGTCATCTAAAGAACAAAACATAAACATGTGGTTCATTTCATGAACATGTTCACAAACATGCGGTTCAAAGCAAAATCCTAACCCCCTAACCTATCCTTTTACCTTTGAAACATCAAAAAACATAACTCTACCTAAACCCTAGCCCCTTCTAGCATATTGCAATTTTAAAGCAAAAACCTAATCTATCCTGATAAAACATTATTAAATATAACCTAAATAAAACCCAACCCCCAACTCTTTCACATTTGTTGAACAAGTCAGAAGTAATTTTGTACGGACTATAGTAAGTTGAACCAACTTACAGCTGATGATGTGTGAGCACACATGAAAGCATGCTCCTCTGTAATAATAATTTCTTTAAAAATAAAGTGGATTTTTTTGCCAATATCTCAAAATTCACTTCAATTATTGTAAATCTTCCACTCATTGATCATGCACAGATCATGTACTCAGGTGGACATCACTAGCAGAAAAACAATCATTAGGCAACCACTTCTACAAGATCGCCTCTAGAACTACAAACCATATTATATGCGACACACAAAAATCAGCGACAGGTGGTATATTCTATTATAATAATAGACAGTGTAGCCTACCAACAGGATGAGTTTCAATCAGATTATTGGATATGCATGTGACGCGATCCTGATCATATTGTCATCCTGTACCGGTATTGTAGCCTATATTATGAGCACATGACAACAATGTATCCACTCGAAACAATGCACGTGGTTTGATGTGTGAATAGTATTGTCCCTCGTTCAAATAACGTGATTATCAACACATAACCAAGAGTCCTAATACGTATGAACCGCGTCATATATAGAGCCAATTAAAGTTTGTGCATTGTTGTGAGATGATTTATGGGTGATGGGCGATGGGTTTACTCTTTTGGGAGCGAATAATTCATGTCATGTGACACATCTCAAATGAACCACGCTTCAATGGTGGTGGAGCTTGTTGCGAGGGAATCAAACCAACTACTCAACTCCAAAATTGATTTCGCTGCTGAGGTTGACTGATTATATTGCGATTGATTCGACCTATTGATTTCACCCCAGCTCATTGTTGATTCGATTTGGAATTGTCTGATGCAAGTTGATTGAATTTAGATTCAAATTTGATTTCGTGATCCGGGCTAATCAGAAACATGAGGTCGAGGGCGACCTAGAACTGATTATTTGCTTCACAAGGTCAGGCATAGAATTTCTTGTGGTTGAGATTGAGTTCCCTATCCCTACTTTTGATACACATTTTAATAATAAATGAATAATTAATGTTGTTAACAAATAATGTTTAAGCTGTGTTAACAACAAAGATATTTACAAAATGTTTATTTCTCCAACCTTAAGCTATGTTTACACCAAAGTAACAAAATGTTAATAACTCAATCCTTTGAATTCTATTAGATTGAACATAACTTATCATACACATGATGAACATATGTGTTTGTCATGTTCCGTTCAATCTAATAGAATCTATAAGGACTGAAAAATAAACATTTATTTGATAACTTTGGTGTAAACGCAGCTATAATCTTTTTCCAATAATAATTGTGAGCCAATGAACGTTTACATTGATTGAGGTACCAGTTTTCTCTTCGAGCATCTATTCACTCTCAATTCCTGCTTCAATTTCCTTCTAAATACCATACTCCCCTACACTTCGAATTAGAGCAGCATACATATACTCATTCACTATATTATTACGTTACACTGTACTACTCTACTACTTATTATATTACTAGATCACACATTATTAACTGGAATCCTTCCCTCAGCTGCTCTGGATAAACTATTGTAATTTGCATGAAATCTTCATTACAAATTTTTCGGTGCCTATCTTTTTCTAGTCATCTGTGAGGGTCTATGTTAGATCACATTCGAAAAAAGCCTCTTCTGTTGAAGGCAAATGTGAATGAATGGAAGGGAATCCATAAACATCTACGTTTATGGCAATCGATGCAAAACCTTTTTGTTTTGAGATTGAGGGAAAGTTATAACCTTGATAGAGGATGATAGAAAGAAGGGAAGGAAGACATTGATGTCAGGTGCCTGCCAATAAACTGAAGGCCTTTCTCGTCAGAAATTCCCTCTGCTAGCAGAAGAGATTCTGCAAGTTCGCCGTCAAATTCGTGTGATGTCAAGGTGCCTTGTCTGCCTGCTATCATACTTTCGCCATAAACACCGCTTCGGCGTAACTTAACGTTTGTTGTATGCAAGTTTTGTTGTACGCAACTTTTGCAAGTTGCGGAAGCAGTGGAAGGAAGCCTCAACTGTTTTCAATAACTCATTCAAGTTCAACCAACTTCTCAGAAGTTGAACGAGATATTCTACATTTTGTTACGAAAATTCATAGCTCTGAGCGGTGATACAGAATTTCTTGAGTTGTGATTATCATCAATAACTACGTTTATCCATTGAGACGATTTCTATGGCCATAGTATTCTAGCATTATTTTTGCAGCTTATATCTTTAGCATGCATTTTTATTCAGATATAAAAGTTTGATAACTATTTGATCACTTATATCGAAGAATTACTCAGTAGCTACGCAGCCAAAAGCACAAAGCATCCTTTGTTTCTTTGCATCTACCGTGGACTTACTTAATTGTCCATCTAGTAATTGAAATATTGTAAGCGGTAATAGATGCTCAGTCTTATCAAATGGCTAGGAGGTGGTGTTACCATTTCTGTTACTCTCGTTCATATTATTAAATTTTTGACACAGTTGACTCTTTTTTCCTGATGAAACCTTATTAGTAAAACAATTAGGAACAACATAAAAACGCCAAGTTCTGGCGCAAAGTATATGTGTTTTTTTATTCATTTGTATAAAAAAAAACATTATCATAATATAATTATGACATTGGAGGGAAAACTGGGTTGAGCCTGTACTATTTCTCCCCAAAAATTTCGAGTAAATGTTAATGTTGTCCAAAGTTTAACATTTATCAAAATTTTTAGATAGAAATAGTACAGGCTCAACCTAGTTTTTCCTCCAATGTCATATTTATATTATGGTTATAGGTTTTAATCAGATTTAGTGTTTTATGTGAAGTTAATATTGCAGCTTCTGTAGCAGTCATTTGTTTTGAAGAATAATTTTCATTACAAAACATCATCTTGGCATAGTTATCATATTATAAAATAGCTAATAACTTATAACATTATTACCAATAACCCAATGTTTGTTCCAAAACCTCTCCAACCTAATAACGCTGAGCACTTGGAACAACATTAGTTGCAATGCACATACCGTAATTCCTTCATTATAGATGCACTTCATATAATTTCAAATCTCGCTGAGGTAGATTCATGCATTATGGAAGATGCGTTTCACCTTGAATTTCAACGACCGCGCCAGCCAAGAAGCATGCATAGCAAATCGACAAATGTAACCGAATCTATTCTATCAAGCGACGAGCAAATATAGTCGTCGGAGGCTGAGGGTATTTGGTATACCTATCTTATAACCTTGTTCGGGTACTGCATGTATGCTCAAAGCGTGTGTAAATATCAAAAGACGAGTGCCGACTGCCGAGACTCTCCGCCTACACCATTAGCATCATTTCCATTGCGTCTCACTTCATAGCGCATGCGCATCTCACATACATCTGCATATATACTATAAGTATAACCATGGAGTACAGATACCTAGATTATTTGTCTCTGGTATAACGCTCTCCAGGCAAATCGTTCCAGGAAAGCAAAACAGAGCCAGAATTAATACCCGCCTATGAAGCGCCGCGTATTTGCATGATCATCAACCTCAATGTAGAGGGAATGTTGGTTCAAGTGGTATGGTACTAGAGGGTAAATCGTTGAGGTAATAATAATATTATAATATTCGTATGGCTTTTATTGGTGGTGAATCCTTATCGTTGAGGTTATTACAATAATCTTGAGAAAACAATTGCTCAAGTAGTACTAGGAGAAAGCTAAGATTAATTCATGTGATTAGTTGACTGCCGTATATGTGGTATTATTCATTGATTCAGTGATGGATAAATCATAAATGAGGCAATGAAGTCTACATTTATTTCAGGATGTATTCACATAAGATATCTGTTCCATACTCAACATATTTCTTGTGAATGCAGAAATCAGTCGTAGATTGATTATTATCTGTTATTAAAAGTGCCAGGAAATCAGGAGAGAGAAGTGAGGGCTCCTTCACTTATCACTGTCTAACCCTGTTTAATAATCACTGTTAGTCTTATCATTGTTTAACCCTGTTAGACTCCTAGGTATAAATATATGCCAATCTATATATTGGAGACCTATCATGATTCATCATCATTTTTTTCAGAGTTTTTTTATACATGATTCCTCTCTGTGGCTTTTTTCTTTAGGGCTACTCTTCAATATGAATAGAAATATAAATCAGAGTACCCTTTTTAAAATTATCTTGTCACGACATGGTTAAGCCATATGATTCCACTCTTTTTTTGCCATCATCTCCAATTGCATCTCCACTTGAGTACCAATAATCCCGTTCATCTCCACTTGATAGAGGGTTTTTTTCCCCTTATATCATATTTTCTTGGCTGGCATTAATCATTATCATCTGCATGTTCTCATTTTTAATTCGAATGAAACTTTTTAGTGCAGAAAGTAAACAGTCCTGCTTATTCTCTTATTATCTTCTTTATCGTTATCACCTCTCATCACCACCTCATATCATTTTCACTTTCTCAACTTCAATTGAAAACCTTTTCCATGTAGTTTTCCAAGTTATTATAATTTTTCTTTTCCAGCTTTAGTTCTAGTAGTTTTTGTTTTGAATATGAATTATATTTAAGTCTTAGCGTATTCGGGAAGCATGTTTGGGTTTTTTCCTGTTGTCTGTGTTGTAATCTGTTGTTCCAATAATGTTATAATTTGAAACAAAATAGTAAAGTAATTTATCTCTATATTTATTATTTTATTGTAACTTGACTATATTGCACAAACTTGTAATTTCATATGGAAATAAATTGAAAATTGTGAATAACAAAATAGATAGAATAGTTGCAAGTCTGATATTGGAATAATGGGGAATGCATTGGAACCAGCCCAAGGCTGAAAAGCGACCTATTTGATCTCCAAATTCAATTACACTACAAGTGACATTCCGTCTACGTCTGGGATCGATGGGTTCGGGAGCCCAACCGAATTTTTCTATCAATCTATCTTTATCTTCCTCCTCTTCTTCTTCCTCCCCCTCCTCCTCTTCTTCTTCTTTCTCTCCTTCTTCCTCTTCCTCGCCGCAGTAAGTCTGCGATCCGAAATGTCATTAGCAATGGCAGCAGCAGAAGAGTCATGCAGAAGCACATATCGTCTGCGACGACAACTTAACAAAGAATGAAAAAAGCGTACAACTTTCTCTTCGAACTCAATTCGGCTGCTTTCATTCCATCTTGTTTCGATAACCTTCACATCCACTGTACTGTATTGCTATCTACCAACAACGTTCATGCAATTTGTGTCTGTACTTTCCTTTTTTTGTCTGTCTGTGTTTTCAATTCTCTTTTTTCACCCTTTCCAATTCACTTTGCTTACTGTCTTGTCTCTCCATTTCACCAAGCATTCTTCTGTCTTAATATTCTATCTTTTCTCTCCTTCCTCACGTTTTCTTCTTCTTATCTTCGTCATCGATTTTCTTCATCTTATTTTTCTTCCTAATGTTTATTTTATCTTTCTTCTTCTTTATCTTTTCCCCATTCTTCTTATTGTTTTTCTCCATCATTTTTTTAATGTTTTTTTTTTCAATTTTGATCAATCTAGTTCCATGTGTAATTCGTGGTATCTCCATGTCTCAATCCCGTTCCTTTTTAAAATGATGGCATGCTCTCCTGTGATATGCTGTCGATATATTGATTCTCTTCTATCATATAAATGTATGTTTCCACAAGGAAAGTTTTCAATTTTATATTTGAAATATTCTCATCGTTTCTCATATCTCACAATTACATTCCTATCGAGTGAGCCCTTATTCATTTATTCATAGGCAAATACAATCCAGGTAAAAACAACAGGCATTTGCCCAAAACTGCTTCAAACCTTGATTTGGAATACACAGTCTGAAGGTTATGTCATCACTTTTTTCTTCATAATGTCATCTATACTTGAGCAATCTAAGCCTTGTTCTATTACCATGGAATGAATAGTTTAATCAAGAATTAGTTGTTTGTTGTGACTATTTATTATTGAATTGTATGGTAAAGCTCAAATTGATTCCCATATGCATGTGTGAGAGTGTGTGTGTCTGCGTGTGTGAAAGTACATTTTGATAAAAATTGGCAGTGTTGTCAGCTCCTACTAACGGACAAAAGACTTTGTTCTTTTTTGTCAGTAGTAATTTATTTTGCTCTGTGAAAATCATAAGTTTGTTTTTTTTCTTTTCTCTTATTATATATATTTTTTAGTTTTAAATTTCAGTATGTTATTATACTCAAGAGAATGAACTTGTACTATAATATGTTGTATTTGTTTTGATGCAAATAAAAATTATTAGATATTTGATATTTGATATATATTTATTAACTGATTTTTCAATTGTTTGATTCTCCTTAATCAATTGTAATTCATTTTTGTTTGTGCAGGTAGGGGATCGGAAACGAGAAATGGAATGAAGGAGCCAGGATTGATCGGAGATTCGGTGAGTACTTATTGATAAATTTATTATTGATTAATATTTCAAAATAAATCATTGAAATATATCACATCACTAACTTGGACATCCAGGAATTGAATAATTATACAATAATTTCATCATCTGAGACTTATCTGTTAGCATTGTACAAAAGAATATAATTTTACCGATAGATTCATCTCTGTTTCTCATTGCTGTACAGTGCAATTGGAATGGAAAAATCTATTTGTTTGACGATGGAAAAACGTTTCTCCATGTTGAAGAAACGTTGAATCAGTTTCGAAATGATGTTGAAAATAACCTGGTAAAACAATGTACGCCTCGATACTAATATCCAATATGTAACTTGAATTTGCCTTTCTGCCCAAAAACATTTACAAAATTACACATTTGAGAATCATGGAATCAATTTGATTGTACTGCGTGATTATAGTAGTCAATAATAACTATTGTTATGATCAATGCCAATTTATGATGACTTGAATGAGAAATTGTTAGCAACTGCCTAGTGGGTGACAATTTTTAATTTTAGTCATCCATTATGACAAAATAAAATGGACAGCAAATTAAACAACTAAAATGTCTAATCTATATTGAATTTACCTATTGATTATAATAATTAGTAGGACTCTAATCACTTCCAAGTTATACCAAACTTTTATTGAAAAATTTATTTATTTCCATAAATTTTTGTCATCTTATAAATTTTATCATTTTATTTGATACCTTCAAAGTAAGGTTTCAACGAGTTTTCTATTTGTTTATATGGTTACTACTTTTGATCAATTACCTGAAGCTTACTTCATGTGAGCTATTACTCTCTCCATTAACCATCGACCATCGAGCTTGCTATATCCTCTTCGGTGACTTTACAGCAATCTATGTAGTCGAGAATTACGATCAATATGTCAACCACTCTCGGTTTTAAGACAAAATTAAATAACGACTAGCGTCAACGCTATTGGCCAATAACCGTTCTATACGGGAAGCTCTTCCTCTTTATTGGCAATCACCGGTAGCGACAGCAGCGACTAATCGCTAGCGACTAGCTCAGCAGCGACTAATCGCTAGCGACCTGCTCAACAGCGCCTAAACCACAACTCCTGGATCGACACACTCTCGCCATTATAAGCTATGTCCTCTAATTAAAGTAATGAAATTACTGCATGTGTCACATTAACAGGGCAGGGCCTTCCTTACCCTGTCTCAATAAAGCACTCCACCAGCTCTCAATTCCTGCGCTGCGTCGACTTTACAAGCTGTTAACACCAAGCCAAAGGTTAATTTCCTCCGTCTATAGTTCACACATAACTGTATTATCTCAAGCTCTCAATATTGCTCTCCTAGCCTTAAACCCACTCTATGAGCGATTCTATAACTTGGAAATTAATTAGCCGCGCCTGAGACAATGTGCTGCGGTTTTCATGTAAGGCTGGTTTTGTTGTAAGTGAGAAACAAGTGGATTTCAAGTATTTAATGTAGTTTTATTTATAGTTGTCATGGTTTATTGTGAAAAAGATGAAGAATAAATAATGACATTGTTTTGAAATGTTTTTGCTAATTGGGAGATTTTTCATGATTGAATATATTTGAAAAAATATAGAATTGGGCCAATTATTTATCCCTGACAGAACTTTCTACCTATCATGTCCAATGTACCTAGAATACAGTCATGTATTACTTGATTGATTGAGTATCTTTATTAGCTTCTCTTTTACTTTCGTGCTCACGTATTTTTTATGTTACTTATAGAGTTACGTGTAGACATTGTTTTAAAATGTTTTTGCTAATTGCAAGATTTTCCATGATTCAATACCTTCAGATATGTGCTGGAAAATATGAAATTTCATTTACAAGAAGAAAAAATAGACCAATTATTAATTTATCCATGAAAAAACCTCATACCAATCATGGCAAATTTACTTAGAATACTTGATTGATTGAGTATCTTCATTAGTTTGTTTTTTACTTCCGTGCTCACTTATTTTTTCTCCGTTCTCTTGATCAGTAATCCATATCTTCGAGCTTACTAGATTTTTTCCTTTATTGATATGTCTATCATGTACTTTTATTATTTTTTGTTGTTAGTTTGTGATAAGGGGCGCTAAATTCATCCTGGAATTAAACCCTTCTGATTTCGTTGGATATCTTGTAAGACTTCTTCTAATGTTATTGAACTGTGATACTCGTATCATATTCTAATTCAATAATTATTGTGATAGTATTTTTTCCATAACCTCAAGTCAGTTATAATAAATACGATCATACTCACTGAAGTACTCATGAAAACTTATTGAAAACTACTATTTTTCTATTCAGAAAAAGTGAATACGAACTTTGAATCAGTAATTTCTCATTGATTTGCTCATTAATGTAGATGGGCCATCATTTTGGACAAACTTATCGTTTATGAATTTTCTATTTTAATATGGTTCACACCACTTCTCATTTTCTCAATTTGTCCCAGTGAAACTCATTTTTCGCTCCAAATGATAATAATGCTAAACAGAGCAATAATATCACCTTTCATAATGATCAGTTCCATTCAGATTTACAATTTCATTCTCAATTCACTCCATCTTAAGTACCGAGTCTGGAGGAATGAGAGAGAGTACTAATGAAAGCCTCACCGTTGGTACTCTCAAAGAATTTAATGGGCCAGTCGGATA
This sequence comes from Nilaparvata lugens, assembly GCF_014356525.2. NCBI lineage: Eukaryota > Metazoa > Arthropoda > Insecta > Hemiptera > Delphacidae > Nilaparvata > Nilaparvata lugens. Next base: position 17,123,158 of record NC_052514.1, read on the forward strand.
TTTTATTTTGTTATCTTTACGTCTCATGTTGTAACAGGCGAGTCTTTTTTCCCACTTATTGCCATTATCGCAATACTTGACAATGGAATGGATGGATAATAAAAGCTGTCGAATAAAAGAGATAAAGGCGAACTTTATATCCCTGATTGTCGATAAATTTCCTGGCGGAAAATGATTCTGTCGGTCCAGATGTTTGCGGTTTTGGTTGTTTCTCAAGTATGAGGGAGTAGGAGAGAAAGAGGAAAGGGGAAGGAGAAGAAAAAAAGAAAAAGATGAAGACGTAGAATAGGAATAGGAGTTGGGCATGTAAAAACATTGATGGATAGGGAGTAAATTGAGTTGGAAGGAGGAAAGTAAGATGAATGAAACTATGATTTCATAGTTTACTGTTGAAGTTTGTAAATAGTAATTATAACACGCAATAAGCAACTAATTATTTATACCCCAACACATATAATATATGGTGGGGTGTATATTTATTCATTGAAATTATCATTTGTTCATTGTTGAAACACCGCTGATTTATGTAGTTACATTACAATACTATATTATCAATATTCTAATGTTGCATTCAATCTTCATTGTAATTAATAAGTTTTCATAATATGTGAAATTTGTAGCATAATTAGCTGTTGTACTGTTATTTATTGTAGATTCGTGTATAAACCAGAATGTATTACTTACTTGAAACTTACAGAAACTTACTTGAATAAATAAATTTGAATTTGAATTTCAAAAATTAATTGATCTAGAGTTTTAATCGAGATGTAAAAAGGTAAAAATAAAGGTGAAAGTAAAGTACAGTAGGACGAATGGAACAATGATTTTAAAATTGATCTGGGGTTTGATAGAGATGTATCCAGTAGTGGAGGAAGATGAGGAAGAAAAGAAGACCGAGATAACAAGGATAATTCAAAGGAAGAGACAGAAATTAAATCATATGTTGATGATGAAGAAGAAAAAGAACAAAATGTGATAGAGAAGGTCAAAATAGAAAAGTTTGCAAAAGAAATTAGATTATGAAAATGAACAAGAGAATGTATTAGTAAGGGCATTGTTAAGTTATGTTAAAGTTATTTTTTGAAAGACTAGAATAGAGTTAAATTATTTAGTAAGGTGATAGAGAAGGTCAAAATAGAAAAGTGTGGGGAAGAAATTAGGTAAAGAAAAAGGACAAGAGAATACGAGGACTTTGTTAAGTTATTTTAAAGTTATTATTTGAAAGAATAGAGTTAAATTATGTAATATGGATAAATAGAGATGGATACAGAAGCCAAAGTGAATGAGAAAAAGATAAATGAAAGATAGAGAACAACAGATTGAGTAGTTTTGGAGGAACGAAGAGAACAAATACGTCATAGCGGAGGAAGAGGGGAAAAGTACTCAAGTAAAAGATAGGAGTGGAGAAGAGATGAGGAAATATAGGCCCTGCAACAGTTATAGGCGTTTTTGCAGTGTAACTTGGGAGGGAGGGTAAGGGATATGAACTAATCAAACTTTGCGCATTTCGAAATAAATCATTCAGCAGTTTCCTCTTCTTTATAAGCGGCGATAAGACAGGGGCTCTTCGCTATTATTGAGAGGGTGTGGAATGGGAGGGGAATTAGTGGAAGTGGTGGGGGTTGGAAAGTTGGAGACGAGTGAAATGGAGGAGAAGGGTTACTCCATGGAGGCAGCCTTTCCCTCATCAGAAAACACTTATCTGCCAAATCCCACCTCGTCGACTGAAAATGAAATCAGTTGCATGTGATAGGAATACCAATGAACCGTTATACGTACCCAACCATGCTAAATTCATTCCAAGAAACTTTGTAAGACAAAAACAGTGGCGCTTCCTAACTTCTAAGGGAGATTTCCATGTGACATTTTGTTGGCGCCTCCTCTTTCGAGTCAAATGAGTTCTTGAATCATTAATTGATACCCTTGATCTGCGAACTTTGCTTTTCCAAGAAAGCAGTTTGACATATGAAGGAAATGTATAATCGAATTGCGTAACACGGAATGAATATGTGATTGGGTACACGAACATTGATTCTGGTCAATAAATCAGCATTTCCAAACATCCCATCTTACTTCTAAATTAATTATAAATCTTTGCACCAATTCTCATTAATAACATATCATCTTACTTATGATCTTATCACATTAATAAGATTGGAACTTCAATGATGCTGGATTGCACCAAGTCTGACCAATTTCAATCTACTATTAACACAATGCTTATAGTCCAGTCAACGGAAGATTATAGAGGGAAAAGTTTGTTGAACAATTTTTGACCCCGCAGCTCTTTTTTCCCTCTTTACCTTTCTTTGAGCATTCATTGCCTGGATTATTAGAGGATATGATTCAACTATCAACACTGTCCACTTGATACTTATTAATTGATCCAACCGATCAATCCTATGTTTTGTTCAATCCAAATAAATCCCTTTTGTTTCATTCAGCGAGGAGCTGAGGACAATTCCATGTTAATTCAGTATTATATTGATACTATTTTCAGTAGTAATCGATTTCTATTTTCCGTTCTATCATTGGATAGAATAGAATAGCTGCCTTCATTTTTCAACCTAGGAGGGCGGAGTTAGGGCGCAGCCGGCCCTCTCTTACACTCAACCCTCCAATACAACGCTGAATAATTACTAGATGAAACAAATCAAATTCAGAAAAAAAATATATATGATATTACAAAGAAGGTGAAAAAGAATAACGAAACCTAAATTTTAATTGAGATATGATAGAAATTAAAGAATAAAAACTGAAAAACAATACAATGTAACAAAAGAAGAAGTAGAAGTAGAAAAAAAAGAAGAAGGAGAAGAAGAAGAAGAAGAAGAAGAAGAAGAAGAAGAGAGAAATAATAAATATCGAATTATTTTGAGAAAAAGAAAAAAGAAAGAAAAACTGACCAATGAATCATGTGCTAGGTCCAACCACCCACACTACCCCTGATCCTTGGAGTGTGAAGCTGTAGAAATTGTAGGTGTTGTACTTTTATTTTTCAATTACAATTTAGGATAGTAATTATTCTGTTCTCAACGATGGAGTTTCAAGTTCAAAGTTGCACAGCCGCCGATAACATTGAATCTTCAATTAAAATTTTTACACACGGTTAATTAAGTGTAGGGCAACTGATTTTCCAGTGAATGGCTGGAGAAGCAATCAAGATACGTGTGTTGCCCGCAGCCTTACTCACTTCCCCAACTTATTCGCCGCGTATTTTTAACACGTCAATTATCCTGTTTACCAACTTGGCGCGGCAACTCGAGCGTGCATTTTTAAAGCACCAGCTCAAACGTTGTAAATGGAAAAATTTGTAGCCAGCGCGCGCTATTGTACGTTGAAATACGTACGTGCATGAAATGATTATGGCCGCTCATACCTTCACGTTCCGATTTCAGCTAGCTCTGAATAAAATACGACCAGGGTACAACGGTTGTTCCCCTGCAGCACTCCCAACATTCTTCATTCTTCCTTCATCAGTTCCTTCTTCTCATTGTAATCTCTCTTCCATCACTTTCACTTTGTAACTGAAATCATTCTCCACCAATGATTTTTTGTACTCAATTCCTTCATAAGTCACTTTCCAATGATTTTACATGTTTCCTACATGGATTGGTGATTCATTCCTCGTCATTTCCGCTTCTTCACTTGTTTTCTCATATTATGATTTTCCTCTACTTCCTCTTCAATGTAGTAAATTTTTTCCCTGTTCTTTATCGAATGAAACGACTTGGAAATTCGTTCATCAAACAGTCTAACGTTTGACGGTCTATCAAGTGAAACGATCTCATACATCATCTTTGGATTTTATAAATTATATTGCTCCTTCCCTCAATTCGTACTCATTCCACCTTTTCTTTTTTGTACTTGTTTTCTTTATCTCTTAGTTTATCTTTTCTAAAGTTTCATCACTTCATTTATTTTGATCTCCATGATTAGTGAATAAATACTGAATTGAATACATACTAATGTCCGCTCCCTCTTTTCTTGAATTGCCTTCATTTGTCACCTCCTCCTTAACTAGACAATTCATCACCTTTCCATTATGTATTCCGTTCAGATTCCATATTGAGTTTTCCATGAATCTGTCTCCAGGCTTAAAATAAAGGCAGCCACTCAATTCTCCTTTTTCCATATCTTCCCTTTGTCTCTTTTACACAAGGAATAATCTTATAACACTGTTGTAACACTATACACTATACACTGATGTAACACATTATAACACTACTATTATATGTCACTTTTGAAATTATATCTCCATCACTCTGTAACAGAATGCTATCTATATTCTTAACCCATTCCTTTCCATGATTCTTGCCTTTTAATTGGTCTCCCATCTCTATTTCCTCTGTTTATCAGACTCTCTTCTTGAAACACTGAATTTTTAAGCTCAGCCAAGTTGCATAGCCTGAAGTGATGAGACTATAGTCTAACTGCTGTAAGAAGCGACATGCGTCTGTATGGGTAGCATGCTAAAATCGTTGCAAGCGTGTCGTTTCTTGAATAGATAGAGAGCAAGCTCCAGCACCCATCCTCTGACTCGTGAGGAAAGAACGTTTCATATTTCACATTTCTCGTCTGTCTGATGAGCTTACATGCCTCTCGCTTCTTCAGGAAAGCCTCACGAAAATCGGATTCCTTAGGAAATAATCTGAAATAGTCGAGGCTGCCTTTTGAGCGGGGATCAGCCTGCTAACGTCGTCTTTGAACAATTTACGGCCTTACTACGCTACGGTTTTCGAGTAGCAAGCCTTCACATGTATTAAAAATTCATTGCAGACAGCGAGCGTTGGGAACATCACTTGTCACACAAATCAAATATCTCACTAAACCCTTTAACACACCTTACAAACCTCCACTGTTCCATTGATGAATTATCTCTGCTCAATTTGTATGTTCTTTCCTACCACCTCTACTCTGATCTATCCATTGATTCATGTTAGAATGGAGAACATTTATTTCATTTCATTTTCTTGATTTAAAATCAAAATCAATTGTTTTTAGGCCTAATAGAGTGCATTTTTTCCGATTAGGAGTTTGAAATAGGAATTTTTAATCTATTTGTATATCGAGGTGATACAATGCATGAGTTAAAAAATTAGATGAAGCTCAAATCTGATGCACTGTTTGAGTTGACTCAGATGTTTCGTTTTCTGTGATCCATGTATGAATAGGAACTCCCACATTGAATCTCTATATATTTAGTTCATATTATACATTAGTTTGTGATCAATTTCCATCAGTAATTTCTATAGCCATTAGTTTTTATAAATCCTGAGTCACTCTTCATCAGAATAGAAATACGTTTGACGACCAACTCTAAGCAATGTTTTCGTCCTCGTCCTATATAAGGGTTAGATTAATTTATTGTTTATATATTTCTATTCCATTTATCTAATGTCTATCGCAGACATTAAAAAGAGAGAAAAGTACGTCTGGTGCAGTTGCATTACAATTGGAAAAAAGATTGGAGAAGGATTGAGTAGCGCACTAAGTGATTTATACTCAGAGTTATACTCAGAGCATTGTACAAGAATAACCATAAAAAGAGTGATGCGGGTTTGAGACGGAAAATATGTGGAACAGAGGCAGACGAGTAATAAGTTGGAAAAGGACAGAATGACGTAACTAACTTGTCAGTTCTTGTTCACCATTTAATTTTGTTATTCCGCTGTCACAGTTAGAATGTACCTGTCAAAAATTTTACCTCACGTCCAAACAAAAAACATTGAACACGCTCGGTGAATGTTTTACTTTCCAAGTCAACTGAATTGAATCGGGTAACACCAACGATAGAAAACGTGAATAAAAAGAGGAGGGGATTATGTGGGAAGGAGTGCTTGGAAAATGAAGTAAAAATAAAGTGGAAACCGAAGTAAGAGAAAACTCACAATGGAGAATCCATAATAAAACCATATCACGCCTCCTTGAGAGTTTGCTCAAGTTGTAGAATCAAGTGTCTCGTCTAACGTCTGCAATTTCTGTAGCTGAGTCTTCTATAAATATACTTCTTTTACCAAATGAAGTATACTAGTTTAGTATTGGTTTCAAGGTACGATATACTTCAATCTAGTGATGCCTGTAAAACGGCATTTTGCCAAGTACTATTAGGGTAGAGCTCAAGACTAACCAAATATTTATTATTTGTGAGATGAAATGAAAATCATTAGTAACCTTTTATATATTTCAAAAATGCATCATAGTGATTCAATAAAATTGTAATAACCCAATTAAGAAGAACTGAATATCTTATTGTGTGGTATAACGTTATAAGTTAATTTTGGAAAATGCGGGTGCTTGAAGTATTCAGATCAAGTTATCACCATGGAGAACGGGAAAGATAACATTGGAAATTTAATTGCTCAATTATGAATTTGAGAAATATATTATAACAACTCTGACAATGATCCCATGAGCAGCATTGACAAGTGAGCTAAGAGTAAATGAGAGTGTATAGAAAATAGAAAATGAAATAGTTTTTTTTTTGGTCCTTCAAGATTATTTGTTTAATATATGAATATTTTCTATTTTAGTGTTAATAATGTTAAATTTTTCTTCTATGTTTTGCTTTGAGCATCTAAATTTAAAAATCTACTTTGTAAAAATAATCACGAACTGAAAATTTTGTGAAGTGAACAACTACAAGACTCAACCTATTTCAGAGTGTAACCTTATCTAAATTTGGGAGAGGAATAAATAGCACAAGATGACCTTATTTCTTCTCTCCCTATCGTTCTTGATGATGTACTCATTGTATGAATCAATAAAGAATAAAGAACGAAGTATCGTGAAGAGAGAATTGGATTTTATTCCAATGCATATTTTTTTATTTTATTTAGCGTATGGCAGATACACAACAAATATATAGCTCATGAGTCTCAAATGATTCAATGATTTCCTAGATATACACTGTATGTTTCCAAATTCTTTGAGATGTTGTGTAGTTTTTGGTCAGGAGAACATAAGTTTGTTTGACCGCCATTATTTGCTAGTCCATTTAGTGTTACCCAATGTGTACCATGGAGGCGAACTAGCATTACACTTTCTTAATGCATAATAAAAGCTACCTAGTATGATCCACTGTATAATATTTAGATTATTTAATTGAGCTATTCTCCTTCAATGAATTACAATGTAGATCAAATGATCAAAAAATAATATCATCATTCACTGTATGTCTACTACAAAAGGAAAGATGAAAAATATTACTTATTGGGAATATAGGCGAGATTAATTGAAAAATACCTCTGTAGGCTACAAAACTGATGATAGATTAATCTGTTCAATTGTTCGATGGAGAGAATCATATTAACAATGATCATACATCTATTTTCAATTTTTCTCATAATTGTTCAAATAGATTTCCCTTTTCTCTTGCACTGGTCAAATTAGTCTTGCAAGCCGAAATCAGAATAAAATTGAAGAGATGCATTCAAGTTGGGTGAGGTTCAAGCTAATAAAAACACCTCTTCGAAAACATATTCGGGGCATACTTGGCTGTAATTGGCGAGTTATCTTTCCTGTCAGGGGGATGAAATGGGCGAGCGGGTGGTGGAGGGTAGAATAATTATTTCCAGACGGTTTGACGTTAACGGCGTCAAACTTTTTCCGATAGCGATTTACCTTCGAAAAAGGGAAGTGAGAAGGAGGTGAAGTAGTATAGTTAGAGAGAGTGAGAGAGACAGTCAGTAAGAGGAGTGAGTGAGGATTCGATCACCGCTCATGTAGAAAAGGATGGTGAAAAATGTTTTTCAAGGTTCGCTCTACTTGGAACGACTTTCCTAGAAGAGATCTGTCGCTAGACGTTCAAGGGAAGAGGGAACGTCCCGTCGCCTCGTAAATTCGAATTATCGGCTCCGAAACTTTATCCAGGTCCAGGTCCTCGTCGCCGATAATGTTCTTCGGGCGAAAAAGAGAGATGAGTTTGAATTATGATCTTCGGATATCGATTTAGCCCTCCGAATACGAAATTAATAATTAGCGACAGCTCCACTTTTCATTACATTTGACGTTTAAAATTCTTATTAATGAAGTTAACGACTTTAGGAAATGTAAACGCAATCATTCAACTGAATAATTTGAAGGTTCTGAATTTCGAAGAATGAAGAATTAGTTCTTGTGTTAGGAGTCTGCCCGGGTAGAATAATAAATTCTCAATTTTTCGGGTACATTCTTCTGTTGAATACTCTCTGTCCGTTTAGAATAGGTTGTTGTAGAGTTGCTTATTTCTTTTGACTTATCATTCTTAAAACTCTGGTTCATAATTTGTTGACCGTAATTTGATGATTCTGAACTGACTACTACGACTACAAACTATGTGCTTGTGTGATCATAAGCCTTTCAATTGAAACCTAATCAGAACGTATGCATCAAGTCAGAACAAGCGTTAAAATTGAAGTACCAATCCTTGTCGAGATAGAATTTAATTTTTACACAACCTTCATTTGCATCAAGAAATCAAGAACACTAAATATGTATTCTAGATTTCTTGATTTGTCTAATCCTTTGTAATGAAGGGAAACATAAATTATAAATTTGCATGCTTTCAGTTACTAATAATATTGTGCTTCGCCTGATTTGATTAATGAGTAGAAAAACAGTGTAATGGTAATCTCAAACTCAACGAATGCATTTAATGTAGCAGTAACAAGGAAAGTACATCTATATCCGAGATCGTGTAACTTTTTCCATTTTCTCCGTGCATTTTTCCACTTTCGCTGAGAGAGGGGCGAAGAAAGTGCAGGAGATACTTTGTGCCATTCACGGCTGGGTGAACTGAACTTACAGCGTTTCCTCGAGACGAATCAAAGTTAGAAACTTGCAAGACTTTGACTGTCGCTTTGCCTTCCTCATGAATCCCTCAAGTGGAATGAAATAGAAGAAAACAAATCTTCAGTCTTCTTCAGCCATTTGATTTTCTCTCATTTCCATCAATGTCTTACAGCGCCTCATTCCCATTTTTACCCCTCGTTAATTAGACTCTCTCAGTCCACTCTCACCGGTTTTATTTTTGTATTTTTTGTGTCGTTTGACAGGTTTGTCGATTCCTATTGACAAATTATTCCTTTTACAAGAAGTTCGTCTGTTTCCCTACTGGCAGTGTACTCCAGTCGCTACCAATGTAATATTGTATTTGTAATGCTTACTCGAATACATCATGGAATATATCTAGATAATTTAATGATTGAATACATCTAGATAATTTTATGATCATTCATCAACTTCAATTATTTATACATTAAAGATAAGAGAGGATTCTTCGTTGAGAAATTCCAGTTCTTTCTCTCTGGCACAGGGTACTTCAAATAACAGCAGAGGCTACCTATGTAATATTCTATCCGAGGACCTTATTCAATGCATCTAGATAATTTTATGATCACCCATCAACATCCACTTCCACTCAGGAGTGGAAATTCCACTCAGAAGTGCAAATTTTCAGTGAGAAAACATGAAGAACCCAAGACATAACCTATAAACTTGAGTGTTGATAGGAAATGAATTTGGGTAATACGGCAAGGCAGAACATCCGAAAGGATCTCTCTGCCGATAAAAGCCATAAGAATTAATAAATAATCCTTCAACTCAAATCGCATATCATGAAAGAAAAGGACGTCTGATTGAGAAACTATTCCAGTTCTTTTTCTCTGAATGTAGATCTATATAATATAGGAGAAGTATGATCTATGATAACTGTTATTCAATTTCTGTCAATAGAGGTTTCTATACAATTTATATCCACCTCCAAATTCGAGATGAACTTCTATCGTCATTCAACCTTACAGTTACAGACAACGTCATATCCAGAAGAGAATATTCTATACTGAGGGATACTCGAAGAATACTGGAAGACTTTTTTGTGTAGTTGAGAAGTTGATATTGTGGTAATTATTCGTATTAAATAAAAATACTACGAAATTGTCAAATACCACAGATTTATTGATACTTAGAAAGACCGGTTTAGGTTGTTTCTAAGTATAAAAAAATCTGTGGTCTTTGACAATTTCGTAGTATTTCTATTTAATACTGGAAGATGTTGTCATAAGTGAAACCAAAGAAAATAGAAATAATCTCTTCACACTCGTTGGTCAAACTGAATATTCAGTTGAAATTCAAATCTAAACCATTGCGTTGTCATGTGATGCAATTTCCACACAGCTTTTCACCAAAGGTCTTTGAGCTCATCATGAGATCCGATTCAACCAAATATCCCAAAATTGGTTTCGATGAAGATGCAAGTTCTCCATTGTGAGGTGAACAGTGCACCGACGGCGCTTGTCTGCTGGTGTACTCTGCTGATGCTGTTGAACGGTGTCAACGATTCAATGATGGCTCAAACTTCCTACATCACATCCTCTCTCTCTCACTCTCTCTCTCTCTCTCGCTCTCTCTCTTTCTCTCTAATCGGGTTCTCTCTCTGTCACATCCAATCGGATTGGCCAGCTTTGTTGTTGGTGCGTTCCATTCACATTCACGTTTAGCGATCATTTGAAGGAAGCGGGTCACTCTTCTTATCACTGGCAAGCACCTTTGCCTGGAAGCTTCTCCACCTTTGACCGTCATCATGTCAAAGTCGCTCATGTTCACTGCAATGAAGATCAAGTCCCCGAGCTGAAAATTGGTATTCCGCTCAGTGTGTGTTCCACTTTCTGAAGAAAAGTGTTTTCACAGTTGATGGTTTCAGTCATTTGTGTTGTATCGATATCTTCGATATTTTCTTTGGTGAATAAGTGGAAATAATTGGATCCGTATATGAAGACAACGGTTCTATTTGATAGAGTTTCCTCATATTAGATCAATTATACTCATATGATTGGCCAAGTGGGTTGTTCTATAGAGGTAAGGAGCGTTACAAACTTCGGTTCGCTAGCACCGCATGGTTCGTGGGTTCGAATCCCGCCGGTGGCATGGACGTCCGATACCAATGCAATTTTCATTACCCAGACACAATTGAAGAGGTCATGTGGGGGGGGGGGGCATCACGCGCATGAAAAAATAAAAAAAATGAATAAAATATTTGTATCTGATCATACCAATAAATTGTATAAAAAAGAAACTTCGAGCTATGAATTTGTGGGATCTGGAAGTAGCTGCCCGTTTTCTATTGAATAGCAATGCTGTGGAATCCACCAATTCAACTGCATCCTATCAATCAAATTATTTGATTTCAATTCTTATTCACAATCCATTTAATAAGTTCACTTGATTAGTTTGTTAACAGTATAACTTATTATAGTCATTGCATATGATGAATTTCCAATAACACTAAACTCTAGAGGATAGAATGATTTTATACCTAGTGAACTTGAAAAAAGATCAAGCTACGATTTTATAAGGTAATGGATTAATAAGGTAATGCTACAATTTTATAAGGTAATATTTTATAAGGTATTACATTTTTGTAAAGTCTATTAAATAACATAATATGATCTTCAAAATTCAAATGAAGAGATTGTGTTCATTATTAATCGATTCCATATCCTACTTCAAGGCTGAATTTATTATTCTTCAGCTTTTCCAACTGTTTTCCTTGATTGAATTGACGTGCTTGAATCATCACTTTCTGTCCAGTCGTCAAAATGTTTGTATTTCAACAAATTGGCCAACATTCAGAGAATTTGAGAGACATTGAACTGGACTCTGAATTTTGAATTCAGTGACTCCGTGAGGCATTTGATTTTCCTGGAATCATTTTAGAATTCGCTGAACGTTATTCACACGTACATTCTCAGAATCAGAATGTGAGAGATTCCTGAATTTTGAAAAGGGATACCATTTAGACCAAAGAATGTCTTTGTTATTGTTTGTGGTAGCCTTGTTTTCACGGTTGTCACCTGAGAATACTTGAGTATTTTTTCTGTCCTTTCTTCTACTTCTTCCTCTTCTTCTTTTTCTTCTTCTTCTTCTTCTTCTTCTTCTTCATTATCTTCTTCTCCTCTCACGTCTTTTTTTGTTCCATGTTCACAGAACCACAGAACGTGTAGGAGACCACGTGATATTTTGTGAGCTCAAATAACAAGTCAAATGTGTTTAGGGCACCGTGTCAAACCAGTCGCTATCACACTCTATCACTCTCACTTTCTCTCTCTTTTCTTTGGTATCCTCCCTCTTCTCTCTCCTTTCCTACCTACTCTTCCTACATCGTATTATTTTGTGTTATCTCTGCCCTTGACTTGTATTGTAATGCAGTAGTTTGAGTATCTGGCCACTCCAAATAATCATTTTCCATCCATAAACACTCAGCTGTTGCAGGTATTGGGTTTCCGCATTCTTACCTTTGGGTGAAGGAATGTCATAATGTCAAGGTTGTTGTTTGTTTGAACTGCATTTCTACTTGAGATAAAGAGTCAGTCCCACAAGAAAGCAGTCAATTATTTCAATTTATCTCTCCAATTAGTAACATTTCTTCATTGACAATATTATTGAATTTGAAATCATTAGAACTGGTCTCAAATATTTGGGAATGGAGTTTGAATACACTTATTTTCAAAAAGAGAATTAATGAAATGATAACTGTGTGGGAATTGAAAGAAAAAATCATGAAATATATGGGAATACTGTGATTGAAGTGATGGAATTAAGAGTGAAATCAATTATCATGATATGTTCCAATTTGTTACATTTATTTAATGAAATACGAAATTTAAGTATGAGTAGACTATGAGTTACATTAAGGAGCGTGTTGAATGTTTTCTATAATTATCAACAATCAATAGTGGTATAATCAATCATTCGTTACCTGTTATCAATAGTGATAATGTGTATTTTGTATTGAAATGCAAAACGTATGAAATTTCAACATTATAACTTCACAGCTTTTAAAACCTTTCTAATCTATTTTCATGCTCTTTTGTTACAGGTAAGTGATCAGAACATGACGTTCATTCATTCATACTTTTGTGAGTATCTATATACAGTATTTTTTTATTATTTATTTTTATTTTTAATTGATAGCGATTGCTGCTAAATTATTGTGAGGTTTTCTCCAATGTATAATAGAAACACCAAAGTAGTGAGTGAGGTTTTCTCCAATGTGTATTGGAAACACCAAAGTAATTGATGGGATTTGGCATAATCACATCATATCTATCAAAAATGTCTAGTAGATTGAATGTCGAGTATTTTTTTCAATACCAATTTGGTTAATTAAGTGGCTAAATATAAGTTGAAACAATACGTTTTCTGAGCAAACAGACCGAAGCGAACTATAGTCCAAGTCCCAACTCGCAAATGATAAAAATATACAGTGCAATGAACAATTATCCTATTCTATCTCGGATAGAAGAGTGGATCAGCGAACAAGGGAGTTAATGAATGGGGATGGGGAATAAAAAAACGGACAAAATGAGATGTTGGAGAGAAAATGTTGAAATTGTAACCCGAGGGAACCGCACTTCAATAAATTCACCATTATTAAATAATATTGACTTTCGTTCAATTGGAATGGTTCATGATTTTTCGTTGAGGCTAGCGTACGCAACATATTGGCTTATGCATACTGTAACTATTAGTAGGTACTTAAATTGGAATTAATAAATATACAAATAAAATCACGAATAAATAAATAAACAAAAATAAATGAATAAACAAATAAAATTTGTATTCATTTGTGTGTATGCAATATATTTGTAGGGTTAAAGAGAGGAGACGGGCCGCGCTACCTGTACACTGGGCTATTGTTCCAAAAAGGTTCATCCTCCAACTCTCGACTATCACACTCTATTGTCCTCTGAATCCGCTTCATTACCCTAATTAGTGACCGGAGTGGCCCCGTCTGCTTTCTTGAAGACAGTTTTAGCTGGTAGGGACTCATCTATTACTTTGCACCTTGCATCTGATACTTGTATTTTCTAAAATTTATTATCGAATCTAGATCAGTGATCAAGTACTTGTTATTGAATGGTTCATTTGATGAAACTCAACTTGCTCACAAGCTGTATACAGACTGACTTGAGTTACATACAATTCGTGGTTACACACCACGTGTGCTATTCATCAGCTGATGATATGTTCAATTCAAATTCAATTCAATTTATTAATGTCAACAAAAAATTAATATACAATTCATACTTACAAACATAAAATACAAATTCTTTATAAAATAATGAATATTTACATAAAATATCATTTTCTAAATAATATTGTTGCATCCCTCTTCAAGCAAAGCTTGTGATGAGGGATGGTGTATCTCTAGAATGTTGGATAGCATAAGATACTAATATACATCGTAATATTAATAACATAATTAGATTTTATAATTTTACATTACAATATCAAGAAAAAAGAAAATTCCATTCTCTTATGCTATTTTCATACAAATGTTGCTCTTGTAATCAGTATAGGCCTAATTGAGATTCAACTATATGTTCTATATCAAAGATAAAGATATAATATCGTCGGGTATTTTGGCTTATGGAGGTGCTTTTAAATCAATTCTCAACCCTTTAATCATTACTCAGAAACAAATAATAAAAACTGCCTTGAGTAAACCTATTCGTACTCCTACTAATGAAATATATGACGATTTTAATGTCCTAGACATAAGACAACTTTTCGTCAAGAATTTACTCCTTTACATGCATGGGCACAGTAATAATATATTCAAAAGAATAACGCATGACCGTTCTACACGCTCAGCTAATTCTTTAGGCATAGAAATCCCAAGATTAATAAGAACTCATTCAACAACCAACACGCACTATATAGCTCACATCTTGTACAGGAATATTCCTCCTATACTCCGTAATTATGACGACTGCACTCTTCTTATTTACAAGAGGAACGTTAAAGGGTGGTTAAGAGAGATCGGTAGGGAACATATTGATTCCATAATCACCTCTATTTATCAGTGATTAATGATTTAATCTCGATCCTGATGTCTTTACATATTTTTAATGTATAGTATTTTAGTAATAATATTTATAAGCATTACTTGAAAAATTTTTTCTTTTAAGCCTGCATAAATTAAAAAGCCAGCATCTTCTCTATTATTTTGATATAGGTCACATCTATCATATCATTACAAACATGCACCTAATTATTATTAGTACATATAGATTAAGTTAGAAGTATTGCACCAACAATTTGTAGTACTAAATGTAGTATTGTTTACCTGCTGATGATTAGTATAATTTTCTTGATGTAGCTCATTTATCTGAGTTTAAAATGTAACACTTAAACTTATAATTAGTCTCATATTCTTAACGGAATTTTCAAAGTTAAAATCAATCCCTAGCTCAGCAGAGATTCATATTTTCCAATCCTATTCTAGTAAAGCTCTATATTCTGGTATCATCTAATACAGCTCTATCCATTATTACTCCAAGAATTTCGATACTTCTTGATTATTATATATTTATTTGTAACAGACGTCAATGTCCTGGATTTACAGTACATACTGTCTACAAAAATCTATTATCTCTTGATCAAACTCTTTCTTTTCATATTTCATTAATTTCATTTATTTATATAGTACAGACTCCCATCCAAACACAGGCTTTGGCCTTCTTGGATGAGTCGCATGAAATATTAATTTTTTTCATTTGCATTGTTGTATCTTGTAAAATGGCAAATATTCCTTTGTAATGACTTATTAATTTAATACCTTTATTGTCGTCTAGCTAATAAGAAATTTCTACTCTCTCCTCATGTGAATGATTTTGTATTATTGTAATGTTTCTTGATCATGCAATAAAGAATTTGAATTTGAGAATTTGAATTTGAGATCACCAATATTTAAAAATAAAACAACAAATTCTCTTCTGCTCTGTTATACTAAGTAAGATATGTATTTTAAGAATAGAATTGAGATTTACAAACAGATTTGAAAAATAAATCAAAATTAGTCTTCATTTTGTCTCCCTAATAAGTAGTGTCGAAGATACTGTCTAAAAGTTTTGAAAGTGAAAGAATAATAACAAATTGGTATACATTGGGATGCTCCAGAAACTTCAAGCAACAGACGGTTTAAAAGTCTAGGACCATAATACGCTGCATGAGCACTGGCAGCCGCTGTTCTACAAGGTGGCTCTAGCAAAAATCTCTCAGATTGTCTACGAGTAACATAGCCACCATGAGGGGCTATAGGGAATCTATTGGGCCATGAATAGACAAAACTAGCTAGGTCAAGATCATACAAGTGCTCAATACTGAGAACATTAAATTCTTTATACAGCAAATTTGTTGGATATCTAACCGGTTTTTTCAAGCATATTTTAATAATTTTCTTATACAATACTATAAGAGGCTTAAGAACGGTAACACCACAACCACCCCAGCCAATTATACCATATCGCACAACTGACTGCACAAGCGCAAAGAAAACCATTTTAATTTGCTCAACTGTAAAAATATTTCTCAGTTGAACAAACTATGTAAAATATGTGTATTATATTTATTTGTATGAATATAATAATCATATAATCGAATATATGTATAATATTATGGCATCAGCTTATGGAAAGCGTACGGCGTGTGTTCGTGCTCATCTATTTAGTCTCATCATGTACACTGAATATAATAGGAGGTAAGGATAAGTAGTATAAAAAGACGTATTAGGACGTAATCTATATAAAAAAAAAATAATACGTTCTTAGTTTGACTAAATTTGTACTTATAAACAATAGTAATGTGTGTGTTTATCCAATCATTGTAGGCTACCATTGGTTTACTGCTGAAAATGCCTTTAAGTAATCAGACTGGTCCACCAATTTATTATTCCTCAGAGTGAAATCCTTAACAATAGACCACGAAAATGTCGAAATTCAAAAACAATAGGCGACCACTGAAGGGTCACTAGAACTTCTGTTCATCGATTGTTTTCGGCGGCCCCGTCTCCTTTCTTTTATCCTATTTGTATATTTTAAGTTTTTTTCAAATGCAAGTGTGACAGTGTAAGTGACTCTGTAATATGTGCACATACAATTATTTGAGTTCATTCCACTGCTTCAAAAGTTGTGCTGTTTAAGTTTCCGATTCAAATCCATGTTATTTTCAGTTCCATGTACGTAGTAGTAGAGTACACTACAGTACTCTAGTTAAAGGTTATTTCAGACCAATGAACTCAGCAAAGCTCTGTACTTTATTTTAATTGGTTCACCAGATTGTACCTTATCAATGTGGAGCATTGCGCAATCTTGTGGGATTACTGTGCAATCGTGCTCCTTATGATGCTATTAGCGTTGCTTCAAACTATTTATCAGTGTATTAGTATTACATGGAGGTACTAAATATTTTCAGGAGAACTTTAAAATACATGAGTACATCTTTTCTGTTTTATGAATATTGAAAGCAACAGGGCAAGAATAAGTAATTAAAAACAATATTGGAATGTACTTCTCAATACATCAAAAATTCAAGGAAGCTCTCCTCCGTTGATTATCATGCATAGTTATGCTTTATCAAAATTCAAGAAATTAATAGGATATTTCAATGTGATGTCCAAGGTGTCGTTGAGAAATACATTATTACTGTCATACTGACAGTGTCATTTTCTAATTGAAATTGTTCTATTCATTTATACTCTGTCCAATTTCGCATGAGCTCTGAAGGATTAGGCCGACCCTCGCTCCCCCACGCGCAGGCACATACGCCCGGCCTACCTGCGCCATTGACTACTATCATAGCCTCCTCTAATACAAGGCCGCGGCCAGAGAGAATTGGCAACGTCGCAGCTCCGTCTTACTCAGTCAAGGCTAAAGCACGCTAAAGCATACAGTTTGCATTGCGCGTCCTTGCAAATCGGTTATCTTTGACAGTTTATTTGGTCGTTATTGTAAGTAGTGTTAGATGTAATTAAGTAAGTGAAATGCCTGATAAGTGTGTTGTACCGGGATGTACCAGCAATTACGAATCTGCCGTGAAAAAGGAGGGTTACGTGCAGTTATTTAGACTTCCAAAAGAGGAAAAACTTCGTAGTGAGTGGATACGGGCCATTCCTCGCTCAAATTGGAATCCTCCTCAAAGAGCTTATGTTTGTATTAAACATTTCCATAAAACGGATTTAGTGTGGATTGAAAAATTTAAAAACAGTGATGGTGAGTGGTGTGAATTTAAAAGAGATAAACCTGTGTTGAGCCCTCGCGCCGTCCCAAAACTGTTTCCTAATTTGCCAGAATATCTTAGTAACAACTGTCCAACACGAAAACGTTCAGATCCTGAAGAAAGAAGACTTCATTATGAACGAAAACTGAAGAAGAAAGAAGAGGAAAGATTGAAACGAATAGAAGAAGAGGATAAAATCAGTGACTATATTAGTTTTTCAGAAGCACTATCAACTAAAGTTAAGGTAGGCCTACTGGTATTAAGTGTTCCTCACTCAAAACTGAAACCAGCTGCCTTGTTTATTCTTTAGATGTGAGTACTATTCCCAAAGTTAGTTTTAGTATAAGAATTAATAATGATTTAAGTGTAGAGACTCATATTAACGGAGGGTTAATTCCTAAGAAAACTTTTGTGCACAAGGAAAGTAATCAACCTATACTTCATGATTGTAAATTAAGGCACTGGAGTCAGTTATTTCATTTAATTAATTTCTGTAGAGATTATAGAAAATCATGCAAAGACAAAGACAGTCTTCTTAGCAACATTCTTGAAAACATTGAGTTATTGATAAACAATTTGGAAGAAGGTGATAATGATAACATAAATAATAAGCATGTGCCGGTAGCAACTACCAAAACACTCAAACATTTGCGTGATCAAATCAGTCTTCTTCTTCTAAAAAAGCCAAAATATAATAAAGATACAGTTTTGATAGCTTTTTTGATATACATGCAATCAGTTAAATGCTATAAGACTGAATAGCATATTACTTCTACCTCATCCGAGATATTTGCAAAAACTGTGTGCTTCATTTCATATTTCACTAAATAACAACAATGAGAACAGTAATTTTTTAAAAAAACATTGTAAAAGATCTGAAGGTGATAAAAAAATTGTTGCTCTTCAAATTGATGAAATTCATATTAAGGAAAGTCTTGATTACAAAAATGGCTGTATTTTTGGTGTTGCTAATAATGATACTTCTCAACACGCTAAAACTATACTTACATTCTTAATCAGTTCATGTTTTGGAAACTTTAAAGGAGTGGTAAGGCTAGTCCCCACGAAGCAATTAAATAGATCTTTTTTAACTGATACAGCCAAAAATGTAATTAGTCAAATTGTTGATAGCGGTTTAAAGTTACTGTGTATTATTAGTGATAACAATCGTGTTAACAGAATTATGTTTAAAGAACTGACAAAAAATACTGTAGAATAACAAAGCCAATAACTCTGAGAGAGAAGAGCTATGAGGTTTTCTTATGAGAGCTGATGTTCTGAGAGTCTATCGGCCGGCCGTTGATGAGTGGGGATTGCGACGTTGTCACATTGAAGGCCGCGGCCTTGTATTAGAGGAGGCTATGCTACTATGTATACTACCTGGTATACAGGTCCCTTTACTCGCACACACAAAATGAGACTGCGCTTGTGTGTGTGAGTAGTAGGAGGGTCGGCCTAATCCTTCAGAGAGCTCATTCGAAATTGGACAGAGTATAGTCATGAACTGGTTTTCGTAAGGAACAGGAACTGATAATCATATTATAATAGAATTGTTATTATTTTTCATTGTGGATTATGCGCACATAATCTTTTCGCTTGATGATCATACGATACATGTTTCGAACCTACGACCAGGCAGCGATAGCAGACTGAAGGTTGCAATGCTCTAATCTACTTGGATATTTACTTCTAAATTAATCCATTCACTTCAGCTCCTTATGACGAGTTCAATTCCGGTAATAATGAACACAAGAACTCAAGTCGAAACATACTCTTAGGTAAGCCAAATAGGTATACTTTTGGGAAGCTTTTCGTTTCATAAATAAATCATATTTATCTGATTTCGATTAATGTTGGTGATAATAATACTGTTTGTCATAATATTTCATCAAAATCCAATCCAATCTATCATTGAGTAAGAATTTTATCATGTCGTTTCATACATACCGTAAGTTACGTATTTTGAAAAATAGTATAGTGATTTTTACTTTCCTTGCCCTATTACCAAAGGTAAGGAAAGTATTGTTTCCCGAAAAAAATTAAGGTACCCCAATTTCTGAATTTCTATACGTTTCAAGGTCCCCTGAGTCCAAAAAAGTGGTTTTTGGGTATTGGTCTGTATGTGTGTGTGTGTGTGTGTGTGTGTGTGTGTGTGTGTGTGTGTGTGGTGTGTGTGTGTGTGGTGTGTGTGTGGTGTGTGTGTGTGTGTGTGTGTGTGTGTGTGTGTGTATGTGTGTCTGTGTACACGATATCTCATCTCCCAATTAATGGAATAACTTGAAATTTGGAACTTATGTCTAGTAACATTTTCACCTAAAATTGAAAATAAGCTTGAAATTTGAGAAAATGTGATTTCAAAATGTGAAAATGTGAATTGCAAACTGGTGGCAACTGTTGATTCTATTAAATCATTCACTATGAAGAGATTATTATCCTGTCGACGGCGTTATTGTCCTGCCACCAGCTGGCTCAGATCTTTGAATAGTAAACTAGTATGCGCGGGTACACTAGCGTCAGGTGATAAATTGTCATAATGGCAAGGAAAGTTTTGTGAGTGCGCCACACCAGATTTTTTATTAGAATGTATGAATCCAGATCTACTTTATTTTATTCATAAAATAAATAATTTTATCTATAAAATTTTTATGGCAAGAAAAATATTATTTTCCATTAATTGTTATTAGTGAATACTTTCAACTGGAATTCAAAAGATGCTGTGATCATTAAATAAGATTCTCCCTGTCTATTGTGATTTTCAGGTATTACGTCTCCCACTTGATCACATTTCTCCTCATTATCTCTTCCAAGCTTCTACTACACACATCCTCTCACCCCCTGTAAACCATTGTTTGCATGCAAAACTCCGATTACCGTTCCAATAAAATGGAATGAGTATTTAACGATATCACTGGTGACCATGAGATCCACAGGAGGTCACAATCATCAATAATTCATGGGCTCAATTTCAGTTCAGTTCAAACCACCCCTCAACTCTCGAACCAACCCCAACCCTTACTGAAACCGTCATAAAACTGGCATTAGGTACTGTGAGACTCATTTTAAACTGTCAGGATTCCTCATAGATCCAGCACGATCTCTTCCCTTCCAACCAATGCTGATAGTTATCACTGTATAACGAAGTATAGACACACTCAATTGCATTCGGCCGTTTTCGGGTTTCGGGCATCATTAATGCATATACACCGTAAATTCTCAAAATCCAACTACTGCACCTATATGGTCGACGTGCTTTGTGAATGTTATTATCCATTATTCACGATTATGCGACTGATTGCCTGCCTATGCCCATCCAAACCAACCCTCATTGACAGTCAGCGAGCGTTCGTTAACCTCTATTAGGTTTGATGAGTTTTGTCCGATTCCATAATTATTTATCGTATTTCGGCAATATTTAATCGCGCCACGTCATTATGGGATCGGATTTGCTCGATGAATAAAACATTTAATCACTCTGAATAAGCCTGAGAATTGTAATTGTGATTTATGGAATCGAGGACTTGACTTCAATTATTTCATCTCATTATAATATGATGATCTATCCTTAATAATTATTGTCAAATGTAACATGAAAACTTTAAATCTCATTGATTACCATTTATGAGTTTGAAATCGCTTTCCGGTGGTTCGGATCCTATTCAAAGCTGTAGGTCCACTCATCTCTCATCTCAACTGCCTCATTACCTCCGCCCAAACCTAGCTTTCCTGTGCACACACATCATCCTCAGCAAAAACAAATTATCTATAAATGACTAATTCTTTTAAATTTATTAAGATTAGTTTTCTTAATTTATTTTTTTACAATAAATAATTCAAATTTTCTTATTACTCCACCTGCTAATGATTTCTATCTTGTTTTAAACTCATTCAATCTGAGAAATTTCGAAGGTAGGCATATCGAAATTTATAGGAGAGAGAGTCAGTATGTGGCAGAGATTCAACACCATAATTTATATAATCTAAACACTATAATCGCTAGTTATTTATTAATAATTAAATAAATTATTATCAATCCATTTATATCATTCCATTGAAATTTACCAATTATTCGAATATTTATTTATTTAGGTATTTATTTATTCATATGAAAATACAATTCAGGTAAAAACAACAGGCATTTGCCCAAAACTGCTTCAAACCTTAATTTGGAATACACAGTCTAAAGGTTATGCTACTTACGTAACTTAAATGATAATTCGTACACAATTTTGAGTCCAAAAAATGTATCTACTACAATTTTGAATTTATTAGATTGATCAATTTCCAAATACGAATCCAAACAAAACTCTTCCTTCAAAATTGCAAGAAAAAACCAATATAACCAGGAAACAATTCATTTTCGTTACGTAAAAATTGTCAGTACTCTAAATTGGATCATAAAAGTAAAAATTAAAAATTTCTGAATAATCTCAGAAATTTCGAAGGTAGGCATATAGACATTTATAGAAGAGAGAGTCAGTAATTCAGTATGTGGTAGAGATTCAACACCATATATAATCTAAACACAATAATCACTAGTTATTTATTAATAATTAAATAAATTATTATCAATCCATTTATATCATTCCATGGAAATTTACCAATTATTATTCGAATATAACCAGGAAACAATTCATTTTCGTTACGTAAAAATTGCCAGTACTCGAAACTGGATCATAAAAGTAGCAAAAATATCCTCCCCGGCGGGGAATCGAACCCCGGTCTCCCGCGTGACAGGCGGGGATACTGACCACTATACTACCGAGGATGTTGATTAAACAAAATTTAGGCTTTGTGAATCAATCCACCTCTGTGTTGTGATAACATAGATAAGGATTTTTATCTGTAGTGAATTCAAGGTTGAGTCACAGTTTCAATAATACGGTTATACATTACCGAACTGAGAAATTGAAGTATTGTTATCGAAATATAAAGAATAACATTCTTTGTAAGGTAGAAAATGACTAATCGTAATCGTTCCATCATTTAATCACATTAGCAAAATAGTTTTTAGAATGTGGAACGCCTGATGCTACTAGTTATGAGACACAGTAAATTCTTAGTCATGCTCCAAAGCTTCATTGTCGTACAGTAATTCAAATTTCTTATTCCTGATCCTTTTTTTATGGTTTTCAATAATAATTTTCACCGGTTGATATTTAATTATTGTGAAGATTGTAATAATTACAATAATTATTATTTGTGTATCTCGGGAATTGTGGATGAGTATTGAAAAGATCTCGTCATTTGATTCAATTATCAACATCCTCGGTAGTATAGTGGTCAGTATCCCCGCCTGTCACGCGGGAGACCGGGGTTCGATTCCCCGCCGGGGAGGATTTTTTTGTCGGTTTTATTTATGAAATTCAACGACAAGAAATATCATCCCTTGAGATGCAAATATTTCCTCTTTATCATAATTTCAGCACCACTTCAATTGCTAATCTTTTTTGAACATTCTTAAATAATATTATTTTGAAGGTATAATTAACTGAACTATCACTGTTCTATCAATAACATTTGTATTTTTGTTCACTATCGCAATAATTATTTCTAATTATCCTAATGTAAGGTATTCAGAATGCTGTTCAGAATATTGTAGTTGTGTATTATTCCTTAAAAATAATTTTCTGAAAAATTACTTCTATCATGAAAGTTATCTACAAGCTCATTGGTGGCTATTAAATAACTTTAGATTAAATTTAAATTGAAGATTGGTGGCTAGTGGCTATTAAATAACAATAAAAAGTTAGCAATATCAATACAAAAATGTTTATTTTTTAAAGTGATTGATAAAATAGTTTTATTAATCACACAACAGTAATGTTGTCTGCTGCTTCTCTGCAATCCTCAAGATACTCATTATCTATACATCATTCAATTTTCTTTATTCATTCATTTTGGAGTAAAATACAAACCGTAGAGATTTCAAGTGTAATTAATTGGTTGTTAACCAAAACTTGTATTCAAGTATTATTTTTCCCAATAATCATGAAATGAATGTGATTGTTAGTATGCTAGTATATACGAAAATATGAAAGTCAGTTTTCTTCCGTACTAGTTTATCAGTTCACCGGGTTCTGTGACATCGTCGATAAAAGTAAAAATAAATTTCCTTTCTAAGATAACTATGATAAGATAACTAACCATACTAAGATAACTATGCGAAGATAGCTTTCAGTCTGAAAAAGTATTTTTTTTTCAGAATATGTTTTCAAAGAGATCATACACAACTAAAATATTCTGAACAGTATTCTGAATACCTTAAACTGGGAGATAATTGAGATAACGAACAAATATATAAATATTATTGATAGAACAGTGAGAGTTCAGTTACAATAATAATAATGTACTTTCCAAAAAATATTATTCCGTTCAATTTTATTTATGAATAGGAAACCATTTCTTATTCAGATCACAACAGGGTGTATTTTATGTTGATTTTGAAGTAGGTTTTACTTGCTCCACCTAATTAGTCCTTGATATTCTGTGAATGATAACAGTCGATATCATTAATCAAATGTAAAAAATGAATTCAGTTGTGGATGTGGTGATGGGCGTTTCCCAGTTGTCCGACCTGTCATCTGATGGGCGTCAATCTCTCTTGCTGTCTTTCACTCACTCTCTCTCTCACTCTCTCACTCACTCTCTCTCTCTCTCTCTCTCTCTCTCCTTGTATTCAGCTTCCTCTTTTCAACAAAAGCTTTCCGGCACCGTCAGTTCAACCCTATATTCGGATATTGAGTGACGTGCTTCCACAAATCTGTGATATTGTCAGTTAGAATTTCCGGGAACTCTGAGCTTTGTTAATTTTTGATTATGTCAAAAATGAAAATTATTGTGTGTTCATAATGTATTTTCGCGTACTGTTTATAATTTAAAAGTGTTAACATTTTCTCTCCCAGTGCTTCCAGGAATTGAGCGATATTTTTTTCAATCCATGAATTCAGATCTGTTATCATGTACAGATCTCCACAAAATGCTGGATACTTGGTAAACACATAGTTCATATTTTCATAAGCATACAGTAACATTCATCCTTTCATCCTCTAGTTGTTGAAAATTCCAAAATAAATATTTCAATTTCACTTATCAAAGTAGGCCTATCACATAAGAATAAACGATAAACTTACAATTCAGAAATATCGATTATTTTTCCAGTAAAGTACTTTGTTACAAATTACAAAGGTTAAAAATTTAATAAGTTATAAAGGATTCTCTGTAACTTGTGAACACTTCCAATAAATTGAAAATTTAAATACAGTATATAGAGAATATAATGAAAATAGTAAATAATGATATTGAAATATAGACATATTCATAATAAATTGTAGTCAGAAAGACAAGTGGATGTTGTGGAATCAGGAAAAATAGAATGTCCTAATGAAAGAATAGAAAATATGTAATTCAAGAGAATTGGTAAAGGAATCCTCCCATTTTCAGAGGAGAAGCAATAGATTGGCCGGTTCAAGTGTCTTGAAGAGTGAGTGAGTGAGGTTTGAGCTGAGTGAGTTAATGAGTAACAGAAAAACAAATCCATCGTCTTTCTCTATTTTGGTCCCTCCCTGTGGTGGGAGGGGGGTGGTGGTTCGGTCAGCTGTGAGACTTAGCAGCGGAATCTTTTTCGAAATACAGTCTAGTATCTCAAGATCTGTGCACAAGTGAGTAGTGACTTGTTATTTTAAAGCTCTCTATTGAGTTGGTTTCGCGACGGCCTTTATTCATTCGCTGGTTGGCAAATTGGCACTTGTTCTCTCCGATGATGCTCTGTTGGCAAACTATGAATTATTACACCTGGGCAAACATCTCGGCTCTCACTACTCTGTGCTCTGTGTTCTGCCTGCGTGCTAGTGAATGCCTCTCGCCAATAATGCTACACGATTTTTAACGAGTGTATCTTTTTAAAATACTACTTTGCTCTCATTTTAACGATCAGTGCTTCGAACCAGTGTTGATGGGAGTGTTGAGCTCGTAAATGGAGTAATAGCTTAAACATTTAGACAGAGATTCTGGGAGTCCTAAGTTTTTCTATTTAGCAGGTACTATTTTCTTTTCAAGTAGCCTTAACTGAAAATATTGTATTTAAATTACTGTCTTCTACTCATATATTGAGCAATGAATCGCAAACGCGATAAGTATCTTCGTGGAACTCCATTTTTTAATTTTTCAAAGTGCATGATAATATTTGAATCTTCATAAGTAAACAATTGTCATTCCTTTCCGGTTATCGGTTGATTTCTGCTCTTCCGAACGAATTCGGTTACAGAGTAAAGTTTAGTTTCAACTAAAGAGTTCAGAGAAACAATTTATAAAATCCTATTTGAAATATTAAAAATTTGATGAAGCTTTGCTCATTCTGTTGCTTTACTTGACACTGTAGCTTTGTTGCTCACTCCACTTTTTCTCAAAAATTACTTGTTATTTTGGTAATATGTGAATGAAATGTGAAGACTGTTCCAAAATGATTGATTTATCATTATCTTCACTATTAGAAATTGCACTCTCTTAACAATTGAATCAGAAGAAAGGTTTAAAAAATTCCCCATTAAACAGAGTTACATAGAACGGTTATCAGTGATATTAGAACGAGTTATCAGTGAAGAGAGCTGTTATTATTTCTGTGGTTTTCAGTGAAGAGTATCATCTGTATTATGATAGTTTGTATTGTATAATACAAAGTATTATAGTTTTATAGTATTATAAGAATAATTAGATCGAATTATAATGGCAAGTTTATCTGAGAAGAAGCGCTTCTTCTAAAATAATGCAGTCTATTGATAGATCATTGATTTCGATTGAACGATATCAGTTTATTCGGTGGTAGATAATTATACTGTTTTTGGAAATATGTGATTCTTCGTATTTTTTGTAAATATCCGTGTTCATAATGTCGAGTGATGAAGAGACGGAATTAGTGGATGAATGCGCTAATCAAGTGGGGCAGAGTGAGCAAGTTGATGACATTATTGAGGGCCCTTCATCAATCCCTGACCCGGAATCGTCGGGGAGCTCTGATTGGACGGACAGATTGGTTACTGTCGATTGCAGTAAAGCTGGCAAACTCACAAGAATGCTCAAATGGTCCGGTTATAAAAAAGTGAGTTTTGACAAATTTGAACAATTTCATTCCAACCAAATTTTTCTTATCATTATGTATAATATGTGTGAAAAATTTTGTTCATTAAAATTGATTTTTAATACTTCAAGTCGAGTGTTTTGAAAAACTTATTCATTCTAGATTTTGACTTGTTTTGAAAATAACATTCGTTTCTCATTTCTGAATACTGTACATTTCGTGTGGAAGTTCTAAATATGCTTATCATGTTTTCATCTCCAATGTTAGACAAATTTGACCAATTTCATTCCAAACAAATTTTTATTCTCATTATGCATAATATGTGTGAGACATTTTGTTCATTAAAATTGATTTTTCATGCTTCAATTCGAGTGTTTTAAAACTTATTCATTCTAGATTGTGACTTGTTTTGAAAATAACATTCGTTTCTCATTTTCAAATACTGTACATTTTGTCTGGAAGTTCTAAATATGCTTATCATGTTTTCATCTCTAATGTTAGTGTCCAATAACATGTCAATACTCCATGTATACTACCAATATTTACCATAATATCATATTACGAATACTTATAATGTGGTGAAATCCATTCACAGCCTTCATTTGTCAGGGAAAATTACTAGGTTTTTGGAAAAGCCATGGAACACTCACTTCGACTTATAAGAAGAGGTCTGACTTTTCAACCTAGTCATACTGTGAATGCAACACAGACCTCGTTTTCCCACTCACACAATCACTCGCTATGAAAAAAATAGGAGGTTGAAATAATAATGGTAAAAGATACGCTTTCATTCACTGCTGTATGTGTATAGCATTGGAAGGTTCACCCGTTCTTTGTAAAGATGAAAAAGCAAATTGATATTAAATACGAATCACTTTCCATTAGACTAGTTCTGATGATTGCTTGCATGCAATTTTCATGGTTGAAATTAGCTCATCAAACTCGAATGTTTGACTGGGCACCGGCTTTGCTTTACAAATTAATTCCTGTTCAGTGAATTTGCACAGCAATGAAATTTCACTGCCTCATGCCAACCTCCCATGGAGGACTCGCTAACCTCTCTATTCGAGTCACTATGGTCTTATTGCTGCCTAGTTCCATTCGCGGCTGATTCCTATTGCAAATCTCCATCCAATTAATAAATTGGAGCTCATTGCTGAGGGGCTGTGTGATGTGATCGTACTTTGCACACAAATGTATCGTCTCGGATGAGGAATTGTGTGGAGATGGGAGACTGGATCAATGTAGTTGTGTATGTCAGGTACGAATAATCTACATTCTAGAAGCTACATGATAAACGTAATAGTTGAATTTATTTTCCTTGATCAAATGCACATCTATTGTATTCTGCAAATAAAGCTACTATCCAACTGTGAATTATTGTATTGATGAATTTACTACACGTCTACTCTTGTCGTAGTCTTTTATATAATCTTAATAATTAATGTATAATAATTTACCTACATAATAATATCGAGTGACCTGGCTGGCTCAGGTCTGGTGAGAGTTTTCAGGTCGCATTCATTTACTCAACCTTTCACATTTAATCACCTTTAAACTCTCAATTTATTTATAATAATTTCTAGACTTCTAGATATGACTGCTTGTCGAATCATATGAATAAAGATTAATTGCCATACGTCCATTTATTTTAGGAGATGATTATTATTTTGAAAAAATCTGGTGTGGCGCACTCACACAACTTTCCTTGCCGTTATGAAAATTGATCACCTGACGCTAGTGTACACGCGCATCTCAAGTATACTATTCAAAGATCTTCCCGCTGGTGACAGGACAATAGCGCTGGAGACACACGAAGTCTGCTATCTCTTCATAGTGAATGATTTAATAGAATCAACAGTTGCCAAAAGTTGGCATTATTGAATAAACACATTTTCTCGAATTTCGAACTTATTTTCAATTTTAGGTGGAAATGTCACTGAACATTAATTGTAGATATTTTTATGCTCAATCTTTTCCACTTGAATTTTTTTGTTTAAATTGTATCTGAAGCCTGATAATTGGGAATCCAAAATCACACTTTGCATTGATGTGGCGGAGCTCCTGAAATTTTTACAGATATGGGACTTAAGGCAGTTGATAGGGCTTATCAATGACTATTTTAGGTATAAATTGATCAAAATCGTTGGAGCCGTTTTTGAGAAAATCGCGAAAAACCCTGTTTTTGACAACATTTTCGCCATTTTAGCCGCCATCTTGAATTGGATTTGTTCGAATTTGTTCGTGACGGATCCTTATAGGGAAAGGACCTTAAGTTCCAAATTTCAAGTCATTCCGTTAATTGGGAGATGAGATATCGTGTACACAGACATATACACTCATATACACACACACACACATACAGACCAATACCCAAAAACCACTTTTTTGGACTCAGGGGACCTTGAAACGTATAGAAAACATGAAATTAGGGTACCTTAAATTTTTTTGGAAAGCAATACTTTCCTTACCTATGGTAATAGGGCAAGGAAAGTAAAAATATGCTACAGTGTACAGTAGTGTATTTCAAAATGTTCAGTACCTATATCATCATAGATCATAGTACACCCAATAATGGCTTCATTTCTTATAATTTTCAAATGTTCTATCATTGCATAGTTTCGAATTAAAAAAAAAAAAACAATGTTCAAATCAAGCTTAACGTGGGCCTACTCTGGTTTTCAATCGAACGAATCCGAATCGTTTGATCAAACTGAGCAAAGCTTTGTTTAGAATTATTCTTCTAGTTTTTCCTGTGTAATATACAGTCATAACTAAACAGTCATCAACAGGTGCTGTACTACACATTTCCGTAAATTTTTTATAAAGTTTTTCCAGTCCCAAGTGATAGTTAGGAAAACACCTATGCTTATACTTCAGGTGGAAAAGCATCTTATCTCCCGTTTGTTTAGTTGTAGAAGAAATAATTCAAGAGTGCTACAATTATTATTGTAATCAGTAAGTTTGGTAGGAATGGACTTCCCTGTAATAATGATGGATGAGAATCCCCAAAGAACTAATTACAGTGCGTAAGACCGTGTATTCAATCTGCTTGCGACGGGAATTCCTTGAGGGATGTCCTTTGGCAGTTCTTCTTTGCTGGCAAAAGTGACTTGAAGACTTTTTAGCTTCCAATCAAGTCTCTAATTCCATTTCCAATGGAACAAGTCGTGTCTCTGTGATGACTGTGGATGGAGCACCTCGTCTTCTCTCAACCAATCAGCTTGCAAGGATCGGTCTGGAGGGGTAAGGCTTTGCTAAAAGGAAATGAAAAGCCAGAATCGAAATTTAATAACAAACGTCGAAGGCGATTTATTAATAAGACCGCGCTTTCACTCTTTTCTCGTTTTGTCCGGCTTCCATTTTCAAGAAAAGGAAATGACGAAAGTCAATGTCGATCTTCCTCCTCCTCCTCCTACTCCTTCACTACCCTTACTCCACAGGATATGAACCAAAAAGAGCAGAAAACACACTTCCCTTTCATTTTCCTCTCTCCACCACCTATCCATGGGAAATTGCTCTACTTTTGTCGGAAAACTTCAGTATCGTTCTCAGTCCGGTCGGAAATAATTTTTGTCCGCCTTCAAGAAAATTACTTGTTGAAATTCTTTCAACACTGGATTTTCCCCACTCAGCCATCGGAAATGACCAATTCAGTTACACACTTCCTTTGAGCAGTAATTTAGTTTTTGTGATTATTGTCGTTTCAAAGTGGCACTAAGACTTCAAAGAATATTGAAATGGAATGATTCTTTCCATTTCTATCTTTCAGCTCTGGATTTTCCGTAGCTGTCCACAAAATAATTTTTCTACAATTTTAATTCCACAAGTATTTTTCTGGATTTGTTATTTTTGGCTTATCTTTTCCACATTTCTACTTTCAATTTGCCTATCACAATCATCATTCTTCCTTTCTTCTATTGATTCACAATTATTCATTGAAATATTTCATGTTCATCAAACTTTTTTTGGACTTCCAACACATTTTGAATTTTGGACCCAATGTCAAGATAGTATATGTGATTTTTAGTTAATGTTATGAATAGTATAAAACTAATGTAACCATTGAATTCATGCTATACTGTTGAAAAACAACAGTTTAATGAATCCTAGTACTGCTACATCTCATGCAATATTTGAATACTTTCAGTTTTGGTGTGATTTTCGTATTCGAATATCTGGGGGAATGTTTAGGTTTCGACTAGAATCTAGATTCCTTGAACGACCGCACTTTGCAATCTCGATTCGATTCATGCTTCGCGGATTTCTTCACATGTAAAGACGATGCAGATCTGACTGTGACTGTTATCTGTGAGCAGCAGACGGAATGGAGGGAGCACTGTAGATAAGAGCAATGCCAGTTGGGCTGTCGCGAGTATTTCGCGCTTTGCACGGCGTAAGTCGACTGTCTCGGCTTATTTTCAGCTCGGCATCAAACGAAAAACGTCAGCGTGAATCTGAGCGTCTGCCAAATATCTAGAGAACGCGCGCGCGACTATTTTATTGGCTGCGATGGAAAGTAGAGTAGTCTGTAGACCTCCAACTGACGTGAACTTCTTTCCAGTTGGACGTCAAGACTGCAATCTCTCATTATTTTTATCTCTTCCTTTTTCTGTCTCTCCCTCATCGTTTCTCTCTCTGCTTCCACATTTCCTCTCATTATCACTAGTCATCTCTCGCTACCTTCATCATCGCTTCTATCTCTCGCTAGTGGCTAAAGCTATATTCAAGTGTAATCTCTGTTTAGTTTTCAGCAATCTCCATACTAACTTCCTATCCTAAGCTATGTCTTGTAGCATGGAGCATGAATGATTTGGATGAAATTCGAGAGCATTGCAAATAGCATATAGTGTATAGAAATACACCTTTCATACACAATATATAGATAGTGTAGATACCGTTAAATTACGGAATGAAAGTTCAAATCTTTCAGAAAATGTATGCTCATGAATATTTTTATAACTCATTCTTTAGAGTTTAGGGTTATAGATTTTTTTAAAAATCGAATATCTCAAATAATATACATTGTCAGCAATTGATAGTTGCTTATTGATTTTGTCCTTCCAACACTAGAAAGAACTCTTCAGATTTAATAGATCTATTACTTTTCTGTGAATTTTTCATTTCTCTCAGCTAGAGAATTACTCGAAATGCATTACTTACGGTCACGTAATCTTCAATTCTTGGGTTTAAATTAAAAATCTCTGAAGTCACGAAGCCACTATGCAGACGACGCCTTTCCATTTTTCTCGCACAGAGACAGGCAACGTGTGACGTCTCCTGATTTGGGTACTTAGAACGGAAAAGCAACCACCAACGGGGGTCTTCAAAATGTCATCTGTCGTGGTCTGACCTAACAAACGACTTCGCAAATGTTTGGTGAAGGGAAACGTTGAAATTGGATGGAGAAGATGATGGAAAGGAGAAGGAAGATGAAGAAGTGTATGAGCAAAAGACGAGCAACTAGGAGGAGGAGAAAGAAGATAATGATGAGGAGGAGAAGAAAGACAAGTTAGAAGAGAA
Organism: Nilaparvata lugens; assembly: GCF_014356525.2. Taxonomy (NCBI): domain Eukaryota; kingdom Metazoa; phylum Arthropoda; class Insecta; order Hemiptera; family Delphacidae; genus Nilaparvata; species Nilaparvata lugens. The sequence continues at coordinate 17,155,793 of NC_052514.1, forward strand.
GAAAAGCAATAGTATAGCACAGAGAGTATTCTAACAGAAGAATGTTTGATGGAATAAAGACAAGATGATGAAGATGATAATTGACGTGAAGGAGGAGGAGGAGGAGGAGAAGATGAAAAAGAGAAAATGTTGACGTTGAAAGAGAAGAAGAAAATGATGCAGAGGAGTAATATTGAGGTGGTGGATGACGAATTGGATTAAATGTAGAGTTTTTGCGAAAAAATGGAGGTAGAACATGAAAGAAGTGAAGATGATGAAGAATAGTGAATAAGGAGCATAGAAATAAGGGAGGGATGGAACATAGAGGGATTAATGAGGAGAAAAAAAGTAATGTAGAAGAGTGATTAAGTGGGAAAGGAGGAAGAGAAGATAAAGTACCTATGAAGAGAGGAAAATAAGACTACACAACAGAGAAAGTGTTAAGGAAGGTTCAGGAAGAGACAAAATAAGGTGAATGGAGGAATATGGGGGTGGTAGAGAGGTTTTAAAATATACAAATAGGGAGAAAATTGGAAATGTGGAGAGGATGGAGAGGGAAAAGATTTAGATAACAAATAACAAAGGAAAAAGAAGGTGAATGAGAAGCCGGATAAGGAGAAAATGGAGAATAAGATGAAGACGATGTTGATGATGTATGAAGGGGAGGAGGAGTAGGAGGAGGAGGAGGAGGAGATGAAGAAGAAGAAGAAGAAGAAGAAATGAAGAAAAAAAAGAAGAAAAAAAGAAGAAAAAAAGAAGAAGAAGAAATGAAGAAAAAAAGAAGAAAAAAAGAAGAAAAAAAGAAGAAGAAGAAATGAAGAAAAAAGAAGAAGATGATAATGATGATGATGATTCAAAAATAATAGAGTATGACAAAAGAAGAAAAAAATGTGAACTAAAAATGAGTGAATGAGAAGGAGGAAGTGTATTTTTGTGAGAGAGAAAGAATGACTGTGAGAGAATCTCGTTGCACCTTACTCAGTTCCGGGTCACGTCTGTAACTTCCTCGCTTATCTTAGTGTCTCCTTTTGGCGCGCATTTCTGACCCTTTTCCCGCCAAAACGTGTGCACTTGTCACTCTCACTGGCTCTCTCTCTTTCTCACTCTTCAGCTGCAATCCCATTAAAAGCTCTTCGCACTATTAGTGGCTGATAATCTTCTTATCGCTATTCTCTCATTCCACCAGTAGCAGAGTCGTTACCAATTAAAACTAAGCTGCACTTTGCTGAACCTTCTGTCTAGTTAGTTACATTTGTCGCTTTTGATGTCCTCTCGCCAACTTTCTTATCTTTAATGGAAGAAATCAGACTTTACTTCAATCGAGTGGGATAGTAGTATAGTGATGAATTAGTTTCGAGATGGATGGCATATTCATGGAACTAGAGACCTGTATTATAAGTACTGAATTGAAGCTGTGATGTTTGCTCTGGAGGTAGTATGCTCTGGTAGTTAGCTCTGAAGCTGTTAATTGAAGCTCTGAATATTCATGGAACTAGAGAACTTAATTGAAGCTGTAGTGCACCTAGATGATTTTGGAAAGTATTCAAAATCATCAAAGTTTTAAAAAATTTACAATCGAAATTGACAATTTATTATGGGATTTACTCCATAAATTGAAACTTAATGCAGATGCCAATATTGAAAATAACCCACTCAAAAGCAATGCAGTAATTAAATCTCATCACAGATAAAATAAGTAATAATATTACATAGAATAAGTAATATTTACTTCCTTTATGATCCCATACAATGAAGGGGAACGGAATGAATAAAAATCTGGTGAGGTTCACTCACACAACTTTCCTTGCTCATTGAACTGTGAGCCTCATTCTTAAAAGAGAATAATTTAGAGGAATAACATAATGACGATTGGCGGCAACATATTTGAAACTACGATCAGACTACTGTATATGTGTATATATAATTGTTTTCAGAGTTTGTCAAACTTTTTCCTTTGTGTAAATTGTGAAATTCGATGATTTTTTTAAAAGTCGTCAAAACAGCTGTTCTACAGATTGAATATCTCGACTATGTGTTCTTTTTATAAACTGCTCTACCTACCTACCTCATGCACGAGAAGGAGTTTAAAAAGTCCATTTCTCAAAGATGGGGTGGACCCCATTAGTTTCCAAGGGAAAGACACATGCCAGTTGATAGAGCTATACAGGGTATGAATTTTAAATGAATCAGTCAAGTCATTTTTGAGAAAATTGTGAAAAACATGGATTTTTAGTAATTATCCGCCATTTTTCTCAAGAATACTACGCAGCTCCTGCAATTTTCTCAGGAATGAGACTCACGTCAGTTGATAGGGCTCATAAATAGCTTTCCATGGTATAAATTTGAAGAAAATCGTTAGTGCCGTTTTCGAGAAAACCGTGAAAAACATGGTTTTTTAGTAATTATCCGCCATTTTTCTCAAGAATATTACGGATCTCCTGCAATTTTCCCAGCAATGAGACTGATGTCAGTTGATAGGGCTTATAAGTAGCTATCCATGGTATAAATTTGAAGAAAATCGTTAAAGCCGTTTTCGAGAAAACCGTGAAAAACATGGTTTTTTATTTTTAGTAATTATCCACCATTCTTCTCAAGAATATTACGGATCTCCTGCAATTTTCCCAGCAATGAGACTGATGTCAGTTGATAGGGCTTATAAGTAGCTATCCATGGTATAAATTTGAAGAAAATCGTTAAGCCGTTTTCGAGAAAACCGTGAAAAACATGGTTTTTTATTTTTAGTAATTATCCACCATTCTTCTCAAGAATATTACGGATCTCCTGCAATTTTCCCAGCAATGAGACTGATGTCAGTTGATAGGGCTTATAAGTAGCTATCCATGGTATAAATTTGAAGAAAATCGTTAAAGCCGTTTTCGAGAAAACCGTGAAAAACATGGTTTTTTAGTAATTATCCGCCATTCTTCTCAAGAATACTACGCAGCTCCTGCAATTTTCTCAGGAATGAGACTCACGTCAGTTGATAGGGCTCATAAATAGCTTTCCATGGTATAAATTTGAAGAAAATCGTTAGTGCCGTTTTCGAGAAAACCGTGAAAAACATGGTTTTTTAGTAATTATCTGCCATTTTTTCCGCCATCTTAAATTGAATTTTATTGAATTTCTTATTCTCGGGTCCTCATGGTATAAGGACCTTATGTTTGAAATTTCAAGTCAATCGGTTGATTAGGAATGGAGTTATCGTGTTCACAGACATACTCACATACACACATACACACACACAGACCAACACCCAAAAATCATGTTTTTGGACTCAGGGGACCTTGAAACGTATAGATAACTTGAAATTGGGGTACCTTAATTTTTTTGGAAAGCAATACTTTCCTTACCTATGGTAGTAGGGCAAGGAAAGTAAAAATCATGTTTTAGAAAACTTGAAATTGGGGTACCTTAATTTTTTTTGGAAAGCAATACTCTCCTTACCTATGGTAGTAGGGCGAGGAAAGTAAAAATTAAGTAGTCAACAGAACGAGTAAATCGCAAAGAAGATCGATACCACTAAATAGCTGTGCAATGATAAACACATTTGGAGTCGTATTTTTTCTTCACGGCTACTTTTAATATAAATAAAAATATAAGTCACAGTACCCTATATATTTCCATTACAAAATCCTATTTATATTTTCATTTATTTGGAGTCATTGATAGAGATATAGAAACTCGATAGCTAGGTAAAATCTACTTATCGACCTGATCGTTCTGTTCGTACCTTTAGGCCTATTCTCCATTTATCCACTGAATTTATTCTCCATTCTTACAGTTATTTGAATTTTATCAGCCTCGTTCTGATGGAAGAGAATTCAACTAAATCATACTGTATATTAATTAACTAAAACTATTATTTTATTATCTTTGGTACTAATTGAAAGCACTATGAGCACTATCACTAAGGGAGAAGTGGTGAAACAGGAAGAAATTTGATTCTCCATCAAAGTCCAAGGAAGCTGGGATTTTCAAGGATTATCAAGGAAGCTTCACATTTTCATGTCAATTCCAGTTCTATTTCGATTTCAAAATCAAATGAGTCTGAAAATCGCATCCTGGTGGTTCAAAACACACCTGAAGATGTAGGTTCAGTTATCTCTCATTATCATGCGTTTCATAACCCACTCAGAAGCCTGGACCTGATGTGGGTATCACCCTCAGCAAAAAAAAAGAAGGGGGAAACGGAAACAAAGTTGATGATATGATTAGGAGTACATTTACAATGCTCAAAGAGTAGAGTGACCAAAGTTGATGATCATAATGATAGTTCAAATCAGGACGAATAGAACATTTACAAAGTACACTTACTAGCCCAAAGAGTAGCCTACATTTACTATGTACAAAGAGTAAAGTGAACAAAGTTAATGATCAATCAGGATGATTAGCAAATGTCAAGTTAGGCCTATTCCTCTCAATGGGAATATTAGCAGACCAGCTGAAGGAAAACCATAAGATGAAAACACTACTATTGGTTTGTTTGTTAGCCGTTGAAGGCAAGACAGACTTCAAATGGTTTGATTGAACTCGGTTGCCAATAGAGGCTTACTTGACCACATCAAATCTACTTAGAACTTCCAAGTATCACATCTCCCAAATCCAGCCTGCTATTCAATTGATTGAAATCTAGAAGAGAAACCAGATTTGCTGAACAGTGAAGTTGAAGAGCTGCATCAAAGTGCCAGTAAGCGGTTAACAGTTGGGTAACTCCTTTGAAGTGAAACCCATCTGGTTCCACCCTGATCTCGAACCTTCCGTGCCGGGTATTCACTTTCCAATTATCGGCTCTGTTTTGTAACTTAGTGCGACGTCATACCGTGTACTGATAGTCAACATGTTTGTAGTGAATGTTTCTGGGTTGTAATTATTTGAGCAGCGGCTCAAATAGCAAGTTTTTTGAGAATATGCTGTATTTTTTAGGAATAAGATTCAGAGAATAGGTTTTAATGCACAACTATAAATTGTTAAAGTTGAAAATTTAGCAATAATTATTATTATGAAGCTTGTTTGATGAGCTCATTACTGATTAATACCTACCAATTGATGCGAGTGGATAGAGAAATTAGAAATTTATAGCATGAATTGGAAGTTTATAATATAATCTGATTCAGCTAACTTCAAAACTCTTCCGAAGTTCGTGTTCATGAAAGCCGCTCTCTCAAGTGACACTTGAGTTACGAGCATTGCGTTGTAAAATTATAGTTTAATAGAATTAGTTGCCAATTATTACTTCAGACAAAGCAACTTTCATTGATATAATCCATTTCATGGAATCCGGTAAGAACTACATTGGAAGTCTCTTGATAGGTATTATAAGGTTTTCTGCAACAGAGAAGATTTCTATCCTTCCTTATATTTTCGCCTAGGATTGAAGTTTTAATACATATAATTTACCACTTTAAAATTTATTCAAATCAACATTTTATTTCTCTGTGAAAAGTATAGTTTAATATACTATTAATATGCAGCAGAAAATCATAGATCAACGGATCAAAAAATGACATGTGAGTTTCAATCTTAGTAGGCTGATTAGCTTTAAAATGCTATGGTACTTTTGTCCTTTGCACTGATAGTATTAGATTAAGTTCGTATTTCTGCGCTTTTATAATAGAACATGCTTCTGTTCCATCACAATATAACAGTTGAAAAAGAACCGGAGCATTTTTCCATGGCGCCCCCATTGTAACAACTTTATTCGTTCTATTCATACAACAGCCACATTTCTCAATAACGATTTTGTTGAGCGTGGTGTGAAAAAACCCACAACAAACGTTTCGAATTTCCATGCGATATTTTGCGCCACACAACTACTGTATTGTAAACAGCTCCATCTGTGAATGAGAAGTCAAACTTTTGTTGCAGTCTGGTGTTTGTTTTTTCCAACAGGAAAGTCAGTTTTAATTAAGCTAATTGGTTTAGGCAGTAACGCTCCAGAAAAATGCTTGTATACGTGTATATATGTGGCATATGGGCCAAGTGTTGGCAATATATAGGTATGAAGGTATGATTTGATCCCGTCCAGACCCACAGTGGGATACAGTACGCTCTCCGAAATTCTATTCCTAATTGGATGTTTACTTGCTGGTTGCCACCGAGGTGATGATTAATTCTTCATTCTGTTAATTTTCAAAGAATGCAGCCATGTTTTCGATTTCAGTCTCATATTTTTCATCTTCATCTGGTGTGACCCTAATTCCACAGATGAGAAGAAAGTAGAAAGGTCGTAATTTGTTTTTTCCATTAAGATTAGGCTAAAAAAAAATTTCCGAAAGTAGATTTCCTGTTCTGTTTGTTCTAGTATAATACTTTCATCTGTCACCGTTAGGGAATTAGTAAAGTGAAGTTTCAATTGCTGTAGGCACATTCATTACAGATTACACCCTTCATTCAACATGAACATTTCAGCTCTCATGTAAGATAAAAGGTTTAAATCAGTCAAGATTAGGTTTACTATTAGTGGAATTCCCTTTGATAACAAATAACTAAAGGAACACAATTCATGAAAAAATCTCACTTCTCAAGTGACTTATACATGTAGAATATAAAGTTTGAGCTCAATAATCTGAGATTTTATAAAAATTGAATCGGGTGTTTTCAAACACAGGTAATAATCTGATTCAGCATTCACCAATTAGTTTCATTTTTTCCCAGTATTGAATTCATTTATGAATAGAAATCAATATTGATATTGCGATATTGCAATACATTAATTACTCCTCGGAGGGTCCTGTTACCAAATGACCATTGAAAATTTTCACCTTCTTCAAACTGTGAAACAACCATAAACTTTCGCAATACAGTACTCTAATAAAATCCCACATCTTCCCACAAGCAATGGTTGTTTTCACTTTCAAAAATCTTGTGTACCTCACTGTCTCTACACCGTCTTGTGTAATAGCAAAACAACCTAAAACTCTGAATGGAACAAGGAACATTCATATTGTCGAATGGATAAAATTTGAATAGGAATGGTTGAGACATTCAACAAACATGAAGCACGAAATCTTTATAGCCGCGTAGGTTTTTCATTTCCTTTTTACAAAGTAGAACACGTGGTAGAGAAGGCCTACCGAAGCGGTATTGTTATTAAAAGCATTCAATTTGATGAAAAACCAATCATGTGGGGATGAACTCATGTCCTCAACCTTCTAACACTAGAGAAATACACAACATACAGTACATATATTCATGATAAAGTTGGATAAAAATTTATCGAATATAATAATTTAACGACAGGCGGATGAATAAATTGTTGGTTGAGTCTAATGCAAGAGAAGAAACAAGCTTGTTTTCACGTTGCTTCGCAACTTTGAGTCATCATGCTTTTTAATGTGAAGTTGTTCACAGTCGCGAATCTAGTCCAGAGACACTGTTACCAGTCGTCACATTTGAAGATTCGAATGAATATTTATGAGCGAATTTACATTCGACGTTTAACAATTGTCGAGAATTGAATGGTGTGTAGGCAGGCAGGTTTAGTAGGCAACAGCGTACGCTATCATTCTGATATGATGCAGTGCTGGATGCGGCGGATATTACTGATGAAGTGTGCGAGATCAAGTTAGAAAATGTCGCTTGCGTGGAGAAGACAACTCCACTGACATTCTCCTTGTTCATATAAAAATCTTTCTCCTATGTTTCTTCTTCTTCTTTTTCTTCTTCTTTTTCTTCTTCTTTTTAACTTCAGTTTCCCTTCTTCATCTTCATATTGTTTTTTTCTGGTGGAATAACGTAAAGGGATATCTCCTTCGAGAGAAGCATACAAATAGGACAATCAGTTGTTGAAGGTGCAGACAAATCTAGCTTCAATGACATAAATAGCCAGAGGGAACGGTTTCCAAGAGCCCTTGATCATTTTGTTGGACCATTTGTCACCTATATGCTACTTCTTCATGACCAAATTGAGGATTGCAACCTAGAGGGCCATTCAGGTTTATCTTGAATGCTATTGTACATACAACCTACCGTTTTTATCCTCATATCTCCACTTGACTTTCATTTTGGCCAACTTTCCCTTAAGTATAAAAATGGATAGATTCACAGATGCAATTTTCTGATGATTTCTAAAAAAATATTGGTATTGTTTTCAATTTGTGATCATGTATTGAAGTGTGAAAAATGTTCAAAATGATTATCTTATTTTCTATAGACTCTGTGAATCAAGATAATCAGTGAAGAATATGAACATAGCCTGTCTTGATGATTACAAGCTTCATATTTGAGATTGAAGCAGTTTGACTTATGTTCTCATTGTCAATAAATGAATAAATATACCACCAATATTATTTGTATTGTTTTTATCCAACAACAACTATCAATGAGGTTTGGTATTTTTTCTCCCATACATCTTGTGGTGTATTCAATAAATTATACCCATTCTCCATTTTCGCATTCTTCTCTATCTTCTCACCATCGTTCTGATCTTTCTTCTTTTTCTTTGTCTTAGTCTTCACTCCGTATTATCCTTTAATAGCCTGCGTCCATTTCTTTCTTCTCTTCTTCCTATTTCTTACATGTTCCTCATCATTGTCTTTTATTAATCCTATCAGTTTTCGTCAATTTTCACCCGCCATCATCTTTCTGTAATCTTTGTATACCTCCTTTCCACTCTCCCTTCTTCACCAACGCTTCCACCATATTTTCTCTATCCTCATCTCTCTTTCCCTCCTCTTCGTCTTCTTTTTCTGCCGTCTTCCTTCTGCAACTCTGTTCTTTTCCCTCATCATTCACCTTCTCGTCTTTTTTCCCCACTTCCTTACTTACTTTTAACCCCATCCTGTTTGTTCGTACGCTAGCTCTGTAGACTATAGTAAAATAGTTTCAACTTTGATTATTTGACTAGGAACATGTATTAGAAATTAGAATTCTCATCTTCTACTGGAGGTAACAATGTGGAAAATCGCACTTACAGTCAGATTGATTGTTGTATCAACCGCAATATATGCCAGTCGAAATAACAACTTGTGGTGTTGAAAAGTTGCCGCTGCTGCTGCTGCTATGTGGTGGCTTTTGAACTCAAACAATGGTGGCGCGATCCGAATGGAACGTTTCACTCTAAACTGTCAGCATTGATCAAATGGAAAGCGTTGATGTTATTAGGAATTCTGTCAGTGGGAAGTGAATCTCTCTTTAGCTGGTTCGTTGTGCGCTGAATCTGAAAGCGTGGATTCCAGCTTGCCCATTCAAATCAGTCGCACATTCGTAACTTAGCCGATTTGCATAAACATAAACGATGATCATCATTGTTATCATCATCATCAGTGTCCCCTTTTGTCATCATCATTATTTTCATCAGAGCTCTTTTAAGAGAGCCATTATGTCAACCGAAACGATTCTGACCTAATGGTTGACCATTTTTAACAACGTCTGGTCTATCCATCCATGGCTGCTTAATAAGCGAGAGCATGTACAGATAGAATCGTTATAACTCTTCGCTCTCCATGGAGAGAAGTGTATCTTGTATAGATCTACAGATTTTCATAGAAGTATATATGGTTACATGAATAGTACCATAGAGAAACAATAGCATAAGTTACGCTATTGTTTCTCTATGATAGTACCAACTACTACCTTCACTATTGCTGTACCATTCATCTATAATCATTACAATCATCTTTACCATTACTACTGCTGTAGTACGATTATATTTATTTATTTCCTTATCAGAATAATTTTATCAGTCAAACTTTCTCATACTCGCAGTTCCAATGTGCTGTATGTTCCTAATCTTCGCATTCATTCCAACAGAAACTGTTCTAATGTAAGGTATTTTTTTCATGGAATGAAACAACCGATAAATTTTGCAACTAATTATATTGTTTTGAAAATGAAAAACTAGTTTAATTAACAGGGATTCCAAAAACTCACCTCCACTTCAACACAGGTAGCTTATATTTATGCATTGGATACATACTTTATCATTTCTGCCCACGTTTTCTTGGAAAAATTCAGTTCTTCATTGCTATAAAACATGAAGCATGAAGCCATCCATTCGTTGTTTTAACACGCCTATATTTTTCTAGATCAATGGCAACTTTTGTTTTTCTAGAAACCCTTATATAGATCTATAAAAACTTCTCTGGTTTCAAGGATTACTGTAATCTATTAAAACAACTTTTCGACTATTGCCACATTCCTTATTCCAGCGATATCTTTATTTCTTTGACTTTGGTCAAACTTCTATTCCGAATATATCTGTATCTCTATCATTCTATAACTATAGTCACATTCGTAATACCGACGACAGACATAAATACCGCGCGTCACTGCAAATGAGCCGAGAATGGCGGCAAATTTGAATATGAACGACTGGCTGGAACAAAGTGTGAGTGTGACCCTTTTGCACTCTGAAAGATTGAGTGGTGGATTCTGTTTTCTGTCGGGTGCGGAAGTCCTTTGTTGTTTTCCCAGTCGTCTGGTCTTTTCACGAGGTCGGGATTTGCGAGCGTCCATTGTAGTTTAACGTGGCCTGAAATTTCGGACTGCTTTCCATGATCCTCGTGGAACTTTTTGGTCATCAACGGATTATATGTGAAACATTGCTAGCTTCGCATTAGGCAAATGTACTTTACTTGTGAAGGTAACAGGAAGGTCGTTTACGAAAGAAAAGTTTTCTAGAATTTCATGACCATGTGGGATTTTGAATTTAATCATATTTCATTCTCTCCATCATTTTTCTACAATGAATGATCTACCAATGCCTATCATGATTGTGTTAGTATACTAACTTGAATAGTATTTGCTAGTCTCCTCTGTAACAGATCATATACTCATAGACATACTTGTACTTATTGTGTGAAGGACGATTTAGTAGTTGCTTTTAGTGGTAAACAAAGAAAATAAAAAGAGTGTGGAGAAGATGGAGGATCCGAGGATAGATGAAGATGGGAAAAGGAATGGAGAATGTGAATTTGGAAGTGAATTCAAATGAAAATTTAAAAATACAAACGTGAGATATCAGTATTATCGATAAAATTCAGTGTTATGATTTCCACTCACACAATATTGTTGAAATATTTTTGCAAATTAAGAATAGAATTTTCAGTTTGATGTTCATTAGAGAAGTCCAACATCGAGAACCTCGAAAGTTTACCCAAGTGAAAATTTATATTGGATTTATGAACTATAAATGAGATATATAACCAATAAAAAATTTTTCATGAGATTCTCTCTGTATTCTAATCAGGGTAATTATCAATGGATTCGCTAAAAAGTGCCTTCCAAAAACCTCTTGTTTTCACTGAGAAATGCGAAAAAGTTTTCCGAATGGAACGAAATGCAAGAGTGTTCTCAGAAAACATAAATCCCGCTATGAAAGGTAGGATTTTCATAGGCAGATAAAATTGGCGTGAGCATAGATTTCACCGGAATTGGTTTTGAAGGTCTTCTGAAATTCAAATCCACTCAAGGGTTCAGCGCATAATCTTTGGGATGAAAAGTTACTACTTTTTGAAAATGGGCTCTCACACTTTTCATGTTTATACTTTTTTCTCACTTTCCCAGAAATGTGTTTCTCTTGTAGATGCTCAGCGTTTAATATCTCTTGAATAGCTTTTAATTCATGACTCATTCCGTTCGAAGTGAAATAATGATTCTATATTTTACTCATCTCCAAAATAAATTTTACGTAGTCTTGCAATTTTAAGTTTGAGTGTCAAGTTGAATTTCCTTTCAGAGTAAATCCAATTTCTGGCGAGACCTGCATCAATAATCATTTGTTTATAACAACTCACCTACCCGAAAAAGAATCAAATATAGTAAGTTCAATTCATATCAAAATAGCAAAAGAAGATAGAATCATAGATACGTTTATTGGCAAAATTTAATTTTTGATGGAACTTTGTGATATTATGGAGTGATAATTTTCCAGGAGTTCAACCCCCGTGAAATCAATACTAGCAAAAAAAATAATTTTACAGTTTGCGTGGTTGTGTTAGTTAATTGAAAATCCTGTGTCCATCTGTATGAAAATATTGATGACCTCGATCGTTACTAAAACACAATTTTGTAGTTGCATGTCATAATATTGTTGAGTGCACTTTAGGGCTAGGCAGACTCTGTGAACTATGATTACGACGAGTAGAGGCACATCAATGTTAGCAAGTAAATGAGATTCCCATGTCAGGGACACTGACAGTATCCCTCTTTGTGGTGACAAACCTATTTATTTCTCTGTGTATCTCCATTACCTATTTATCAAGGGAAGATCGATTTCTCTCTCACTCTGTCTGTCTGTCTCTCTCTCTCAATGAATATATCTATCTATCTATCTCTCTAGGATACTCTCTCATCTTCTCTCTATCTCATACTCTCTTACTTTCTCACTCTCCAAATACTCTTGAATGTATTTGGGTGCTGGAGGCTGTGATTGATTTATGATTTGGAATTTGGCTTCGCTAGAGCCCGCGATATGGCGGCGGTATCACACATGTCTCATATGGGTAATACCAATGAGGGACAAATCAAAGCAATTGTCAAACAGTTGACATTTCTCGATAAGGTTGTCCGCCCGTTCATTATTGTTATTGCTCCTGTTCATTTTGCCAGTTCTGTATTGGTATGATCGTTTTATAGGTACAATGAGATCCGGTAGTGTTATACTGTAATATTGAATGAATTAATGAGTTTACTCTATTTGCCAAAAATTATAACCTGAGATGAAACTTGAAGAAAATGATAAGAATATTCTCTTGTACTAAAATTGAGTAAATAAATTCTAGTAATAATACAAAAAATGATAATCACTACAATATTGAATCACATGCATGAATAATTATTTTGGGAAAACCTTATTGTATTGTGATCACAATTTCACAATTTACATCATTGAAGCCATTATCACATTATTACATTGAAGCTATTAACACAATATTCTGGAAAAACATATGATCAAATCCAATTAGAGCACTTATTATGGAGTGTGAAGAAAATGATAAGAATAGCCTACTCTCTTGTAATAAAATTGAGTGAATATATTCTAGTAATAATACAAAAACTGCTAATCACTACAATATTAAATCACACACATGAATAATTATTTTGGGAAAACCGTATTCTATTGTGATCACAATTTTACAATTTACATAATTAAAGCCATTATCACATTATTATATTGAAGCTATTAACACAATATTCTGGAAAAACATATGATCAAATCCAATTAGAGCACTTATAATGGAGTGTACTTTAATACACCTCGTTCAACAAAAGTTGTACATGAAGATTCGGAAAATGATGGGAGCTAATCTTGTTTCTCCATCATAACTGAAAAATAATATCTCGATGAGAATTACCTTCATCTTTGATTCATAGATCTCAGCTGGGAATCAACATTCCAACAATATCAATAATATTACGCTGATAGTTTCTAATGCATATTTGTACATTTCATTCATGTTACTGTTATTAGTTGTTACTTCTGAATTGCTAAGTTACTTATTTGACTCTATGTTATGTATCTCATATTTATATTTATATTTGTCTTGTTATTTTTGTTGATCTTGTTACTATTGTATTCTTTTGAAATTGGTGTATACCGTTGGAAATGTAATAAATAAATAAATAAATAATGAATTATATTTTGAATCAGCCCCTCACTTAGTTTATTTGTGATTTCTTCATTATCCATACTCATGTTATTTAATATAGTTCAACGATGTTCTTCGATATTGAATTTTCAAAATCATGAAACATCTTGAGAGTTGAATACAGTTTTAAATCATGGTGAGCATTCTTCGTGCTTCTCAAGAGCTAGTCATCCTTGTCTTGCAACTCAACTTGCAAAATATTTTGCTCTCGGCTTGTTATTCAAATTCACATCGTATAGCAAACATGAAAATTCCCACATCACTGGACCTTCAAGTACCATACTACTGAACACACCTAAATTCTCAGTGCGAGTAAATTAATCAACCATGGAAATCTCCAAACTCGCTACAAAAGTTCACAAAACAAAAATAATCTTGAACAAGAAACAGAGATTTGTCGTACTCAACTTGTGCTAAGGCTAAGACTGTAAAAGAATAAATAGGTAACATATTACAATTTTTTAAGCAGCTCACAGGCTTGTAGAATCACGTATTCGATGACTTGTGTAAGAGATTCATTGTGGAAAATATTGTATTAATGGAGGACATGGCATGAAGGTAAAAAGAAAACAAACAATATGAGAGAAAGCACATGGATATGAGCAGAAAAAAGTGTGTGTTAAGTGGAGCGAAACTGACGCGCGGTTGAAGCGGGCAGCGGAATCGCGGCGTTTCACGACAACCATGTCAAAACAAGCGTGATGGATTGCTTCTACGTTTATAATACCCACCATAGTATACCTGTACCTGAGAGAAAAAATACTATCAATGCAATTGTATTCTTTTCTCTCTGTTTATACCTTGTCGTATGATTTATTATACTTAATAGCATACTTCTTATACTAAACTTCTACTATGTGGATTTCGCACGCATATTATCGCACATTCGCCAACAATATCCTTCTATCTACCTGATTTTTTATCTCTTCTCGGTTTATCTTTTTACATAGGATATTTGTAATGTTCGTACGAAGTATAAAGCAGTATTGCTGCTTCCTTTTTTATATAATATCATAGTATATCGTAGTAGGTACTAGTAAGTCATTGTATTTTTCGACATAGTATAGGTGTCTTATGTTATTGCGCAAATAGGCATTTCATATAGCTTGAAACACCTCCGTGAAAGAATTTTGTCAAATTAATGGAAACAGGTGGACTACAAAATTTAAGTCAAGCGTGACGAAAATCTTGACGAAATACCGAATTCTATTGAACCGTGACAGTTTTGTTGCAGCTGTATGTAACCTACAAAAGAGGACCTTATTATAGACCAATTTGTAATAGATTGTGTAACATTTTAGATTATATTTGATACAACGCCACTAGGAGAATTCTAAACTTCCAGAAACTATTCTTAAAGAATTCTTGATAGAACAGTATTGGCTGTAAAGTGGTTTAGGATTAGAAGTCCAACAGATGTATCTAATTGATATCTTATAAAATCTTCTTTACAATTAATAAAAGCACATTCGCTTTAGCGTGTTTTACTAGTGGATGTCAGGCTCGATCTGTGAGCTCGATTGACCTAGTGATGGACATTCGATTCAAGTCAGTTGGTGAGCATCTTAGCAAGAATAACTTACTGCACTATACTAATTCATTGATCAAGGATCAGCATTCATTAGGTTTATTTAACCCGTCATACACATTGATCTTAATATTGAAAACCCTTTTGCTTTCTCCTCTCCTAAACTATTTGACATTTCAATTGAATCGTAACTTCAAATTTCATAAAACTAAGGCGGGATGCACATCGGAGAAACGCATTTCGTGAAGCCCTCTTTCATGAAACTTGTTTCATGCAATCAGTTTCACTCGCGCATACATACAAAAGAAACGTTCCTTGCATAATCTTATCAGTTGATTGCGAGCAACTTTCGTTTCACGTTTCCTGAAACTTTTTTCACGATACGCGTTTCTCCGGTGTGCATCCCGCCTAAAGCACGGAAATATTCAATCGTCAATTTTGTTATAATGTAGATTACAACATTTCTCATCATGACTTGTGATTTTTCTGACAACTCTTGTTAATTTGTTTTCTCTGTCTGTTTCAGGTAAGTAACGCATTCTTTATTTGGAAATCGATGATTACTCTTTGGTGGGTGAGTAAATAAATTAATTTATACTGTTGATATTATGTAGGTTGTAACAATCTTGTATTTAAATTACTATCTTAAATCATTGAATACCTCAATTCAAAATGAATAAAAGTAACTGATCAATTATCAAATTTTCAACACTCAATTGATGAGTTTAATGTGTATCAACTTGTCTATTCAGGGACAATCAATCAACTACTGCTTTGAATCTCGAAATACATGGAAAATAGTTGATTAGAATAATTGGCGATACTGTATTACGAAGAACAATCTCCAGATTCATGAGTTGAATATAGTTTAAACCTGTCAATGAATGAATTTATTCCAGAATAGATAGAGATCACAGAGTTGAATGAAAATTTAAATAGAGAACTCCTACGTGATTCAGATGGAATAATGCTTTCAATTCCCATTTCCACGCGGCACCAATGTTTCTCAATGTACGTTTTTCCAGTCAATCTTTCTTGTCTTCCTTCAGAAAGAGGATATACAGTCTCCGGGGTTTGTGAACGGTATGCCAGACTGTAATTTCCCTTTTGAAGCTCCATTCGCATGCTATTGACTACGGGAGAGAGAAAAGGAGGGAATTAGGGAGAGAGAAAGAGCGAGATTTTGTATGCAGGGATCTCGAATATTTTCCTTTCGAGTTCCCTACGCGACATACTTCTGTCCAACGCATTACTTATACCGGAACGTTCGTTTTGCTGAATTATCTGGGGAGATAAAAAACAATGGCACCGGCACCGTCTAAAAAGGCTCGAACAATGTCACACACCTCCCACATCCATTCAACTTGCTACCCAGAAAAAATGAGCCATATTTGTGGCGGAATACGGGAGCAACCAATGTTTATCACTGTCACGGGAACTCTACCGAGATGTATAGCTTTGAAACAGACAATCTTATTTGGATTTTTAATGAACCCCAGGAGAGTTCAACGTTTAGTGCTCAACGGTCGAAGATTCAGTAGAGAGTGTTCGAAAATAAATGATTCAGGACGAATGTTGGCCATACAACTTATAAATCACGCTTATTCTATTTCTCTGTTACTTATATTCATGAAATCCCCCCTCCTTATGAAATCCTGTTCCTGCTTTTGAGTGTAGATAAAAGTCAGCAACAACATAGTAGAAATTTGTACCGTAAATTTGCTGGTTATAGAGCTCGATTGATTCCGCTGTATCAGAAATGTCACGAATATTTCACAATTTACTGAAATATAGTATTATTTATTTATCTATTCACAATGGAGACAACGGGTTTCCACAATTATGTCTCCTAAATGGGAAAAAACATGATAAACATAATACGAACTTATGCAGAAAGAAATAATACAAACTATTAGAGGTCTTAATGAATATCCTTCCATCACGATTAGAGGTTCTGAAACTTCGTACGATAAATTATTATTCTGTTCATTGTACTTTTCAATAGTTTGGTTTTAATATTTTTTTAATAGATGGAATTAAATAGAGCATTTAATAGCATTAATAGCATTTAATATGCATTAAATAGCATTTATTCAAATGCTAATTGATATATAATTATTATTTAACGAAAATCCTAAATAAATGCTGTAAATCACCCCGAAGACTTTTGCTACTGCAGACATTGACAACAGGGTTAACAGCTAGATGGAAATTCAATGAGAACTACTATCCAAAAATTAGTTGCCAGCCCGGGAATCGAACCCGGTACCTCCCAATTGCTAGTCAGGAATGCTTAACCTTACACCAAACTGACAATCTCTGGATAGCAGCGCTCATTTTATACGAAGCCATAACGGCCAACCAGTTACAGATGGAATTAAATAGAGAATGCATTTATTCAAATGCTAATTGAATTAAAAATGAATTTAAAATTTTTTTTTAATAGTTTGGTAATCGATTACACATATTTCTCAGTATACTGTCTGATTACACGCATATGGAACACTCAAGTCTCTTACAAAGTTATACGATAATAAAAATAATAAAAAAGTTTGCAGTTTTTGTGATCTGTTTCTCTCACAAACATATTTCCAGCTTGAATATTCAATGAATTGTCCAAAAAATCGCATTTCGACATTAGCGATTCGCAATCAGTATTCACAGCCGTGCACTTGACTGAAAGACATAGCTGAATATTTTTCAATAGAGAGCACTCAAAGGCGGATTCCCAATCGATAGAGTTAAGTGCAGTAACGAAGTGACGGGAGGTGAATAGGCAAATGAAGTGAAGAAACAGAATTGGAAATTATGAAGCCCGGGACGACGAAGATGTGAAACGAGCCTTTTACATTTTGACTTGATGCCGCAATTAACACGTAGAACAGGCGGCGTCATCAAAGGGTCGACCTGCCCTTCCACCATTCAAGCCCTTTGCAGGTACTTCATTCTCCTGACAAGCCTTTCCCTTTGATAACAAATGTCGTCTGTCTTGTTTCCAATAGAAGTGAAAATCAACGGAGAATCAAACCCAATACAGCTCGCTATGTTACAGATCTGTGTGATTGCTGACTGGAGTTTTTAATTTGGGAAAGTTTTTATGCTGTTGGAGACTCTCATTTTGTAGAGTTCTTTGTACAGTTGAAGAGTATTGACATTTTTTCTTAACTTAGAGAACCCAATTTTTACTTTCCTTGCCCTATTACCATAGGTAAGGAAAGTATTGCTTTCCGAAAAAAATTAAGGTACCCCAATTTCTAAATTTCTATACGTTTCAAGGTCCCCTGAGTCCCCTGAGTTGATAGAGCAACTGCCACAAGTCTCACATCTGTAAAAATTTCAATTGAAAATTATTGTTGATTCTATTAAATCATTCACTATGAAGAGATAGCAGACCTCATGTGTGTCTCCAGCGTTATTTCCCTGTCACCAGCTGGCTCAAATCTTTGAATAGTAGACTTGAGATGCGCGGGAACACTAGCGTCAGTTGATAAATTTTTATAACGGCAAGGAAAGTTGTGTGAGTGAACCACACCAGATTTTTATTTCTATTCTTCGTGAGAAAGATTAACTCTGTATTTCAAGAATATGGTATTGAGTTGGCGCTCTTTGTACTGTTAAAGATCATTGGAATATTTCCTTCACGCAGAGAACGCAATTCGGTTTCAAGTTATCAAGTTCTACATATTATGTAGGAAATGATTTCTGGAATATTTAGTTGGTATATATATGCATATGCACTCATAGGCCAATACAAACATTAAAAGCATTCAAAGAGTCAATAACTTGTTTGGCCTATGTAGCCAGGAGACATTGCTGTGTCTGGCCTGCAAAAAATGAGCTTCAAATTGAGAGTTCAAAATCCACTCATAATGTAATGCACAATAACACTTTCATTCCAAGGTTGGAAATTCATTCGTAATCTTGATACTTCTTCATGAAAATTCACTTACAAGAAAAACTTTTGTTCTTGAACCTTTAGAACTAAAAATTTAGATGGTGAATATATGTTAGTATTTGTATTTGAATATTTCTTCATTTGCCGAAAACAAAATACAAGAAAAAGCTTCACAATAAATATATTATAATTTATTTATTTTCGAAGCTGCCTTGTTGAACGGAGGATTTGAGCCATCTTGATGCGTCGTCATTCAGATAAACTAATTTGGGACGCAATAAGTAATAAAAATATTCCAATATTTAAAATATTCCTGACAGCGTTATCATGAAGAATCATTAGGACTATTATACTGTGTTAGTCAATCAGTTTGTTTCTATGAATCATTCTGTTAACTATTATATGGATTGATAATCTTGTAAATTCATGGCTGAATGGGGATCTAATTCGTAATGTCATGTTTTAAACTAAGAAACGAGACATATTAATATTACTGCGTTCGTGAAAAAACAAGAGTCGTAACATAACATATAGATTACGAATGCCCCTCAATATTTGAAATGGATATTGGCTCTATTTATTTACTTTTAGAATGGAGTTATAACGAATTCAATTTTCTATAAATGGAGTTAAAGAGAGCTAGAAATAAATGTAATAGAACTTTATGCACTGTCATGTCTTTTCATACAAACTTTGATATTTAAGACAAAATCATCAGTTCAAGAAGCACCTATTGATCAAAATATTGTATTCATCTTGTTCACTTAAATTGACTAGAGATGGAAAAATATATGAATATGATTTCTATTATTCCCTCCATTTCTTGAAATTTCATCTATGTTTATGCTATTCTAGTTCCAATGTAATTCGATTCATTCACTTTATTGGACATTTTTATATTTCTTCCCCTTTCTTCGAGGTTAGAAAATTGGGAATCCCAGACTTATTGAATTATTGTTATTTATTATTATATAATTACTATTAAGGAACGCTGTGAAGTAGAATGAGGCTATGCTCTCAATTAGGGTTGTAATGCTTTGCTATCATTGTGAAGCTGATAAAGTGGCGTTTTTAATGGGAAGTGATTACAATATTACTGCGATGAATCATGATTGTTGTCCTCTTCTTTATCTGAACTGCTATCTCGATTGATAACAGTAATGAGTTATTTCACTGCTCCTAACCTAAAATTTGAAGCCAGTCAGTGTTTGACTAGGTTCCGTTGAACATCGAAGATGTTTTGAAAAGTTTATTTTATTTTTCAATTTTTGTTCAATGATGGTGAAAAAGGTTTTCATGTGTTGCTGGTCTAAAAGTAGGGATTCTGACACGGATGAACTTGATACCTACAGTCTTTCCACAGTAAGTAAATTTTTTAATCTGTTATTATGTATCTTCAAAACGTTTGTCGTTTGAAAAGTAGTGGTTTCGATTTCTACCTATTTACGATCTACCTATTATATATTTATATTTACACCTATTATCCACCTTATTGAATGCGTCCGAATTATTAGTGCGCCTGAAGTTGAAATTTTTGAAACAGTTAATTTTACGATTGGTAGCTAATATATTCATGAGACTTTGGAGATACATTTTTTCTGAGCATTATCATCAATAAAATTGAATGCTATATTCCGCAGAATCCTATACTATTAAAAGAGCAATTTCTGTTTATATATTTGTTTATATATCTGTATGTCACCGGATCTCGAAAACTGCTCTAACGATTCTCATGAAATTTGGAACATAGTAAGTTTATGAATTAAAATTTCAATTGCACTAGGAAAACTCGCTGAACGACATTGAAAGGATAATTCATCCTTGGAAAAACAGCTGAGACTTTCTTCGTCTGTGGATAATGGAAGTGAGTGAGCGAGTGCGTCTGTGGAAAAATAAAATATTTCATCCCCGAAATTAATAAGCTGACGTATTGCCAGCTGTAAAATATAAGCACAACCTAAAAGATGAAGAAACCTTAAGGGTTTGAAAGGAAAAATTATTCATAATAAATAAAAAATAATAATCATATTCAAAATAATAACATATTTTCGCGATCTTTCCAAATTCATCAAAAAAGTTGAATTTCCTTTTAATCTTTCAACCCTAAAACTTTTTTTAGCAGATACACTCAGCTGCTAGGGGGCTGTTAGCCTTTGCATGTTTAGTATTTTGTTTATAAAGTGATGAGACATGGTATTAGCAATGACCTTTTTCAGTGTTCATAATCTATGAATAACAGATAACAGTCCTTTTTTCTTAGTAGAATTAGAAGACATTCGCAAGTGAAAACTTCATATAAAGTTGTGAATATTGGGCTACATGTTTACTCTAAAAAGTCCAAAATAGTAACTTGATGCTATTAGTATAGAATGGTATATAGTATTTCAACAAATATTGTAGCAACCATAAGTATATCATTCTAAATATAAACTGTAAATATATCATAATTTTTCCTTTTTTTGTTATAAATTTCTATGCTTTTGTACTACAGAGCGAAGCTCTATAATATCGGTTCCCCGATATTATTTATTGTAGAGAAATTAATTCATTTTTAAAATAGGCAAGTCATGCAATGATAGGGAGACATGATTTAATTCATATCACTTGAAAATGGCATCAATGACCGAAACATGTTGTGATAAAATATTTTTAAAAAAGGTACTGAGATTTTTATTTTCTTTATATTTATAGGGAGAGAATATTATTTGTCTCAGTCAAAAACCGTTCCTCAAATTTCAAATAAAATATATCATTTTTATCAATCCCATAAATTTGAGTAGAAGTTTTAGAGCATGAATGTATAACATTTTTAATATATTATTATTTTTCACAAAATCTATAGGTACTGAGTACAGATGATTAACTTATCACAGTTCACTGTGTGGGTTTGGGTATTTCGTTTAATTTATTTCAGTTCTAAGAAGATAATACTGTATTTACGAAGACAGCTAGTCAAAAATGAATGAGAATACTGTATTCATAAACATAACGAAGAAGCGCAACTGGAACTCAATCCATTTTCTTTTTTATTAGCCAAATGAGCACGATATCCTTTGCAAACTCACCTGGTTGGTATGTTTGCCAACGTCACCCGTCTATTTTTCGCATGCAATTCCTTTACACGTCAGTCTCGTTTGCAACGATTTACCCTCTTCTCATTCTCATACTCTTCCTTCTTTTTCTTCTTCTTCTTCTTCTTCTTCTTCTTCTTCTTCTTCTTCTTCTTTTTCTTCTTCTTCTCTTCTTCTTCTTCTTCTTGTTCTTGTTCTTGTTCTTGTTCTTGTTCTTCCTCTGCTTATCTTTCACCTCCTTAATATTTACTTCTTTTTTCATCCTCTTCTCCTGCCTCCTTTTTCCTCGTGTTCTTGTGACCTTTTTCGTCTTATGTACCTTTTTCTTTTTCTTCTCATTTTTCCTCTTCTTCTCATTTTCTTCTTCTTCTCATTTTCTTCTTCTTCTTCTTCTTCTTCTTCTTCTTCTTCTTTTCTTCCTTGTGCTCTTCTCATATACTTCATCGTTTTCATTTATTTTCTTCTTTTTTTTCCACCTCCTACTCCTCCTCCTCCTCCTCCTCCTCTTCCTCATTCTCCTCCTCCCTTTCTCCTCCTCATCCTCCTTCTGTCCCTTCTTCTCCTCCTGTTCTTCCTCATCATCCTTATCCTCCTCCTACTCCTCCTCATCTTCCTTCTCCCTTTCTCCTCCTCATCCCCCTTCTGCCTCTTCTCCTCCTCCTACTCCTTCTTCTCCTCCCGTTTTCTCTCATCCTCCTTATCCTCCTTCTCTTCCTTCTCATCCTCCTCTCCCCTCTCCCATTCCCCCTCATCCTCATCCTCCTCCTGTTTCCCCTGATCCTCCTTCCTTATCCTACCTTTTTCTCATTTTCTCTTCTGTTATTTTTCTCGTTTTCCTTGTATGAGAATCAAACACACTAATGCACACATTCCCTTAGTGAGTGTTTTTGTCTAAGCTGGAGCTAGAGCCGAGTCTATCGGTGCCAGGCCCCGTCAATACGGTCATGCGATGTTTTCTCGACTTGTGCAGTAATGCTTCAGACACGGCATTCAGTCCGCGATGGTCGCTCCGCGTCTGAATAGCTCGCTGATCGCTGTCTAGTTTCTCAGTTGACCTTCTCAGCTATTAGCCAAAATTTGTTTCAATTGTGCAATTCGTGTGGGAATCTACTACGTCGTATTTTTAATTCTACTACGAAAGATATTAGTGAATAAAATCTCTATTACTTCATCTTTGCTCTTACTAAATTAGAAAAGTAATATCAAAGTGAGTTTGCTATTACTAAACATTTTTAATTGAATAGGGTTCCAATATTGTTCACGTACTGTATTTAATCCTCAACTTGAAAAACAGGATTCCTACTATATAGTTGATTGAGTCGCTGTAAGATTCTACAAGAAACTAGAGTTTGTCTTGCTGTTCTGCTATCTTCCAAATTTCAACAGATGTGCTAAAAAATAAAAACTTAACCCCTTCTCCCATTCATGCCCTTTTCAATGCAACAGAAAAATGGGCAGTCATTGCTTCATTCTCGTAGATTCCATCTATTATCGTGTCACTTCTTACATTGACCGTAATATGGTCCTATAGGAATAACAGGATTCCTACTATATAGTTCGATTTTAACTTTAAAATGACCAATGTTCGAAAATAGTCGTTGAAATATTTAAAAGTTTTTAATAAAGGGTACTACAAGTTTTTATATTGTTTTTATTAGTCCTAAGGGAATATAGTTGTTCTCTTTTCTGAATTACGGAGTCCAATAACGTACTTTGTCTACTGTAAATGATTAGAATGAATACATGTTCCTTAATTTCAATAAACAAATCTAATAACGATTGTATCCATTCCATAGATTGAAAAATGCATCTCAAAAGTATTTATAACCCCTAAAAATCTACTAAGATGACGCTCACTTTTTGTGTAGTTGAGAAGTTAATATTATGGTAATTATTCATATTAAAAAAGACTAAGAAATTGTCAAAAAACACAGATTTCAAAGGTTCAATCTTTGTAACCTCAGATTTAAATTTGTGGTTTTTGACAATTTCTTAGTCTTTTTGATATTAAGATGACTCTCTATTATCCATAATTCGAAATCAAAGATTAATATCAGTATTTATTTATTCGATGAGAACATGCACATACACATTGGAAGAGAGCATGCCCTAGCCCAAAACCTCTTCTCTTCCTAAATTTAATTCATTCAAATTGTCCAAATTATCCATATTATTCAAGATGATCAGTCTCTCTTCAATTTAAAAATTTGAACGTGTGAAGAAAGCTTCATAGACGCGGTGGGAGTGAGAATTTCCAAGTCAGCTCCATAGTTTGTGAGTGAGACTGTAGAACTCTATAAATTCAATACTTGAGTACTATACTCGTTTTGAAGTAGGTGTATTTCTTTGGAGAGCCAACTCAGCGATTATTCAGCAATGGATGCTTGAACACGTTGTCGTTCTGTGCGATTGCCGTGTGGGCCACTTTGAAATCGTATTCACACCTCTGTCAGCGACCTCTTAACTGGTCTATTTCTGACTCAACCTCTTAAATCACTCCATCCTGCCGTTGTGCTCAATTTCGTAGGAGAAGAGCACATATTTCTTCACAGAGCTCTCATTGAAAATTATTCTTTCAATCCCTCCTTTTTCAAAATCAACCGCTTCTTCTATTCAGTGCAAGAGTAGTGAGTGGATTGTCAATAGGTCTCGAACCCCGAACTCGAACACTCGCAATTATTGAACTGCTCTAGAACTCGTTGAGCTCTTCTCTTGAGTGCGCAAAGCGGGTCGTTTTGATTGGAATAGGCTGCGATTTCCATTTTTATAATGAATCTGCTGAGTGCAGCGCATTGTCGTTTGCCTTTGGTTTCCATCAGTTGATCAATGCTTTATGGCTGATGATGTAGGTTTTCTCTGCTCGGATGTAATGAATAAATAATTCCTCTTCTTCACCCATATCATGAAAAAACAACTATATTCATCCAGAATGTTTTGCAAATTTCAATTTTCCAGGAATTCATGAACTTTGACGAAAGATAGTAAGTAACAAATCTTTATTTTTGGGCAAAAAATTAATCTAAGTTGCTTCTCTTTGTATGCTGAAGTGCGTTCTGTAGCTAACAATGTGATAGAATACACATAGCATCCATAATGTATAATGCTTACAATGGCTCATAATGTGATAACCAGAGAAAACTACTATAATATATGCTGTATAATATAATATATGATGTATTCTGTGGTGATAAACTACAAGATGGCTTGAGGTATTAAGCCATGAAGTTCACTATTATAATCACCTCTTTTGATAACGTTTGCTATCAATGATGCACTATTGTTTCAAGAATTTATTCGGAGATCTTGAATTGAGAAGAGTTCCTAGATACATCAATCCTTGTCAAAGATTTTGATGCTATTTCACCATTTTAACCTTATCATAATGTTTGAGGTTAATTAGGATAATTGTTCGTAATTTTCATTCAAATTCAACCTGTAATTTCTATCCAAACTCAATCTGGACAAATGAATTCAAAGTTAAAGTTCGCCAGAGATGCAGTTTTGGCCGGTTGATTTAAGCCTCTTCCCTGCCATTTTTTCATCAAATTATAGTTGAATAAAAAAATATGAAATATCTCGATTCTCTATCGAACGCTATTCCGAATCGATTTCATTTTCACTCTGGAACAATAGTATTAACGAGCTCAGTGAATAACAGGCAGGGATAAATTGTGTGCAAAAAAATAGCAGGCTAATTGGCGGTGATGGCCAATCATATTGTTGGAGAGAATTTGCATGTCTAGCCGGCTCGAAATTGGATGT
This sequence comes from Nilaparvata lugens, assembly GCF_014356525.2. NCBI lineage: Eukaryota > Metazoa > Arthropoda > Insecta > Hemiptera > Delphacidae > Nilaparvata > Nilaparvata lugens. The sequence goes on from NC_052514.1 coordinate 17,181,617, forward strand.
TCGATTGGAAGAGTGACGTCACGGCTCGAAGGGGCGAGTTGCAATATTGAAAGTGGGTCATTAATTTTTAATTAGTCTCTCATCTCACGCCATTCTTCTTTTTGCAGTTCATTAACCGCCCCGTCCGTGCGAGAAACTGCCGGAATTTGTCTCTTGACCTTTCCAAACTGACAGCCGCGTTACACCATTAGCATGCCAATTTGTTTTCACTTTGCAGTTTTTCAATTTCTCACGATATAAGCGATGTTATTACTTGTAGCATGTTAAAGCCTCCTCATGAGGAGGCATAACATAGTAATGGGGGTTTCATCAACTAAATATGCTTCTCTAGAGCTCCTCTATAGAGAAGCTGTGAGCAACGAGGATCGGAAGAAGTATTCCGATATTTCTTCATTCATGCATTATGATTTTCTTTGTTGAAAGATTCTCTACTTGCTCATACACAACATAGTCAACATCACATACTTACTGAGTTTTTAGCTATGATGTTCTGTTAGCTTGTTCCTTAACTACAGTAAAGACACTGCATTCGCATTGTCTGAAGCATGTAAAGTGCATTCATAAACTACGTTTTCGCAAGATAAAATCAATGCAGAAAAATGTACTCACACGCAAATGTACTATGTTACGTGATCAATTCATTTCCCTCCTGACTAATTAGAAGAGATTTGTAATAAAAATAACACATATCAAACTCCTTATAGTATGCTAGGGGCGTGTCTTGCTAGAATGTAATATTTTTGTGAAATAGATAGTCCAATAGCCTCAACATAGTTGACTCTAGGGTTCAGACTTTTGGAAATTCAGTAGTATTTGAGAATAAGCTTGTCGTGCTGGAGTGTGTACCTTTGTACTGAAATTTAATTTTATGATATCTAGTGTATGGGAACCTTAGTCCTATGAAATTTAATGACCACGGATTTTTCATGAGATAGACTCTAGGAATATGTTCATGAACTTCATGAGGAACATACTATCAATTCTCAGGTATTGCAATAGTGTAATTATTATTTCCCATTAAAGTGAAACCTTAGAGAATAGATATGGTTGATTGAATTAAACGTCTCTGGTAAAACTGATAGAAGTTGAGTTTGAGTGAAGTTGTGGAACAATATTTGATGGATGAAGGATTCCTCATTATGAAAAGTTTTTTATCAGAAAAAGACGTGTAGAAGTGACTGAATCAGTGCAAGAATTTACTTAGTAAAGTGTGTTGGAATAATTGTTGAACTAAAAATCTTCTATTTTCAAGTTTTATGAACGTTAAACGACGCAATCTCCGTTCTCCAAGGCTCAAGAGGGTTGCTATCAAACGCGACTATGTACTCGTGTTGAAGAATGATTTGGTGAGTAGAAAGAGCTGCTTCCACTTAACATTCATATAAAGTTCTTCAGTAATGTGGTATTTTGAACTTTTCAGATACTTCTGAATATCATGAAGACTGATACAGTGAATTTCCATATGTAACAATACTCTTGAATATAGAATTATCAAAATATGAAATTAATTAAAGCTGGTAGATTCTCTTTGATCATATTGAGATCGTTTCTCATCTCCTTGAGATCGATCTTGACCTCTTCTTCGTTTCTAAAACTGATATCTGTTAGATTATTTGAATCGTTATAAGGATCAGAACAAACAAAAGAATGTTCGATCATCTCTTTTTCCAAACGAGGGAATCGCTAGAAATCGACGCAAAAGTTGAACGTTTTCTTTTTTGAAGAATTAAAGAACACAGAAAAAACTCTGTACCGGTCTCAAAAGGTTCCCTTCAATCAATAATAGTTCAATCAAGAAAAAAGAAATCAATATAAATTGATAAAATCATTGATATTGATTTATAATTAGAAAATACAAAAATACAGTAGTTGCGAAAAATACAAGATACGTCATACTAAAATATATTTATCCCAAATTTGAATAATTAATTAAGTTGACATTGTCAGTGGAAGCGTACAACATTCACTATTGTTCAGTAATTTATTATACAAATAATTGAAATATAATGTTGATATTATCCATTAGTGTAACACCAAACTGGGTATTGAATTCTCAGTCTTCATCTTGAATCTACAGCAAACGGAAATAATTCAACTAATTTCACCTCAAGTACCCTCTGTTAATCTTTGAAATTAACTATTAATTCTCTAGAATGGTATCTACCAGAGTGTATAACAACAGAAATATTCAATTATTACTGGAATGCTCTGGGAAGAAACTCAGAAGGACAAGATAAATGAAGCTGAGTTGATGTTTGAGTTCTCGTACTGATGACGTATCTTACAGCAGCGCCTTGTGAATAACTAGCCGTCACTTGGCAAAATACCCCCAGGTTTTTCTTTTTCCGCTTTTCGCATTTACAATTTACCAGCTCTTTGTTGGTCCTTTCCTCTGGCGATGAAAAGGCCACTAACATAACACTACTTGCCTGCTCGCCTGCTTGCCAGCCCCACAGTGCACAGTGTACCCGTGTTCTGCTCTCTGCCTGCGATAACAATGTGTTCCAGTTGTTGTTCCTGCCCAACAATGCTCAACAACTCTTCAACTATTCAAAGCGCACGCGACAGCATCATGCATAGAACATCACTATTCATCAAAACAATGCAAACGTCTTGGAAATTTCTTCGTAGTGGGGAGGTGGGATGTGGAGCGTCATAGCTACTTCTGTGATATTGATAAACTTGATAAACTACACTTTGATAAACTTGTATATATATCAACCACTTGTTTAGAGTGATGGAGAGTTATATAATTTGATATTTCCTGTGTTTGGAAGTGTTAATCGTTCATTTTAGAAGTGGAATGGATATAACTAAAATATAGTTTCAGTCTGTTGTCCTTTTCATTACTAATGATATTTGTTGCCCACAGGATGATGAGCTTGAAAGTCATTTTACTAAGAACAAGAGAAAAAACAAACGAAACGGATAACAAGAGGATTGGTGAAAAGGAGATGGATGATAAAAAAACATATTTATTCAAAATACATACTGTATATTCCAATGATTCAGAGAATACTATAATTTAATTTAATTTTCCTAAAGTTACCTTGAAAAGTGACCATTCCTGCACTGATTACAGAACGCAAAGAATCATTTTTCCGCTCTAGTGCGCAAAGTATTACTTTGCATACTCCAGATTTGCAACATGGCAACACAAAATAGTTGGTGGGTTATTATGGATGATTAGTGCACGAAAACAAAAATTGAGATGGTAACAATGACTGTGGTTAGATTTAGATAAGAATCATTTCAATGGCTACCCTACATTTATGATAAAATCCCAATCTAGAAATCCAAAACAAGAATAATGCTCATCTAAATCATAAATAAATAATCATCATTTACGAATTCTCATCATTTAATAATAAATAATAGTTCTTTTCTATTGATAATTATTATTTCAACTGCAAGCAATGAGAAAAGTAGCAAATATACATTATAAAATTCGAATTTTGAGGTTAAATGATTACCGTTCGATATCTATATAAATAAAAATAATAAAAAACATAAGAATACTACAGTAGATATTATCTGTTGTCTATGTTATTTTTATAAATATTTTTCAGTTTACTTTGAGCATTTTTGTCGGTAATTTGAGCAAAAGTCTAAATTTCTGAATCCTGTTTCAGTACTTTTTAGCTGGATGAAACAAACTTAGGTACGATTCTCCCCGCTAGGTCGCGCGCTTGTCGGTTCAGCCATCTTGCAGCCATCCGAATCAGCTGTTGGCGTGTATTTTGAATGCGGATTTTTTGTTCTATCTGTATTTTTTCTTATTCTTGAATGAATAAATATGAACTTTGGCTGAGAATTTTCAACTTCAATTGGATTATTAATTTTTAAATGAATTAAGGTTGTTATCAGTAACAGCATCACACACACAAACATTTGATGGATTTCAGCCATCATTTTACCCATAATCAACCACTTCCTAATAGTAACTGTAGGAAAAGTTTAATGTGAAATACGTGAGCAAAGTTCCTCTGCTGCACTCAAGAAGCCATTCCGCTCGCCTACGGCTCGGGCGTAAACGTTTCTTTCGGTGCAGCAAACTGTCACTTTGCGCACTAGTTGCACAAATAACTATTCCCTTTACAAAGCATAACATAATTTTCTTTAGCTACTCTTAAGACTGTAAAGAAGTCTCTAGATTCGTCTCTGCTATCGCAAAATCTCTGTAGTCTTCATCCTGTAACTCCTTTTTTCCTGATGGTCGCAAATCATTAATTATCATCTTGGTCTTGCTCTTCTTCAATGTAGGCGTTCTGCTTCATCTAACATCTAATTAGAAATATCGATATTTTTTGCTTCGTTGTGATAAATCTCTTGCAGTTTCTCAATATTGGAGTTCCGCTTCATATTATTTCTAATAATATGTTATATTCCGACTTTTTAACTTGGTGTAATTAGCAGTTCAAAATACATCTCCATCTCATCATGTCAAAAACAAATAAATTTTATGTATGTTTGCAATTTCGTTCGTATTATTTGCCTGTTATTGAGTATTTGAATTTAATTGAAATACCTGATGTGTTATCATATCCGCATTTGTAGAGGAATTCTTACTTGATTGTCTATTGAAACTACGTTGGAATTTAGATTGGGTGAATAGACATAACCTTCTTGGACAATTTTCAATTGAAATTCGGGAATGGAATAGTGAGGGCTGAATAGTGGCCATTCTATATTTATCCTATAGTTACACTAGAGGTGACCATTGCTAGGCCTGTTTTTTTTTTCATTTTCGATCATTTTATGATTATGTGTATGTCATTGATCTGTTGAGTCCTAACTCCGCCAAATAAAGATTTTTACATTTCATTTCTTTGATTAAATAAATATCAATATTACATAATATTATTGATCCATTAATTCCATTCTCGGCGGCTAGTGAAATAAAGTTTCCGTTCAATTCGGGTCGACGATAGACCCAACCAACGATCTACAACACTAATATTAGTCTATATAGATTGTTGGGCCCAACTCAATTAGGAATGAGATCAACTACTGAAGATGATGACCCGACAGTTCCTTTGTGGGGGGCAGACAAGTGGAGAAGGAGGCTTGGCTGCCAGACTGCTCGGATAAGCAAGCAATTTGGATAGCTTTTTAGCCGGCAGACAGGATCGGAAGGCAGCCTTCAGCTTTGGACCCCGGTCTAAACTCCGACTGCTGCATCCAATTACCAAAAGTTTACAGGATCGCGCGGCCAGCAAACTCAGCGCGCCGCTCGATGCGATTAGAAGCGCTGAACTGGCTGCTTTCAACCGTCTCATCAAATATAACTCGCGGCTAACTCTATCGCTGAGTTTATCACTGGACTAGGTCGTGTTCTTGTTGATTAGGATCGGTTTCTAATATTACTCATTCGTTAATTGCTTATTAGTCCAGTCAATATAGACATAAAAAAGGGGATGTGCTTGCAATTTATATTGTAGTTCTGATTTTTTAATATATTATTTGGGTACATAAGAGAAGTCCAGATCCAATTTCTTCATGCAAAATTTCCTTGTGCTAGATACAGAGTGGCCCAAAAACCTCGTATTTTCGACGCATTTTCCAGTTTTCAGCTATTCCTGACAAATCTCGTGATCGGACAGAAAAATTTGCTCTCGCCTTTTTTCTGGAATATGAAATTCTGAATGAAATGAGATCATTCGGAAATCTCTATCTCCAATGAGTACTGAGTTATGATTTTTCAAAAATGAGTGAAATTTGAAGAGAAAAACAATTTTTGATGAATTTTAGATTTTGATCAACAATATCTTCCGATTGTTATCATTTAGATGTATTCATTCAAAATCCCTCTGAGCGTATTTTGTGCTCTACAATCTGAAATCAGGGAGAGCGCTCTATCTCATATAGATTTCCAGGTACACCTGATAACAATGATACTTGTATTGTGAAAAACACCTAATTTTCAGCTTCAACAATCATCACCAACTACATACATAGTCTTTACATTGCTATTTCGCACAATGATATAAGTTCATTAGATTATGTTCTATGAAAATCACCCGTTAGATGCACTTCATTTCAGTATTTCCTAGTGGAGAGGCGCGCTTAAGGACACCTCAAGGATCAAAATTTCAAACACTTATAACTTCTGTGAGCCGAAAATACGAGGTTTTTGGGCCACTCTGTATCTAGCACAAGGAACTTTTGCATGAAGAAATTGATCTGGACATCTCTTATGTACCAAAATAATATATTAAAAAATCAGAACTACAATATAAATTGCATGCACCAATGTTTATAGTGACTGGACTATATGTTTTGTGGTATTTTTTGAAATCGTGACCGATATTATTTTTGGATCATTGAGTTCATTGAATACTTCCCACTTGACTAAACCTCTTCTTGTTGATCAGGATTGGCTTCTAAGTACTCCTTGTTTGTTAATTACTCATGTTCTGTGGTATTTTTAATAATCCGTAATAATATGATTTTTGGATTGTTAAATTCAATGAAGAATCCACTGGACCTTTTGTGTGTCCTTGGTGGTTAGGATTGGCGTCTAATAACGCACTCATTCACCTTAACTATATAGTACTACTACAACTACTACTACTTATCTACTTCATCTATCCCTAAGTCATTCCCTGACTCATTAAGGGTCGGTTTCTGAGCTCGGGATTTTGCTAAGTTCTAGACTTTAAACAGCTGGAGTCAGAAAATTGGCTTCCCGAAACGGGGCGTAGTCGTAGTCATAGTTCAGGTTTTAATTAAATTTCGAAAAACTATAAAATTGAACAGAAAAAAATTATGAGGAAATAGTGTAAATATTGAATGAAAAAGACTGAGAAATTGTCAAAAACCCACTAATTTATTGATAATTAGAAAAACTTTTTCATTCAATATGAATAATTACCACAATATCAACTTCTCAACTACACAAAAAGTGAAAATAGTGTAAAGTTTTAGATATTTTGAATTTTTTAGTAATGTTTCATTTTGTCAAGGAAAAACGTTTCCAATTATAGAAATTAAAAATAAAGATTTAATGCAATTATTTACAGCGACTACGCCCGTTTTGGAAAGCCAATTCTCTGACTCCAGCTTTTTAAAGTCTAGAACTTATCTAAATCCCGAGCTCGGAAACCTGAGTCTTGTGATATTTAAGAAAAGCAATTATTGATTTTTGAGTCTTTCAAACCATCAAAATAATACTTTACTCTGGATCATCCAAAGCGTCCATTCAAGTTCTCATTTAATATTTGCATTTTTTCATGGTTCTATTCATTTATGTTTCTCTAAGTGTAAGTAGTACCACAGAATTACAAGGTGTTTTATTATTATAGGAGTTTTCTCTGGTAGTACTTAAAAGTAGTACTTTATAAGAAAATATCGAGTTCGCCTAATATATACTAGTTGTTGATATGATTATGATGATATGATCGTAACATATCATGACTCCAGAATCACAGTAAGTTGAAATCAATATCTAAAGTATGGAGTATATAGATTCCTCAACATTTCAATCAAGGGTCCGAATTACAATCCAGTCATGAATATCAGTATTAATATCTGAGGGCTGCTCATGCAGCCTTCGTAGTGAAGGGAAAAAGGGAAAAGTAGGGCGAACATTTTACAACAATTTCATGGACAAAAATGGTTCAATTTTGTAATATTGTATGGAAAAAGTGCCAGCTGAGCGATGGAGTTTTCCAGCCATGAAATTCGGATGCCTATCGCCGCGCAGAGCCAGAGCAGCAAGCTACTGAAATTGAAATCTGCTGGCGAGCCTTTCGAGCGTGTCATGCCATTCGGTTAGCCCCGAAAAGGAGAAAGACAGCTGATAAACAGAGAAAGAAAAAGAGAGAGAATGTTTGAGAGTATAAGAGAATACTGATGAACAGATATTAGAATAGATTAGATTAGTTTTCTTTATTCATGTATGTTACAAGAGAGAGAGATAGTGAGAGAGTGAGCGAGAGAGGGTGAGAGAGTGATTGGAAGGGTGTAAATAAATGGGGGAAGTGAGTGAGTAAAAAAGACGAAGAATTGATAAATAAAGAGAGAGAGGATATGTGACAGAAAGTGGACGGGAAGAGGGTAAGTGAGTGGGGGGAAGTGAGTGAGTGAAAAGAAGAAAGAGAACTGATAAACAGCAATGGTGAGAGCCATTCGGTTAGCCCCGAAAAGGAGATAAAACAGCAAAAAGGAGAAAGATGACATAAATATAGCAAGAAAAAGAGTGAGAGAATGTGCGAGATAAAGTGAACTGATGAAAATAGAGAGTATGTGGAAGTGTTCAAGTGGGGGGAAGTGAGTGAGTGAAAAGAAGTCTAAGAACTGATGAATAAAGAGACAGAGAGAGAGGGTGGAAGTGTGAAAGAAAGTGGACTGATAAACGGGAAGAGGGTGAGTGAGTGAAAGAGTGTGAATGGGAGGAAGTGAGAAAGTGAGTGAGTGAGAAAAAGAAATAGAACTGTTGAAAAGCAAGGGTGAGAGCCATTCGGTTAGCCCCGAAAAGGAGATAAAACAGCAAAAAGGAGAAAGATGACATAAATATAGCAAGAAAAAGAGTGAGAGAATGTGCGAGATAAAGTGAACTGATGAAAATAGAGAGTATGTGGAAGTGTTTAAGTGGGGGGAAGTGAGTGAGTGAAAAGAAGTCTAAGAACTGATGAATAAAGAGAGAGAGAGAGAGGGTGGAAGTGTGAAAGAAAGTGGACTGATAAACGGGAAGAGGGTGAGTGAGTGAAAGAGTGTGAATGGGAGGAAGTGAGAAAGTGAGTGAGTGAGAAAAAGAAATAGAACTGTTGAAAAGCAAGGGTGAGAGCCATTCGGTTAGCCCCGAAAAGGAGAAAACTCCAAAACGGAGAAAAATAACTGATAAGCAGAGAAAAAGAGAGAGAGAATGTTTGAGAGTGAGTGAGTAAAAAGAAGGCACATAACTGATAAATAAAGAGAGAGAGGGTGTGAGAAAAAGTGAACTGATAAACAGGAAAAGGGTGAGAGAGAGAGTGAAAAAGTGATAGAATGCAAGTGGGGGGAAGTGAGTGAGTGAGAAAAAGAAAGAAAACCGATAAGCAGCAAGAATGGAGAGAGAGAGTGAGCAGAGACAAACAAATGATACAAGTTTATTTTTTATAATACTCTTAATACCAACGGTATCTCTCTTCTATGAAGTGAGTGAGTGAGAAGGAGAAAAATACATTGCTTTTTATTTCTAGTGATCTTTACTATTTGTAATTTATCTCTTATATCATGCTACCATATCCTTCATAACTGATTATGCTGAAACTTGATACAGTACTACAATTCTCTCGTATATCAAAAATGTGGCATTTGCAATGTTTGCAGTGATGAGTCTATCAATTTCGCTCATTGCTTGTTCGAGAGATTTGATTATTCGTGAGGAAAAGAGGTAAGTACAACTATAGATGATGACAGGGGAATAGATTCTCCCTGTAGTCAAGTAGAGGGGATATAGTGATAAACTCAGATTCATAAATGTAATTACAAATTAATTCATATGTATGAATTCAGGGCTACTTTCTTGCATTGATTAAATAGATTGTCGTAAAACAAAATTGTAGTACCATAAATAAACTTAAATAGAACATTTCAATACATTATTCAACTAAAGAAATGAATAGTTTGAAAAGAAAATCTATAATTGTATTCTATTATTATCTATAAGTTTACGAATGTTCATTTGTGCCAATACATTGTAAAGAAAGAGTGATATTGGGAAAACATTTCCTCTCCATGTGATAGGAGTGAGAATGAAAAACAGGACCTTTATGTGCAGGGACTCTGCCTATGTTAGTGAACTGGGAAGATGATTTCGTGAGAGCTTGGGAGATTGAGAAACAAGAGAAGGAAAGGAGAGAGGATAATAATCCGAAGTAAGAGAGTAAATGGGAGAGATTACCTATGAGACTTGGTGCTTGAAACTTTGCGAGAAGCTTTCACACAAGTTTCCATAGGTATATTGGATACCTGTTCTCGATACCCGGCAAAATGAACAATATCGTGCATTGGACGTAGTTTGGAACCGACTTCATCTAATCCCATACTTGGGCTTGGAAATTCCAATAATACCTGCATGCATGCTCTGGCATGTGGTTGGCTAGCATTAGTTCCATCAATATTAGTTTATGGTGTGAAGGATCACAAGTTATGCCAAGATGTGTGGTTTCATTGTCGGAGTTGGTGATTAACTCGGAATGCTCTCTACGTGGACCTTGCAATAATGTTTCAGGATAAAGGATTCACTAGTTGCAATGAAGCTGAAACCTTCTATATTGATTCGAAACATGATGGGTTTAGAATTCATTTAGATTCATTGGACGCTCGTGAAATAATCATAATTGGAGTGTTGTTGTATCCAATGTGGAGTGTTAAGTATTTATGCGAGAAACCTCCCGATTATAGTGCGAGATAAATTACTTTTAACATGAAGAGGAGAAACCCATTTCTCCCTCCACAGTTTGTAGCATAGACATAGACGGACATCCTGCGCACAATTGGATGCGCCGTGTCATTTTGCTTCATGTTCTTGTGATGAAAACATCTCTGTAACATACACAAACCAATATTCCTGCTGACCAGTACACTACTTGGAACATTGCCAGCAATAGATGGAGGGGAGTGTTGCCGCGTCGCGTTACAAAGCTCTCTCACTCAGACACAAAAGAAGGAGAATGCTGCTAGGTAGTAGGAGTGATTAGTGGAGGATAGAGCATCGGAGCTCTCCGTCTTCGAGAAAGAGCCATGTTAAAAGTAATTTATCTCGCACTTTAGAACTCTTGTAGTGAAACAAGAAGATAATTGACTAGTTTTCGGAAACAAAAGTTGATACCCTTCAAATACTAGTAGTTCTGTGAACAGTAGACCTCGCGCTCAGTTAGTTACATTGACATGTTGTTATGTTTTCTCAAAAATTAATAAACTAGTAGTTCTGTGAACAGTAGACCTCGCGCTCAGTAAGTTACATTGACATGTTGTTATGTTTTCTCAAAAATTAATAAACTAGTAGTTCTGTGAACAGTAGACCTCACGCAGTATTCTCATCCACAAGTACCTGATTGAAACTATAGACTCTATGGAAATACAGCAATAGACTGGCTTCTCCAAACATCTGTGTAATCACTTGTCAGCTGATTTATGATGAATAATTCTATAGTCTGATTTTTACTCTAATATTGTCGTATGAAGGAGTCTCCTTTTTTCTTTTATATTATCCTTGAAATGCAAAATTTCGAAAAAAACCTTGTATAAAGGTCGACGCGCAATTAAAAAAGGAACATACCTGTCAAATTTCATGAAAATCTATTACCGCGTTTCCCCGTAAATGCGCAACATATAAACATTCAAACATTTAAACATTAGAGAAATGCCAAACCGTCGACTTGAATCTTAGACCTCACTTCACTCGGTCAATTATCTTCCTAAGAATAATTCACTACTCTCCTCTTACTAGGACTGATCCATTACCAATTAATTTTTAACATAAAATCACCAATGCTTCCTATTCAAGCAATACTGACAGTTTGAGGTGATTATCACCATAGTAAAGATAGGAAAATTACATGAATAGAATACAAAACTTTCAACCCGAGAGGTAGTAGCAGCACAATCTAGCGGTGAACTACGGAAGTAACTGCAGCGATTAGCTCCACCCAGTGCGAAAAGTAGGCGGAACTCTCTCGACCAATCGCAGTTCAGTATGTCCAGCATCATTTACAGCAGGCTGGAAGCCATTTTGTATTCTATACTTTCAAGTTTCGCTACACATATAGTGGGTTTCACATTATAAATTCAGGGGAAAATAATAGTTGTGAGTTCTCTTCAATAATCAAATTGATTATAACCTCAGCTATTTTATTTTCACAAATTCAATTTTATCAAATCATTCCATTGTTAAGAAGCTATGTGCAGAGAATTTAATTAAATACGGTACTAGGATAATTAAATACAGTATCGTTCTGTATTCGTTCTAGTATATGAGCATTTGCTGATGACAAGTAGTCTAATTAACCAACAATTAGCCTGATCAAATGAACGTTGTTGAGACCAATGAATAGGACGAGTCCTAATTCATTATTTTCAGCGAGTTTTGATAGTACGATGATTGAGGATGGGATGGGTGATCGGGGATCGTCAAACAGGTAGAGAGGACAGTAATGCTGGTAGTGGGAGGGGGGTGACAGTTGTGAGGTTTAGGTCACCAATTGGCCAGCCAGTGCACTCTGCAATTAGCAAAGCCACATAGGTGGTGCAAGTACCCCCCACCCCCTTCTGCATCAGATATCACGTGACCTGTGGCTTACCTCAGCCGTAGACAGGCAGTGCCTAATCGAATTTAGTGCACGGTCACTTGCATAGGGGATAGGGCAGGACATAATCTACTATGACTGTCTGTTGCGGTATCATACGATTTTCTGCTAAATTAGTCAAGAAAAAGTAGTCTATAAACTGAGAGATACTTCTAGTTTATACAATAATTTTCACTTGTATATGTGTTTTATATCTCCTGCCATTCTCCAATGGCGTTTCTTTCTTTTTATCCAAAGCTATGAGATTTCCTGCTCTTGATTTTTTTCTCTCTCTGTAGTATTCATTCCTATCTTGTGACCATTTTTTTTCAAAAGCGATTCGGATAATCGGAGTTAATTGGAGTTCTACAATATTTTCATTGATTATTTCTACCTATTCATGCTTTTTATCCCGCTGTTTATAAACCTTTGTAGCTGTTTTTTCATCGGAATGATCTATTTTCAGTTTTTAATTGGTTATACTATCCATGTTTTCCATCTTGTATTCTCCCATGTTCATTCTTCCTCAATGTTTTCTCTTTTTTGTATTTCCGAAGTATCCTCTCTTATTACATAACTCTGTAATAAAACTATTCGAATTTTCTGGCCTTCTCCACAGGCATGAAAACTTTAACAATCCATCTAATATACTTCCTAGATAACTTTTGCAACTACAGCGGAATTCGCCGTTTTTCTCTCTATGCAGACCGACTAAAAGAGCCGTTCTTGTTGGCAAATAAGAAACAGGAGGGCTGAAGCTTCACATGCAATAGATTTATCGCTGCTTTTCAATTTCATGGTGAACAGAGACGAGATTCTCTCGCGCTCTATCCTCTTCCAACCTCCAATCTCATTCTGTTTATTTCTCTGTTCAACAGTAATATAAGAGGGAGAGAATGATGGACTTCCCCAATATTATAGGAAGCTGGCTGCCTTGTTGGCCATCTACCAAACTTCATTCCGTTCAGCCAGATTTGCTATTAGCACACCGACATATGCCCAATGCCCAATGCCCACCCACACAATTCGCTTCGATTGCACATTAACATCCAGATTTATGTTTACTCACAAAACAAATATGGGATTTCCGCTGACGTGCATAGTCATCTTCTCAACGCTCCTTACGTTCATTTGAAAATCGAGATTGCAATTTTCAAACGAAAATAGGATTAATTTAGAAACTTTCCCACAACTCACATTCACTGATAATATGAATCAGTAATAATTGATGGAGAAATTTTCCCTTAAATATTTTTCAAGGAAAATGAACATCTTCAGACACTTTCTAGTTTGGACAATGACGATATTCGACATTTCAAATCCTCTCTTCTACATAATCATCATTGATGTTAACTCTTGTATTCTGCTGGCAATCATCTCACTCTATTCCATACCCAAATTTCCACTCTGCCTATATAATCAATATAAATCCTCGAAGTGATGGATAGTATCCTACTGATATTACTGCCTACTACTCCTAACATAACGCAATTGAAATCAAATTATCACAAGACATTCAAAACTTCTTTTCTCTACCGTCACATCGACATAGTTTTATCGCTAGTATTCTGCTTATGATCTCACTCTCTTCCTTACCACTCCTCATAGTCAATACTGTATTGTGATAGGAAATATGTTTTTTATAAATCGTCATCAAAGTCTAATTGTCACCTAGCAAGATATTTGACAGTTTAAATCTTTTTTCATCTAATCCTCATCGTCCTCTCACTAGTATTCTGCTTTAAATCGTCACTCTCTCCTCACTCTCTCTCACTCTCTCTCTCTCCCTCTCTCTCTGTCTTTCTCTCTCTCTGTCCCCATCCTTCTCTCTGTGTGTCCATATATCTCTCTCAATCAATCTATCTCTCTCTCTTTCTAACCATTCGACTTTCTTCTATACGGTATTGAGATAGTAACTGTACTCCATTAAAGTGAAATTGTCATCCTGCACAATTTTGACAGTTCCAAATCCTCTTTGCTCTAATCATCATCGACTTCTTCCCTGCAGTACTCTGCCAGCAATTGTCTCACTCTATTCAACAGCCATCTCACTCCCAGACTTATAATCGATACTGTGAGAGGATTTCGTCTTGAATTTAGTTCTCTCTCTCTCTCATGCGTGGTGTGGTGTTGCTCTCAGTGGAGAACAATGTGCCAACCGATACCCGACGAGAGACTCTTGTTAAAGTGTGAGACTTCACGCAGCACGTTTGCCTCAATACACTCACTATAATATACTCGACATCTACACTCCACCTCTACATGCTACACCGCTGCACCACCATTCAGGTCCAGTGACTGGCACGTTTCTCAATCACGTTCGCCAGTTACTATTTGTCAGTCGCACAACTAGCCTTGTTTCGTGAATGTGTGCTCAATTTGAGTTCAAAAAAGGAAATTATTCTTATCAGGATTTACCTTCTATTCTTGATTCTTACAAAACGTCCAATTCGTGATATTTGGATTTGGGGTACGGCGGTTTTCAAACAGGGAACAATGTACTACACTGTTTCAGAAGAAACTCTTATTCAAACTATATTTCTTCTCTCGCATCGAAATATCTATATCAAATGTGATTAGACACTTCAATTTATTTGTGTATTTTTCTTCTGTTTCAGGTAAGCAACTCTTTTCCAAGTCCAATCTTTGATTCACCAGTAAGTAACTAGTTAGTTACTGATTAGTCTACTATAGTAGACATTTATCTATACTGGGATATTGTTGAGTTATTGTGTAAAACGACAATCTCCTCTACTTAGATAGAGATACCTAAGCTAAAACTTGTTCACTGGTTCAATACTTCATAATTGATCATTATCATATTACTCAAACTTTTAGGACAGACTGCTTTAAAACTCTTAGAACCTCTCATGATATCTGATAACTAGAGCTCTATCTCTCTATTAGCTGGATCATAGAATAAAACATCAAAGTTTTCTCTAGCTAGACGTTTCTCAAAAATGATATTCAAATGGTTTTATTCATACGAACAAGATTCTTAACATTTTTATTTTTGCAACATTCTGATATGTGCTATGAACTTATTGAACTTAGTACTTGTAAGTGGAAGCGGAAAGAGACTAGTCATCAGAATATAACGGAAACAATGTACTGTTTTTCTCGATCAATCCGAGAACGAAAATGCTTTCAGCATCAGATGCGAGGGTGTTGGACAAACCTGATTCAGTGGTGTCTGCAGGCTGTGATCATTGTGATAACAAACCTTATCGGACAACAGATAACAGACGAATGTTCGCCGCCGGAGGGTGCAGGCTTTAGGGGTTGATTGCAGGTCACGAGAGGGTAGTAAGTGCTAGTTCCACGTCTGTCCACGAGAGCGCGCGCGCGTCTGCGAGTCGCCGCGTGGGGAAATTATCGCAGAGAGCGATTCAGTCAGCTATCGGCAGTCTGTTGTCGGACGTGAACGCGTGACGACGCGAACGTGCCGCTCTTGGAACACGACGCACCGGTCACGGTTATCACGAAAACAGTCACAAAATTATCATCCACATTTTTCGGCCATTAAAACTCATTTTCGATTGTGCGACACTTACGGTATTGTTCCTAGCCTAACAGTCTCCAACTTCCATTGTCACTAGTTGTGCTACGTACTGATAACATGGTTCAAAATTCCGATGATTTCTGTATAACTTTCTGCAATGAATAGTATATATAATAAGCTAATACATTATACAAGTGAGTTAAGGGAAATTCATAGATTTATAAGATCTTCCAATAGATTCATGAAGATGTGAATCACAAAACATGACTTGTTGAAACAGTCATAGAGTCAATATTTGAGAAGAACCAAGGAATTGTAACTGGTAAAAATTTGAACTAGTTCAAGTTGATGTGATTGATGTTACCTATTTACTTCCATTGATTGCTGTATCATCATCATGATCTCAAGGAGTCAATAATTTGTTTTCATTCGTAGGGTTCGCCAAAATTTACTGTATGGAAAAGGATTAGAACTCGGTTCAGGATTTATTTAATGTATCATCTTATAAATGTTTAATCTGAATTGCTCTAACGAATAATTGTATGGATAATTTGGATTGGGAGAGGTGAATAAAATATTCAAGATCTAATCTATGCCTTATTAAAAGATCGTTCATGGTACAAAGAATGAAGGAATGTAGACATAATCCATTTGTATGATCTAGAGTTTCTTTCTATTAGCTAGCTTTCTAAATTATTAATTAGCTATGTACGGATCCCAGTTAGTGACTACTTCGAATAAATCAGTCATGGAGAATCAATCAAACAATAGTCGTTAGGTCATGTCAGAGGCCCTGAAATTGATCAGTTGTGACCTGAAAACCCTGACACCAGATCTGAGCCAGCCAGGTCACTCGATATTATTATCATGGAAACAGAATTTTCAAGTGAGTGATGAAAAATCATTGTTTATCTCTGGCACCAGAAAGGGATTTCTGGCTTGAAATAATAACTGAAACAAGATTTTCGGGGGAATAGATTTCTAGAGAACTCACAAATCAGTACGTGGAAAGAATGGTGTGGGGGGGGACTTACTGGGAAGGGTGTAGCTCAGATAATGATGAGATATCGTGCAGTGATGCAATCCGTTACATTGGAAATGAACGTAGTCAAAGCCTTTGTTATTGCAGCACTGCAGGGCAATTATTATTGTATCCATGCATGCTGTCATCCAAACAGTAACGAGTCATGCTCGAATAACATCCGAATATTTATTAAAATTATATTCTGATTCAAACAAACAGAACTTTCCATAATATTTGGAAGCTTGTCAATTTTTCATGTAAATTATCATCAATTGATGCGATACATCATTCGTATGTTCCTCAGTATTACGTCACGTTTTGATAAATAGTTTACATTTTTAATCCTCAACATTCAACAGATTCACTTTGTTGAAAATTTATTCTCTTTAACGCTGCATCTCACATTTAGGCTAATTTCAATTCCTTTGTCCCTTCACATCTTTCAACAGCATGACTCCACCATTTATCACAGTTCATTCTGTGCCACAAAGGAAGAAATTAGACACTAGACAACACATAGAAATAAATATGTTTCCTTTCAATATTCCTTACGATCATGTGCGACAATAAACTGTGTGATAATCCTAATCCGTCCCAGTTGTGTTATTCCATCATGTGTATAATATTTGAACATGAACAAGTCCTTGCTCATGAGGCATATTTGTATTGGAGATAGTTTCTCTCAATTATGTAAAGAAGAAAGTACAGTAACATATGCTGCTCTATTTATAAATTCTGCTATAGATTATTCTCATTCAGGATCAATATGGGTCTCGCTAGACTCAGTGGGAATTGTCATATCGTATGAATAAACATAAATGAGTGACTATTTCAGCTCAACATTCTCTACACTGACTCTCTGAATAGATGCATAACTGATAACTTTACTGATATCCTTAGATAAGTTGAAAATCAATCCTTTGACTATACATGAAACAATGGATTCATTATCGAAAGGATTAATGTATTAATTGTTTGTATACTAACTACTTCTCTTTACTTGAAACAATGTCCATGGGAGGAGTAAAGTATGGGAGTATCTCTATATTATCTTCCTTTGGTAGTACACTTAACAGTAACCAATTCTTTATCATGTTCAATAACTTGGATATTTTCTGTAAATTCTTTTTCATTATTAATGTTTTAATAAACAATCATTAGTGTGTATTCTATTGGATGGATGCATGTGTTTGTAATGACTCTCAATGCCTCTCAATTCTCGTTAATATGACTTCCAATAATTCATTTGCCTACTCCTGATTCAATAATTCCATGGAAATTTTTTATGCGTCAACTAACGTATTCCATTCATGACAATAGATTCTCAACAGATATGAAGCCATTCAATACTGATCCGTTCAATTGAGCGTTTCAGTACAGGCTACCAAAAATAGCAGCAAGTAAACAAGCTTAGAGATCGTGCGAATTGCGATCACAAATCTCGACTGGAGGAAATTACTCAGCCTCACATTGAATACGGCCGAATTCAATTACAGCCTGCTCGATAATCAAATGGAAAATTACTTCCCTACATTGGATTGCATTCGGCTTTCCAGGAACCTATAGACGATGTCTAGATAAACACATTTGGGAATTGTTGAATTGGGTGGGCGAAAAAAGACTGCTTCATGATGTTTTGTTATTCCTGCAGGGAATTTTGGAACTGTTGAGTGTTGTTGAACGGGACGGAATGGTTACCTATCTCAACTTGCATTACGAAATTGCTTGTATTTTTGAAACGGTTGGAAAAAGTAATTTTCTCAACAAAAAGACTACATTCTTTCACGAATTGAGCTGTCCACTACACATATTCATCCCTCAAGGTTTGGATTATGTTTTCTTTATTTTTTTTCGAAATTATTCTATGATGATTTACAGAAAATCTATTCCAGTGAGAACAATGGCAGAGAAATCTAAAGAATAATATTGTTACCATGCAGATAGATAACTTCTCATGAATTGAATAATTTGTTCCTGTATGACAAGAGAATCTTTCATATAGAATGGGTACAATTATTGATCAGGGCACAATAAGTGAGTTATTGCATAAATTTCAACGTGAGAATTAACAAGTGGCAAGATGTCACAGTGAAAGCAAAAGATAGGGCACAATCAGACAATCAAAAATGTATGTACAGAGTTGGTGAGAACTATGGGAAAGGCTTAATGTTTCTTTAGCTTTCTAACCGAAAGTTATTTTCCAATTAGAATATAATCCCCAATGAAATTGTTGAAATTGTCATTGAAGAGGAAAATTTTATTTTTCTCCATGATTTTTAAGAAATCTGTTTCAGTGTATTCCTACTTTAAGGTCTCTCTGTAGACCTATATTTCTAATAAATATTTCATGATCTAATAACTAATAATGTATATGTTTGTATTGATACTTCAACCACATATATAACATCTTCGAATGTAACATTTATGAGGAAAAACACAGGACCCTCTCTTATCCTTTGGGGGTATTCCTTCTCCCCTCATACCCCTTAGTTTTTGCCCTAGCAGTTCGGTGAAATGGCGCCACTGCATGTGTTTGTAATGACTCTCAATGCCTCTCAATTCTCGTTAATATGACTTCCAATCATTCATTTGCCTACTCCTGATTCAATATTTCCATGGAAAAACTTTTTTGCATCAACTAACGTATTCCATTCATGACAATAGATTCTCAACAGATATGAAGCCATTCAATACTGATCCGTTCAATTGAGCATTTCAGTACAGGCTACTAAAAATAGCAGCAAGTAAACAAGCTTAGAGATCGTGCGAATTGCGATCACAAAATTCGACTGGAGGAAATTACTCAGCCTCACATTGAATACGGCCGAATTCAATTACAGCCTGCTCGATAATCAAATGGAAAATTACTTCCCTACATTGGATTGCATTCGGCTTTCCAGGAACCTATAGACGATATCTAGATAAACACATTTGGGAATTGTTGAATTGGGTGGGCGAAAAAAGACTGCTTCATCATGTTTTGTTATTCCTGCAGGGAATTTTGGAACTGTTGATTGTTGTTGAACGGGACGGAATGGTTACCTATCTCAACTTGCATTACGAAATTGCTTGTATTTTTGAAACGGTTGGAAAAAGTAATTTTCTCAACAAAAAGACTACATTCTTTCTGAGCTGTCCACTACACATATTCATCCCTCAAGGTTTGGATTATGTTTTCTTTTTTTTCGAAATTATTCTATGATGATTTACAGAAAATCTATTCCAGTGAGAACAATGGCAGAGAAATCTAAAGAATAATATTGTTACCATGCAGATAGATAACTTCTCATGAATTGAATAATTTGTTCCTGTATGACAAGAGAATCTTTCATATAGAATTAAAATGCGCCTCAGATACTACTTTCAATAGAAGACGGAGTGGGTAGGATTGGTAGTAAAGGTAGGGAACGAAGTGAGAATTTGAGGAAAGTAGAAAAGAACGGAATTGAAAATGAACAATACATTTTTAGAAGATGGTTGAATAATAATTTGAAGGTTGATTTTGTTTCGAACAAAATACAAGAAGATGAATAATTAAAATATGAATGCAAGGATACATTATTTGTATGAGAAGGTTTGTGTGGTGAAAGAAGGAGCGATATTTACTTGGAATACGTTCAAGATAGATGAAGGTTTTCCAAGCGTGAACTGTTGCCATTCTATATTCTCATGGGGAACGAATACAGTTAACACAGTTTAGGGTAGCTGAGGGATTCTTGAGATAGCTCTTGCTAGTTTTGGTTATGTACGAATAACAGAGTGTAGCTCTGTATTAAAGGGCTAGCTGAAACTAAAATATTCACTGATACTATTTCTAGTCACTATTTCACTAAGCTCTATCTGCATCCTGTGAAATTAAAAATGAATTTATTCTAATGAAATAGTTATTATATACATCATAATAGAATTATGTTATGATGTTAATATTTTAACATAATATCATTGAATGAGTCATGAAGAATTTGATCGGATACTTTTCAGAACATTGTTGAGCATCCAGTGAGAAGAATACAAAAGATAGTTTAAAGAATAATAATTGTACATTATTCACTTCATTTTCATTCAGAAGTGAAGCTAATAAATTGCACGATGTGGATTCTTCTTGCTTATACTGTTTATTGCAAAATGTATATGTGTTCAGATGGAAAAAGTAATTGAGTAGACAATCATTGATCTTTAAATTAAAATTTCAAGATTGATAGATGAATATTGAACAATTGCACGTATTATAATAATGACGAAGTCATGTTAAATTGAGATCGATCTTACGCAAGCAAGTACTCTTATAATTATTCTGTAATATATTTACACTATTAGCCAAATTTTTGGAATAAATTTTTTGAATTCAAGGCCAATCAGTGTAGCCTACTATTTCCCGATTCGTGCTTATCATGTTGAATGTTAAAGGAGAGATATATTAGGAATCTTCGAATATTATTGAATATTGATATCGTAGAGACGCTCAAAGATCTTGAAGAAACATGACACTGTTAGAAATACTGTAATAAAGATGGATACTTGCAGTTTGGAGCAATAGAATAGATTGAAATATTGGAAAAGAATTTGTGTGATAAAGGAGGAGAAGAGTGATATTCGTTGTATACATTAGGGAAGCAATAAAATCAAGCCCTGTTATCTTGAAGCCGTTTGGTGCCCCAAGTATCAGAGCTCCAGACTGCGAACTTCCTCAATTTGGTTACAAATATTTGCTCTCTCCGAAAAATCGTCCCAGAAATGTAAGAAAGTTCGGCCTGCAAGGGAATGTGGAATTCGATTTCCGTCCTTTCGCAAATAACTAACTGCCAGCATTCTTGTTCTATTGCAAATAACTATCAGGGCGTATAGTCTTGTTCATCTGCAAACAAGTAGAGTTTTATGTTCTGTTTCTCTGTATGTACAGTATTTAGTACGTTAGTCTGGTCTCTTAATCTCCTGTTTTAGTAACGTACCGTACTTCCAATAATTTCTCAAGCTAAGTTTCTTACTTGAAAGCTATTTAGGGACGAAAGCTTCCCTTCCTGATCATGATCATACTATTTCCTTCAGAAATCGGTTTTACTTAGTGGCGTAGTGGGGGACAACCCCCAAAAATCCCCTCGCCGCTCATCAAATTCCACTGCTAAAGTCTATAGGGGGCCCAATATTTTTGGATTAACCCCCCCCCCCACCAACCATATAGACCGTACATAGCCCGTATCCCAGCTACGCTACTGATTTTGCTGTTATCTATTTTTGGAAAATTCTGTGATTGCTGTAATTGTGATGATCAGCATCTATCTTGAACGAAATCTTCACAAATACTTTCATTAATCACTGCTTCCCAGCATATTCCCGAAAAAACAGAATTAAGTTGTACTTTATTTCTCTCTTATCTCAGTTAGTTAGTTAGTTATCTAACTAACTTATCTCAGTTAAACTAACTAAGTGAGTTAGTTAATCTAACGTAGATTAACTAACGATTAGATTAGTTAATCTAACTTCTCTCTCATCTCAGTTAGTTAGTTAATTAGTTAGTTAGTCTCTTATCTCAGTCAGTTAGTTAGTTAGTTGATAGCAACAGCTTCTTAAAAACTGTTTCTCTCTCATCATTAGTTTACTGTTTCCGTACTCTTAAATAGGACAGCAACAATTTCTCCGCCCAAAACGATAATTATCAATCACGCCCTTTATTAACCTCTTACCCATGATTCTCATTATCCTCCAATAAATTGTAAATATTGATATTGTACTTCATTGGAAAATACACATTCCAATGTGAATGTGAGTAATGTGTCCTGCTATATACGCTATATAAAATAGATCTAAATTGTCAAATATAATAACTATAACTATTAGATCTAAATAGAACTAATGAATATTATAAATAGCACTATTAGATCTATTATGAATAGAACTAATTTAATTATCTACTCGTCTCTATCATCTTAATTGAATTCAATCAACTTTAAATTGATTACTGTACTTTGACAAGGAATGCTAGCTGCAAGAATGCTACAAAACGTGTACGTCACCACGAAGAAAAATATTTTTTTTTTCAATTTTTGACACGTCAATGACAGTCGGACAGTTGGATTAAGTACGAATCAGGTGAAGTTGTGACGTGGGAGTCAGAACTCTCCAGAGGGCGAGGGAGGATACAACCTATGACGGGGGGGGGGTCATGTGTCAAACTCCAAACCAGGCGAAATAGTAATCTATTTTTCGGATCACGCCAATGCCACTGCAGGCTTTCCAGAGCTGATGCGATGTTGATTGTCAAGGGAATGTCGGCCAAACTTGATACCTTTTCCACTTTCCAATTTCACGATATCTTTCTATATCTATCATTTCCTTTCATCATTAAGAATTTCCTACCTACTTGGAAACTTCTCATGAACCTTTTTGTTTCCTCCTATCCTGCTTGATAATCCATTTTCTCGAACTCGTCATTTTGGAGTTTTTCGTGTCTGGATCTTGAATGGGGAGAACTGAGTATTCATGAATTCTCATTGATTGATTATTGATGGATTTCATATTTATATACATTTATTACCTATTTTTGGACAATTTCTATTTAAATTTGGGAGAGGAACAGATTGGGGCTTTGAGCCTGTTGTTCCTTTCCCAATTATTCATAATTGAGAATGATATTGCAGAGAAACATTAAAACAGGAGGAACTGATTACCACTGTTCAGCGAAAAACCCTTGGATGGTATGGCCATGTAGCTCGGATGAGTGATGAACGAAAGGCAAGGCTGGTTATGGTGGCAAGACCAGAAGGAAAACTAGGCAGGGGACTACCGCGACTGGAATGGAATCAGTATGTAGAGAGCATAGCTGCTGGAAGAGGAAAGACAATGAAGTAAAGAGAATGGCACAGGATCGTATAAAGTTTAGAGAATGGTTGAAGGAACTCGACGCTTAACGGCAAAAGGGTATGGAAAAGATGAAGAAGAAGAAGAGAATGATATTGTATCCATCAATGTATAAATAAATAAATTCAAAATTCAACATTAAATCCGCTCGAATCCTTATTCTACTAATTTTAACATTCTGAACATCCTTGTCCAAATAAATTCACATTCAAATTACTTTCAAGTTTGTTAGAAATCACAAGTTCCCAGTTGAAAAAACTTTAATTTTGACCAAGGAACTCATTGGTAGAACCTTCCTTATTCCATCAATAGTCTCATGCTCTCTTGCTTATGTGAAATTTTCTCCATTCTTGATGTCCTTGGATCATGATTATTTTGTATTTAAATTTCAGGAATCCTCCTCAAGAGCCTCCTCATCGATTTCCCGTAAAGTCAGTTATTGGGAAAATGCAAATCTCAAATCTGAATCCTTCCAAATCTTTAAAGTGTAGAGGATATTTGAAATTCAATTTGGTAATTCATTGAATACCTGTG
Source organism: Nilaparvata lugens (assembly GCF_014356525.2). NCBI lineage: Eukaryota > Metazoa > Arthropoda > Insecta > Hemiptera > Delphacidae > Nilaparvata > Nilaparvata lugens. The sequence goes on from NC_052514.1 coordinate 17,205,804, forward strand.
TTATGGAATGTGTGATTGCCTACACAGCACTCAACCAGATCTTCTCTCACATATTTCTAGACTATTCAATCTCAGAGATCAATTTTTAATACGTACTTTGCCATCCGTTTCGGGTAGCTGTTCATTTCATTCCGTGGCCGCACTGAAGCTGAGATGCGGCTCATTTTTCGCCCCGAGGTTTTTGTGGATCACGTCTTTTCGGTTTCTTATTGAGGGAATGATACCGCCGAAGGGCTGAAAAGGGAAAGGGCCAAGAATATCCGTGGCCAGTGGGCAGAGGCAACAGCTTGAAAACGAAAAATGAGGGAAAGCAATGGTTGTAGACAGGGACAGAGCAACGAGAGGGGTTCTGTAACATTGCGTTAGATTGATAACGTGATTGATTTTTCAACGGTTGTGGTCAGTGGGTGAAGGGAGCCGGTTGATGGCAAGGAAAATTCGTAGAATGAGAGAAAAGTGATGATCGTGTGTGAGGGAAACTGCTGCAAAGTACCGTTTTCCTCGCTGAAGAGTTACGTTGGATTTATCACCTTCTACAGACAGATTTTATGAGTCGCACTCACCAGCCGGTGCATTTCTCCCAATCACATCTCATCTATATCTATATGCCTCACATCGTATACACCATCAAACCTCACATCGTATATCTATATACATGGCATTCAAGTCTCCAAGTTTGTTCCCCCTCTCACCCTGCTATTCAACTGGCCAATAAAACAGGATCACTGGCACACAATTTCCAAATGCATTGGTTGCGTTTGCCTCGGTTCAAAATTATTGCATTCACCTGAAGCATCAGTCAGTAGCAGAAAACTATGTTATGTTCTCACTACGTTTCACTTGTTTTTATTGTTTGAAGTGTTCAAATAGAGATTGTTTTGTTGCTTTCATATTTGTTTGTTAGAGCATGTTTTGTTGCAAATAGAAGGCTTGATGGGTCGAAAAATCATGTTTATTTGCGAATCACCCATTTCGATTCCTTAGCATTACATCGCTATAAAATCACCAGATAAAACTGTATTTCAGTATTTTATCCATAGTGATTTTTCATGTGTACTTTCAATAATCTTCCCAATAGTTCCCTCTGCCACATTCACAATTAGTTGTACACTTTTTTTGCCAATTTTATCCATTGATACCGTTCTCACAGGGAATTGAGAAACCAAGTTCTTCGTTTTCATTTAGATTTTTCAATTGTTCAAATCCCGTATTCAAAATGAGAAAACGACATAATGCCCTAAATATCACTGTTCACAACTACTTGAAGTGATACAATTAGGCAGCTTATTGGCAACATGTCAGACATGTTTGATTTCAATACTTAAAGTTTATTCTTTCCTTTGTACTGGTAAAATAATATGAGTTCAGACTAAAAAGTTACTTCATTTACAAGTACTGAAAACTAGTTCAACTTAGCTTACAGTTTCACGAAAGCTCATAAAAGCAATATAAATTACTGCATTGCATACAATACAAAGGCACAGTACCAGTATATTATTCCTTCACTCACGGTGCTCCACTTCTACGATATCGTACAGAACTTTAAATTCATGAAAGTTATGCAATAGTTCAACAATATTCCAAACATTTAACTTTTCAAATGTAAAGAGAACTATATTCTGATTGCTTCGACCTTTACAAAACAGTCCGACGACTATTATCCGAATTGGAATTTTGAAAGTGCTTGATTGCTTTCCCTTGAATCAACAAATCTAATAATGCTACACAAAGAAAGCTCTGGTTTGAATGGATTCGGGAAATTTTGCAAAGTTTTTCTCAGGCAGAGAGAAAAGTGTGGAAGAAAGTTTCTGAAAAATGCTTGCAAATATGAAGAAGAATAACAAGCAAGAGGATAATTGACGTCGATGGATGTTATTCGGAAGTTTGTCGTGTGAATGTGTGGCACTGAGAAATGATATCACATCCACATGGAGACAAAAAGAACAAACAAGCGACGTGCATTCTCTTTTGCTGTTATCTATGGCTTGTTTTAGAGGCGCTCCATACTGTGGCAGATGCTAGAATTGAATTTGCGGTACAGAAAGTTGGAGGCAAAGGGAAAGTACGAGTTAGTTTCTGTTCCGTTCCTATGTCATTTATCGGAGATGTGCTTTGTTATTTACAGTTTTATTTGGAACATGTCCACGTTTTCAATAGATACCGAATTTTTATATTCGTTAGAGAAAAGCTTGAACGCAAACTCGTGACACAATTTCACAATAAAGTTTTCAACAGTATTCAAACGGTATTATTATTCTAATTCCTTGTTTTTGGTCTGAAATTGTGAAGCTTTCCATTTCCAATTCCATGTAAAATATTAGCTTTTTTCCATCATTTTCATGCGTCTTTGGACTTGTTTATTAGCAAGCTCTCGATTTTCCTTGACCTGATGACAGTATAAGAATTCCTTAAAAAAAGTGTAGCTTGATGAAAAAACTGATTTGCTGATGACATTGTTTTATGAATTTTTAGATTTGTATAAGCACTGAATAAATCCCATTCCCTCGCTTATCATACTCTATTTTAAAACTGAATGATACACATTTATCCATAAATGAAGATACAGAAATTAACTTGAAAAAGTGTATTAATGAATATTTATCAAGTTCATTTCGGCTTATGATTGAAGTTTCCATTTTTCATGGATGCTTGTGCAGATTTGGATGAAAGATTACAGTATGAGAATTCTAGTGTTATTGTCGATTGATGCCTCATTTGTACAATACAGAGTACAGTACATCATTTACTTCCGATAAATTTCTAGGGCTGGGAACCTTCAACGATGAAGTTAAATCTGATGAAGGGGAGGATGTAAAGAAAGGATTAAAAATTGTTTATGTTCAGAATTGAAAGAACACTCCGTACCGAAGCTATAAATCTGGTGTGCTCAAGAATAATGATGGTATGGTGTGGTGGGGGGTGAGTTGTAAGGTGAAACCTGATTCGTTGGAAAACGCCTTGGGAAAAATGGAAAGGATGAGGAGGGGTGTAGCTGAGAGCATTTCCCGGGGTCGAGAAGTTGGAAAATTAGAAGCTTAATCGCCGCTTAAGTAGTGGAAAACAGTGAACGCTGGCAAACGTCCGTCTTCTCTGTCGCTCGAAAAAGCGGAAAACTTTTTCAGTTTTCATCCCTCAAGAGCTTTTCCGCCGGCGCATTCCGAAATATTTCAGTTGAAGTTGTGATTTTTGGCTTGTAGCAGCACCGGAAAATGAAATTCTATGAAGTATCTAACAACGCACCGATGTAGGTGACAAACTTGGACTTCAACAGCAAATTAGTTCCAAGTTTTCAAACAAGGTTTTGATTAAGCAATTAACGAGAGATACAAAATTTGCTTTCTACAAGGTGACGATAAAGTAAAATTACTTTGAACTCATTAATATTCTTTTGATAAAGTTTCCTACCAACTCATGTCGTTGTTGTTAGTCACCATCAACTTTGAGATTATTTGAAAATTGGTTTTGGTAGTTTGTATTTGAATATAAATTGTTCAAGTTATCCCAGAAAATACCAATATAATGAATTAATTATTATCTTATTCAGAAATCAATAACAGTGCGCAGCACTCATACCGGGTTTCAAGAATAGACTGTCATACATAATGAAGGCAGTTCCATATAAATATCATCGACCAGATATTAATATAGATAATTTATCAAAGATGCTTTTCATGGGAGGATTCATAAATTGAATTTCTCCTATTATCAACATAAGGAAAATACATTTTTCGAAATTTCGGATAATCTATTCATATAGGTTACGTTCCCATCTATAAAGTGATTCCTCCTTCTCTTTATTGGGATGAAGAATGATAGAATGGTAACAGTTTTTCCCCAATCTGTGGGAGAGCGCGGATTGCCCTCTCTTCATATGTGCTCTCCCATAGAATTCTCCATAAATAAGAATAATCATTTATTCTTGAGATAACTACATAAACAAAATGATAGAGCGAGGAAAAATTAGATTACCTTGTGCCTCTCCCAAATTAAGATAAGGTTACACATGGTTCGAAATAGGAAAATTGAGAAACAGGAGATCATACTTAGAAAATCGTTTAAGAAAGTTGAGCGATTATTATGAAATGAAAATTTTCTAAAATTGATTTCAATATTCTATGGATGGCAAAACTCCATTTTGTTCTGGAAGATTAATCATAGATATAACTAGGTGAATAATAATTTCAATGAATTTAATATATTCATTCATATATTCATACAATAAGTACATCATCGAAATGATAGGGAGAGGAAAATAGGTAACCTTGTGCTATTCCTCTCCCAAATTTAGATAAGATTAAAAATAGTTCGAAATAGTCTTTTAGTTCATCGCTTCACAAAATTTTCAGTCCTTAAATATTTTCATAAAGTAGATTTTCAAATTTAGATTCTTCAAAGCCAAACATAGAAGAAATATTTCAGATTATTATAACTGAAATAGGATATATTTACATAATAAAAAAAAATTCAGGAATTACCGAAAAACTAACTGAATTTACCTGTGATATCAAGGCCACCAATTTCTGGAGTTTTCCTCGTAGAATAACTAACTTCCCCTTCTGCACTGTAGCAGGCTGGTGAAGATTTTCTGTCTATTTGTTTACTGCAATGCGGACTGAGTCTAGGAGATAATCCAACCCTTCCATTCCGTTAAAAATTCAAAGTAAGTTGTATGCTACGTGCCTCCTGCTTGCACAACTTTTCCCACGGAGTCAAGTTTCAAGAGTCAGCCAAGGACTAAATGACACTGAAAGAGACTACTGAGACTGCTCCAGAGTTGGCAATCTGCCTTTGATTCGAGGATAGGAGAAATAACAGATTATTCACACCAATATAACATCATCATTAATTTAGTAAATATAAATTTCAGGTAATCATTCAATTCATTACAAATCGTTGTATTCAAAACAAAAAAGTGATGTGAATATCTCCTTTCAAATAATGATGTTAAACCCTGTGTGCCATAATGAGTTCAATTTATTTATGATTAAATTCAATGTAATATTTATATTTCATATTCCTGCTGATGTAAGGCTAGTCGCTTATTGAGACGCGACGCAACGTGACACGACGTGACTCGAGTCTGCTAGATGAGTTTATAGCAGATGATCGTATTATAATGCTCACATTATAATACATCATAATATGACGTTCATTATAAAACGATCATATCATAATGTTCACATTGTGCCGAAGCTAGCACGTGTGAAAATTATAATTTGATCATATAACATATTAACTCATCCAGCCGACTCGGGTCACGTCAAGTCACGTAGCATCGCGTTTCAATATGCCACTAGCCATCAAAATACTCTTGAACTTTAAATAATTTTTATGAAGATCAAGTTATCTTGTCGATGATTACTTGAAAGTTTGAACTACCAATGAGGTTTCCAAATGCTCAAGAGCTTTGAGCTTCCAAAAATGATGTTCGTACATTTCCATTTTTCATTTTTCATTTTTATTTCACCACCTACATCACAAGGATGAGGGGCACGTCAAGGAAGCGAATGAAAGTCGCTACTTTTGAATTACACTCTTCACTGGAAATTCCTTCAGTGAATAGAGTGGATTGTCTAAAAAGTATTTTTTTAGAGCTTGCTTAAATGGTTTAGGTTCTTTTATACTTTTTATATCGTGTGGCAGGCAATTATGAAAGCGGAAACCCTGTGTATGTGGCTGTCTCTGTGTTTTCAGCAGTCTACTGTATGGGAGGTCGAAATCGTTTTTTCCTCTTGTATTATGTTCATGTATATTGTGTCTACATGGCCTAACCGTTACATACTTTTTTATATATAGAATTGTCTTGTAGATATAGAGGGATACTACTGTAAAGATTCTGTCCCTCCTGAAATAAGGCCTGCAGTGAGCGTCATATGGCAAACAGTTCATAATCCTTATTGATTTCTTTTGTAATATCAGTATTTGTTCTATGTATGTGTGCGGTGCGCTTCCCCAGGCTATTATGCCAAAACTGATGTGTGAAGCGAATAATGAATGATAGGCCATCATTGCAGTGCTTTTATCTGCTATACTCCTTATTCTTCTTATCCCATAGAGTGATGCGGATAATTTGCTACACAGAGATTCAATGTGCTCCTGCCATGTCAAGTTTCTATCTAATATTATGCCCAGGAATCTTGCTGAACAAAATTGAATAGTAATTAATCAGCTAGATGTAGATCAGACTAAATTCATCCGATTAATCCAACTTCGCCTTCTTACCTTCTGACTGATCAATCCCTTCTTCATTGTTGTGGGAGAATTTTAATCGCTATTTTAGAAGATAAATTAGGTTTAAGTTCTCCGTTCAAACAACCACAGAAAGAATTGCGCATAAAAAATCGCCATGAAACTTACAAAAAACTAATTAAATTTTATATTGATGGAAATTTTCCACTTACAAAATAAATTGCTATTCTTTCCATGGCGATGGTTTTGTCACATTAGTCCGATCGCAAGTCGTAGTCTGATTACAACTTTGTAACTAGGAACTGTACGAGGAGTATTTTAGTTAGTGAAGATTGTACTGGTGCTACAGTATAAGATCCATTCACATTCGCCTTAATTAGATTTGGTTGAGATTTAGTAGCATGAACTCGAAGTTGGCCTGAACAAATATTGCAACACTGCACTGAAGTAAAATAGCGTATTGCATTAGAGCTGTTCTACACTGCCGCCTCTCCAGAAGATAGCCCTGTTCATGTATTCTCTTGGTTTTAAATTTACGCTGTCGTTTCTCTTTTGTTCCAAGTTTATTCTTTCTGAGCTTGATTTTCCGGCGCTGGTAGAGAGAAAACAAAGTTTAATCCGGTTTCCTCTTTAAATCCTCATACCCGGTTGCTCCCAATCTCAAAATTCACGTTTCAGCCCTTCTTTAATCTTCAATTAATTATATCTGTAGTCATTAATCTTGATATTCATTACCAAATTGTACAATATCCTTGTTATCTTTCTCACCATCATTCTATTCAATTTTCACTAAACTTTCATCCCAATCTTTTCCTGTTTCCTGTATTCCAGTTCTTCACTTCCTTCTTATACTCATCTTGATTCTCATATTTTAGCTTTCTATTCTAGTTTTTCCCATAATTGCTTTGTGTACCTCGTATTTCCAACCTTTTCCATTGTGCTCATCGTCAATCAACCGTGTTCCCAATTCAATACTTATTTTCCTTCATCTTTTTCCAGAGTGATTTCCTGATATTGATTTCGTGAAACGTTGTTAATATCGTTGTTTTCCATTATTAATCTCCTCCTTCTCATCCTAATGTATCATCCTAATTAATTAATCTTTTTGATAAGATTCATGTTACAGTTCCTTTAAAAACATTCTCTTAAATAAGATCACGGTTTCTCCGTACTTTTTGATACTACTTTACCTATCCCGCAATCTCAACACTAAAGAGTATTTCAATTTGGTATCGTGATAGTAGACTAACAACGGATTATCTTCCATTTCAAGAGAGTTTGTGATTGTTTCGTGCATTTTTATTGTCCATCCAATACTATTCTCTCCTACAATTAATTTCGTATGCTATATGTCAGAATGTATTAAAGACGGAATAGGCAAGTAAAATAATCATACAATATGAGAATCCAATGGGATAGTTCTGCTTGGTGGTTGAATTTATTTTTCAAGTGAAGTTGAGATGTTTTTTCCAATGCTACCAGTAATTTTTCCCGACTTATCGTTCCAACATTGGCCTAATTTTTTTCAATGATTGTTTTTCACAACCGTGTACCTTTAATTGATGCAATCACTATTTCAAGGGTTTTAATACTAAAAAGCCGTAATCTAGGCGTCTTCATCTAGATTATTCAAAGACAAAATCAGAAATCAAATCTATGAAGTTAGGTATCAGTGACGTAGGCAGAATTAATTTCCTGCCTGGTAACACGCCAAGTAGATCGCAGCCTACTCGATAAGTTGCGCTGTTTATTGTGGGGAATAGGGGCGGCACAAATCATAGTGAGCCAGAGTTACTGAGGGGATAGATTTCCAATCCCTGTTCAATGAGTTGAGCAAAAGTTGGTTTATTCACAGCTCTTTCCGGAGCTGGTGCCGCTGACAGGCCGTGAGGTGAAAGCAGTTCAGGTCAATTATTTATTGGAAAAGCTCCGGGTCTGAGGAGTGAAGAATGGAAGGATGAGGGTCCGTGAGGGCGGCTGTGTATTTTGCCCACTTAATCTGCCGCAAGTTCGACTAACAAAGGCAACAGTGCACGAGAAAGCTTCGGCAATTTTCTCACTTCATCTATCTTAACTTGATCTTATTAACTCGCTCTCATTTCTAACCGTTCTTGAACTCTTCCTCCCACGCTTGCCCTTCTTTGTATCGCAGCCATTCATTATGAACTTTAGGCTTCTACACTTCCATATTATTATCTAGACAATAGTCTTGCTCTCAAAGATGATGTTTTTGTTGTGAATCACTCACAACTGAATGCGTCTTCATATTGAAATCCTCCAAGACATTTCCATAGAAATTGTGATTGGCCCAATAAAGAATAATGAGCTGCTCTTTTAGGTCCAATTAATTTTATTGATTTTTACAGTCACAAATTGTTACTTAGGAATGAAACTACTGGATTTCACTTACTTTGTCAAATACTGTACATTCAGTACTGTACATTTATATTCAACGAACACACTGTAAATTGTGAATTTGTTGATTCAGCTTGATATTTTCTCCCCAGCATCTTATGAAACTTGAATGAATAATTTCCATGTACAATTTGTATTGAAATATTCAACTATGAATGAAAATGAAGGAGATTTAGAGCATACGATTTTGGTTTGAAATTTTAAATTTCTTCAGTAAGGCCTTATTAGATCCAGAAATATATACAGATCTGGAAGATGAAGTTGTATAATATGATATACATTGAAAATAATTATCAAGTTGCCTATACCATATTACTCTACTAATCTTCCAACTATGTTTTTACAGCCTTTTTTTCTACTGTCACAGATAAATAAATAACACTATTTTCTCCAGTATGGAGTGTGATTGGTGTTTGAAAGTGGATACATTTGAGAAAATATTTAATTATTATATTTGAGACGTTTGTGGAAGAACTGGAAATGCTTCTCACCCAATCATGACCGTAGTGAAGATATAATTATAATGTACATGTTTCACAGCTGTAGAAAATACCTACTTTTGGACAACTGAATGTGTTGCATTCAAACATCTCATTGGTGTGAATGAAGTTGCAACTAGTTGACTACTACCAATGGAGGAATGGCCAGAAATGGGTCACGTGACTTGCGTGGTGTAGTGGTGAGGGTGAGCTGCGCAGACGGAATGCGCGGTAGACAGTTGTGCGAGTGACGTCGTGGCGGCATGTTGGCCTGTGTCTACCGCAGCCGCCTCCTAGTTCAGGCTGATGACGAGATCCATCGACTGCCGGCGATCACCGCTCCGCTGCCGTTCGCGCTCTTCCACCGTCACCAGGAGTCGGTGATTGTCAGCCAGCAGCCGCGGATATCCTTTCCACTTGATGACGATGAGGAGGAGGAGGAGGACCGACCCACCGGACCTCCGTCTTCTCCTTCGACTGGGTCCATTTCCTCCTCGACGAGTGCCTCCACGTCTTCGGGATCATCCTCAGCGACTCCTCCGTCGGCCACTTCCGAGTCGGTCGGGGAAGAGGTTGGTATGCACCTGTTGAAAGTTTCTATTTTAGTATCTTTGAACACCTATCCCATTACTTCCTCTGAAACGCTTCAAAAATCAAATGAATGTAGCTACTGTTAGAGGGCTACTTTTGAATTGCAACTTTCTGATCTTTTCTACTATGATAATTTATTTATTCATTCAATCATCCAGAATTACACAACTTACAGAAAAATACCACAGGCTTACGCCTGTTTTTCTTCAATTACACACTCAATTTACAATTAAAAACACACATTTTTGAAATCATTTTTAAATTAAAAAAATACATCTAAATCGAACTGAATTAATTAGAAATAATTATTAATGAAAATTAATTATCAGACTTTATCAATTTCCACTCGTTACATTTGGAGCAATTAGAACAATATGGAAGTATCAATTATTTATTCTGTCTACGAATAAATAAATAAATAAATCTCTGTTAATGTTTTCCCAAAACATTATTAAGTTTAGTATAATTACTCAGAATTAAATTGGAAGCTCTTCTTATTCATGATTCACAACTGAATAGAAAATTTAGTAGGGCTTTCCAGTTCAATATAATCAAGAAATTTATAAGTTAGAAGTAAACCAAACATTTTTTGTGAAACGATAAAAGCCAACAGTATTGTACTGTCAAAAGAGACGACCAATATACGGCGGCCGTACAGCAAAGATCGGTGATCGATGTGTTCATTTATTTCTCTGCGCCACCATTGGAATTTGGACGTCCAAAATCGATGTGTGTGTAACTAGCCTACTGTTCTCCACTACAGCTAAACACAATAATAATTAATTTCTCAATTTTGATTCACCAAGATCAATATTACGCACAGGATTGAGTGAGATGTAATATTCACATAACAAGAAACGATTCTTTGATTTTCTATCTTTCAAAAGGATAAGTCTATAGTGAGGTCCACGTTATAATGACAGTATTTGATCAACTTTGGTTTTGCTATCCTTGTCTATCATTCGACAAAGCCGGTGGTACTATTCTTTTCTAGGTCCACAATGATGCCAATTATGTTTTTGACGGTGTAGAAATATAATTAATTAATGCAGAGAATCGGCATCGCTATTCTTCTATCTTTATCCACTGCGTGGATTATAACGTGGACCTCACTATAGTAACTTCGTGACAAGGTAATTTCATGATAGAAATCAAGTCGGAGATATCAATTTATTATGATGAGAATATAATATTCTCTGTCACTAACATATTCACAAATACTTTTTGTAAAATGTCTAATTCCTATTTTTTTCTATTGCAGGTGAGTTTTTATACGTCCCAATCGATTTCAACGGCTGTAAGTACGTAGCTAGAATTGATGCCAAATGATGATAATAACTAAGGTGTTATTTGAAACCACATATTGCTGTAACCGACCCAGAATGGGGGTAGAATTAAGAGATCTCTAAATTCTAAAGGGCGAGTCATGGGACTTTATTAAACAACAAACTTTAGCATTCTATTAAACTTGTACAATTTTATTGAATGAATTAAACTAATTTAAATTTGGACAATAACAAAAATAATGTAGATCGGTTCATTGCACATTCTAAAAATACAAGATGACTGCATGTAAGATTTTGCTAAACTGCTTATTTGGATTCTAACTGTTCACGAAGGTAGCGTGGACTTTACTCATTTCTCAATTACAAATTTATGATACTAGGGACTCGGTCATTCAAGGGTTTTCAGCATGAGCTAGAAAATATAATGGCACTAACAATCGATCAATTTATAAATACATTACTAATTCGAAATTTTCACTACACTGATTACTTCCGGATAACTGACTAATTTAAACAAACATTGACATATTCACCTCAAATAATTAATAAACTACTTCAACTTAACTTACGGCGAAAAATGATAGCCTACATATTAACAAACTTAAACAGCAAACAAATTCAAAACATACGTTAATTTTGAGCCCTCGAGGCCCGAGGCTACCTCTGGATTTTAAATGTGAATTCGGCCGAGACTTGATTGGAACTGAACTATTCCACGCAAATTATGTCCCCCTTCCACCAACGAGACAACGGTTCACGTGAAGACGAGCATAATTCCGTGGGAGAGGAAAATAATGCAAGTTTGAAATATTCCCAAATACTCGTGTATTTTCCATCGATACCGGAAAAACAGTTCCATGAGAATACCTCAACCCTGCATAAAATTGGAGTCTTCCCGGACGCAAGTTAGCAAAATCTTAATGTGAGAAAATTATTTTTTTAACAGAAAAATAAATTTCTCACGATGAAAATTTACACACAAAATTCAGCTACAAGATCACTAAAGTCTCATTGTTGAAGTCCTAATTCTACATTTTTCGAATGAACCCATACTAAATTTATCTCTATGAAAACACAAACTCATAATTAATTTATCTATTTCAATATTATCACCATCACATTGCTAACTACCGCGTTTTTAACCATAGAACTGTACCATCGTGGTAGGGTGAAATTCTATGGTTAAATACAACAAGCATCTTTCTTTTCTGACGTTAAGCCATTATTATTGTTATAATCACCATCATTTATGTAGATTCTCGGTTACAAAAAAAATCTCTCCCCTGTGTGGGTTTGCATTTTTTAAATTCAGAATTAGGGTATTGTTATGGGGGAGAGTTGTAGGCTACAGCCAGTGTCATCGGGAAACAAAAAACATGAAAAAAGTGAAACACCGCTGGCCAATGGCCATTCTGCCAAGTACGTTATTAATTAAACGAGTTTTTGCAGGCAATAAAAGCGACACCTCTCCTCCAACGGCTAAAAATTCCATCGTGTTGATAATCGGTTGAGGGATTTTGGTATTTCAGGCTGAAAATTGACGGTATTGTTCGTGTAACGATTGAGGTTGGCTTCGATTTTAGTCAGCCCGTAACAAAGCCGCAAGAACCAATCAGCTGCAGATTGGAAGAAGCAGCTCTCCAGAGCATCCTCACCGAATTTCAACAAAACCTCAGCCCGATTTTGATGTGGGTTGACTGCTTTATCACTAAAATAAGCGGAAATTGCTGAAGTTCGACAATATTGATAGAACAAAACCATGGTTTATCTTTAAAATTGATCTTGTCTTGTCATGTGTAACGTCTCATTGCTTCTCATTCTACAAAACATAATAAATTATCATAAAATATCGAATAATCATCTACTCAAACATTTTTTTTATGAATTTGAAAGAAGTGACTTTTAGTTCTGTGCTTTTAGTTCCTTGAAGAATAACTTAGTTTACCAATCAATTATTATTATTTTTGAATTGAAGGTAATGTACATTTCCCAAATGTAATAACTATATATTTTTTTCTATAACCAACTTTCATCTTGTTTTTTTCATCATTTTATACTAGTTTCGTAGAATTTGAGGACGTCTAGTACTAGTAATGAAAAGTGCATTCAATAGCCTAAGAGGTTTCCATTTTTCATCAGTTCGGAGTAGAAGAAAACTCGACTCCTAAAAATTCTGTAAAGCAAGATGTCATTCTTGATTATTGGATTCCTCGAATTCTAGTACACTCTGCCATGAACTCGACTACGATTCAGCTACTTCAATGAGGCCACATTCTTTTGCAATTTTGTCTTTATTGGCTGCAGTACTAATGACATTTGAATGACTTTCATTGCAAGAGAGACTCTATATTATGTTGATATATGCCCATGTAATGTATTCCAGGGCAGTCCTACTTTTTCAGGAGGGATTAGAATAATTGGGTATAAGAATACGAGGCTGGGAAGATACTTCATACATGAAAAAATCCATCTATTCATTTATTTAGAGGTTTAGACAATACAAGAAATGCGGCTACAAATGACTGGCATTCATCCAAACCAACTTCAAACCCTAATTTGAATTATACAACGTATAGTTTAGAGTCTATGTTTTTTTCGAAATAGGAAAAATACATTCTCTATATACAACATAAATATTGACATTAAATCTTCAAGTTGGAAGGCTTTTTAATAAACTATCCTTTGGAAATAACTTAGCTAAGATCGACTTTGTTCCCTTGCAAGCAATCAGTACAACTAGAATTTTATTTCTTGACAACAGGATAGAGCTGAGCCAGGGTTTAAAAAATTGTTTATGAATTTGAAAAAAAGTGTGACAATAATTCAGAAGTGAAATGAATATGGAAGAGTATTCTTACGAATTTCTGAAACCTACAAAACAACTTATTAAGTAATATACTCTTCAACTGAACTATATTATTTCAAATTGACCATGAACTATACAGAGAATACCATCGTCATGGGAAACTCAAACAGTATTCATATGTTTCATATTGTACAATATTCATACAAGAAATATCAACATTACAAAAACCTCAAACAATATCAAGGTTGCTGATGAAAAACACAAACAACAACTACATTAACGATGAAATGCACTAACAATACCAACCCACATTTATGATGAAAAACACACTAATTTCGAGCTCTTTTGTTTGCTGGCACCTGAAAATGGCTATTTATCTGATAAACGATGAAAGTAGGTGATGGTGGTGGTTTGTGGTTCGGGGAGGGTAAGGAGTACAGGTGGTGTAAGCCTGGCCTGGAGTTTGATTAACAAGCCCCCCCCCCTCTCCCGCACACCCTGACTGTTGTGATGTGTGAGGGAGACAGAGTCTGATCCCTCCGGATATTAATGAGCCAGTTCTCTGTTCTGAGTGAAGGTTAGCTCTTCCGACTACATATCTGAGGTTAAATCCGGCATCTAACGCCTGAACAGATGATACCCGCCCGCGTTGCTCTGAAATTAAGTAACAGTCAAAACTTGCGGTTGGGTGGTAATTTTTCATTGTGATTTGAAGCCGCGATGTAAGGATAAATTGTCTGGAGTTAACGTGTTGAAGCAATCTAAATTATAGGGTGGATTTGTAACAATGATGATGAGCATTACTTTCTACATCTGGTAGACATGATATGAATGTATGTTTGCATTAATTTGAATAATGTGCGGGTATTATTCCTTCATAACGTCACACATTGTCGATTATCATTTATCATCAAGAATTCGAATTCGACTAGGGATCGCCTTGTTGATTATGATGTCATTTAACAGCTGCAGTTTGAAAATGGAGCGAATATTTATGGCATTCTCCTTTAAAAACACTACAAACTGAAACATATTTTTTACTAGAGTAGCACTTTTTTTTAATAATAATTAAATTTGAAATTTGTACATAAATTTCATATTATCCGATATATGATAGCTATATACTACCTTGCATATTATCAAGTTGTATGAATTCTCAAAATTTTAGTGAATCAGTTGGTTGCTGCCTTTATTCCTTTTAATACGAGGAATGTGGATACTTTCCAGAGTTATCCAATGATATCAATATAGTCTTGTTTTTAATTATTTCTAGAAGATGGCATCTGTGGTACATTTCCATTTCTCACAAGAATTCTCTAGCACAACGTATAGCATTTTAAGTGATCCTTCATTCTAGAAATATCATAACACACCCTGAAAGAGATTCATTCACTATTCCAAGATGCAGTGTGCGGCACGGTTTATGTTCTCAACTGCGGTTGAAAATAAACCAAGTACCAATACATTAGTTGAACAGTGGTGATACACAATAGAAAAAAATGTATACACTCAATTCCAACTCGTTATTCGAATTCCAACTGTGGATAATTATTTTGGCTGCTTCATCCAAAATTACTTGAACCAGGAATATTTTTGATTATTTAAGCTGATTAATCATTTTTTTTACTCTGATGTTCAAATATGCATTTCAAGCTTCTCTATAAAGCTTCTTAATAGAGAATTTCTAGTTCTAATTTCTAATTTGTATTCTTCATGTCCTAGGATTCTCATAAATTTCCATTGGAACAACGTGTTCATTATTTATTTGCTTGATACAAATTGCAATGAAAACCTTCAAGGTTTAACGATGGTGGATCCGACTTTTGCCGGGTCGGTGGGGAATCCGAAGTCAAACTGAACGGACGATTGATGAAACACGCCGGATATCCAACGCATATTGCCAGCATTTACTCAAGTTCCTTAAGCTGCTCGTAACACTTTATTGCGCTAGCCTTTCTGCTTCCACCTCTCTTCCATTCAACCCTTACTCCCTGGTAAGCCTTTCCTCAAACCTATCCCCTCCCTTTCCTTCTCAACACCTACTTGTTCGCCCAGCTTCTCTTTCTGCGTCCATCATCCTCTGGAATTCTTCTTTTTGGTCGTTTTCCTTGAAATTCCCTCTTCCCTTAACTGGACCCTTCCTCTTTTCTCTGATCTTTCTCCCTTATTACTCTTATACTAATTCATTTGGTAGTTTTCCTTCGGAATTCCCCTCACTTCATCTGATTCCTTTTTTCTCCTTTCATCCTCCTCCTGCATTAAACTCATGTCTCACTTATTTTATTATGTAGTTCTCTCTTGATCTTCCTCTATTCTTACCCTTCTTCGTTTATCCTTATTACACTCAAGTCCTCCTTCCTTTCCTATTCCTTTTTCATTTTTGTGTCCTCAACTACTCTTTCCTCTATCAAAACCTCTTGAATTTATTGATTCTCCCATTCTTTATCATCTCCTTCATATTCTATTCTCTTCTTATCAAAAACATGGCTCACCAGTCAATTATTCCGTTTCTATACAACAGCTATAATTCATTTAATAATGTACTAAATTATTGAATCGTGTAAAACTTGATTCTCTCGTCATCCAATTTCAATTTTCCATTTCTTAATTCATCATTAACCTTCTGTTCTAACTTGAGTAGTAGGGTTTCTCCGATATTTCATTACCTATTACTAACACTTCATAGCAGTGAAGCAAAATCTGCCAGTTGTATAATGTAGGCCTATATCCAGTTGTCTTTTTTCTTCAGGACTACTTGTAATATGAATAGAAATACAAATAGATTTCTATTTCTATATCCAGTTGTACATTGACAACTATATGACCATATTTTCACACCATAGTCGATATCTTGTTACCATTGGTTTGAATTGGCCAGTCTGATAATGTTCCAATGCAGCACAATCTTGAACAGGAAAATCTAGTATTGCAATAAGATTTTGGTATAATGGTTAGCCACGACCTCATATTCATCCAGCACCCAATGCTCTGTACCAGTACCAGAACACCTTTATCTGACACTACGTGAGCAAACATAACAATTTCATGGCTGCTGTTTGAACGCGATATGTGATTGGTCCGCATCTGTGCTTTGGCTGTTATCATTATATACAGGGTGGTTAAGAGCGAACGCCACAGCCCATCCTCTGGGTCGGCGTATTATTAGAACAATAACAAGGTTAATAAATTCCACCCCTCGTCCTGTTATTACCGGGTACTGTCAATATTTAATTACGCACCACGGTCGCTGTCGACTGCTGCTGCTGCTACTGCTGCTGCTACTGGTTGTGTGCTCTTTCTCTCATTCAAATTCACGACAGAAAATGGTCCAATACTGGAATTGCGTCTCTGTTTTGTCACTGAAATTGAAGCAGCCTTCTGTGCGAGCTTAATAAGGGCGACGCTGCGAAGTACAGTCGAGAAGTTGGGAAAGAAGAGAAGAATAAGAAGAGAATGGAGAGTGGAAGAAGAAGAAGAAGAAAATGTGTATAGGATAAAGAAGGTATACTTAGAAGATAGATAAGGAGAAGAAGAGAAAGTTTAAGATGAGGGAGGAAAATAAGAATGAGTCACGGATGAAGAGGAGTGAAATAATGAAGAAAAGGAGTGAGAAAAAGAAAACAAGGAGTCGGAAATGGAAGAGAGGGAAGTAGAGAAAGCAGCAATGAGAGGAATTGGGAAAATAAGGGAAAATGGAGAAGAGAGAGAGATAAGAAGAAGATTACTAAGACGCGAAGAATAAGAAGGTATAGAGGTTCAGAAGGAAAAAGGAAAAAAATAAAAAAGGATTCGAGTATGAATGCATAGACTGTGTAGAGGAAAGCAGGAACGGGGAAGGATTGAAATCGATATTATTTCTCTTTCCTCCTTCTGGATCCTCTTCTCTACAAAATGATTCTGATTATCACAATTATCGGTGAAACAATAGCTGGTGAATAGAAAAGAAAGAGAAAACTCAAGAATATGAGGGAGGAGAATGAGAATAAAAATGTGATGAACATTTTTCAAACTACTGTAAAATATGAATACAATCATATTATCTATAGATAATAGCACAGATTCAAGCCTGTATTGGTCGTCTGTGATAATAGATGTCATTTAGTAATTGTAATACGTACAGTAGGCTAAAAGAGTAACATTTCTTATCTAATAACACTCAATATGAGTGCTATCTTCTATCTATATATATAAAAGCGAAATGGCACTCACTGACTCACTCACTCACTCACTCACTCACTCACTCGCAGAACTAAAAATCTACCGGACCAAAAAAGTTCAAATTTGGTAGGTATGTTCAGTTGGCCCTTTGGAGGCGCACTAAGAAATCTTTTGGCAATATTTTAGCTCTAAGGGTTGTTTTTAAGGGTATAAAGTTCGTCTTTTAGCATGCATATTCTTCTTCTACCAATCTCTCAATTATAATTGAAATTCCCATATCATATGTTAATATAGAACTATAAACTAGATAGAGTACCTCTTCGAAACAGTTGTTAACTGGTAACTAAATTAATAATTCTGTCAGGTTGGCATTAAGTTTAGTTGACTTTGTTAGGTTGGCACCAAGTTGAAGATTTAAATGCATTTATCGCGGATAAATTGATTGGGTACAGCTACTTCAATCCTGGGAATTTTATATTACTAGCCGTCAGGCTCGCTTCGCTCGCCATATCCGTTTAGCCAGACGTTTAGTGTGGACCCCCGACTGGATTGTCCTAAAATATGATAGAAATGCTCAAATGAAAAATTCAGGCGAGCGAAGCGAGCCTGCTGATCTTATTCTTGGACAATCCAGTCGGGGGTCCAGGGGGCGGAGCCCCCTTTCTAGACGGATATGGCGAGCGAAGCGAGTATAATATAAATACTATATTTGTATTATATGCAATAGTATAGTTTAACTCTAGTATCAATATCAGGAGTACATTGCATATTGAATTTTCTATGATCAAAGATTGAAAAAAGTGGTTTCAATTCGCCCAGTTTTTGCCCCTTCGAGATTGAAATCACTGTGATCCTCTTACTTTGAAGCGTACTCAGCAGGTTCACTGGACAGGGAATAATTCTCGAAATGAACTAGACAGATCACTTTCAATGGATCCGTCGGTAAGTATCGGTGTGCACCGGAATTAAGGAATTGAGGGAAAATAAATCCCTCAGTGGGAATGAATGCCACCTGGCGGTTTCCGGCCCAAGATCTGGCTAATCTGTTTTGTAGAACCCGTCCCTCTCTTTTCCTCTCTCCCTTGAATTCGTCGGTTTTCTCTCTCGTTGGTGCGTTTGGGAACACCTGTGTCCAAATTCGCTCCAACCAGACGTGTCGCGTTGGCTTTGTTTTCACTCTAAAAATCCTCCACCGACGATAAAAAGTGAAACTATCTTTTTTCAGAGACCACCATTCTAGTGAACTTCGCCCCTTTTCGGGGTCGATTTCGAGACTCACAGATCGCACACCAACTATATTCAACTCTATCCTTGTTCACCCACAATCCTTTTCATTATTTCCTCTTTCTCTCATCCAAATTCCTTTTTTTCTAATCGCCAAAAGTGTGCCCCCACTTTCTCCCGACTTGTTTTAAAACAAAAACGAACAAGCGTCTGTGGCAAAGCTGTGACAGCATATGCTTCCTTTTAAAACGTTCTACCCTCCCTCTTCTTATTTGATTCTGTCTTTTTCTGTTTTTTGTTGAATTTACATTTACCTTGCAATATTTTCTGTGTGCTACGTTTTTCGACTGGAATTCCCTATTGTATGGATTCAATTTTCCTTTGTCTTCCACCACTAACCCAGGCACATTTATTATTTTGGCAATTTGGTCTTATTGTACTTTTCGACAATATCAATTCCAACGTTTTTTCATTATCTCTGGTCATGAAAATTCCTTATCACACAGACTTTTCCTAATTTAATCTCATTCTGCAGAAACTAGGAAGCCAGGATCAGTTATAAAGTTTCACAAATTCGATTATTTTCCCTAGGACGTTCTCTATTCATCCAATATTCCTAAAGCACACTTTCAAGACTAATTCCAGACACAAATATAATGTATTTATATCGAAAAAAAAACCAGTCTGTAAAAGACTGAATTTGGAATTTGGAAGGGGTTCTTATGTGAAATTGCCACTGATCATAAAACTTTCTCCGTTAACTGCATTAATAGAGGTATGATTTTGGAAGATATTACTACAATATTATATAACTTCAAAGCATTGGATAAGTTAATAATTGATAAAATTTGTCGCAGAAATATGGAATGTTCATCTATTTCTGGATATAATATTATCTATTTACTGTAAATCTTATTTTATAATATTTATATTATTATATATATTATAATATAATCTTATTTTATAATCTCATCTTATTTCATATAATCTTATGATATTATCTTATTTTCATATGAATCAATAAATGATTGATGAAGCTCTATCATCTCAATTATATCTATTATCTCTAAGTACCACCCTGGCTATCCTGAATAACCGTTGATTTCTGATAAAATTTTACTTGAAATATAAACCTTTGGAAGCTCATACGGTTCATCCAACTTACGTAGTTTTGACTGATGGTCTGATGGTATAAAGATTTTGGGAAATAAACAGTATTGATCTTGCTTGTTCCCTCCAACTATGAATATTGTGGATCAGTTGATGGATATCTATATATCTGAAATGTTTGAATGTGAGACACTCACAGAATTGTTTGTTTTATTCATACATCAGAATAATCTGATAGTCAACAGATTTACAAACGCTTTATCTGAGATGCAGATTTACAGACGTATGGATGAATATTTTTGTATCTGAGTTGTCTGAAATTTACCAACTTACTTAGAGAATTGTCTTTTTTCTTCTTTGCTTGACAGCCGTTGGGTTGGTTGGCAGCAACTCTCCATGCCTCTCTGTGATCCGCCAAAGGACAGTCTATCAATGTATATTTCAGAAATATCTGAAATTTGAGGATGTTGATTCACAGACAACAGTATGGCTGAATAGTGAGAATTAAGGCCAATTCCTCGAGCTGAGTATTTGCTAGGGGCACTCAGCCATGAACCCGGCACTGTTCACGAAGGTGGTGGCAACTGAGTCTGAGCCCTCTGCTCTGCACACTTGATCTGTCTCCGAATAATGACGTCATCGATTTGGGGGCTGATTGGGGGGAGGGGGAGTAGGCCTAGGGGGTACGCAGAGGGATTTACAGACACGAGATAATTATAACGCCCATTGGGTTATTTGACATAGCAAATGGTGAACGCCACAAAGGAAGCCAGCCGACGGATTGTGTGCTATCGACTATTACAACATGGACTACTGAAGGATAAAGCTGTGGCGGCAGAGGGTTTGGCGGAAGGGGACAAGGAAATTTGGAGTTTAGGACGAGAGGAATTGTTGAGAAAGAGAAGAGGAGTCGGAAGATTGTGGGAGAGAAATTGTGGGGAAAGAAGAGGAATTTTGGTGGATAGGTCGAGAGAGATTTCAGAGGAAAAGTAGAGAAGTCGGAGGAGTAGGAGATAGGACGAGAGGATTTTTGTAGAAAGAGAAGGAAAGTTGGAGGATAGGACGTGAGGGATTGTGGAGAAGGAGAAGTGAAGTGGGAAGATTATGGGGAGTAATTATCGGAGAAGGAGAAGGAAGATAGGAAAATTGGACTAGAGGGATTTTGGAGAAAAAGAAGAGAAGTCGGAGGATAGAAAGAGAGAAGTTCTGTAGAAAGAGAAGGAAAGTTGGAGGATAGAACAAGAAGTATTTTGAAGAAGGAGAAGAGAAGTCGGAGAATTATGGGAGAGAGAATAGCGTAGAAGGAGAGAGTATATAGGAAGACGGAACGAGAGAGAGCTTGAAGAAAAAAAAGAGAAGACGGTGGATAAGAGAACGGTATTGGGGAGAAGGATAAGAGAAACCGGAGAATTATGGGAGAGTGAATAGCGGAGGAGAAGGAAGAAAATAAAAGATAGGACTAGACTAGAGGGGTTTTGGAGATAAGGAAGAGAAGTCGGAGGATAACTCGAGAGGGATTTTGTAGATAGAGGATAGTATGAGTTGGTGGATAGGATGAGAGGGATAGCGATTGTGGAGAATGGGAAAGAAAATAGGAAGATAGTACTGGAGGATTTTTAGAAAAAGAAGAGAAGTTGGGAGATAGGATGAGAGGGATTGTGGAGGAAGAGACGAAAATTCAGGAGAAATGGGAAATTCGGCGGATAGTATGACAAGGGAATGGTGGAGAAGAAGGAAGGAATGCGAAGGATAGAACGAGCAGAGATGGTGATGGAAGAGAAAGGAATATGAAGGGGATTGCTAACATGGTGAAATGATCAAGGAGGATAGAATGATAGGAGGTTGTGAAGGTTTAGTGAGGGAGTCGATCCAAAACCCAAGAAAGAACAGAGGTAAAGGGATTGCTAATTCTCAGGCAGATAGCTTCATGATGCTGGAATTGTATTAGGACAGAAGTGCTTTTCTGATGTCAATGAAGTGCTTTTCTGATTCTTACTATCGAATGTAAACTACTATACCTAGTAACAACTAACAACCTGAATTAATGTGCGAATTTCCACATTCCTTGAATTAGTCAGTCTGAACTAATTTGAAATCTGATTGGATTACATGTAAAAATGATTGTGCGATCCTCGAATTCCAATTCAAGAATGAGGAACAGTAATTCATGAATGAGTTGTTGGGAAGAGTGTTTATTCTACCATTTTCACATTTTCAGAGAGAAAGGTTCCAAATTTCCTAGTTGAAGATCATCTTTTAGATTCTTCATAATTGATATTTATTTTATTTTATTTACAATGCAAATGACACTAATGTAATAACATTGAAAGATGAAATAATAAGGTAGTCCTTGTGCTATTTTTCTTCCAAATTTATAAGTGATATCTGATCATGTTATCAATTATACGGAATTTCGAAATAGGATTGTAGAATAAAATCCGTTTACCAATTGACAATAGTCAACTCGAAATTGACTGATAAGCTCCAAAATGTAGACAGACCTATCTTATTGATCGGATTCACTGTGTAAAACTTCACATTTCTGCTATTTCAATGGCAACTTGAGTCTCATTCATGCTCGGATCGTGAGAATTTTGAAATTAAATGAATAAATTACAAAACATTCCGCCTTCTCGATGAATTTATATTACGTATACGTTCCAGAGTTATTAGCCGTACTGTACAGAATAAATACTAAGACTCTTCATATTATTCCTCACCGAATTCGACAAATTTGATATAGGAGATACAAGGTAAATAAGTATCTATCAATGGAGAGGTTTGAGTGGTGCAAAGCGTAGTATGGCAAAGCTAAGTGAGTGTGAGTGTATCTTGTATTGAATAATTCAATTTGAGAGAAGTTGAGCCTCTTATCGCTCTCTTACTTCTTCCTATATTGTGAATCAAATAGCAGATATATTTGAATGTGGGCGATGGAATTTGAAGCTTATAAGACATATTTTCCCCTCGTGCTTCATAATTCCCCTTTTTCGTACTTCTTCATATTTTCTTCTCCACTTTTACCCTTTATTCAATAACTTTATTCCTTGTTTTTACTCTTATATAAGAAATACTCTATACTGAACTTCATTTATGTCATCCACTCCATTTATCAATACGTCTCACTTGTATGTTTTCATCCATTCTCTCGCTGTATGAATTAGGTCTAAATAACTATTTCTCTCGTTCTCATATTTTCTTTTTCATATTTTCCTGCTCATCCGTTATTCTGTAAATTTATTGTGTCTGCATCTTTATATCTGTTTGTCCCCTGTATTTTTAATCCATTATATTCATTATTTGTTGTGTGATTGATGAACAGTATAAAGTATTGTTGTTCAATCTCTCAATTTTTCCCCATTCTGCTTTACATTTCTCTGACAGAATGAGATGAGGTTACATATAAAGCCTGAACTCTGAAAAAATAATTCAATTTTTTTCCGTGCACTTCATTTTCTTCAGGATTTTTTCTCTTCCGGGAACCTTTCTCACTCTATCAGTAATTCATATTATACAATTATTGCTTATAACAACCAAATTTAATTTGAAGAGTATGTAATCATAAGAATCTCCAATAGAACGATGTTCAGCCCAAAATACTTATTGAAAATTTTTCCACTTTTCCATAGCTATCAGTACAGTCAAGCTAGTTAGAGTATTAGTGAAGAATGTCCTGTATAACCAGGACTCAGAAGAAGGGTTTAGCACAGAGCAAACATAATGTTCTTGAAAAAACAAGAGAAAGTGTTTGAAGAAGATTAAGAGTGAAATGTACGTAAAGTGTTCTCTTAGTTCGGCAAACGGAAGTGAGAGAACATTACACAAAGTAAACCTCAGAAAGAAGAAGGTGGAGAGCGAGATGTATAAGGAAGAGGAAACTATAAGAAAGAAACAATGTAGTAATGATGGAATGAAAAATGATGGCGCGTAATATATTGTGAGAGAGCGGAAGTTCAATGTAATCTGTTATTTGAATCATACTATCAAGCATACATCTAATTTTCTTAAAAACATATTCGTTAGTTTTGTGATGAGGATATACCGAAATGTTTCTAAAACGATATAATGCATTCCATCATCATTCAAAGTTGTCATCCTTTTCATTTTGTTAATGAATGGATGAAGTGTAGAAAATCTTAGTGAAAAAGGACAATAAATAATATCCTGGATCTAAAATCAACCGAGTCGATGGTGTTAAATGAAAGAATTCGGATACTTGAAATAATATTCAACTTATTATTTCATTATAAAATCCATGGAGAACTACTAATTTTATGATTTCGCTTCCGATTTTCATTCAGGATCAACACAGCAGGCAAAGTCAAATTAGTTTCCCTCCCTTTCCTTTCCTAGTTCATCTGCAATACAAGTTTTCGAGCACACACGAAAGCATGCTCCTGTGATTTAATAATTTTTATCAAAATAAAGCTAATTTTAGTTTTTATCTTTAGATTTTATTTTTATCATCAACTTTAAAGTTAGTTTTCATCATATAATAAAGATCTTTGACAATATTTCAAGTCTCATCAATTAATACAAGTTTTCTGAGAAATAGATTATATGCGTGCCAGCAATTTTTCTTTATAAGTCTTACTATGATGCTCAATATCCACACTTCATTGTCGCAAAATATATTCATATCACATGAAAGAAAACCTTTCAATTTACACAATGATAAGTTGATAACTTCAATCGACATCCAATTGAGTTGAGTTGATTACTCTTCTTGTTCCTGGCATTCCTTGAAAGGAATTAATCTTGCAATCTATTCTCAGTTTTTTTCATTTCCTGTGACTTCATATCTCCTCACTCCTCAGTGACTTTTTATAGTGTACTTGAACACTCTATTTTCAAAGCTTTCAAGTCTCTACAGGAAGAGTGACTAAATCTACAATAATGAATTCAATTCGTTCCTATATTAGAAATAAGAGCTGCATCAGAGTAAGAGAGAGTGAGAGAGAACGCGGTTGAGAAAAGTGTTCTAGAAGTAGAAAATGATGAAGTTGAAGTTATGAAGTTAAGCACAGACATTAGTTTGGAAGTGCTCTGTGAAAAGGTGAGGAGTTTCATTAGAGTCGGCCTCCCAGGATTATAAACGTCTCTCTTTCATTCGAACCCGGTTCTCTGGTTCTCTCTTCTATCTTCTTCTCTAGACGAGACGAGATGTCCAATCCTTCTTGGGCCGCTGTCAAAATTGAATTCGGCAACTTGCTTAACAGTTTTCCATCTTGCTACTTGCAACAACTTGTATTTCCCGTGGGGCATCTTGCAAACTTTCATGTTGTCTTATGTGAAGTTTATCGATAGTACTTGATAGACCATCAAGTATACAACAGTAAACTGCACTGAATCCATTATAATTTCATCTCAGCTTCATTCGATATCTTGTAAAGCTTCCAATCTTCACAAGAAACTAGTCAAACCAAGTAGTTTTACTGTTTAGATTAAAACCTGAGAACGAGAATTTAATATCATTGATTTTAAATAATTCTGCTACTATTTGTTTAGTTTGAATATTAATATCAATAAGGACCACTTGTCATTTGAGTAATGCTATTTATTTATTTATTAGGTTAGCACAAACGATAAAATTTTCGGAAAAGAAAGAACAGGCTGTTGCCCAAAACTTCTTCAATCTCCTAATTTATAGTTATATAAGACTGATTTATAGCTATTCCAAGACTGTTTTAATATTAGAATGCTGAGGCCCGGTTGCACAGAAGCCGGTTAATTCTAACCGGGATTAATTTCACGAGAACCAATCAGAGAAGGTTTTTTTTTGAAAATACGGCTTCTCAGATTGGTTCTCGCGGGATTAATCACGATTAAAATTTAACCGACGTACGTGCAACCGGCATTGAGTGTCATAAAATGAGGCAAGTTAGTAATTTATTATTGTAACGTACAGGATTTGTTGTCTCGTTGTTATTGTTAAATGTTTTGATGTTGTGATTGTATTGTTGTTGCGATGTTGTTGTATTGAGTTTGCCAAGTTCCAAGGTAATTTTTACCCATTACTATCTTATTCTTATCTCTCTAACGTGATTCTCTGTCATCAATATATTTCTAATAAATATTTAATTAATTAATATTTCCAACTTCTTCCATTGGTTCCATTGGATCATCAACTTTCCCAATGTGGTACTGTGCATACAATGATCTTGTAGACTACTTTTCTGTCCATTTCATTTATCATTCATAATAAATGAACTGGGTAGTAGACACTATAATTTACATTGAGGTACAATATATCGATCCCAATTAATTCCATTGTAACTCGATATGCAGCATTAACTCCAGTGCTTCATATTTGGGGACTCATGGAGTGTGAATGGACAAAGGAGTGCTGCAGTGTTGGAATCGCAGCTGAGAAGCAAGGCTCCTGAGGTTTAAGTGTGCCCTCAGTAGGCAGGCTGTACTGTTGTTGAACTCTGTTAATTTGAAAATGCAAGGAATGTAGTGGGTGGTGGGTTGGTGGGGGGAGGAGCTCTGGCTTTGACGGGGGCATTTGTGTCGACGAGTTTCCTCACGAGTAAAAGTTGCCCAACTATACGGACCTGAAAGGGAACGCTGGTGGGAAATTCAATTAGTCGAGGTTTGAAACTAAACAGACTCGTTTGGTGGCGGGGCGGCGACGTGATTGAATCTCATAAAAACATGTTAATCACTTTCGAATAATCTGCTGGTCTCGTTGGACAATAATGCGTAATCAAGCGACATTGATTCACTAATTTTGACTAATGACATTACTATTGCTTCCCATGTCCATTATACATTTATTGTCTGCTTTTTGGTCATCCCACGTCCTTTGTAATGAGCTTTTTGTGGCCTACTGCTGAAATACAATCAGTGATAGAATAAAAACACTACAACATTTTCATTATCATTTTAACATTTTCAGTACTAAGTATTCTTACATATATGAAATTATTATTCAATACTAACTTAATCAATGTACCATCTCTTTATGAAGTTGAGAATGGTCTACCTGAGCTGATGTCCAGACCAGACTCATATGCTGACCAATGTTTTTAAAACTTATTCTATTATATTGAGCGTGCAATTTCTGTATATCTGTTTATATTTTTATATTCGGTTATTTATATTATATTTATGTCCAACGGATCTCGAAAACGGCTCTAACGAGTTTCACGAAATTCGGAATATAGTAGGTTTATGATATGAAAAATTAGATTGTACTAGGTCTCATCCCTGGGAAAACTCGCTGAACGACATGGAAAGGATAACAATTATTCATCCTTGGAAAACAGATGATAATTTCGTCGTCTGTCGAAACAGAAGATTAGCGTGTGGGAGAGAAACAGCTATTTCCAGCTGTGTAATCAATCAGCGAGAAATATTATCTAGAAATTTTAATCGACAAAATAATCTGATTTGTTGACATGACATGATAATCATTCTAAACTAGAGTATATCATAATCTTCAAAGTTGATCATTATTTGACAATTTTAAGTGATTAGTTAGTGTTATTTTGTTATTCAATTTGGTTTGTAAATAATATAAATTAGTACTTATTTGTTTTCAAATGTTTGGACTGAAAATTGAACCTGAATTCAAGTGTATGGAACATCACCTACTTTCTGGACTATTTATAGTGTATAAATCAAACTTCGGGGAAGAAACAGTTTTGGGCTGTGCCTGTTAGTCCTATAATTTAAAAGAATTGTGTTCGGTTTATCAATAGTCAATAAATAACGAGCGAAGCCCTGATATTTTTAAACATTAAGCTGAGAAAGATGATAAAATTGATGCCTTTAGAAATAGATTGGAGATTCAATACTTACGATTTTTTTTGTATTAATATTTTATCAATTTGTCGTAAAACAAAAATGGTGAGAATAAGATTTTTTTAGTCTCCTTGTCTCCAAAAACACGACGAAAATTACCATATTTTGAATCACCACAATGTTTACGTATCTTACAAAAGCAGAATATTTTCATACATAAGCAGAAAATAGAAGTATATTGGAATTCATCCATTGAAAAGGTAATATACCTGAGGTATTCATGTTATTTGGAAGTTTAATATTCTATTTGAACTGACTATATCTGTCTCACTCACGCTCTTCCACTTCCTCTTCCCATTCAACTGCCTCTCATTCACTCACTCATATTTATGCAAGTATGTTCATTCCTTAATATAATTTTAAGCTTACTTATTATTCACATCCCGTTCTAGATTTCTCAGTAGCTGTAACTTTGAGAGCAACCTCAACTGCTCCAGATTTTCAATTGCCAATCAGCTCCGACCTCCGCGAAGAAGGTACATTGTAAGGAAGAAGTTTGGTGTAATGTATTCATAAAGATGAAAACCACAAGTGCAATGCTAATACCATCATACTCAATAATGTTTATTTAGACTTGAATTTAACAACAAATTACATAATTGAAGTTCCCTACTCCTTTACTAATTGACCTCTCTATGCCTTTTTTATCAAGTTTTTTCTAGTGAATAAAAATCCACCATACACAAAAATTTTGTTGAATGAGAACTCTAAATAAAGAATTCTGCAGGTGAAATACATTTTTCCTGTTCATTTCCATCGAAGGCATGTTTTGTGTCTGAGTGAATTTAAAGTATTGTGCTCACTATAACCTAAGTGTCCGGTTTCCCATTAGGGAACTTTGGACTTTATACGGCGAGGTGGAACTACCCTTGGATCTCCCCACCATTCAAAGCCATACGCTAATTATAATAATTTGGGTCTTTGTCTATTTCCTCATTTCTTTTCAAAATGAAAAACTTAACTATAAAAGTCAATTTGAGTTTTCACTAATCACAGTTATTATATAGAATCTTAGTCTCAATCATATTTGGGTTTCACATTTTGAGTTTGATGTCAAGAATATTATTGTATTTCAAAGGATCATTGTCTTCATCAGCTCTTCCACCAATCGTTGGTTCCTATACAGATTATAATAATGAAAATAAAATGTGATATTATTGTAAGCTTGAACTGACGTTGTTATGACAGCACTCTTATGTTTTTGACAATAAATGATGTATTTATTTATTAATAGTAGATTAATCATTTTCCTTTATTTAGAGATTAAAACGTATTTCCCAATAGTCGATTTAAGGAAAATCTCTAGCTTTTTGTAGTTTTCATCAGTAGAAGAATTCAATATTCCAATATATTTAAACATTCGAAATCTGGAGAAATCAAACTGTGTAACACAGATAAAATATAATACATTTGTGGAAAATAATATTTTCCATTCACAATAGAAAATGTGTAGTTTTGTCCTATGTAGGTCCATGTAAAGGTCTGTACAATCTGCTATTATCCGGTCTATTTCCTTACAAGGAGAAACGTTTTTCTTCCATTATCTCCATTGAAACCTGGCTTAGACGTCGGTAGGAATTTTCCGCCTTGCGAGTGAAATCCGTACGCACATCGACAATAGCTTTGTCGGGTCTCGTCTTAAGCGCCCCTGCAATATATCTATATACAGAGGGTGGCCTACTTGAGTAGATTTTCGCAACAATAACAAAGGTTCATCGGAAACTTTTCCAGATAGACTTTGCCACAATATTGAAGTAGGGGTTTTGATCCACAGCATCATAGCCGGCTCAAATAAAAAAATAACTCGATGAACCCTGCACTTCTAAAGCTTCCTTTTCTTTCTCCTCCTCTTCTTCATCATCACTATGTCCTTCTCCTGCACCGCCCACAACTCCGTTATTCTTTTCTTTCGTCAGACCTGTACTTCTCAGTCTGTTTATCCTTTCGAAAGATAATAATAAAAGGATCCGATGGTGAAAATCCGGCTCCTCAACCAAACTTCATTCCTTTCTGAGGAATTCTCTCCTCAGCAACATTGTTGTTGTAACTTTTTTCATTTCGCCTGTGTAGTTGTAATTCTTGTTTTGTGACGAATAAATGTGCACAATTCACAATAACAGCTCGACGTTGTTCAACTCTAATGACAACAGGGGAACTTGTTGGCATTTCTTTTTGATGATTGAAATACTGATGGAAGCAGCTTTGGAACTCAGTAATTGTTTCTTTTATAGAGTAAAGATAGAGTTTGGCAGGAAGCCAGATACTTGGAAACTTTTGAACGGTCGATAAAGTTGATATTTCCATCATCTTTGCTACTACAACTGAAGTGCAATGAATTGTGGAAAACTATTTTCAAAACCATTTCACTCTGAGTTAATAATTCAGACTTCAGATTATTAAATGATATCTCAGTATGCCCTTAAACAAAGACTGCTGTTGTTAATCTATTCTTATAGCTATTGTTGCTCATCTTCACACCAGAGTAAAAATTTCGATGCTCCGATATTATTCTCATCTTATCATATATTTTCCAAAATTAAGACACTGTTTGAGATAGGGAAGTTGACAATATTTAGAACCAAACAAAGATATCAAGATCATTTCAAATATTCTTATTATTTATATCAAGCATTCCTCATTACTATGATTACTCATTTTCCATTTTTGTCGAAAATGGAAAAAATGAAAAGGAAAACAGACATTATTCCCTCAACATCTTTATATCCAGAAGAATGAATGAATTCTCGCTTATAAAGATTTATTCCTATTGAAGAATCTTGATTCACAGTAATATTTTGTGATCTTCACCATGGCTTGATCATTGATAATGTGAGAACGCTCAAAAATACAATCCACTCGTCAAGTATTACAAAAATAAGCATTTTATCGCTCCCGTTGTATAAGTAGCTTTTCTCTCACTCTGATGTTACCCTAACTGCTGCTGTCGAGCATTCATTTATTTTCTCTCTCAATAAACTTTTTACATTGTTGCTTTTTGATATCAACCCCTCTTCTCCTACACCATCCTCCTCCTTTGTCTCTCCTCCGTTCTTGTAGTCTCTCCATACAATCACTTTCTTGCTAGCTAGCATAATGTTCTGGCGCCTTAATTAAACGCCTGAAACAACATAATAGAAGTCGTTACGAAGACGCCGTTACCATAGCAACGCAACGAGATGCGTCTTTAATGGCGATTAATTCGGAAGCCCTTGGCTTTGATACAACTTCTTTGCTCTTTATTTTTCCTTGATACTTTTGTCTTTTCCCTCGTCCTCTTCTACAATCCTCCTTTATTTCTTGCCCTGCAGCATTTTCACATTTTTACATACTAACTAGAGTGTCTCAAGTACAGCATAAGTACTGTGTGTAGTGGTACTGATGTATTCCAACTTATGAAAAGTTGAAAAATAAATTGAGTAAATGCATATCGATATTTACGCATTGGTGTTTAGAGAAGCTTGATCATCAATCTATTGATAATTGGGATGTTAAGACAGTCTCTAAGATACGTTAAAAATATTGTAAAATGGGTTTTGGTTTGTTCCATACAACTGAGTGAAAATTGAAAAGTATGCAACGGAAACTCACTAGGAAATTCGACTAGGCTAATCTTGGCTAGGATATTCGAAAGGCTAGATTCATGATAATACCATAATCAATCATACATCACACATTCCATATTACATATTATCACACTTTCATATTGATTTATTTATCATTTTTTGTTCATTAAATCAATCATACATTACTACATTTCTCTCCACAGAATCTACATATTTCTTCGCTAATCTCCTCCCGTGTCTTGAACTCTGCTAGCCGTTTGCTTTCCCCATTTCCATATCATAGACAAGGCTATGTGCCAAGAGTTTATCAGACGAGTGTGCAAGATGTGCCCCTGATTCCCAGCAGCATTTCTCCAGCTCCAAAATCACTCTTGATAGAGTCTACTGGTCGGGAGTTTTCGGGCATGTTCTGGGGCAGTGGTGAGGGGTACAGTGGAATTTTTGAAAATACAGAGCACATTGCTTGACAAGGGTAGCGCGTTTGGGAGGATTTTAGAGGGATGAGAAGGAGAAGGAAGAGAATGAGGTGGAATTCTGGCACGAATTGTTCCATTTTCGTTGTTCCCCCCTCCTCCCGGGGGAATATTGTACAAGTTTTCTTCTCGTTCTTGTTCTTAGTTTTCATGGCTGCCTTCACTGTTCATAGCGTTAATTAATTTCGGCTCTGCTTTGAAATATCAGGGCAAGTATAATAAATTGATGAATTGACTGTCATCATTGATCGTCGAGTTTAATTTGTTTCGAGACGCCTCCTCGGCTAGCTGCTGTTTGGCAAACTTGAAAATTGCTTCAAACGATGTAAAGCCATTCAAATCCGTGCTTCTGCTCTCCTTACTAAGTAACGTGTTCTTGTTCGTGATTCCATGCTTAGATTCACTTGCAACTGTCGGCATTGGATGAATGGGGAGCATTATTGTTATCTATACGGATTGCTGACAGATTCAAGTGTACTGTGTACCTCACTGTAGCACAAACTGTAATTCTGACAACTTGAGAATGTCCAAAGTTAACTGAATGCTATGTCGATTTGTGTTGACCTATTTCGAAGGAGTGTACGTTCAATTGAGCAATTCAAGAGTTAATAGAACTAATGTCTCTCATCTAGAGACTAGAGTGAACATCTACCATGCAATGTCATGCTAGTTCATGTTTGTAGATTACTATACATTACAGCCACGGTGTGTGTATTTGAAATTCTCTGCTGTTATCGTACAGACTCGAGGATTTGGAGCGACCCTTTGTGAAATACGAACTTCAAGTTAATGATCTTCACATGAATTCTAAACTTATTAGCATGATCATTCAAACTTATCAGCAAGGTACTAGGTACCATCTATTGAAGTTATCCATAGCAGTAAACTCCTATATATTCCCTAGGTTTTCTAAGGTCAAAAGTTGAGCTGTGGTGAAAAAATTACCGTAAGTTACTAAATGGTATTCAGTTAATTGGGAGGAGTTTCATTCATCGTATTTGAAACACAAAATATGAAATAACTTCTTCAATGTTGTTTTCCATCACGAACTGCTCATTATTAAATCATTTTTTGCTATTAGAAAAAACGACTAGCAGTCATATATTTTACAATAGATTTAAATTATTTTAAATAAATTTTTCATTTATTGTAAAATATATGACTGCTACTCGTTTTTTCTAATAGCAAAAAGTGTTTTTATAAACTTCATTGTAATTGGCTTGTGAAATAATAATGTTGACCAGGTACTATACTCCAGTTCCCAAAAATAAACAAATTTTCCGATATTAATCAAAACTAGAATTAAAAAATGAATGAAACATAACTTACTTTTTGGACTAGTGTATAAATCGAAATTTGGGGAAGTAACAGTTTTGGGCAGCGCCTGTTGATCCTTCCCCAATCATTTTTATGAATTGTTTTTTGATGTGTATCATTAAATCATTTTTTGATGTGTATATTATCCAGATATCGGATTATGGTTGTGAAATTTGTTTGGAACTGGTTATTGTAGATTGTAGAATGTAGAATATAAAGTTTCTCATTTTCAACATGATTACTCATTAAGCTATAGCGATCACAACACTAAGCTCAAAAGTATGGAATGTGACGCCAGTTCATTCATCACATCTTGTCACACTGAATTTTCACAGTGGACTGTGATTGAAAATTACAAGCATGTGAACAACATGGGTTGATGTGCGAAATTTCGGTCCTTTTGTACAGAATGTCCTGTTTCCATTCCGCTAGACACACATGGGAGGCGACTGATATATCTATGAATGTTGTATGTATACGTATGTGCTGCTAGATGAGTGGCTAATGCGTTTGAACAACGTCAAGTTGGGACGAGGCAAAACATTAATGTCGCCAAGTGCTCTGCTTGTTGTAGCTTGTTGGTAGCCGGTTGCTTTGCTTGTTAGTTCGGCTCTCTTTTGAAAAAAGCGGCGCCCACCAAACAAAGTGAAGCAGCCTTCACCTGTCATCTGCAAACATGTTTGAGGAGGCAACAGCGGAGGCAAGCATTTATTAATCTTGCCAGTTTTGTGTAATTTGGTATTCTTTTTTCCACCAAGTCTGGAACACAGTTGGTTTTTGTGTTCAACTCCTAAGGGCTGTTGATAGAAATAATGGAAGCTCGCTGATGGGATGACGTGATATTTGAATAGGATGTGATTTATTTGCACAACAATTTACTGCGGAGGTGTTTTCCAATAAGAATAAGTGACTGGATCAATTATGATGCAGTATTCTCTTTGCGAATATCAGAGTACACCGAATAGAGTTGTAATTGGATGCTCTTTAGTTGTGACTAAACTAGCTAGACAAGTGAAAATTGTTGAGGGAATATCAGAATTATAGCACACAAATGCTTGAAAATATTTTTCTATCAACTGCAAATGTAATTAATAGATTCATTGTGAATAATTTTCTCAAGATTGAATGATTGAGCCATTGAAAGGGAAGGAATATCTACATCCATACATTGTTGAGGGGAGCTAACAAGGTTTGAATGAAATTTGATAAATGGAAAAACATAGATGTATACAAAAACTACAAATTTCGTGAATGAACCAGTTTTTTAATGAAATTTGATAAATGGAAAAACATAGATGTATACAAAAACCACAAATTTCATGAATGAACCAATTCTTCAATGAAATTTGATAAATGGAAAAACATAGATGTATACAAAAACCACAAATTTCATGATGAAGCCAGTCTTTAAAAATTTATATTCACATCTAGAAGAAAGTGAATGATTTTATCGATAAATGAGTATGTTAGCAAGGCTCAGTGCAATTTTATGGATGAGCATGAATATTTACAATAATCACTAATGAGGTAATAAATAAACCTCATCACCTCGAGAATATAATAATTTTTCTAGTTCCATTCTCTATTTTTTTTTCGTTGACAAGGCAATCCTGTTGTTTACAACGATGAAAAGAACAAGGAAGAATATAAGTTGAATACAGTTTCTAACTGTGATTGTTTGTCCACTTGTACATGTGACAAGAAGTCACGTGTTCTCTGAAAATCTTGACGGAGAAATTTCATTGAACTTCTGGTTAGCGTCACACCTTTTCACTCCATCTTTATCGCTCACTTTTCCCCAAGGTATATCTCTCTCTCCCACTCGCTTTTCCTCTCACGCTCTCGCACGTGCCTTCATGTCATACTCGTTCTCACCTTCCTTTGATCACACACCTGTTTGCCTCACTCGCAACATTTTTCTCGACACCAGCAAATGACACGTGACCTGACCAAAAACACTTCCCTTTCTGCCTCTTCTCAAACTTCTTCCGCTTTTCTTTCAAGTTTGATTGCAGTACATGGTGTTCCACCTCAAGATGAATAACTGAAGTTCATTTCTATGATCGCTGGTCAAGGCTTATTGAATACGTGATAGGTTTTCTGAAGAACATAATAAATCAATTTAGCATTTCATTTTATTTTGTAATAGTATTTTCCCATGTTGTAAAATTTGTATTGCTTTTATTAGTCTATGTATTTAGCTGCGTACAGACATAGAAAAACAATAGCGAGAAAACTCATGCTAACGTTTCTCTATGGTACAGATATACACGCCGCGAACATGAGCAATTCACTTTTAATCAGCTGACTTTATCGGTATTTTTACAGAAACGGTAAGATACAGATAAAAAAATCTTGGCATCAGCTGATTAAAAGTGAATTGCTCATGTTCGCGGCGCGTAAATCTGTACGCACCCATAGATGTAGTTTTTTATTTCTGCCAATTGATTTATTTACTTTTAATTGATTAAATCCCATTCAGTAATTGGATCAAGTAGTTCCCAACTTGACAAAAAATGAAGCTTTCCGAAAAACAAGCTATGATTAAAATATTTCGAATGTCTGCTCTTCTGTCGTGTCAAGTGATTACAAACAAACGACACCATAAATTGATAAAATGACTTCCCCATAATCAAATAGTAGTTGTGAACAACACAAACTCTTGTTATTGTGATTATGTGTTCTATCATTGTTTTTATCATTAATTAATTTGATTTTAGTGGAACTGACATCACTGTTTATAATTCCTTTCTCATACTATTATATACTTACACCTTCACTAATCAGACTGAGATTTGAGATTCTCTCATGATTGAGATCTCTATAAAACTTTCATACACAATTGGGAGTAGATTGGAGACATTTTATAAAAATATTTTGGGTGGAAGATTCTAAGATTTCCACTGAATATTTCTTGTACTGCTCTTTCAAGCCTACTCTTATTTTATCATTTTCGTCGTCTTCTTTATTTTCTCTACCTCCTTGATCTCGCACCGTGACTGCCAACATATATAGAGGTGGGAAGTTAATTGTCGAGCGGGGATTGGTGGTTGGCAATCTCTTTCTCACGGAAACAGTTGGGAAACGTGACCCTTGCATTATCGTCAGTTGAAAGCCGTTACAGCAATGCAGTCAGCTTGAAATGTTCCTGACCACTATTTGGTACACATACAATGCTTTTCCAAAGATTTATTGTTGAGACTTTGATGTGGATCTGGCTTTCTACTAGTGGGTCTCATTGAATCATTGTATTCACGCGGTGAATTCTATTAATTAACAGTCATTCTTGGCTGAGTAACCATGTGAGAATAGTGATAGAATTGATTGTATATTTGTTTCTAATGTATCATTTGAAATATATTGTCTGCTCTCATGACCTCTCATCAAATTTGAACGAAACTGTTTTGAGAAACCTTTGTTTTTCACCCAACTACAGCTGGTATTGTAATTCCTGTATCAATAAATGCATATGAATAAAATTAGATTAATGCGTTGCTAGATGAAAAATTACAAAAGATAAAAATGCCAGTTACCAAGATGGACCCAGAAAGTATCTTATTTGGCTGCAGAATTAACGAATCATCAGCATTCACAGGTGGGACGATGTGTTCAAAATCAATTGCTCTATTCAGAAAACTTTCTTCATCAAATAGAAGAGAATGTTCTCCATTATTTAATCCCACATATGATATGATATATATAATAATATGAGGATTTTTCACTCACATTCATTCCACTCAAAGTGGGTAGCATCATGTTTCCTCCACTCCACATCATACGAGTAGGCTTATATTTCATCACATTTTTCTGCCAACACCCCACACTCTTGGAGAGTAGAAGGGTTGAGTCATGCCTAAGAGGTCTCGCATTGAGCCCTTCAGGGTTCCTGCCCTTGTCTAAGGAAACAACACATCCTGCGTGCAATCGTCTCTCTCTATTTTTCAGTCTCTGTTACTCACTTTCCCCTTTCCTTCCTCTCTTGTGACAGACACTTTTGATATTTTCCAAGAACTCTCCACTAGTCTTCATGCAGTTCTCGCAGACAGCCATTAGGCGGAGAGCAGTGCATGGAAATAGAAGGTTAGTAGGATCCGTGGAAAGTTTTCTTCAAGTTTGTACAACTGTTGACCCTTGAGGTGAGGTGTTCTTTGGCTGGGTGAACTCTGTAGCCAGTCTCAAATTGGAGTACCCCTCGTTAGACAACTACTTCAGTAACTTCTCCAACTCAACTGGACTCGGCTTGAAACCTTGAATGTAGAAGTTTTCCTAAATTTTTCACATTCGGCCGTCAGGTCTTTGCGTGACATTGTGTTCTTAGTGACTTGTGATGGCATAGCAATTTCCCATTTATTTCAAAAATTACCTCAGTCAAAAATTACCGTATTTTATTCGTAGATTGTTGTAAAATTGGATTGAATTCTCATGGTGAGTCTTCTTGTACAAGCTTTCATAATTGATTCATTCGACTGAGGATATGAGTGGAATACACCATATTCGTTCGGCACACATGTACACTTCTCGAGTTGAATGTTTCAATTTTTATTGGTGTTTTATTCTTCAACTAAAACTTTGGTGCAATTTTGAATTGAACCGCAGTAATTTTTCATTACATACTCCTATCATAGATGAAGGATAAGTAAGGATAAGTAACCTATATTATTCTTGTCTCTTCTCCTATCTTGTATTTTTCTACTGAAATCAATTTTTTTTCTGGTCTTCAACGTCTTAATTGTCATTAGTTAGAAAGAGAACTAGTTTTGGGCTAACGCGTGTTTTTTTCAATATTGTGATGTTGAGGCAACTAAATTATAATTTCAATAGATATTATTCTGAGGCAATTGAAATTTGATTTTATGTGTTTGACCTAATAAATGAATCTGAATTCCCAAATATGCCATCTATTGTATGACAGTGATACAGTGATAGCAGCTTTGAAATTTGTGTGAAAAGGAGTTTCCTTTTTTCTCTCCCCAATATTGTGAAGAATTTGACCTCGCTTGTATGGTATTATAAAAGCTGTGAAATTTATTTGAAAATGAGTTTTCGTTTTAAGTTGGGGTTTTACCAGTTGCTTCTATTGATAAATTCAATGATTCTATTGGTTATTGCTTGTTGTCGCTTCCATGGACTATTTTGTATTTTCTCTTTAGATTTAGTTTTGATCAGTTTTTGTTTCATTAGGCTTGATACTATTGATTTATTTAGCTCATTGCAAATACGAAATTCTTAAACACACTGTAAAACGAAAAGATCTATTCATAAAACTAACATCCTAGTCAATTCTAGTCAAGGTCTGTGATTTTGATTTATATGAATTTGTCAATAAATTTGATTTGAATTCAACAGTCACTCTGTCCTGGAAATCAGAGACATGCTTCCAGAGAATTGAAATAGGCTATTGATGGAGGTGTAGCCATCCTGAGCACCCTCATAAGCTGTTGTGAGGCACTCCTCCACGATGTGCCTCACAGTGCCTCGACTGTTCCACTCTCACAGTAAGGAGAGTCAACCTTCCCCTATTTATGCATGGAATAGGCACATCTACCATGATGAGCTCGTACCCTAATAAATGCCGACCATGTCTTGCGAGGTAAATCGAAACCTGGGGTAACTCGATTAGAAACCATTATCATAGGAATGAAGAAATAGATGTGTCTAAGTGGGTTGTTCTTGTGTGTTTCAGTTGAGATTGGATATACTATTTCTTTTATAGATTATTATAATTATAAATTAGTTTCTTTAATTAATTATTTTGTTTGTTGTATGTTTCAGCTGCCTTCAGGTGGTTGCGAGCTGACACTGGGCGAACTGGAGGAGATGGCGCTGCGTCAGCAGGCGCAGATAGAGCAGCAGCGCCAGCAGCTGGCAGCGCGCGAGCAGCGTCTGCGCTTCCTCAAGCAGCACGAGGCGCGCCACTTGCAGGTGGCCGCCGAACATGAGCGCCTACGTCATCTGCGCGACCGCGTGCACTTGCAGGAGCTCAAGCTGCGCAAGCTGCGTGCGCTGCGCGGACAGCTGCATCACAACAAGCTCAGCAATGCCGCTCTCAGTGAGTTATCCACCTTACAGACTCATATCGAATAGATTTTTAATTATTACACAACATAGTAGAGTGTTTTCTTGTCTGTTGTGTTTGATAGATGGAGAATACTAGTATTATTAAAGTCCATGCAAATCTACTTCAGAATTGGGATGGACATGCGCAGCAGAGAAAGAACACAGCGGGAGGGATACAGAGTCGCGATGTTGCCGTTTTGAAGCAGCCAGCGATCTCCAACTTCTACTGACTGCTCATGCTACACATGCGAAGTTCCCTGTCTGAAAGCGCCTCAAGACTGGCAAATTGGAATTGGCAACTGCGCTTCCACCTATTACTCTATTAATCACTGTAATTGGCTGATCTCCCTCCATTTCTCTGCGCTGCATATTCCTCCAAGTCTGAAGTAAATTTGCACGGACTATAGATGATAATTTGACGTGTCATATACCACAGGAGCGTTACCTCCTTGTTTTAGTCTAATTTTATCTTCAGTTTCTCATTCTCACTTAACAGTTTGATTTGATTTGATTTCATATGACGAAGAAGGGAATTAAAGTAAAGTAGAATTAAAACAACCTTCTACTTAGAGGGATATGCGGAGCAGAGAAACGAAGGGGATTTGACGTGTTATATACTGTAGGAGCTTCCTTGTTGCATTTCCGTATGACGAATAATAGTCGAGGCAACGAATGCTGAAAAAAAGGTAGTGGGGGAAAATTTTATAAAAAAATTTTTGACCCCGCAACCCTTTTAAGGATAGTAAGGGGGTGAACATATCAAAAGTCCTCACTCCTACCCCTTGTGCTGAGGGGCAGATAGCAAATTGCTACTGAGATGTTACCATTGTTGGAACTTCGAAAAATGTATCATGGAACCTATCAATTACAACTCTTTTAGAGATTTCAAATGCAAACTACAGAGTGAAAGGTTTTTGACGTGTTGGAGTCTTGGACTTTCAGATTATGTTCTCAATGATATTGTGAATGAATCAATGAACTTAACATGATAGATTTGGTCCCATGTAATGCAATGCAACCCATTTGAAGATTGAACGATTAGATTTTCTTAAATGACACTGTGCAAATGTCCCCTATTGTCAGTCCGGTACCGTTTGACATATCATACAGTTTGGAGAAGTCGATTTCCCAAACTGTCCCAGATGAACAGGGCCGCGAAAATATCTGGATAAGCCGGTGCTACTCAATTTCAGAGCGAGTGCCGAGAAGAGGCTCTTGGAACGAGATATGTGATGGGAACGACCCGATAGTGATGAGGTGGAATCGAACCAAGTTTATCGGTGGATTGTGCAGATGACAGTAGGTCCACTGTCGTCGACACCACTAAACGCTCGACTGCCTAAAACGCTGCTAACCCCCCCCCCCCAATCCACCTTCACCCACCCCCTATCCGTGGTCGATAATGATGGATGACTGAACGTAATGCGTTACTCCGATGCCTGTCATTGGACGTTTAATATCAACTCTTCTCTCTCTCACTCTATCTGCAGCACATTATCACTGCAGTGTGGCAGAACACTCCTTATCTCAAATGACCTATTCTTCCGTTTTTCTAGCATTCGTTCGCAACCGACACTTTCCGCCATAAAAAAGTAGAAAGGTGTAAGCCTATACAGAAACTTGTAACGATGTCTTCGCCGTGTTATGATTGATGTGTTGACGCCGCTGGCTAACTTGTGATTTGCCGCAGGAACTAGAATCGTTTTCAATGTTGAATCTAACATCGTCACTAAAGATCGATCGGGTATTTTCTTCGCATTAAGAATTTATCTTTCACACATTCGTGTTTCGATAACACCAGTAATTATTGTACAGTGCCTGCTTATGAGCATTCAATCAAACCTATAACGGTTCAATTGAAAAAAACAAAGCTTCAATTTTGTCACATCCACTCAATTTGTTAAATTTATTGATAGAACTGAAGATGTGTTGGTTTCAACACGAAAATGCAGTCCTAAAATGCAAATTCAATAATTGTGGATGTGACAAAATTAAAGCTGTGATTTTCAGTTACAGAGTATACACAGTAACATAATTATCCTTCTTTGCTTTACCCAATAATATGAGTTTTATTAGGTACCGTTTAAAATAAACTGAAACTCAAATCTCACCTATTCCAAGCATATTATCAGACGAATTACATCAAATGATATTCAATTCATATTGAATTCCTCAAACCTCATTAGCTTTGTACAGGAGTTATTCATACCATACTTCTCTCATCGCCTAAGCACAACTCTCCACTCTTCTTCAAAACCATCAGTTTTAATCCGTGTTCTATATTTATATATTTACTCGAAGTTACCTATCTTATTAGAAAGTTGAATTGCATAGCAATAATCGAGATGCTAAACATACAACCAACATAGAGTTTGGCTTGCTGTTCATACAAACTCGTGTCGCTTCTTATCCCGACCTCCACTCAGGTTAGCACCAAATTATTCAAAAACTTCGCCACCACACTTATCATCCGGACGAAGTCTCCGAAAAAGTTATAATGTAGTTTAATGTTTTGTGTGGCGGAAAAGAATGGCCACACTTTGAGACGCTATGCTGACAGGATATTGAGATCCATCATTTTTTCGTGCGGGAGGTAATTTTCAGGTCATAGCTGCGAAATGCTGATACCGAAGAGCGGAAGGTGGTGTTTGGGTTTTGTTCGGATGATATGGTTCGCTTACCCTGCAGGAGGCAAGATTATCCGCAGTAAAAGAGTGCGGAGGACCGGTTCCATTAATCAATGTCGCCCTTCTTTGTTTATACATGAATTGCAATTTTTCTCGGCTGTCTCGCACTCCACAGAACATCAACCAATCACACGCCGTCGTTGGCTGTCGTCCGTCAATCGGTGATCGTGACCTGATGCAAGGAGAACATCTGTGAAACCAACTTTCCCTCATTCTCACTCTACTCCCACCGAAATTTAGTAGTGAACTAAACAATATATGATAGTTTTCTTCCTTCGATGCACACGAATAGCCGAATATTGACTAGAATTTTGATCCATAATGATGAATAACATTTTTATCAATAATTATTCTTCCAAAAATTCACAAACTGGAAAATCCTCTCAAATCATTCATTCTGATTATGATTAAATTCAGCATCTAGCTGCATTTATACATATGCATGCCACATTCTTATGAAACTTAATTCTTCCCATGACTATTATCGGGTACAGCGAAAAACCTGAGAGAGTGGTTCTGTCAAGGCATTCTTCCTAGTTTGTTCTCCTACCCAAATTGGAAAGTAGAAAACTGAACAAATCTCATCGATTTTGCTACTTCAAAGCAATTCTCATATCAGATAAATCAGTGAAACTCATATTCGAAAATGTCTTGCTTCATAACTTCATTCTCCACGTTTTCTTAGAACAACTATCATCATTTTATAATTCATCAGAATTTGTTGAAGTATTTCCACTATCAACAACAATGTATTTTGATACTCTGGAATGAATGCCTCAAATCATTTTGAACATATTCACTGATGTATTGTTCTCAGTGATGAGGCTCATTTAGTTTCATATCATGGTTAAAGTATCACCTATCTACTATATACTTTTTTGCTTCTCATTTGCACCTTTTTTGTTTGCTGATGACTGTATATTTACTGAATGAACCACAATCAGGTTTACATTGAATTCTTGGACTTGGACTCGTCGTTGCCAAATCTCTCAGGAGTAATGAAGTGAAGTAATAAACACTAATAGCGGTCTGTGGCCGTCTATTACTTGAGTGCCATGTCCAGGGCTGTTTCTCAGATGGTCGTCTGGGGAATTTTAGGTTAAATGCTTGCGGCGCAGGCTGCTGTTAAACTGAGATGTGGTCATGAGATAACCCCTGGAGAACAATCAAAAGCAGCATTCGTCTCTACCCTCACCTCGCAACTCCACCCAGCCTATTGTTAATTTAATGACAACTGGAAAGTTAGATTAGGATCCACAAATTTCGAGTTTGTGTCTTGTGAAAATGTTTGGTTCAAGGCTACCAACCCTGTACGAAACCAAAACATCCATCTCTCGTTCATACTCAACTTATTATTTGCATATTTCTACATTATAGTATACAGAGAGACATATTTACTCAATTCATACCAGTTTTGTGTCAGTAACTAAGTGTATTTGATCAGTTTGAAGATATATGTTCCTTTGGACATCCAATCAAATCAATCAGAAACAATTTAATAATATATTTAAAATTATTATTATTAAACGAAAATCCAAATTAAATGATGTAATTCACTCCAAAGACTTCTGCTACTGCAAATATTGACAAC
Organism: Nilaparvata lugens; assembly: GCF_014356525.2. Taxonomy (NCBI): domain Eukaryota; kingdom Metazoa; phylum Arthropoda; class Insecta; order Hemiptera; family Delphacidae; genus Nilaparvata; species Nilaparvata lugens. The sequence continues at coordinate 17,249,559 of NC_052514.1, forward strand.
AGGGTAAACAGCTAGATGGAAATTCGATGAGCACTACTATTCAAAAATTATTTGTCAGCCCGGTAATATAGCTAATGTATTAGGTTGGGTGTATATATTAAAGTTAATTATATTAATAAATTGGTTATATATTGAAGTAAGGTGTATATATTAGGTTAGGTGGAATTATATTTAAAACGAAAGAAGAATGCCTCGCCATAAACCAACGATCATCGTTAGGATGATGCATTTGATATTCTTTTTTTTTGTTTCATATATAATATCTCATTCAATAATCAATGTACCAGAAATAAACAAACACGATGTATATCATATTTTTCATGAAATCACATGTGTGGATATGAGTACATCTAGGAAAAACATTATTAGTACGTTAGGAAAATCAGTACTCCTGCGATATTGGGTGAAATTAATTCAATAAAAGTATGTAATGGAAAGTATAAAAGTATGTAGGCCTAATAAACAATAAAGTATTTAAATGAAAAAGACTAAGAAATAGTCAAAAACCACAGATTTATTGATACTTTGAAAGACCGGTTTCGGTTATTACACCATTGTCAATCTCTGATAAACTCAGTTTAACTTAGTAACTCAGTTTATCAGAGATTGACAATGGTGTAATAACCGAAACCGGTATTTCTAAGTATTAATAAATCTGTGGTTTTTGACAATTTCTTAGTCTTTTTCATTCAATATGAATAATCACCGCAATATCAACTTCTCAACTACACAAAAAATAAAGTATTTGATGAAAAGTTGTGTAAGCATAAATATTCTATACATGTATCCTTACAAAGACAATACACATCTCATGTGTAATTGCTTGGGAAGCAAAGTTTGACGAACGCCCTTTGTAATCTTCCGAAAGGTTAACTAATACATTGTTGAATAGATTATTATTGAATAGCAACATGAATGCAATATTAGGAAAACTGTGTAGCCTTGAACAAGCTCTCCAATCTTCTCTGAACTAATCACAAAATATCAATGACTTTGCAAAGTTTCCGACCATTCAATGATTATTATTTGTCTCTGAGAAGTTGTAGAGTATGTGTGAACTGCCTAATTTGAGAGTAGCTCATCTCAAGCGTTAGTCTGCCACCGGTAGCTCTGCATTGAATACTCTACCGAAAAGTTTCAATACGAGGGTGGGAGAATTATGCGTCTTAATTGAAGTGACGTGGAACTTTTCATGTCTCAGAACCACTCTTGAATTTCAAGAGCGAAGGGAACTGGTAGCTGTACATGTTCAGAAGTTTTGCATTCCATATTGATTACTAAGAAGACACCAACTTCTCACATATGACACAAGCTGAGAGCAACGTTGTTGTGTATTGTCAGCTTACAAAACCTGGATTACAAAACACTCGCTTGTCCCAACTTTGTCTCTCATGTAACTACATACATCACTCTTGCTTCCTGCTGCTCACATTTTCTTTCATACCGTTTAAAAATTTACAAAATAGATGGGTTTATGATACTTGGTCTTATTATTTAGAATTGTAATAGTAGATGCTCTTTCTTTATTTCTATTATCCTAGACACCGAACAGTTTCTTCAAACCGTATTATTTCGAAATTATACTTTTAGATAAATATAGGGCCAGTTTCCGAGCTCGGGATTTAGCTAAGTCTTAGACTTTAAACAGCTGGAGTCACAAAGTTGGTTTTCCAAAACGGGGCGTAGTCGCAGCTTTTATAACAGTTGTAGTAGTTTTTATTTTCTCATTTGTATAATTGGAAACGTTTTTCCTTAACGAAATTAGACATTCCTAAATAATTCAAAATAGCTGAAACTTCACTATTTTCTCTTTATTTTATTTTGTGTTCAATTTTCTAGTTTTTCGAAATTTATATCAAACGTGACTATGACGATTACTGCGACTACGCCCCGTTTTGGAAAACCAATTTTCTGACTCCAGCTGTTTAAAGTCTAGGACTTAGCTAAATCCCGAGCTCGGAAACCGGCCCACAATCTCAACTACCACAGTCCTCACCATCTTTATAATAATGTCAATCTATTGTTCCCATTCAAGGTTCTTATTGTACTTAGCACACTAGATTTCAAGTTTTATCACATCAAATTATCTCTGTATAACTATGTGTATGAATGAATGTTGTTTTGTAATACTCTTCCTTGTGTTTATTGACTAAATTAAGTGGTACTATTCCAAAATTCAGTCATTCAATAAAAAAACTCTATTGATGATAGTGTATTGTAACACATCATATTCAAGAGCATATCCAAACAAGCGCGATTTGCGGAATGTCTATTTTTAAGGTGTATCCTTTTATATTCTGAATTCACACTCAGATTGACTTAATTAAATGATAGGTACCATTCCAAAAGTTGGTAGATATAATAACAGAACTCTATCGATGAACGTGTATTGTGCATCATATTGAAGAGCATATGCATACATGCGTGGAATGTCTATTTTCAAGGTGTTCTATTTCAGATTCTGAATTGGAGAATATTCATCTATATTTTTCAATAAAGGCTACATAATATATACTCTCTCCCATTGGAAGTAGAGCAGTATTTTCGAAATATTCTATATGATTTCATACCAATATTATGTCGACAACAAAGCGCTACAAGAGGATCTTGGCATTCAAATCTTCGTGCCATTCCTGTTTTCTATTTCTGAGATTCCAGCAGATGCATCTACTGTGTGCCGCTTCTTCTTCGTATTGGTTTTATTGACGGTCAGGGGGTCTTGTAGTGTGGGGTGACGAAGGGAGGGGGGACTGTCCCCGTACCCGAGCTTGGAATGCGGTCGTCCTTCTGTCCTCTTTCTGATATTCTACTCTCTTCTCTTCTCCAGTATCTTTCTTTTTCTATGTTCGTCCCCCTCTGTTCATTCTCAGCGATACTTTCGTTCACTCTTTCTCAAACTTCACCTTGAATATACAATCTGTTGTCATAACTTTTCTGGGTAGAGAATCTCTTAGCATATGGCACACCTTTTTATGACATTACCATTTGGCGGGAAATTGAACGTGCCTTCATCATTCATGAATTGAGACAACAAACGCTTGAAATAGTGGTATAATTATAGTAAATCTATGTATAATTTTAAGTCATAAAATATATTGAAAAAAACCTCTTATTCATAAAATTGAATACGGTATCTTCCCGATTTGATATTTTTTGAATTAACAGACATTCCGAAGCCACCAAGTTTTTACTTCAAGGTTTTAATCGGAGTAATCAAGCAGCGAACTCATTCATTTAGAACCAACCTTACGCTTTCATTGAGATTGAATTGTGAAGATGGGATTTAATTCAGATTTTAGATTCAGGATTATAACGAAGTGGAATTGACATTTTAATATATTTCAAATAGACATTTCAGATTCATGTTCTCGATCTTTCTTCATCCTATAGGTTTACTTTCCATGAAAATTGATAGAAATCGATAATGATTACTGTAAAACGATTTGATCACTTCAACGATTATGAAGATCCTTCTAATATAACAAAGCTAACAGAATCCATTTCTTTAGTAGGGTAATGAAATTTTATGTAGTCTAGAATTGTAGTAAGCTTAGATTATGGGCTAGAATCGGTCTGTTCTAACAAATTAATAACAATATAGGTTTGGATTAAGTGTTGCGAGTTCTTCCTCAACTTAGATATTATCAGGAAATATAAAATTTTTGAAAGCTTGGGCACTATCAATTCCATTTTAGATACTATCTCTAGTCTACTACGGTATTTCTCATTATTAGTTATGCTCAATTCATTAAATGCTTCAGTTTGTTCTTTATCGTTAAACTACAGTTTATTCTTGTATAATTAAATAGTTTGATCATTCGCAATCGCTCCCTCTAAAAGAAAAACACTATCGAATCTGTCCTGGTTGCAATATCCACTTTGAATTTGTATTTTTACTACATTAAGTTGGGTACTTGGGATGAGAAGTATCACATTCAGTGACTACATTGACGACAGCAGGTCGTTTGAGCAGTGCAGTATCTTAATTCCAACAGAGTGCGATTCAATTCACAGTACTTGAGATTTTAATTTGGCTGTAAGTGAAGGAGAAGGTTAGGGATTGCTGGAGAAGGGAAAGAACAGAGATAGAGAGTGGTGTGCATTACAGCAGCAGTCTGTGATCCTGGCAAATCAGCCTAGCGGCGTTACTTTAATCTTGTCGATAGGAAGCTCTCAAAAGGGTTTCCTCTCGTTTGGACTGGGTCTGTAAAAAAGAGAGCAAGTAGGTATAATAATGAGGCCGGCAGAATATTCATGAGGTCTGCTTGTTTGAAAGAGAGAGAAAAACTGGAGAAAGAGTGCAGGACTACTGAAGAGGGTGCCGCGTAAAAGGATTTTCCTAAAGCTAATTTTCCGGCCGTGGAAAGCTGGCTGGAAAAGCTCTGTGCGTAATTATCGCGCGCGCCCGCTCTTGGGAAAGCGCGCTTTTCTGTGGCTGGCGGCTTCTCAGGTCGATGCAACTCTTTAGTTTTTTTATTGTGCTGTGTTTAAGATTTTAACGGCTGAATTTCTTAATTCCCCGAGAGAAGTGGATTTCTGTGTCTATGAATATTCAGTCTATTACTACTCGAGTCAGCATAGTCTCGTTTTTATTTGTACATTTGAAATCTCAAATTTCCACCAAAATTACTACTCGGCTTGAACAAGAACCAAAGAATTACGTCAACCGTTGGTTCCTCTTGTAATGTTGCAATGGTCCTCTAGCTACATTTGGACTTTTGTAAAAATTACAATTGGATCCGTTTTGGGCGTAAGTTAGCCTGTGGTACTTTTCTGTAAGTTGAATAATTCTGAATGATTGAATAAATAAAATAAATAAAATGTTGTTTGTGGATCAAAAAGTAACACTGATCGATCCTGAAATCTGGCATAAGAACCATCCCACATCCCAGCTCAAAAACAACGAGTTCGGTATGAATTTAATGGAATACTGGTCAATATGCTTCAAATATGATGGAAAACTTGAGAATTGCATAGATTCCTATGTAGGACATTTAGCAGATGTTATATTTAGAAAAATCTATTTTTGTACAATAAATGACAACCTTTTCCAATTTCAAAATGTAATGGGAAGCTCGAGAATATATGTCTCTGCTGCTGTATTTTTTTTCTTGTGTGAATAAAGATTATTTGATTTGATTTGGATCATAGTTTCTAATGGAGGACATTTAGCAGATGTTATATTCTTTTAAAATCACTGATAGTAGGCTACAGTGAATGGCAACCTTTTCACTTGATATTTATGATAAATTATTTTAAGAATAGAAATGAATTTTCTTGAAGAAAGAGTCGCTTATTGAAATCTCCCCTTTTTCACCTAATGTCATTAGTGTAGTGTACACTACATTTTATTCACTCTCCATTTGATTATTAATAATTATAAATATTATTCTTTGCATCTTTCAATTTTAAAGTGAATCATTTTATATTATGTATTGTTTTTTGTATCATTTTCTGAGGCAATAAATGAATTTGTGTTTGCTTTAGCTTAGGACCTGACTCTTAATGAATGAATTTCTGTTTGTTTCAAGTTAGGACCTGGACTCTTAATGAATTAATTTCTGTTTGCTTTAGCTTAGGACCTGACTCTTAATGAATGAATTTCTGTTTGTTTCAACTTAGGACCTGGACTCTTAATGAATGAATTTCTGTTTGTTTTAGCTTCGGACCTGGACTCGATTCGAGCGCTATTCAATGAAAAGGAGAAAGAGCTGTCGCTGGCGGTTGCCAAAGTGGAGGAGCTGACCACTCAGCTGGAGGAGCTGCGGCGGGGTGGCCAGGGGGGTAGGGGGGCTGGCAAGGGGGGAGGCAAGGGGGGTGAGCCGCAGCTGCAGTCGGCTGCAGTGCAGCAGACGGCTGCCGCCATCGAACTAGAGAAGCTGCGACGTGAACTCATGTACCGCAACAAGCTCAATGAACAGGTTTGTTTGAAATAGTCTTCATGAGCTGAGAATAATGGATGAAAATTACATTAATGAAATTCACATTCTCTAAGACTGGCCACTAACGGTAGACCATGCATGTACATGCATGTTTATCATGCACACACACACACACACACACACACACACACACACACATGCTAATTATGCATGTTTTGTCATCAGCGAGTGGCTTCTAAAATAGAATAAACAACAAATAACAACGCATAACCCACTGGAAAATTACAAATTATAATGAAAGAAAAATAATTTAACTTCAAATAGAGCAGAGATGAAGAAATAAACAACAACAAAATCGGAGATAAAAAACCTAACTCCAAAAAATATTGTCTAAGCTTTTCGCTGTGATGACACAGCAATGTTTGACAAAATAATGTATCATGCATGTTCTACCATTACTGGCCAGCCAAGAAATACGAAATAAAACACTTGAAATAAATTATTGTATTTGTACCTAGTACTTTGAAAAATTTGCTTGATACAAAAGTAAATTTGGTACTTCTCTACATACTATGTAGTATAGGCTATTAATAATGTAGTATGTTATAGGTATTGTTTGTTATGTATGGCTATTGAGAATTTAATATTCTCACTTACATATTCAACGTAAAATGAATAATTGAATTGAAAAAGTAGTTATGATACAAAATCATTTGGTTGGTTTAACATTTGAAAAATCAAGCATAAGTGTAATGCGTGAAGCTTGTTAGTTATGATTGCCCAACTCTTATAAATGCTATAAAAATTAAATAATAAAAAAAATAGTTATTGTGTTATTTTCATTTTTACTGCTATTGTAATTGTTTAATTGTATATTCTCATTGTATTTTTGTGGGTTGTGAATAAATTTAATTTAATTGAATATGCTATATTTTTTGAAATTTGGGCAATTTGGTCTTTTAAATGTAGGCTAATTGAACAGTTTTAGTTGATTGTAATAGAATACAACCCACTTCATAAAACCATCAGTAGCCTCTGTAGAAATGTTTGAAATATATGAAAAAAATACTTATGAATACTCAAGACAATAAAGATTGATCATAAAAAAAACAATATTAGAAGTATGCACCGGTAATAAAGAAAACGATTTTGAAAAAGTGTAACCTTTTTCTTTATAATCAGAGATTTATTCTTGTAAAACTGATACTGTATAACAGTTAATATGAATAAATATTGTCCTAGATCACTAAAATATGGGTCCTGTAGCACTAAACTGTCTGATACACAAGACAGCTATGTGAGTGAGCGGGTGAGCCTCATAAGATCACTTAAAAAATTATGTCAGAATCTAGATCGATGTCAGGTAGCCGACTAGCCACTGCGACAGTTTTCTAAAAATAGATTTGGTGTGTATTTGTTCAGCAAACGGCGCGGCTGAGTCAGCAGCGGGAAGCGCTGAGTCAGCGACAGGAGGAGGTCGCCTCCATAGACAAACGCATCGCTGAGCTGCAGGACCGGCTGCATCGCAAACGACTGCTCAATCAGCAGCTGGCCAGTCAGATCAATGCGGCTGCAGCTGCTAACAACCACCAGCAACATCTCAGGTTAGCCTAACTGCTATTCGATTCTTAATCAAATCAAATCAACATAAAACTGTACTCCAATGAAACAATATAATCTCTATTCAGCTCATCGTTGTGAAAAAGAATCCAAGTACAAGTGACGTGAAGGAATAGTATGAAATTTTCGGCTCAAAAGATGAATTTTTATTCGAATCACAAGAATTTTTCTTGAATTTTGTGTAATATATATTTATTTATAATATTAGGACACTAGGAAAGACCCCAATTATTGCCCTCATTAAAAAAAAATTAAATACAGTTTGAAATAAATCAGCCTGAAATAAGATTAACAATACATGATCTTAAACTATACGAAAAATAAACAAATATGGTGACTATTACTGATTATTATGTTGACTGATAATTTATATAGGATGACTGTTGTGTTGTGTTAATAGAAAATACATTTTTTGATTGAACATTATTAATTTCATCAGTCTTGTAGAAAATATAGAATCGCTGTACTGATAATTGATGAATAATTTAGAAATATAATCCCAAGAATGATCCAATAATTGTACACTATCTAGTCCTCTCTGAATTAAAAAATATCATTTTATGGAAAAAAAGTTTTGATCGACAATAATAGGTATGTCTTTTATTATTAAGAAAATGAAATTGAAAACTTCTCATTAGACAAAGTAGAGATATCGAGCAGCATCTCATCGTTACATTGTTACTGCAGTATAGTCCTAAGAACAATATTGTTAGATATAACTAATCAAAACTCAAATTCCAATTTATTCAACATACGAAAAAAGCGTACCGACGACTAATTAATCATAATCATAGAACCAATTCACTGACACAATGTACAACAAAACTGATTGCCTCAATCTTCAGTTTAGTTTTTCTGGATAAAGTTTTAATCAATTGAACTTGAGAATTTATTACTGGATAAACTTGACCCGGACAGGAAAGGTCTCAAATTGTTTTAATAAACTAGTGGATTTGACAATATCAAGTAGCTTCTATTATTTTATTATTGTAAAAATATATTGTTTTGCAATAGATTTATTGTGATTTAACCAAAGTTTGTGATTGATTCAGAAATGTAAAACTTTGGAAATGGAAAGGTAACATTTTGAATGTTGTTTCAGAAGCTCACTATCAGCGACAACAATCCAGCAGCACCAACAGCAGCAGCAGTCACTCTATCAGCAGAGTGCGATGAGGGGCAACATAGCTGCTGTGGAGCCCTACCATCATGTGCCTGCCCCACTGCCCGCTGGGGGCAAGCCCCTCGACCACCCCCGACCACCGCCCTACCCTACATCACAGAACCGGCGCCTCGAAACCGACTACAACGGTCACGACGAGTTTGTCGAGGCTAAGATGTTGGCGGCGAGGAAAAACAGTTGTACTACGGCCGGTAATAATTTCTTGGATGATAAGAAAGTGGAAAAATGTGAAGATGTGTTGCCGGAGTTTGGAGCGAGTAAATCGGATCCCAAATACCAGACGCTGCCTTATAATACTAAGTTCGGTGTGAACTATGTGTCGGCGAAACAGCAGTTGCCGAGGTCCTCGGCGGAAGGCGGGGAGAATGTGGCCGACGCAGGCATGGAGAATAAGGGCCAGCAACAGCTGATGAGTATAGCGCACAGCACACCTGTTTCGCCGGGTGGTGTGAACCGGGGCTTGGCCACCCAGGTCAAGTCACCCTCCACTACATCCGATTCGCCATCACCCTCCTTCGTTCATCCGCCTGCTAGTTTAGCGGCTAGGTCAGTTCAAATCTTCATCGATAATTGAATTGATAGTAACAAATAACATGATTCCAATTCAATTTAATTTTAATTTATTCGATCATTTACACACACAAGATAAAATACAAATATACAAACGAATACATCCACAACAACAACAATCATAATATATCAAATCAAGATTGTTTTATATCATTAACTCAATATATGATGGTTTGTCGAAGAAGATGCTCAATTTACTCTGGGCCAAAAAGTCTTCATCTGGGATTCTCAGCTAATAGTTCTGGCTGACCTACTAGAGGTGAATCCAGGGTAGAGAACATATATTTCTATCAAAAGTATAGGATCAATTATTATTATTATTACATAGTTTTAGTACATCGTAAGTGTGTAGGATATTGTTTATAGTCGATTTATTGTAAGAAAAGACACATCTCCTTTACGTTCTGCTCTACTGTTCTTATATTTCCAACTCATATATAGTACATCGGTTGAGAAGAGAAATTAATTTCTTATTTCAGAAATTCATTGACATGAATAGATATAAATGTGGTAAATTTATCATGGAGCTAAACTAAACTATAAACAAGTTATACCTAGTGTAGCTTTGAATCTATGTTGATTAAGTTGATATAGCATCACTCATTTGTTTTAGAAGAAGATAAAAATTGAAACTTAGATGGATTGATGACAGTTACTCCATGAAATTCAAATAGCAAAAGTAATGATGATTTAAGGATCTTCAAAAAAACATTTGAAAACATATTTAGTTGACAAAGTATTTTATAGTGAACAAGAGTTCCTTTCAAACCAAGACCAGGTTTGATTTACTTAGTGTTGAATTATGTATTCTATGTAAAATTATTGACCTGACTTGTTTATAATCCATAATTGGAGTCCTTAGGACGTAATCCTGGGACAAAATCTGAGAGGGTGAGCATGTTGTTCTCTCCTATTGATCTTATGATGTGTAATTAGAAATGTGATTTTTCCACTCTTTATCTTGAAGATCTTAAAAGTTGTGAAGCTCTAAATGATTGAATAGAGATGGTATGACTCTACAAATAAAATGGATGAATTTCCATGTCGTCTGATTGATAATGTGCTGAATTGTGAATATTTTGCAGCAGAGTGTACGGATCGACGACAGCAAGCTCACTGCTGAGCCGGGGTCAACCGGTGGGCGGGGCTTCGTCCACAACATCGTCTACCTCATCGTTGGCCACCAATAGCAGCACAGGATCCAACAGTGCTCATCAGGTCAGCATCAAACCATTCGATTCATCATTGTATTGCATTCCAACTAATGGCTAGGTACCACAAATCACCATCGATTAGCCATTACTTACATTAACATTGTTGTACAAAGTGATCGTCACTCTTATCATAAGTTTGGTAATTGAGTGTTTAATAATTTGGGCAGAGGGCAGGGGGTTTGAAAAATAATCAAAATCAAGCGTCGTTGAACATTAAAAGTTATGAAAAATACAATAATTTGATATGAAAATATAGCTTTTCTGTGGATGTGTATGTGAGACACATGATTTTCAAATTTAATTTGAAAATTGTTATGAATATATAGATTTTTTGTGAAACATGATACTACTGTATGTAAGAAGTATTAGACATTCACGATTTTCATAGCCCTCCTGCTAAAAAAGAAATAGAATATATCACGGGATTCGATGAATAATAATGTAAGCCTCATTGGAATAATAAAGAAGTTTTCATTTTGGGCTATGAAAATCAATATAATTTGTAGGATCTCAGATTTATATATACTGTTCAGTCTAATACAAAAGTTTAATTATGCCTATAGCCTATATTGAAAAGCTACCAAATTTTTTGACGGAATAATCCTGAATATGTGTTTTTAGACGAGAAATGATTGAAAATTGAATCTAGGTATATGTTTCAAATTGAACATTGGTTGCTAATATAATGTACATAAACATAAATGTTTTATCGTGAAAAGTTATTCAAGTGAGCTCTCAATACCCATATCTAAGGTTCATTCGTTCATACATGGAAAGAGTTTTTGAATTTCATATTTCGTTGACTCATTCTTCAAAAAAACATTCAAGATAATTCAATTTATACCAAACTTCAAAGAAATGTCTCAATACCTTAATTTTTTGGAGTTTTAAATCATTCAAATTTGAACAAGATTTGATTCCCCAATTTTGTATGACCTTCAATCTTCAGGAAAGAAATAAAATATACATTGAAAAAAATATTATTTAATTTAAAAAAAATCAGGAGGATATAAAATATTTAGGGGATGCTCCATATCTACATGAGAATTGGAAACGATGTGGTTTGATTCTAATTTATATTATTAATACTTCTGTAATATTATATTAATTGATATCTAAATAATTGAATATTCAAGCCTCGCAGCTTTTTGATTCTCAATCATGACTCTTTTGTCATTATTTGATTATTTTCAATCTATTCTCAATAAACATAGCCTATTTTCTCTCTGTGCAGACAGTAATTGCTTGTGCGGTGGAGGTATCTGAAATGCCATCTTCTACATCTATCACTACTTGCCCTTCAGCAGCTTCTTCTAAACTCTGTCATGAAGACTCATCTACTAACCTTACTTCTACTTTACTAACTTCTTCATCTAACTCTTGTAATTCTTCAACTATCACTGCTACTAAAACGGTGTTTGCCTTGCCACCAACGCCTTTGACTCTTGAATTTCAGGTGAGAATCTTTCTTCGAAACTTTCCATAACTTTCTTTTCCACTACCATAACTTTTCTCAATTCATGCTCTTAATGTCATGACCATGCAGTAAATCTGTATTTTAGATTTTTAAATGCTTGAGTCCATCAATCTCACTTTCCTTTAGACTATCTTTAACCTGACTATGCTTGGTATCGTCATGGTGGAGCATGCCTTCATTTCATATTACTTTTCTTGTTACAAATCGTATTTGATTGCATGCTTATTTGTTAGGAACTGCAATATCTCCTATCATGCCTAACATAAATTAACAATAATTAGAATATATGTTTCATTTCCACAAATATTTGAATTTATTGAAAGTGTTACATTTTTAATTCTAGTAAGATAGATTTGAATACTCCAGCATAATCCTATCTCACAAGCTAAGGCGGTCTCTTGATTTTCGATAGAATATTAAACTTATGAAGGGGCACCATGCTCAAGAAAACAAAAAAATCTCATATTCATTAATATCAGTAATAGTTCATTGATATTATTCATTAATAGACTTATTACTGCTTACTTAATATTGATTAACACTAACATTACCATAACTTATACTAATAAGAGTATAAGTACTTATTATATCTATATATCGGAACAATAAGTTGAAACTGCTATACTCAGTGAATGAGAAGCCAGATATATAGCCTAATGATTAGAAATTAGCGCGCTTCCAAAAATATGTGATGCATTTCATAATTGTATTTTGCTTATAACAATCTTCCCTTTTTCTATAGTGCTTGCAAAGAATGACTTGCATAATTATTTCACAACAAAAAATGAAGAAATTTCAAACTTTTAATTCTGGAGAATCTTCTTAATCTAGTTTTTTAATTCGCTATGCATAAGAGTCGCACTGGAATAAGATTCAATCAATTTTGTTTGTAAAATTGCTTCATTTATGAAGGAATATGAAACGTTTCTGAGAGAAGAGAACAATGATATGGTATTTTGGCAGCTGTAGCCTATCGTTTAAAAATATGTTTTTCATAAGGTATCAGAATAGAATGTATTAAACTGTTTTCCTACCTCTTAAAAATTTGCTCAAACATGAACATGTTCTATAGGACATGATGACATATTGTCCTACATATTGTAAATGTCAGAGTCAGGGAGGGTATACTGATGTTAGTTCATGTCTGATCTCTGTTGTGTACAATAATTAGATTAGTTTGAGGATTTAATTAAGTGAGTGCTTTTATGTGTTCATTAGTCATGATTTTCGAATCACTGTACTTACTACCTACGGTTAATAATGTTGAGCGATCCAATTGGTAGTTCAGTTGGCTTAATTAATTAGTCTGTATTACAGGACAGTTTCCGAATAAGTTTCATCGTAGTTTTTGAACTGATTTATTCTTGGGATGATCTTGAAAATCAATGGATAGGATGTAAAATAACCTCACCTAGTCACAAACCTCTTTTATTTCAATTTCAATTCTATACGGTTTACTCCATACGCTTATATACGTTTCTGTCACCTATTGGTACAATAACTTACTACTTTTAACAGAGGAGTTTTTTCCACATCTATAAAAAATCTCAACAATTTGCAATTAGGGTTGATTCCTAACTCCACCATCTTTAAAGGCAATCAATTAAACAGATAGTTGGGAATAGTTTTCTGGTTTAACATCAGTCAATAAATTGTTAATAAATAATTATTGTAAATATTTCACAAATAATTGTAAACCGGAAACATGAAACTACGAAAGTAGTTGTTTGTCGTACCGTAGCTTCTTTATCACCTCTTTGGACTTAGAGTACCTACTTATGCCTGTATATGAAAAGATCTTATCTATTTTTCTAAGTTACTAGTAGAAGTTGGATACTGATACTGAGGAATTCTAGTACTGGTCAATGTCTCATTAATTTAAATTGGATTAAAATAATGTTTTCTAACAGAAACCAATAAGCAGTGTAACCCCACGACTATGTTTGAGAACTTCTATCAGAGTTAATGTCTGATCAAATTAAATTGAATTAATGTTTAACAGAAAACGTAGCCTCTAGACTGTATTAGAAAACTTCTATAAAACAGTTAATGTATGATTGAATAAAATTGAATGAATATTTTTTTAACAGAAACCAATAAGCAGCGTAGCCCCCACGACTGTACAAGCGCACCTAAGTCAAAGTCAATCATCGTCCACTAAACAAGCTCAGCAGGCAAGTGGCACTGCGCATGCTCCTCAAGACTTGCCATCGCAAATCTACCAAACATCGTCGACTAAGATCCAGCCTGTCCAGCCTCAAACACTTAGCTCTACTCCTCAGGTAATTCATTATGCTATGCACCTACCTATAGGATAATGAGTTACACCTGGTCTCAATCATGAGAAATATGATTACAATAAAATAAAAATCATGTAACTGGAATAATAATAATACAGGTCTCAAATTAGCTCACATTATACTACTAAACAAGATCTAGATGCAAACAGAAGAAGATTTCAATGAAACAGACAACAAAGTATCTATGTAATAGACATCTCTTCTTGAAATACCTCATTTATCATTTACAAATATAATTGAAACAAATAAGCTATGTGTAAGAGAGGCTCCTCAACAAAAGAAAATAGCCTTTTCACTTTCTTAATATTTATTTTTAAAGACAAAAAGCTATTTTTAAAGCCAGTCATTCCTTATTATGCCATTCTCAAGTGTACAATAAAAGATTTCATAATGCAATTGAGATGAAGAATTGAAGGAATTTATATCTTTCGAATGCTTAGAATACAGTAGCCCACTCTGTTCCATGGTGCATTGCTTAAAGGATTTCATTAACATATAGGTAACTTATCAGAAATGTTTTATCTCCGGAATTTATATTGAGAGGACAACCTACAATATAAGTGCAGTAATCTTCTGAATAACATTATTTTAAAATTTCTAGAATTCTCGTATCTTCTTGTAGATATCTTCTTGATCTTGTGTAGATAGCCGGAGCATGTTGCACATATTATATTAGCTTGAGCATGCTGGCATTATGACATTATGACTGTGAATGTAACTATGTGAGTTAGATGTGTGTTATAATGATCACCCTATAAAAGAAATATAGAAAAATTGTGTGAATGATCCAGAAGCTTTTCACCTTCAAGTATTCACATATTATTGTAGTTATATGTAAAAGTCCAGTACTAAATTTATAGCTATCAAGAAATCTAATAGAAATTAAATTTTGAGGTGCCTCATTGAAACGTGCTGAATTTTATAAAGTTTTATTAAGATATGGTCATTACCATTGACAGCAAGCTGTCTGCAGGATTCATTATGTGCAATGTGATAGTCATATTCTAAGGTGGTTGATTAATCATTCAAGTTTAACTATCAATATGATATTCCCCTGGGTGTAACAGCAATCAAGCAGCATTAAATATTCAATCCTTGATTGAGCTGAAAATCCATTTGGTTCAATGGACCATTAACAATGGGTTTAGATGGATCTATTAGATAGGTACTGAGTTAGCCAACTAGTTGTATCCTAGTGTAATATCTATCACATCCATATCAAGTGATAGGAATACTACCGTACGTATATTTTTCTTAAAATTATCTTTTTATTATTGAGAATGTGAGAACATACAGAGAAACCCTAAATAATGCTCCCAGATGAAACAATAGTTAATGTATGGAATCAATAACTTCATATTACAGATATGTCGTATATTAATTTCAATTGATATAACTGAGATGTGTTCACTTTTTGTGTAGTTGAGAAGTGATATTGTGGCAATTATTCATTTTAAATGAAAAAGAATAAGAAATTGTCCTAAGAAATTGACAATTTCTTAGTATTTTCCATTTAATGAGATGTGTTCCTTTGAAGACTAAGATATACTTATCACATCTATTTATGTAGGTAGAATTTTGATGATTTTAGGGTATTATGCGTTATATTCCACACGGACAATTTCAAGGAGCTCCTTGATTTCTTTTATATCCCATTTCAATGATTACGGAGTATTTATTCCAAAGAATATTAATTTATACTACCTACATAAAAAATATGTTGTCTCATATTAGTATCGGATTCTGATTATTCCATGGTTTCCAAGTGATATTTTTATATAGGATTCTAATGGCTATGAGCATATCAATATTCTATTATCATCTCCCTGGAAATTCTAAAATATATTTATAGCGTATATTATGTGATCTAACGATTCTGAGGCATATATAATTTATAATATTTATAACAATATTCAGTTTCTGAATATTAATTTATAATTAATATTAATTTATAATTAATATTAATTTATAATTAATATTAATCCATAATTAATATTAATTCATAATATTTCAGATTCTGATGATTTCAAACTTTATTCTGAGGGATATTGATATCAGATTTTTATGTGTCAGTGTATTGAAAGTGTATCTATGTAATATTCATATGATTTTGTGTATGCAAATTGTTCACTTTGTTGAATATGCATTGATGTTGTGGAACTTCCCCATAATTGAAAAAACACAGTTTTATTTTTGAACCCACGAGCCCACATTTATTGAATTTTTCAGTATTAACAGAAATGCAGTTTCGTGAAACCAACATATTTACAGCATAAAACACATGTTGGTTTCAACACGAAAATGCAGCTTTGTTAGTAAATTTGATAAATATGGATTTGACATGAGTAAAACTATAAGTATTGAAAAAGTGTATAATAAAACGTTGTTTTTTTCAATTGTGAGGCATTTTTATGTATGATTTAATTTTTATCTGATGATTGCAGGGTATTCTGAGGGATCAGAAGAGCGACTCTCAGGACTCGGGACAGGAGTCATCGACAGGCAGCCTGAAACCGGCGCTGCCACCCAAACCGTTGGCGCCCCAGGCGGGAGCCAAGTCGACGCCTCCGCCGCCCCCCAGGCAGATGGTGCACTGGTCGACGGACCCTCCAGGCCAGGTCGACCAGGATGGCCCACAGGAGGCGAAGAGGCCGGTCGGTCTCAGACCGTCTGTTGACATCTCGGCCGACGCAGTTGACTCGGCTCTCAACGTGTTAAGGGGGGCTGTCTCCATATCTGCTAGGCAAGTTACATTTCAATATGATTTTCATTTTTAATTTTCAATTATAAATAGCTTTTGAAAAGCTCTCAATAGTGCTATATTATTGAAACATTTAGGCCTATTTTCATATCTTAATTTCCAATGATACAATACATAGCTTTTAAAAACTACTCAATTTCTCAATCGTGCAATTGAAACATGTAGACCTATGCAGTACCTAGTTAAAAATACTAACGATTATAATTATGAATTAAGCGGTTCCTAAACATTCAATATTATTGTACCGTACGTATAGTGAGAGCCATGTTATAATGGCAGTAGACATATAGAAGCTCACCGTTGCCGATTCTCTGCCTTCTAAAGAGGATAGCAGATACCGGCATATCTGATAATAATAATCAATCCTATACTATTAAACGAGCAATTTCTGTTTATATGTTTAGATGTTTGGATGTTTATAGATGTTTATATGTTTGTATTTCACCGGATCTCGAAAACGGCTCTAACGATTCTTACGAAATTCAGAACATAGTAGGTTTATAATAAACAGATTTGATTGCACTAGGTCTCATCCCTGGAAAAACTCTCTGAAGGACATTAAAAGGATAATTCATCCTTGGAAGAACAGATTTCGTCGTCTGTCGATAACAGAAGATGCGTGTGCCTGTGTGGGAGATCAGCTGTGTAATCATTCAAACAGCTTACCGTATCTCGCGAGAAATATTATCTAGAAATTTTAATAGACTCTATCAAAATAATCTGATTTGTTGACATGACATGGTTTATCACTCTAAATTAGAGTATATCATAATATTCAAAGTTAATCATTATTTTACAGTTTTAAGTGATAAGTGAGTGTTATTTTGTTATTCAATTTGGTTTGTAAACAATCTAAATTAGAACTTTTCTGTTTTAAATATTTTGACTGAAAATTGGACCTGAATTCAAGTGTATGAAACATAACCTACTTTTTGGACCATTTATAGTGTATAAATCAAAATTCGGGGAAGAAACAGTTTTGGGCTGTGCCTGTTTGTCCTTCCTCAATCATTTTGAAGAGTTGTGCTCTGTTTATTAATAAATAAATACGGTAACGAGCAAAGCTCGGTGCCCCGATATTTATATCTTATTCGTCAAGAATATATATTTCTCAATAATTTAATAATACATTTTTATAATTGAAATTGAATATTTTGTTAATCAATGATAACTTATTTCTACATTCCAATAAACGATCTGACAACGTTGTGGAGCTAGAAAATCATAGATTAATCTGCTATCTGCCTTATTCTATAATAGAGATGATAGTAACACCAATGCTTATGAAATTAACTGCCATTATAAGGTGAACCTCACTATTTTAAAATTCAAATTCAAATTTATTTATTCAAGTAAGTCACAATACATTCTGGTCTATACACGAATCTACAATAAATTACAGTACAACAGCTAATTATGCAACACATTTCACATATTATGAAAACTTATTAATTACAATGAAGATTGAATGGAACATTAGAATATTGACAATATAGTATTGTAATGTAACTACATAAATCAGCGGTTTTTCAACAATGAATAAATATACACCCCACTATAAATTATATGTGTTGGGGTATAAGTAGTAGTTGCTTATTGCGTGTTATAATTACTATTTACAAATTCATTCACTGATATAGATTAAAGTTTTTTATAATAAAATTAGTAAAAATTATAATACAAACAAAATTATGAAATTAGTAGATAAATATTAATATTCTACTAAGGATAATAATAAGAAAGGTTATTTTAGAAAAATGAAAAACAGTAAAGAGAAGAATGAAGAATAAATAGTTTCAATATTTACAGTCTAACTAAATTTTCACAATTTTCCACCCCAATATCAACCAACCAGGAAAATAAACTTTTCTTGAACCTGTGTCTATTGAATTCTGCCCTAATGTAACTTGGTATTGAATTGTAAATTTTTGGTCCCAAATATATGTAGTTTCTTTGCCCAAATGTAGTGTTCATCCTTGGTACTATTGAATGCGTGTTTCTCTGCCTTGTTTGATGGTTATGATCTGCCAGTCTTATGTGTTCTTTGTTTCTCCTCATTCGCGTGATGATAGCCTGGATGTAGAGTTGTCTTACACTCAGTACTTTACTGTCCTTGAAAAGAATGTTCGTGGGGAATTGATTCTCCTTGAAGCCTATTATTTTTAGTATTCGTTTTTGAAGTTTATAGAGAGGTTCAACATGTATAAAATTAGTAGCTCCCCAGATAATTATGACGTATCTTAAAATTGATTGCACTAAAGAAAAATAAACAGTTTTTAATGTCTCATAGTTGAGGATTTTACGGAGTTGATAGAATTTGTAGAGAAGCTTCCTGATCCGGGTAATTGATAGATTAATGTGCTTGTCCCATTTGAATTTGTTGTCCACTATTGTTCCTAAATATTTTATTTCATTGACTTGTTGAATTGAAGGGCAATCACACGGGTTTTGGTGCTTCCACAGTGATGCAGGATTATTGAAGAATCCGGTGGTCTCGTCCGTTCTGTCAGAGAAAAGGCTAAAAATTTCGTTTTTGTTGCATTTACTGTAAGCAAATTTCTCTTAACCATTTATCGACTTTCATCAATTCTTCCTGTGCCAGATTAAAAACTTCCTCCCAGGTGTTTCCTTCAAATAGTATACACGTATCATCAGCAAAAGCTATTACTCTTCCTCTTATCTTAATTGAACATATCTCATTTGCATATGCCAAATACAGAATTGGCCCAAGAACTGTTCCTTGGGGAATCCCAAACTTCATCGTTTCCTCTGAACTGAGATGTTCTTCAACTTTGACTTTTTGACGCCGGTCACAGAGGTATGATCTAAACCATGCTAGAGGAACTCCTCTAATTCCCATGGCTTCTAATTTCTTCAGCAGCAAACTGTGATTAACAGTTCAAATAATTGAGGGTCCTGCCAAACCCGAAGGTTTTACTATATTATATATTTATATTATCTTATTCGTCAAGAATATATATTTCTCAATGATTTAATTATAAATTTTCATAATTGAGATTGAATTTTTTTTTAATCAATAATAACTTGTTTCAACATTCAAATAAACGATCTGGCAACATTGTGGAGCTAGAAAAGGAAAGCGCTATCTGCTTTGTTGTATGATAGACAAGGATTGTAACACCAAAAGGTAATGCTTTTTAACGCTTTGTTTTTTGGTCAATGAAAAATTATTTGATTTGATAATGAAATACTACCATTGTAACGTGGACCTCACTATAGGTATTCATTTCAATTTAACTGCAATTTTATGAATATCATTTGATATACTATCAATCTATATAATTCAATCTAATAATTTCTACTATTCAATCAGCTATTCTATGAACAAATGTTGTGAGACTAGAAAATATCAATATAGGCTTCAGAGAGTTGAATAAGTGAATAATGAATGATTTTCACTCAGTGCCTTCTAATCAGGAGCTCCATGTCAGATAATAATTGACATACGGTTCACTTGAATGTTGAAAATTATAACAGTTGAACGTCAATGTTCGTGTTTCATTTCTGGAAATTGAAAGTATCTTGTCTTAGAACATACTATTTTGTTTGAATGAAATTTATTTATTTACAATGCAAATGACACTAATGTAATAACATTGGCAGATAAAATAATGAGATAGCCATGTGCTATTTTTCTTCTAATTAATCTTCCTGACTTATAATGATGTTTCTATTTTGTGATTGCAGAGGCGCCATGACTAGTGCACAAGAGTACCTGGTGACCAAGTCGTCCAACTCAACATATCAACCTGAGCCGTCGGACTCATCGATTCCACCCCCTCCCCCCACCACAGAGCCACCAGTAGATGACACACCTGTGAGGAGGACAGAACCAATCAAGCCATCCAGGCCTTTGGCGATCATCAAACAACAGCAACCTTTCACAAACGACCCCAGATCGCGGGTTGGCAGTGGCTTCGCAGACAGTGCCAGTAGTAGACTGGAAGGACACGATGTGGTGAACAGTGCTAGTAACGCGAACAATGTTAGGTTAGGTGCGCAAGATGTGTCCCCCACCTACAGTACTAGTGAGTCTAGTGAGTCGCCAGCATCCAATGTCCAGTTCTCGACCAGTAGACGAATAGAGATGCCACCCGCCTTCCTGTTCCCTGAAACGGAAGCACCGCCCGCCGATCTGCTTCCAGCCGGAACCGGAAGTAGTGAACCGGAAATCACGTACGGTGACAGCGGCGGATCGCCTACTACCTCCAATCGACCGATCGACGAAAATTGCAACCTCGACGATAACAATCGACTCAGCTCGGACAAAGTGGAGACCAACGAGATTGAGACAAGGAACAATCTGAACAATAACAACAACAATAGCAATAACAATAACAACAACATCAATAGTATCAGTGGGAGTAAAGAAACAGGTTGGTACAAGTTAGTAGTAGTAGCCTATTCAAATATTATTCCATTTTTTGATAAAGTATTCTAATACTTCATTGTTCAATTTTTTCTGTTTAGGGCTACTTGTAATATAAATAGAAATAAAAATCTCAGAACCCTTTTTTGTGTAACTTATCAAAACATGTTGTGATAAAATAATTCAAAAAAGGGTTCTGAGATTTTTATTTCTATCCATTGTTCAATTACAGCAAATGAGGTACTAGCTATTTTCTAAAATTTACTCCATTTATTTTTTTTTTCACTGAGAATGTCCCCCACATGAGTACATTTTTTTATATAAAACTTGTTTTATTTGTCGTTGAATAAATAAATAAATGTGCGTGAGTGATGGGATGGTAATGATGAGAGATGAATTTATACAACCTATTGAATTGAAGGTGGGTTCAGAACCAGCCAGATATGATTTTCAAGCTCTTGAATAAATGTTAGTGGAGTTGGTCTCAAGAAGCCACTCCTTAAATAATACAACCGCATTAAATTTATGTATGCCTAATTGAAATACAATGATTTTAAACTAAATCCCTTATTTATTAAAACTTAATACAACGCATTTCTCTCGATTCTTTGAATAGCCATACTGTACTGGAATCCCTCTATTTCCACTATAGAGGGAATATGTACTCATATTCGTACTACGTATAAGTACTCTATTTTGAGAGTAAAAATAGCTCTCAATCTCAAAGTAACACCATTGTTTTCATCTTGTCCCTTGAGGTACTTTGATGAGATTATTATTGACTATGAGGCACTAGTAGTCACTTGTCTTCAATTAAACATACAATTCATTGCCAAAAATACAACTATAATGTAAGGGAAGCAGCAAGTCTATAAAATAAGTAGAAAAAATTGTCCAACTTGTATTCAAAGTAAGGTGCTCTCTGCTCTTGTTTATATTAGTGAAGTGATGCTCAACATAGATGGCCTACCTTCTTCAAAGTTGTAAGCCTCAACTCAATGGACAGAAATTATTTTAAACTGAAACTGGAAATCAAGCCAACTTTTGAAATTCAGACGGCAGAAGCTGATGTCTGACAGTGTAATTTGTGCGCCAAAATCGAACAAGATTAAACACATCTATTTATTCATGGAATCAATACAATACAGTACAATAAAAAATAATAACAATACAATAGGAATCGAGAAATACACAGGGTTTTTTAAAACTTGATGAGATTTCGTCTTAAAATGCTATTCTGAATGCAGGCTTCTGTGGAATACATATTTTATTGAAATGGGTATTAAAAGTGTCCCTGTAAATCCCATTGCCCTACTGGATAGCCTACCTTAAATATGAATCCAATACCATATTTGGATCAAAACTTACTGGGATTTGGTCTTCAATGGCTGTCCTTATTATGTTTTATAGGATACGGTACTTATTCTATTGGAATGGGTGTCAAAAGTATACATATACTTCATTGCCATAGTCTACTATTGCCAAACTATAGTGTATACTATACTCAATACTATACCATACTATTAAACATTATTTCTGCGCTCCACAAATGTGAGTAGAAGCTGTGGGCTTCCCCAAAGTTATGGAGGTGAGGGGTAAGCACCCTCAATTGCAAAGGACAGAAACAAAAAACTCCACAAAACTAAATAAAATCATGGATCATAAGGGAGCTTCAAAGAACACCTTTCCGAGAGAAGATACAATAATTATTAAAAATATAATTTCATAAAAAGATTCACATTTACAATATAAAAGAATATTGAAAGAGAAGATCGTTATTTTCTTAAAGCTGATTAAGTTGAAATAATAGCTGGCCGGCACCTTATCTTATCGATAGTGGTACAGTAGTCGCTTGTGATAGTCGCTCGCTATCTATCAATTCGAGCTATGCCAGCCAGTGAAATGTGTTGTCACAAAGCTAATAGATTTTATTTATAAATATTTTACTGCTATGTCCTAATTTAATTGTTCAAAAGTGATTATTAACAAGCAGTTCGTAATGGAAACAAACATTGAAAAGTATTATTTTTCGCTCTCTCCTAAAAAATTACTGGTTTTTAGTTGTAGCACTCTGAGGTATCAATATTTGTTTGAATTTAATTTATATTAATTTGTCAATAATAATATTTTATTTGATCAACATCAACTTGTAACTCACCAAATTTTTATGGCAAATGAATGAATTTTGTTTGAATTTCAGGAGGCAGCGATCTGATAGGCCCAGCACAGCGTCGAGCAAAGAAGGGCAACCTGAAGGGTGGAGCCGGTGGCGGTGGAGGTAGCAAGCAGTCTCGTCGAGTGTCGTTTGACCCGTTGGCACTCCTGCTGGACGCCTCACTCGAGGGTGAACTGGAGTTGGTGGTGAGGACAGCCGGTCAGGTGAGGGATCCCAGTGCTGCCAACGATGAAGGCATCACCGCTCTGCACAACGCCATCTGCGCCGGCCATCTCGACATTGTTCGCTTCCTCGTGCGCTTCGGGTGCGATGTCAACGCACAGGATAGTGATGGATGGTCAGTCATGCACACATTCCTCCGATTTTCTCTAAATCAAAATTATTATTATTATTAATTAAATGAATAAATTAAATTACTATTATTAGTTAATGAATCCAATGTTATTCGAAGCATGCTCCAGGCAGTGAGAAAATATTTTATATTTTTCAAAAAATATAGCTTGAAAGTCGTCATTTTAGTGTCAGAACTTGAAGAAGAAAAGTCATGTCTGAAGCTTACTCAAGAGTTAGAGAAAGTTGAAACACAAGAAATGAAAATCAATCAGTTTAACTGGAACTGAATTGAATTTTTCTTGAAGACATGAAATTATAGCATTCCTTAATACTACTCTTATTTTGATACTGCTTACAAACAATAATGATTGCTAAGTGTTGCACACATTCCTTCAATTTCATGTTTCTTTATCTGAATCGAAATTATTATCCAACAAGTACCTCTTGAACAGAGAGAATGAAGTGTTCAGAGATGGTCAGTGTTGCACATTCTATCAATTTTCTCGGAATCAAAATTAGTGCAGATCATGAATGCAACAAGTACTTCTTGAACTGAGTTAGTAGGGATGGATGTTCAGTGATGCACACATCCCGCCAATTTTCTCTGAATCAAAATCATTATCGTTCATGAATACAAGTATATCTTGAACAGAGATAGGGATTGATGGTTACTGTTGCTCATTCCATCAATTTTCTCTACATCAAAATTATTATAGGTCATTAATACATCTTGAACAGAGATAGGCATGAATGGTCAGTGTGGCACATTTTATCAATTTTCTCTGAATTCAAAATTATAGTAGGTAATGAATAGGCCTACAACAAGTACTTCTTGAACTGAGATAGTGATGGATGGTCAGTGATGCACATTCCATCAATTTCATATATTTCACTTCTGTAGTATAAATTTGAAAAGGGGCAGTTTTTGGTATGAGCTTGTTGTGTAGTCTGATATGAGTACTGTATAATTATTATCATCCATGAATATAACAAATACTTCGATTGAATTAATTTAATTATATGTGTAATAGATAAATATAAGATAAATTTATATGTTCACCAAATGGCCTATGTAATATGGAGGGAGAGACACTGAAGGATTGGTATGTGTAATTGATTACAACTTTAAAAGAGGAAAACAAAACAATTTATGTCACAATACTTCCTCCTATTTTTCACTTCTTAGTCAGATATAGGGATGGATGCTCCGCATTCAGATCTGATTGATTTTATTTATTTTCTAGATCCATATTATTTTTTCTCATACACACAACATATACATGTAGTTATTTGAAATAAAAGTTTTAATTCGAATATTGTTTATTGCATGAAAAGAACTATCAAGAAATACAGGAATAGTAATAAAATTGATATACAAGAAATACCATCACAATGGGAATAATTCCTTTCAAACTTTTACAATATTTTTCAATCAAATGTATTATATGGCAAAATTCACTAAGAAGTATTTATCAGAATTTACTCTATGCAATTGACTGATAGCTTCTGTGTGTGCTGAAGAAGTAACTTTACTCTGCTTCTCCCAAAAATACTTCATACTTTATTACTGTCACTCTTCACGTATTCCACTTATATATTTAGTCCCATCCCATCATCACCTTCCTTCATTGCATCCTTTCATACCTACCTGTAATCCACTTTTCTTGATACCTGTTTTGCCCTCTCAGGGATTGAAGGTTTTCCTAGTACATGGATAAATCAAATCAAATCATCGTTTATTGTCATAAAACATACAATATGTTGAGACAATTGTCATTACTCATTAATAAGTTACAAAGTTGAAGAAACTAAAAACTTAACCCTTCAATCCTCCCCCTTTCTTGTGCCTCTGTTCTTGATTTAGTATATTTCTATTTCTTTCTTTTCTTGCATTTATTAATTTGTCTATTCATTCATTTATAAATAATATTGGCATCTTATCTTGTGTTTGTGTAAATATATTTCTGTCTTTGCAATGGTTCATGACAGAGAATTCTTGTGTTTCACAAAAATGGGTGACTTTGAATCAGAAATTGCTTACATTGAATTTCCTTCAATGAAAGTATCCAATTTTTTCTAATAAAGTGTTTCAATTAATTAAAACAGAATGATAGCCTAATAAGGAAACTGAACATTAATAACATCAATTTCCATCTGCTATTATTTTTACTTTTATTATTATGTATCATTCTAAATTCAATATTTGTGACAAATTGTTTTGACGGAGAGTTATTGTATTATACAAAAATTGCTGACTTCATACAGTTCACATTAAATTATCTTTAATCATAGTATCCAATCCCTTCTCCTAATAAAGAGCCAAACTGATTGAATGATAATTACGGTAGGAGCTGAACTTTCGTTATTCATCATTTTTACTTTCATTATTTAGTATGTGGATTATTATTAATCATTCCAAATTTAACAGTCTTGAAGATACTCATATTTTATGTGTGAGTAAGTTTACTGTAGTATTTTACTACCATAGAGAAACAATACAATAGCATACCGTATTGTTTCTCTATGTTCAACTATTGTTAAACATTAACTATTGTTTCTCTATGTTACTACTTGAATGAAAATATAAATCTGAGTACCCTTTTAAATTATTTCGTCACGACATGTTTCGGCTACTAATGCCATTTTCAAGTTAAAATGGCGAATCAACCAAACATATTTACTACTTGTTTGTACATAATTGTAATTGTTTGATTGACAAAATGAATTCAAATTTGATGTATAATATTGTTGTAATTTAGGACACCACTGCACTGTGCGGCATCGTGCAACAACCTGGCAATGGTGAAGTTCCTGGTGGAGCACGGCGCCTGCATCTTCGCGACGACGCTCAGCGACCAGGAGACGGCCGCCGAAAAGTGCGAGGAAGACGAGGAGGGGTTCGACGGTTGCTCCGAGTACCTTTACAGTAATTATCATTTTTCTTTTCTATCTTTATTCTTAATTTCTTACAAGTAGCCTACATCATTAAAATGGTAGGGAAAGGAAAAATAAGATGACCTTGTGCTATTCCTCTCCGTATTTTAGATATAAGGTTGCATACATAGTCTGAAATCTGTTTGTTACGCATATCTATGTTTTATATCTTTGTTATTATGAATTTCAAATTTTGTTCCAACTAGAAATCGTTAAAAATTGTATTTTTTGGGCAAGATACAGTACCATATGAATTACTTGATGCCAATATGTTCAGTAATGTCCATATTGTTTGATGATAATTATTACTCTTGATAAGTTAAAAATTAGACCAAGTTCAAAACAAGACACAACGAAATCAATCATTCCCAAGTTAGATAGCTATCATGAACTATCACTATTCAGATAAGATGGAATATGTTTCATTTGTGATAAAGTAGTTGAAGGAGAAATCTGGTTAAACTTGTTATTATAAATTTCTAATTCTGTTCAAACTAGAAATCGTTTCCAACTTCCCTCATAATATTGAATTATAACTTATAATATTGATTATCATGAACCCCTTAAACTATACACTTGGGGCAAGATTACAGTAGAAAACAAAACTGACTTACTTCAAGTATACAATATATAATTTAAGTACCGTATGGAATGTTGTTATACTCGATGTATAATGTTCAAACATAGATAATGTTTGATATGGTAATTATTAGTATCATTATTTTTATTATAGATGACAATTAAGGTTATTTCCAATTTGGCCAAATCTGCCGAAATTGAAAATTAGATGAAATTCAAAACAAGGCACAACAAAATCAATCATTCACAAGCTATATGATACGAGTACGATAATGAATTAATACTATTCAGATAATATAAGGTACATTTCATTATCGCTTTCTCAATATTTAAGCTATGACATAGCAGTCTGGGTTTAATGAATAAATCTATTAGCTTTTACCGGTATTTATTAAATTCAGACATCTCTGTCATACCTTGAGTACTTGAGTATTGAAAAAGTGATCATTAACAAGCACTTCATGATTGAAAGTAGGATTAAAGAGTTTATTTTATTAGCAGTAAACTTATATAAAGTGCAGTAGTGATAGCAAAAGTCACGTGAAAATTCATAAAGTTGTAAAAAATATACAATATTGCATTATTTATTTATTTTATTATATGATTTGTCAGAACTTTAACTAGGGACATTTTCAAGAACTAGACAACCACATTCCACTACAAATTCGAATCATATCATAAATTCCAGTACTAAATAGGAGAATGGATTGAAGAGCTTATCTATTGCATGTACTGTTAATAATACTAAACAATTACTTGTTGGACAATTTTGTTTTTGACTATAGTAAGCTATAGGCTATAAGCTTTCATTGAACAAGTAAGTAGTAATGTTAGGTTCCTTCATTTTTATCCTTACACTGAACTGTAAGTTATCCAATAAACTCTAATATCTAATCTGGATTTGCTTAATTCGTAGGTGTGCAGGAGAAGCTGGGCATTCTGAACAACGGGGCGGTGTTTGCGGTGTTCAGCTACGAGGCGCACCAGGCGGACGAGCTGTCATTCGGCGAGGGTGACCGCCTGGTGGTGCTCAGGAAGGGTGACGAGTGGGAGCGTGAATGGTGGTGGACCAGGCTGGGTGATCGTGAGGGTTATGTGCCACGAAATCTGTTAGGGGTATGTATTTCCATCCTATTTTTAGAATAGAATAGAATTTTATTGATAATTGTTACTAGGCTATCACCTATTGTAACATTAAGTTTTTATATTATATACTTTTAAGTTTTTTGTAAATGTTGTGTGAATGTAAGTATCAATTTAATAGTGCCAATAAAAACCACTCAAGTTTTCAAACCATTTATGGTTCACAGATTGAAAGAAAAAGAGATAAAACTACACATATCCGTTAACTCACTACTTATTACAGTAACTCACAATTTTGAACTGCATTTGAGGTTGGATGAATCTCCCGAAATGTATAGAGTTTTAAATGAAGCTTTAATATTTCTATAATTCAAAAAAGTTTATTGTTTTGTAAGAAGAAGTAGAAGATGATTTCTAAAAATCGGTTTGTGCCTTCTCTATGAAAATATTTTATTAAATAATAGTATTGTAAAATGTTACAGGAGATTGAAAATATACTATTTAAGTTGGTTTTTTAACATAAATGCATTTTTTATTGATTGTTCCACTTATATCAATTATTCTTTTATAGGTATTAATCCTATTAAATCAGGATGGAGGATATTTAAATATCTGATCTAAAATTAAATTTATAGTAAGAATTTAATAAATAAACAGTTACGACTTGAACAAGAATAACCATCCATTGGCATATTGTAATCAAAATTATTCAAACGCGAGCAACTTAGTTCTATAAATAAAATCTTCATATCTATTATTATTTATTTATTTATTTATTTATTTAATTACAATATGGGCGCATACAGGGCAAGCCCCAAAAATTGCACCCCAATCAAAACAATAGAAAATACATCAATTTCTTAAAAATATATAATTTAACACAATAAATAAAATATACTCCTGGAAATAATAAAAATAACAAAAAAGCAAACTACAAAACTGAAGAAAGTTATAAAACTAAGCGTGATAAACTAAAAAAAAAAAATTAACTAATAAAATAAAATAAAAATAATAAAATGATAATCAAAATCTGAATAATATAATGCGAATTTAGATAAAATTAATTGAAAAAAAGAGATGCAAAAATAAAATCATTACTAATAAGAGGAAATTTATATAAATTTTATGAGAGATGAAGATGCTGATGATGATGATGATGATGCTGGAGATGATTCTGACAATGAAGATGATGATGATGACTATGGAGACCAGGGTGAAGAGAAAAGAAGATTCAAAAAAAAAGATAATAACCTACATAGAATTACCGGCGGAAAGATGGCGGGTATAGGGCTGCACAAGCTTTCTTGAACTGCAAAGTTGACAAATGAAAAGGATCAAGATGAGCTCCACAAAGATTAAAAAGACACATCATACGATTAACTGGAGAATTATAGTGATTATTGGTTCTGCACTGAGGAAGCTGGAACCTAAAACTGGAACGCCGAGCCACTTGGGGGACATAGATGTTAAGCAAAGAAAGAAGGTAAGAAGAATCAATCCTTCCATTTAAAAGATTATACAGGAATACAAGCAATCTGCAGTTACGCGATGCCCCAAGGGATTGCATTTGAAACATTACTCTCAGATCAGAAGTTGGGTAATTGAAAGGACAAACTGCATTGAAGTGTTTAAAGTACAAAAATCTTAAAAAATTATTCTGGATTTTCTCAATCTCCACACTCTGAGAAACTAGATAAGGATGCCACACCTCGGAGCAATAATTGAGCAAACTTTTAACAAGTGAGTTGTACAACAGAATAAGAACTGAAATTTCATTGAAATGAGAGCAAGTTCTGCGAATAAAACCTATTTGCTGGCACGCCTTGGAGCATAAATTTCTCAAATGAAAATGAAACTTAAGCTCAGAATCAAAATACACTCCAAGGTCCTTAAATTGATCAACACGCTTGACTACTAGATTATTGATAGTATAAACAGGAACCTGGGGGTCTCTCTGCCTTGTGAAAGTTACAGTAGCGCATTTATCAATGTTGATCTTCAGCTGGTTTTCACTGCATCAGTAAAATAAGCCATCCACATCACTCTGAAGCATTCGACAATCATCCTCCGACTCAATCACCTTGTAGATTTTTACATCATCGGCATAGAGAAGGCAAGAAGAATGCTTTAGGACTCCAGGCAAATCATTTATGAATAGCAGGAAGAGTAGAGGACCCAGATTAGAACCCTGCGGAACGCCTGACGAACTAGTATAGAATTTAGACTGGTTACCACCAAAAGAAACAGATTGAACTCGGTCAGACAGATACGAGGAGATAAGCCCAACACTTGGAATGGAAAATCCAAAGAGTGACAATTTATTGCACAACACCTTGTGGCTCAGAGTGTCAAAAGCTTTAGAAAAATCAGTGTACACAGTATCAACACGCAAACCCCTATCAAGATAGGCTGATACCTCACTTCGGAAATGCAACAAATTGGTGACAGTAGATCTCCCAGGCAAAAACCCATGCTGATGTTCAGTCAGTAATGGTTTAACATGACCAAAGATTTTCTTATAAATACATTTTTCAAAAACTTTAGCAAAACAGTTTATTATAGAAATGGGCCTGTAGTTATTGATAGCTTGTCTACTACCAGCTTTGAAAATTGGAATCACTTTGGCCTGCTTCCACAGATCAGGGAACGTAGATGTCTTTAGTGCTAAATTGAAAATGAATTTAAGTGGTTCCAAAAACAATTCACAGCAACCCTTGACAATATAAGGTGGGATACCATCAGGGCCAACTGATCCTACCCCCTTGAGACTTCTTATGGATAAATAAATATCATCTGACGAGATTGCATCAATGTGAAAAGGAGAGTGATTGATCAGGTTGTCTCGTGCTTCAGTGTTACTGTCACTTTTGCTAAATACAGATGAAAAGTATTCAGCAAAACCATCCGAAATGTCATTGCCAATGAAAACTCTATTATTCCACTTCATCACATAGGTGATCAGATCCAGCGCAAATTATTGGAAAAGAAACAGAAAGAGTTGGATGATGGCTATCCTCAGCCACAAGAAAATCATCAGATCTCACCACCTCAACATCAAACGAGCTCAAAACTAGATCCAAGGTTCGACCATTACCATTCAAAACCACATTACGAGACTCCAAACCAAGCACCCCCATGAACTGACCCAAAGCGACCGCCAGACGAGAACCGCCACTGAAATCAAAATCGGAGCAATTGATTTCTGGGATATTCCAGTCTCCAACAATTAACACATTACCATCAAAAATATCATTAAAAGATTCAACCAACTCAAAATATTGAAGGTAGGTTTCAAATGAAGTCGATGGTTTAAAGTAAACAGAATTTATGTAATATTGTGCATTATTTAATGAAATCTTGATCCAAATTGATTCAAAATTAGGTGACGATAAATCAGACAATAAAGTTGCATTCAATGAGCTACGCACAGCAATCAGAACCCCACCTCCCCTCAAACCTAGATTGCCCGGCCTATCCTTACGAAAAACAGTATAACGCTCATCAAATAATTCATCATTATGAATCCCATCGTGTAACCAAGTTTCAGTGAGAATTATTGCGTCAGCATCACACTTCAATACCTCCCGGGAAAAACATGGAATTTTGGAGCGAAGTCCTCTTACATTCTGATAAAGAATATTAAAATCCAGAATAATTTATGAAACTATGAAGAGAGAGAAAGAGCGAGAGAGAGAGAGAGAGAAAAAGAAATAGTATGATGAGTAGAAAGTGAAGATGAAAGAAGAATACGAAAGATGGAGAACAAGAGAGAGACTGAGAAAGATTAAAAAAAAAAAAAAAATTAACTAAACTTATTTATTTATTCAAATAGCACCACGGACCACAAACAGCCCAAGCCTCCCAACCCTAAGCGGGGAATTATAAACCACACCTCCCTCTGAGAAAAAAAAGAATACTAATAGGGAGAGAATCAATTTCGCAAATAGAAAGAAAGAAAATCACTTGAAGTTACTGTTAACGACATTGAAAGGACGAGTGTGATAAGAGCCCTGATAACAAATCGTAACTACAATCATAATAGCAGTAGCACTATTAATGAAAATACACTACAGGCATTTTTGTTTATGGCTATGAAACAAAAGTTCCGGTTATGATGAAAAAAATTTGAATCATATAGACCTATTTATTTTTCCTCAGCTAACTCTTGACATAATTATAATTTTGATAACTTGATTATTATTCCCTATATCATAGCATTTCATTGAAGGTTTCCTTATTGGCAACTTATTTGCCTCGTGCTGAAATGAATTTGGTTTCTATGAATTTATTTATTCATTTCATTTACACAAGCAAAACAAAAAATCTGGTGTGGCGCACTCACACAACTTTCCTTGCCGTTATGAAAATTGATCACCTTACACTAGTGTTCACGCGCATCTCAAGTCTACTATTCAAAGATCTTAGCCAGGTGGTGACAGGATAATAACGTTGGAGACACACGAGGTCTGCTATCTCTTCATAGTAAATGATGTAATAGAATCAACAGTTGCAAACAGTTTGAATAATCACATTTTTTCGAATTTCCAGCTTATTTTCAATTTTAGGTGAAAATTGTCAGAATTTAACAATGCAACAAATGTTACTAAACATAAATTGTAGAGACTTTCATGCTGAATCTTTTCCACTTGATTTTTTTTGTCGAAATTGTATCTGAAGCCTGATAATTGGGAATCTAAAATCAAACTCTGCATAGATGGGGTGGAGCTCCTGAAATTTTTACATATATTGGACTTGTGGCAGTTGATAGAGCTTATCAATGACTATTCTAGGTATTCATTTGATCAAAATCAAAACATACAGACCAATACCCAAGAACCACTTTTTTGGACTCAGGGGGCCTTGAAACGTATAGAAATTGGAGTACCTTAATTTTTTACGGAAAACCATATATTTCCTTACCATTGATAATATGGCAAGGAAAGTAAAAAATGGTATACATATTCTATTTTATTTCTTTCAATTTACGTAGCCCTTGGTATTAATAATGATTGATATTTCACTCTACATTGTACTGTATTGTACTGTACTTTACTTTACTATAATATATTGTACCTGTGTTATAGTTTCTATATTAATTCTATTCATTTTGTCCACAGCTTTATCCCCGAGTTCACAATAAACCGGCCGAATGATCAACAATTGTTCGGCTGCTATGCACAAAAATGGATGTTGATGAACTTCTCGATCACCTGATAATGCTCAGCCTCTCCAGCAATGAAGAAAATCAAAAAATCTAATTCACCAGAATTATTGGTGGATCGACGTGAACTTTGTACGAAAACACTCCTAGTCAATCAACTTTGACTCAGTTTTCAAATTATCTTTGACATTTTAAAGAAGTTAGATTCTTGAAATTCTACAGTGTAGAATTTATTTTATCCTAGAACCCTATTCTGGTTTTTTATGAGGTCATCTCCACATAATCTTCAGAGAAATATATTTTGGTATATTTCATTTACTGTATCAATAAATTGAAGTATTCGACTACTTCTATAAACTCACCTACATTTCTACTCCGTGAACCTACAGTTTTTCATCTAGAGAACAATAATGAAAATATATTTAAAATAATTAAGCACAAATAATATAGAATTCAAACAATAACACGCTACATCACTTTTGAGGTACATCCACTTTCATAGTTTGTTATACAAGTTTTGGTAGGATAATCTCCTATTTTTTCAAATACAATCATGTTAATGTAGTATAGAATTATTGTCATTGT
The DNA here is from genome assembly GCF_014356525.2 of Nilaparvata lugens. Classification (NCBI taxonomy): domain Eukaryota; kingdom Metazoa; phylum Arthropoda; class Insecta; order Hemiptera; family Delphacidae; genus Nilaparvata; species Nilaparvata lugens. The sequence goes on from NC_052514.1 coordinate 17,283,807, forward strand.
TTCATCGACAGGCAACAGGCTTTAACCTCAAGCTTCAACCTCAAGCTTGAACCAACATAACTTTGTCAATTAGCATATCACAATAGTTGTGATTTTTTTCCTTTCCGTTACATTTTTTTTATTGCGGCAGAGTTTTATTTTCATTTTTACGAATGTCAAAGAAAATATTTTTTTATGTTATATAGGTTATAACGAGTTTTTAGTTTAGAAGCGAGAGCTGTTTCTTCATTTATACTATTGTAACGTTTCATCCATTATTTTTTTATGCGATGGAATTTCAATTTTACCACTTGCAATGTTGTTATCAGAATAGCTTTATGAAAGCTAGGTATTTCACATGTATCGGAACACGCTATATAATAAATGTATCAATATAATACTATGCTTTTGCCAATCATTTTCAAAAATCCTTTTTAGGGATGAATTTGTAAGAATTGCATGTACCAATCAATACTCTTCAAACATAGTATGATACACTAATCACACATCACAGTTTACAGAGAAAAAGATTACCGTAGTTGAAATCTACTAAGAACACAATAATGAAAAGTTTGGGGATGTAAATAGAAGAACTTCTATTATTGTATAAAATGTAATATCCACTGTAACAAAACAATAAATTTAATGTGATTTTCAGATGAATGCCGCATAATCAAAACTGTTTACTATAGAAATAATTGTCAAAACGTTTCAAACAGTCACTAAGATTAAAATGTACTTGCTGCATATTTTGTTAATGCATTTCGCAACAAAATAATGCATATTTATAAAACATGACATTTTTCCCTCACTATCAATTTTTATGATTTGATGATGAGGAAAAATATATATTATTCACAAGTAGGCCCTATAATGGATTAAGATCTATTATCAATTTTTAAAACAATTTTAATATGATATTCAGCTCTTAAATAAGCTTTCACTTTTTTAATACATCACAAATATTTAAATATTTTATATCTACACATTCATATCATTGAATTATCATCCTAACATATTTGTGGTGCCTTGACGTCTTGAAGACATCCATTCTGTTCAAATTAAACCTTCTCACATTGAAATTATTCCAATTATCAAAGAATGTATCAATAAATTTTGAAACAATATGATAAGGATGAATGAATTTTAAAATAAAAACCAATGAAACTTTAATAGAATATGCTTATCACTAATAACTCTCTTCTTGTAATTCGAAAATATTCTGTCTAGAAATAATAATGAATATCACTTAATGCTTTAATGACTGTATTGTGATGGTTTTAATTTGTTGAGTACATGATACATAAAATAGACCTTGTTAAGTCAGATGTCTATTATCATAGATTCATAGATTGTGAAATTTATGATGAAATATTCTAACAAGATCTGATATTGTGTGTAATCTAAGAAAAGATAGCATTAGAAACAAAATATTTATAACAGTTTTTTTAATTAACCGAAATTTTTTCATACCATGTTGTATGAATCATATTTTTTATTTTAAAAGCTATATGGAGCTGTGATAGTAGAGCCATTTCTTTGATAATACATTCAAAGTGAATAGGCCCTTTTTATTACCTTTTTAAACTTGTAGATTGAATTTGATTATTGCAACTGCAAAACTCACTTATGAGAAATCACATTGTTTTTTATTAGTACAAATTCAACCTACTTTTTTATTATTCCAATTTCAACCTATCTGGATGAGATGCCAATGCTCACAAATTCACTACTATTGTATGGTCAATACTATGGTAATAATTCATCGACAATTTAAAAGATCTTTCATCATTATTGGTGTTTACTGTGGATCTCTCCAGATTATGAAATGTAATTTTGTACTTCTTGAGTTTCCCAAGAAACAATATTTTGATTGAATATTGTTCATTCAACACCCTTTACTCCACACAACGGAAGAATTGGTTTTTATTTTAACACATATTTGAAGCTTGAAAATCTTTTAGCCCTTGTAGTGAGTTTTATTTCATTTCTCTTTTTTCTCGTTTTTATCCCTGTTATTTCATCATTAAATAATATATATATGTTTTAATCATTATTTTAAACAACATTTTAATCTTTTTCAAATGTATTAACCAAGCAATTTTGTGATGGGTAATTAATTGAAAAGATGATGAGTTTATTTATTTGGAATTTGTTATGTGATTGGGATGAGAACACTGTACATTGAAAAAGTTTTTGTCCGTTGAGTTCAATCGATTGTCGACCAAATTATTTTGAACATATATATCATAAGAAAGTGTAGTTTAATATGTAAGCTTTGTATAGTGCATTATATCATTGTAAAATACGAATAGAGTATGACATTTTTTCTGATATCGTTGAGCTATTTATTTTATTACATAATGTATTATATATATTGCGATAGTATAATTATGGAATAATGTGTGTTGATATTATGTAAAAAACATGTGAAAAGTTATATAATATTATTGAAATGTAAATCGGTTTGTGCCTTCTCTATGAATATATTTTATTAAATAATAGTATTGTAAAATGTTACAGGAGATTGAAAATATACTATTTCAGTTGTTTTTTTAACATAAATACATTTTTTATTGATTGTCCCACTTATATCAATTATTCTCTTATAGACTAAGTATTAGTCCTATTAAATCAGGATGGAGGATGTTCAAATATCTGATCTAAAATTAAATTTATAGTAAGAATTTGATAAATAAATAGTTACGACTTGAACAATAATAACCATCCATTGGCATATTGTAATCAAAATTATTCAAACGCGAGCAACTTAGTTCTATAAATAAAATCTTCATATCTATTATTAATGAAAATACACTACAGGCATTTTTGTTTATGGCTATGAAACAAAAGTTCCGGTTATGATAAAAAAAATTTGAATCATATAGACCTATTTATTTTTCCTCAGCTAACTCTTGACATAATTATAATTTTGATAACTTGATTATTATTCCCTATATCATAGCATTTCATTGAAGGTTTCCTTATTGGCAACTTATTTGCCTCGTGCTGAAATGAATTTGGTTTCTATGAATTTATTTATTCATTTCATTTACACAAGCAAAACAAAAAATCTGGTGTGGCGCACTCACACAACTTTCCTTGCCGTTATGGAAATTGATCACCTGACGTTAGTGCTCACGCATTTCAAGGCTACTATTCTAAGATCTGAGCCAGCTAGTGACAGGACTATAAGGCTGGAGACACATGAGGTCTGCTATCTCTTCATAGTGAATCATTTAATAGAATCAACAGTTGCCAACAGTTTGCAATTGAATAATCAAATTTTCTCAAATTTCGAGCTTATTTTCAATTTTAGGTGAAAATTGTCAGAATTTAACAATGCAACAAATGTTACTAAACATAAATTGTAGAGACTTTCATGCTGAATCTTTTCCACTTGATTTTTTGTTTTAAATTGTATCTGAAGCCTGATAATTGGGAATCTAAAATCAAACTTTGCATAGATGGGGCGGAGCTCCTGGAATTTTTACAGATATGGGACTAATGGCAGTTGATAGAGCTAAACAATGACTATTTTAGGTATGAATTTGATCAAAATCGTTGGAGCCGTTTTTGAGAAAATCGCGAAAAACCCTGTTTTTGACAACATTTTTGCCATTTTAGCCTTCATCTTAGATTGCATTTGATCGAAATTGTTCGTGTTGGATCCTTATAGTGGAAGGACCTTAAGTTCCAAATTTCAAGTCATTCCGTTAATTGGGAGATGAGATATCGTGTACACAGACGCACATACACTCATACACACACACACACACACACACACACACACACACACACACACACACACACACACACACACATACAGACCAATACCCAAAAACCACTTTTTTGGACTCAGGGGACCTTGAAACGTAGGCCTATAGAAATTTAGAAATTGGGGTACCTTAATTTTTTTCGGAAAGCAATACTTTCCTTACCTATGGTAATAGGGCAAGGAAAGTAAAAACACGCTTCAATTGAAAGTCCAAATGTATGTTGTTTTGAGATAATTGTTCCTCAATGAGAAGTAAAAATATAGATTCAGAAACATGAAAGATTTTGATCGACCACCACTGAATTCGTGAACACGCAAATTAATCAACATGTTTGCTGATTGACTGCCCCACTGTGAATTGTAATGTCTATTGGCAAAAGTTATACGGAATATCTAAGACCAAAAGTTAGCAAGCAACATCATTAAAGAAAAAAAATGTAGGCCATCGTCCAAAATTGATAAGTGATAGCTTGATAGTGTGATATTTGCACACTTTTTTTATGTATTTAAACACGACATGCAGTCAGATATTAAGTAAATAATTGAAAACTTTTATATTTGATTGAATAATCACTAGCATAGGCGCTGACATCATTATCGTAGTTTATCAATTTGACATCAAATAATCTTAGATCTGAAAAATTTAATACATTTTCCGTGAAGAATGGTACACAGGTAGCCTAATTAAAATAGAATCCTTTCCTACAATCAAATGGAATACAGTGTATATGGAGTTATGTATGAGTTTGAAAAAAGTATTATTAAAGCTCAATGTTTTATCACCGTAATGAAAATTACAATTTTAAAAGTATGCTGGAAAGACGATTCGTTACTAAAATTATGACAAAAATGTTTCCCATGCCGGGAATCGAACCCGGGCCTTCTGGGTGAAAGCCAGATATCCTAGCCACTAGACCACATGGGAGTTGAGATACGGGAACCGAAAATAATCCAGTCCAACCGTTAGGCCATATTCGCGTTATTCATTCCGCATTCGGTGTACAACCAAAGACCTTAATCTCTTTGTGTACAACAGAGTTTCAACCAAGGTACCAAGAATACATCTATTCTAGGTACATTAGTTTAAACTGTACAGGTATTTATTAATTTTTGTGAAAATATCCATATTATTGAAAAAATAGGAATTGTGAGAGAAATAAAAAATATACATTAAGACAAATTAAGATGAAAATTTCATCTTGAATGTCCAAAATAAGGTTAAAGTCTCTTCAAGATAAATAATTATTTATTACATGAGGTCCACGTTATAATGTCAGTATTTCATCGAGGTGTTGCTATCCTTGTTTATCATTCGACAAAGCAGATAGCGCTCATCTTTTCTACCTCCGCACAACGTTGCCAAATCTTTTTTCAATAGGCTAATGTAGAGAGAGATAGGCTATAATTCATTCACAAAATTTAATCTCGATTGTGAAAATTCATTAGGCTATGGTATTAAATCACTGGAAAATATATTTTCTTGAATAAAATATAACTTAAATTATATTATTTATAGGAATTTTTTATTCCTTTACTGAACCCTAGTAGACTTTTTTATAAATTATTATAATGTTGATGAATCTTAAATTAAATGAAAAAATTATCGTAAATTTTAAAACGTTCTTTAAAAATGAATAACTGTAAAAAAATAATGTCAAAATAAAATATTATTATTTTGTTGAAATAGGTCTATACAAATAATATACGATAGGCTACAGTATGAAAATTTTGATAATTTTATTCTCAATTGCAGGTAACCTATACGGAAGGTAACGATGCGGTAATCAAGCTGTAGCCTATCAGTTTTTAAAACTTCCATTCCTTATTGCTGTTCGTCGGAACACTTTTTTATTTTAATTGGTTAACCTAAACTATATTAACAGAACTACTCTTTTATTTTCAAAAAATGTACCTATCCTTCCAAACTAAAACATTTCATTCCCCATATCGTTCACAAATAAAAAAGTTACTTTTTTTGTAAATTCGATAACTTGTTTATTTTGACATCGCGAAAAAACGCATATCAGAACAAAGCCAATGATGTAGGCCTACTATGAATGTATTAAAAAAAAACTTCAATGGAAAATTTTAAAGCGTTTTTAAACTGGAAAGACACCTGAAATCACATAAAATCAGGGTGGCTTGCGATGTGAGTGTGTACAGTGCACATACGCGAAGGGGCTAGCAAACGCATTTATACACACACTCAACCTCTCCCTACCAATGCCTACCCAGGTCCCTCCTCAACTCGGCGACAGCTCCACAGACTTTTGAGAGAAAATATAGAAGTCAGTTCTTACTCTTATTCTCTCTCTCGCTCTTCGCTCACCGTTGTACATACAAACTCGATGACCCATACAATAATATTTCTGGATATTATTGCACAGCCCGCTCAGGCAGGCATTCAGCAGTAGGCCTACCTAGAGCCTAGTCAGTAATCAGTCAGTGATTACTTTTACTGGAAAGCTCAAGTCTGTCTGACATGTTGTTGTATTTAACATTTTATGGAAGCTCCAGTTAACCTCCACCACCCCGTCTACCTTTTTTATCAACGCTTGGTCTAACTGATACAATTTATATTCACTAATCCAATGATTGAGAAAAGAAGAACTAATATTCATTTAACTGTTGTTTTAATAATTATATTTATCTCAACTCGAGACAAACTGAATTCTAGCACATTATCAGGTTCATTTTTGGAAATCTGAATCATTGGAATAATTGCTCGATGTTCAATTATTATCAGGTGTTGATGTATAAATGAATTTTATGTAGAGGATACTCGACTAATCTGATTATTCTAAACTAATCTGCCTAATCTGAATTCATCTTATTAAATACTGTTGAATTTATAATTGGAAAAAATGTTGAAGATAAATGAGATACAACAACCAAGCTTCTAGATTGAATTGTCCAAAATCAAATTCAAAGACATCTTTTCATCTAGTATTTATTCAGAGGCTATTGATTATGATGAATTATTATGAAATACAAAAAAAGGATGTTTCAAATGGGTATAACTCTTAAATAGTAATTTTATCCATGTAATAGTTTAAAGGGAATCTGAGAGGATACATTTTCCACAACCTCTCCTCATTTTGATTTTCTCAAGTATATTCACCTATCTTACCAAAAACTGAGAATGCCTTTTTGAACATAGTCGCAAAATTTCAATCATACATGGTTATAATTGCTTCATCATTGTAAATAATGGAGTTTTAAAATAGGAAATTTTAAATTGTCGGGTAGGAAAATCTCTTCTTCGATCAGCAACAATGAACGTCTCTATGACTGACCTCGCCACTCAGAGTCACACCCAATGAGAAAGAAACTGAGATTATCTTTTTCATAATTATTCAACTGTTTATCAAAAGTTTCTATAGTAGGCTTCTTAACATGCATTCAAACGTCAAAATGCCCGCAACTTTGAGCCGTCATAGCAAATTAACCATCAACACTACATAGAAGTGAGTGACATAAAAATGTTCAGCATTTTTAAAAAACAATTTTTAATAAAAATCCTACAAATGTTACTGGCGAATCTAAAACAAATCGTTTGAATTCTCAGCAATTTCATTCCATACATACCATTTCAAATGATTTTTTGTAGTATTTTCTCTTAATTTCTTTGTGTCTAGTCTTATAGTTTCTTTTGTCTCTTTGTTTCTTTCTTAGTTCTTTCTCTTATGTGAATTCTCATTTTGAAATTTCATCCTTATGAAGGACCTTTATTGTCTGTGGAAAGAACTAACAACTTCTTAGGGAATTACAGAATATTTTGTTTGATGATGTTACTGTATTGTTATTTTATCAAAAACTCCTACCTACAACAGTTGCAAATCCATCAACGGTTGCCTAACATTATCACAAAAATAAACAGTCTAGATTAGCCCTAAGAGTGTATGAACATCATTTATAAATTATAAAGATTTTTATTCAACCTAATTATGACCAGAAAAAGATAATCACTACTTTTAATGACTTCAATGATATTATTTTATCAATAAATAAAACGCATTTCACTATTGTACTGTAAGGTAGTTAAAAATGTATATGTAAAATCAATGATAAATGTAGGCTAGTGTAGAATCAATTCGAAATTGATATCAATTTTTTAAATTCTTCAATAGTTTTGTAAAAATAATATAAATGTAGATATTTGAATTTTGAGCACCATGAGTATGGCTGGCAATGAGATGCTGCACTCTTGTGTCTGGTTTTTACAACACTGTCGCTCCCATAATCCCATCTGGATCTTCCCCATCTGCCATCTCCCACTCTCTCAACTCTCATGTCTGCTTCTGAGTAGTGAAAGGTTATCAGAATTTTATTTTCAAGTAATAACTTCTTCTCATGTAAATCTTCATTTTCATTTGTTTCAAAATTGACCAGCCAACTCTGATTTACAGGTAAAATTTGTTATTACAGGCTATTTTGTAGAGAAATACTGTACTATAAATTAGAATACCGGTACACAGAACTTACATGCGACTTTGGTCAGCATGACATCATTTGGTCATGATTTTGCAAATTACCTTATTATTTTAGTTAAAAAGTAATTAGGTATCAAAAATTATAATTGATATAATACAATCAACAATTATTCTTTGAATGATAGCTACTTTTGTTTTGAACATGGAAAATTGTCGTAACTCAACTGACAACTGGTGATTTACCACTTCATGACAGATAGCCTATGTCTATACCGGCCGGTTTGAAAATATATATGGATCTAGTAGAAAATAACAGATTGAGTATAAAATTTACCCTAGCCGGTTATGTTTATGGTATATTTTTAATTTAAATACATTTTCAAAGGTATGATATAGTTATAACCTATTCATGTGCATATTTCCGTTTTAGCCTTATACCATGCTGGCTTTGTTAATTTGTAAATGCATTTCTCAATTTACTACAAATAAACACTAGGTAGTAGAAATTTTTATGCAGACCTGTTTTAGAACAATAATTTTAATTGAAATTGCATTATTTTTACAAAATAGAGTTTTAGATATGTAGCTTATAAAAAGGTGAACTGAAAGCGCCGGTTGCACAAAAGCCGGTTAAATTTTAAACGTTATTAGTTCCACAAGAACCAATCAGAGAAGCCGTCTTATCAAAAGACGCTTTCTCTGGTTGGTTTTTGTGAAATTAATCACGGTTAAAATTTAACCGGCTTTTATGCAACCGGGCCTGAGTTTGATAGCTAGAATAATTCAATATAGCTGTCATCTTTAAACGTATTCTTATATCTTTTTTCCAATCAAATAACCTGATAAATGAGAAAGATAATTTGAATAAGTAATACAATACTAAGATTATTTTGATAATCTGCTAAGTTACTATGCCTAAAGTTACTTATACTTTTTAGATACATCCATTTGTATTCAAACTACAATATTAGATTAATTATTCTTTGGAAAGTCAATTACTGATAAGTTACCCTATACCAGGAAAGAAAGACTACAAAATAGCTTACTTATATTATTTTATCTCTGCTTATACAGAATCTATAGGCCTCCATCTAGGAGAGAAAAATGTTCTCTCCTAGTTGTTTATCTCTGATAAACTTTTAGGTACTCAATAAGTTAATGACCAGTATAATTAGTGTATTATTTTTAAAATAACGATAATACTAGCTTTACTATTATTACTAGCTTTGCAATTTTTCCTTTTGATGAGTTTGTATGAGCAAGGTGTTCGAGGACAAACTACCCTATAGGTAGGTATACTCGGGCAATATGTAGGCCTACCGTGTACAAAGAATAGGAATTACAAAGTATCCATAACAATGAATTATTTTGTTCTCTTGAATAATAATTGATGCAGATTTTTAATGATTTTGTTTCAGCTGGATACATTCTCTTTAATTACCTAAGTTATAACCTTTCCTTTTTCCATCAAAATTCATCTCTATGTTGAAAAAAAGTATGCTACTCTAGCTTGGATCAAAATAATTAGACTATTCGAAAACTTATTTAATTACATCAAAATATTAGAAATAATAATAGGCCTACTCATCAAGAATTGGTCAACATTTTCTGCTAATAGCTTTTTTTGTTGAGACTTATCATGATGATCTCAAAATGTTCTTCTTGTTTGACGATCATAATCATGATGGTGTTGAATCACTGTCGACTTTTAGGAAAAATTCTATTAACTGGGATAGTAGAGTAGGTTTTACATATTCGTGGATTTGATTTTGAATGTATGCTTATTCTATTATAGAGTTCACCTAGGACCTGGTCCGATCTAGGTAGAGAATTTTGTTTTTCCTTACTGGAACAATGGTACAACACTCAGAACCAATATTGATTACACTATCCTAGCACATTTTGTATCAGTCACTTATAAATATTTCTGCTTTGAATTTAATGGCTTGTATTCAAAACATTCGTTCATATTTTTATCAGTTTACTTTGAGAATTTCTACATGTTTCATAGTTAGACATTTATGTACTGACCCCACTATATTTGTAGTGACCGTACTTAAAAACGTCATAGAAAAATTCCTTCCCAATATATTTCCATCCTGAAATTTCCTCTAATTCTCCTTAAGCTCTATATCTTCTGGGACTCTTCAATAGTTTGGCCTCTGACCACGCCTTTAATGAGCGTTTAATGCGTGAGTATTTTCAGCTCATTAATATCACAAAATATTCTGCATGAAAATGTGGATCATTCAGCTTGGTATCTTGAGCCATCGATATCATTCTTTCGATATCTACTATGGGTAATACTTTGGTTCTGGAGTGACAGTAGTCGAGTGGTTAGGACACTGGCTTTTAAACCAGATGCCCCGGATTCGAATCTCAGGCAAGTCAAATATTTTTCTCGGGTCACTCAGTGTTCGTGTTCTGTATGGACACGTTGAACCTTCGGTTCCGGCTGCCTAAAAACAGTCATGTCATAGGCCCTGAAATGATCAGGTGCGACCGGAAACCTCTTGGCAACACCTGAGCCAGCCAGGTCACTCCGCATTCATTCATTCAAGTTCCAGTAATCATAAAGAATATGAGAATGTAAACCTCATGGAGATGAAATTTTTTTTATAATTTTGAATTATAAACTTTTGTAGGCTATAATAATATCAAATGCAATTTATAAACACAAACAAATTCAAAATTCAAACAAAGTAAATTCATTCAAAGTTTACATTAGTAAACTAATTGGAAATTCTTTTGAAAATGCGGGAACTAAGCTACCATTTTGTGCATTGACTCTGAAAAATTATTCACAACTTAATGTGACTTACTATTCCAAAATATTGTAATTTTATTCACATTCATCAATTAATTTAAGTTAATTTTATTGTTATTGGTGTAATGATAATAAATATTCTGGAATTTTTTTCAAGTTCTATGCCTTAGTTAATCCATTTTCATAGCTTAATAGTTCATTTTTTGTAGCGGTAATATAAATCTATATCTATTTTTAATGCATTTAATTTTTTATACTAACTGGAAAATTCAAATTTTTTAGTTGTACATTTATATTAATTGAATTTCTGCTCTATAGGTATGAGGACCAATGGTAATCATGAAACACCAAATACAAGTAAAACAGTTCATAATAAAACCGCAAAACTTATGGCTCATCCCAAAACGTTTCCCACTGTTCAGACTCACGTAAGTAATAACATGTAGTCAATAAAAAATGCCTTTTTTCTTAGTCATGGTACAGTATTAGAACAATATAATAGGTGTTGAATTGTCAGTATAATTGTTAGAAATAGTTATTTGTGCAACTAGTGCGCAAAGTAACAGTTTGCTGCACCGAAAGAAACGTTTACGCACGAGCCGTAGGCGAGTGCGGAATATTGGTTTCTTGAGTGCAGCAAACGAACTTTGCGCACGTATTTCACATTAAATTTTTCCTACAGTTACCATTGAATATGAAAAGTGGGTAATTATGAGTAAAATTCCCTGAAATCCATCAAATGTTTTTTTGTGTAATTTCATTATTAATAAAAACATGAATTTATTTAAAATTGAATAATAATAATTAAATTAATCAAGGCACATAATAAATAGGCAACGCCGTTCTCCACTGCCATATTATAAGGTGGACCACAGTCAGTGTTACCAACTTAATTTTGATTTTCCTGCACTGGTGCTCAATATAACCTACTAACTATTTCGTGTTGTCATGCTGCAAATCTGGAGTACGCAAAGTAATACTTTGCGCACTAGAGCGGAAAAGTGATTCTTTGCGGCCTGCAATCAGTGCAGAATGGTCACTTTTCAAGGTATCTGTAGGAAAAATAATTTTCTTTGTTCACTTCATTTTAGTTTACTGGAACGAATTACAAATTAAATTTTAAGTTTTTTATTCAATTTTTTAATTTATTCAACCTGAACTCTGGTAAATTTGCTGTAATGTACTGTTTAGCGTTTCATATCTTTGGTTTGAATAAATCAAGTTGTTTGTGAGATACTGTGAGGATGTTTTTTTTTTGTTTGGAACGCCTATCATTGTTCCTATGCATGGAATATGATTCAAATGACCGTCTTGTCTTATAGTGGCGGGAATCCGAGAGGCCCATGCATATTCAATTTTTCTGTTTGTTTTCTATAAAAAGTATAATGGACGGCAGAATATATTAACAGTCACAGATATGAGCTTACGAAGCTGAGCCCACCTTGTGTGGGACAACTCATCCCTGTGTTGAGAGCCCAGCCATGTAGGGGCCCTTTCACATTGACCTACGTCCCCGGCATAGATACACTCTCAAGACCGGATGCATAGTCACTAAACTGCCTAGTGTTCCCAAGAGTAAGACTGGTATCCTCACAGAAAAACACTTGCTTGAGTCTATTCATGATATTAGCCATTTGCAGTACAGATAGTCTGCATCCTCCCACCTTGGTGAGCCAGTTTGGAGAAGAGGCGTCCCTTCTCCCCATAAGGCTGTGTTAATAATTGTTCAACTTTAAAAATTAATTAATTTATAAAAGTCGTAATGTGTCATATTGAATTGCAGGTGAAGGTGGCCAACATGCGTGATCTGCGTCAGGACTCGAAAGATCAGAAAATTCCTCGACCACCCAATGCATTCATGTTGTTCGCCAATGATTTCCGCCGCAAACTTGCCGGAGAATTTCCCAAAGAAAGCAACAAGGACATCAGTATTAGGTGACTATGTGTAACCTTATCTAAATTTGGGAGAGGAATAGCACAAGGTTACCTTATTTTTTCTCACCCTATCATTTTTGATGATGTACTTGTATGAATCAATCAATCAATCAATAAATAAGAAAGATGAGAGCTGGCTTATAGAAATTTGAAAAAATAATAATAAATTATTGATGATTTGAGAGATTTTGTAACATTAGAGCTCAATTGGAGGCTCAGAAACAATGTAAAATTAATTTGTAGAAGAGAAATAATGCTAAAAAGTAGTTCCACAAAATGATGTTACAAAGATTATGAGATTTATATCTCTCAGAAACATGAGTTTGAAAAAGATCAAATCAACAGAATGGACCCTGATATTTACTATATATTTTTTTAGAGCTCAACTTGGAGACTCAGAAACAGATTGAAATTTATTTTTAGAAGAGAAACTATGTTGAGAAGTAGTTTCACAATTTGATGTTACATTATGAGGATTATATCTCTCAAAAACTTGAGTTTAGAAAACGATCAAATTAACAGAATGGAACCTGATATTTACTATTGATTTTATTCTATCAGTTGTTTAATCGCTGAGGAGTTTTTTCTTTGAAATAAAAAATTCTGTTAGATTTGGATAATGTCCTCCTTCTGAAAATTTCTCTCATTCGGAAAGCTAAATATCCGGCTAGGAAATATGTGAGTTTTATGTGAAAGTAGCTTACCCGGCGAACTTCGTACCGCCAAAAAGTCAATGTATCTCATGCCACACTTGACTTTATTTGGTGAATCATGAAATTTATCTGACTATCATTATTTTCATTTAAATCTCAATACGGATTTTCTATGTGCTTAGTCATGCAGAATTTATTATTCCGAAAACATATTCCAATCAATCAATTGGTAGTAATGTCTATCAGTAAAGTGTTGAATTAAAAAAAAATAGATAGGTTAAGTCAGTGTTTCAAAGATGAATTTAATGTTTTCATAGTTGTTGATTTCAATAGATGGTCCAGAAAATATGCGATGTCCGAATTCCATCTTCCATTTTAGGATGAATATAAGCTAATCTAAATTTAAAAAAAAGTAAATTATTCTGTCATTCTTCAGTAATTAATGTATACAATATGAACAACTCTCTTTCATGAGGTGAATAATTTTCCCAACATTTTCCAGTTTCTCAATGATAGGGGAGTAATAATTACTTGTATAGGTCTTCTAAGGAACCATTATCTACAGCTGGTGCCTAACAACTACACTTCAACTCTAAACAACGTTTTAATACCAGTACACAATTTATCACAGAGTGACGTGTTTATTACAGCTGGTAACTTTAGTTGCTAAATCATATCACAATATGATCTTGAATCATGATCATCTTTCTGTTCTTCGGTAGCCGCTCGGCCGACAATTTCGAAAATATAGGCCTGTAAAATTGATTAATAAAATCATTATTATTAGCCCCTCCCCCCTATTAAAATTTCTGGTCAGAAACCATCTCCAATACTCATACAACATATTTCAAAGTTTCATGCCGTTCTGTCAAGTAGTTTTCAAGTCTATAGGGAACAAACAAACACACAGATATTCATTTTTATTTATATAGACTAACAGGTAACCGGTGCTTTGCTCTGGGGAACATTTTGTATTGTAAAAATATGCAATCTCCTTATGTCCAGGAAACATCAAAAAGTATTCAATAACTATTATTTATTATTATAACAAAATTACTTGTATAATATAATCTTTATCAGAGTTGAAAATTATTAAAAAGAAGTAGTTTGATTAATCTTGAACCCGCAACCTTTCATTCATGAGTCAGGTATGAGGCGTGCTACCAAATACGCCACGGATTCACTTGGAGAAAGCTCTGATTGGTTGGACATGAAATTTAAATCACAAATCTTATGCAAAATGTTGATCACATTTGAATACTTTACGATATAGCAGTCAGATTTTTATAAATAAAAGCTATTAGCTTCTACTCACGTTTGTGGAGTATTTTCGGACACTAGTCCCTTTTTCAACTGTTAAACTTTCAACTGTTAAACTGTATTGAAAAAGGGCCTAGTGTCCGAAAGCTTTCCACAAACATGAGTAGAAGCTAATAGCTTTTATTTAAAAAAATCTGACTGCTATGTCGTAATTAAAGTATTTAAAAGATATTATTAACAAGCAGTTCGTAATGGAAAGGAACATTGAAGAACAAAATGTTGAGTTGATCAGTTCATTAGTTCAGACGTGTTGATGCGTCAAACATGTATTTCGTATCCCGTACATGTATAAGAAAACCCCTCCCTTTATAACATTTTGAAGAAAATTACGTTTCAAGTGCGAACTAGATTTGTAGAATGATTCTAATAGTATTGCTTAGAATTTGACATCGATCTGTCAAAGCATTCGGTAGTTATCGTCGAACATACTAACGCCAAGATCATTGATCTCAACTAAGAACTGGCTACGCTCTTGTTATTTCAATATAGTTTTATCTTTTTGCAGACTTGGATGCATGTGGAAAAGCATGGAAAAGGATATCAAGGACAAATACTTTCAGCTTGCAAAGGAAGTTGATGCGGCGCACAAGAAAAAATATCCAGGTATGTCAGTCATTATGTATCTATCCAAATACTTTCGTAATGCTTATTTAATTTGAAGTGGATATAATTTAAAATTTACGTTGATTCACAGTTAAAGTTATTGATTAGAATGCAGAAGTGTGTCTCATTCTCCTAGAATATTTCCAGGTTTTGGACTCATCAAAATATTGAAGTAAATATGAAAATGTTGTCATTGTCTCTTTTCTATAATAGTTTTCTTGTTTGGAAATTTCTTCTAAAGTACAGAAGATCGACTTTCAGATAGTACAAGATGGCACAGATGTGATGTAAAACGAGAATCTTCAATTAAAGGTGACCATACAAAAATTGTCAAAGAAATAATCAAAATAGGAATAATTATATTTATTTTATCAGAAATTAAACCTTGAGATTTCGTTAATTAAATGTTTTGGAATATTTTTTTCCAATAGTTCAAAGTTAGTTGTAAATCGAATAGTGAAATGTCGTTTCACACAAGTAACAAAATTTTTTTTAAATTAATTTATTTACCGAATTAAGCTTACTGAAATTTTTTATAAACTTCAGAAAATTTAGCACATTTAGCGTGGCAACTAGAATTTTAGGTATTGTTAAGAAGTCTCCAAATCAATTGATGATTATATCGATTGATGTCTCTCAGTAGGTTACACTGAATAAGAATATACACGATTCCGAGAATAACAAGAAATCCGAGAGATATATATAAAATTAACTTGGAGCCAGTTAGGATAATTATGGAAATCGTTTTTATGATTCTTCATTGACTTGGACACTTTGTAGATTCGCTATACGAAACTCTCCAGACAAATTATACCCCAAGGTCCAAAATATTTTTTATGAAACTCTCTGAACACAAATTCTAACCCCACTGAGAGAATCTCCCAACTGTCGATATTAATAATGATTGGTGATCCGAAATGATCTGAGTTGTTAGTCAAGTGAAGGCTGCTAAGTTCATATTTCTTGTTTTTGAAATTGCCCCCCTTTTCAAAAGTTTAGGATTTCAAGTTGGGTCATTTTGTTTTACGTTTTCTTGTTTGGTTTAAATTTTCTCATTCATCAACTTTCAAGAAATGAAATGATATTTTATTTGTTATAGTAACCTTGCAACATAGATATAATATAATGTTAACGTTTTGGCTAGGGCTACTCTTTATTATCAAGGAATAAAAATGATAATCTCGTGTTTACTCTCAATGTTGTAAGTAAAAAAGTGTACTTAGACTTGAACTTGAGTAAAAAAAGAGTACTTGGATTTTTATTTTTATTTCTCGATATATACAATGTGTATTGACAGTACGGAGTAGTGTTGATTTGACATGTGCATCCAGTCTAATTAGATCAACGCGTATGTATATCATCACTGATGGGATAAATGCAGTACATGCATGAATTGGCGTGCATAGACCAGTGTATTGGAGTGTGAGACGACTCATGTGAGAAACAGTAAAATGTCAATAGTGGCTAATGTCACATTCACGTTAAATAGTCAGCATTCTTTACATAGTAACATTAATGTTTCCGATTTGACCGATGCTGACAGTTTGTAGTGAATATGAGTGTAGTGTCACACTGTCATGACAAGGACAGACAAAAGAGTAGCGTAGAGTAGAGGTCGCTCCCTCCAGTGGAATGACACCTAATTGCATTAGGCTCAAGCCCTTCCCCCTCTCCCATCTAAATTCTCCACCGCTAAATAGTTTAGCTCGCCTAACTAAATATCAATACTTACTCGCATTCCTAGCATTGGGTGGACGCATCTCTTATTTAAATGGAAAATGTGTAGTTTGAATTTTGAAAGATAGAAAATATTACCAATAAAAGATAACTAGTAATTTGATTTCAGATACTGTTTTTGGGATATTTATTCACATCAAAACACTAGAATATTGTCTAAAAATATCACGAATTTATTAAAAAGTTACAACCATGTTTCAATACCCCTGGTGTCATCTTCAGTGTGATAATTCATGACACCACAGGTGTTGAAACATTTTTGTAATATTCTAATAAATTGGTCATATTTTCAGACAATATTCTTGTGTTCTATTATAGTAATTTCATTAATCAAATTTAATATGAATCGCAGTAATTCTATTAATTAATGCAAAGTACTCGATTGCTCAAACATTTGCAAAACAATGTATGTATACTTGGCAATCATAGATTGCCATTATCATGAAGCAATGGAGTATCTGGGTAGGTACTCTACGTTGAAGTTTTTTGATTGTGGGCTTTCCAATGCCATCCAGAGACTTTATAGCTGTTTGCCGACTATAGCGTTGAAAACTATATTCCTGTATGCTGTAACAGATTTTCTCCTTGACCTTGGATTAAAGAACATTCATATTTCTTGAGGAAGTTCATGGCTTGACTTGAGCTTGCATTATTAACCTGTTAAATTAAGTTAATTACAAGATCTGGAATTAGTTTTCACTTGCTATTTGAAGATAGGGTTATTTCTTCAATTTTTAAAAACACTTCACTTGAATGGGCTACTTTTGTACAAATTAATAAAAACAATATTAAAACCTTGTAGTACTCTTTATTATTAAAAACTTTGAAATATTTCAACGACTAGTTTCACCCCAAATTAAGGTAGGTCATTATGAAGTTGAAATGTAGATTATTTGTTTATTTATTTTCTACATTTCAACTTGAAAATGATCTTAATTTGGGGCGAAACTAGTCGTTGAAATATTTTATTTTTTCTAATAATAAAGGGTACTAAAAGGTTTTTGTATTGTTTTTATTAATTTCTTCAATTTAGTATGGCACAGCTAGCTATTCCTTTAGGGTTGGTTTGTTAGAATGATTGTTCTATGAACTTAATTCTATGTTTAATCAAAGTTTCCGCCTAATTGAGATTGTATTCATGACATAAAAAATATCTGGACTTGTATGTATAAATTGTCAGTCATCGCTAAAGACGTTTTATTTTTTGTCTTATGGTCAATTGAGTTGAATTTCTTTCATCCCTGTTGATTTCTACTCATATTTTTAACAGTTCTTTGTTTCCCTATGTTATTTATTGTTGAGTTGTACTGTGATTATTCTATAAATAAATAAAAATAAAATAAATAAAATTTTATTGTCGAAAAGCCTTTACAGCATAGACAACGTCAATATATAACATAACAACGATAAGTTCAATAATTATTCTTATCCATTGATTATAAACACTTCTCCAGCTGTACTGGATTTGGTTTCAACACAAAACTGCAGTACTATAAAATAATTTATTGATGAAGTTGAATTGACAATGAAATCAGTGTTTTTTTTTATCAGATGTTCCACTATATCAATAACTAACTATTCAACGAGTTTTTATCGTTGTATCTAGTTACAGGCATTTCTTGCATTGATTTTGCTGATATTTTTGGCAAATTAAGTGAATTCCAGTTTGAGACACAGTATGATGATTTAATTTCAGTTTCCGTATTGTTTCTGTATTAGATCTTCGTTTATACCAGTTTACATTGAATCAATTCATTTTTATCTATCAGGTAACCCGTACCCCACAAGGGTCTAATTAAAAACTTGACAAACTGAAAACTTGACCTACTGAAATCTTGAAGAATTCAAAATAGGCCTATAACCATCCTCGGTAAATTATGAATCTATAGGCAAAATTCCAAGTTAATCAGTTGAGTAGTTCAGACGTGATGATGCGTCATTCGTGAATTTCCTATCCCGTACTTGTATAAGCAAATAAAGCATAGTCACCTCTAATACAAGGCCCCGGCCTACGATATTGCAACGTCGCAGCGTAGGCCTAGAATCTATTACACGATTGGTGAAAAAGATCAGCTGGTATTTTTTTAAATATTTTTCGCCAATCATGTATTAGATTCTAGGCCTACGCTGCGACGTTGCAATATCGTAGGTCGGGGCATTGTATTAGAGGTGGCTGTGGTATAAGCCAACTCCTTCCTTTATAAAGGTGCGTAAAGATATACGCGCCACGAACATGAGCAATTCACTTTTATCTAGTAGGTAACCCGTTCCCCACAAGGGTCTAATTAAAAACTTGACAAACTGAAAACTTGACCTACTGAAATCTTGAAGAATTCAAAATAGGCCTATAACCATCCTCGGTAAATTAAGAATCTATAGGCAAAATTTCAAGTTAATCAGTTGAGTAGTTCAGACGTGATGATGCGTCATTCGTGAATTTCCCATCCCGTACTTGTATAAGCAAATAAAGCATAGTCACCTCTAATACAAGGCCCCGGCCTACGATATTGCAACGTCGCAGCGTAGGCCTAGAATCTATTACACGATTGGTGAAAAAGATCAGCTGGTATTTTTTAAAATATTTTTCGCCAATCATGTATTAGATTCTAAGCCTACGCTTTGACGTTGCAATATCGTAGGTCGGGGCCTTGTATTAGAGGTGGCTGTGGTATAAGCCAACTCCTTCCTTTATAAAGGTGCGTACAGATATACGCGCCGCGAACATGAGCAATTCACTTTTAATCAGCTGATTATATCTGTATTTTTACAGAAACGGTAAGATACAGTTATAGAAACCTTGGCATCAGCTGATTAAAAGTGAATTGCTCATGTTCACGGCGAGTAAATCTGTACGCACCTTTATAAATTACATTCCCAGTTCCTTGTTCGAGCATCTTCTTTAAATGGTATTCGAATTGAAGAGGGTTGTATAATCCTGTTTAAAAAGTGTCTATAAAAACAATAGCATTCCATTCATTCTATATGTTCTTCCCTCTTCATAATTCTTGCTTTTTCTGAATATTCTTTTGAATTACACTTTTATAATTTTGATAGTTTTTCAATCCCTTCAAATTTGCAAACATTCTATCAATATTTTTGAAATTTAACCCTATTATAAATTAATATTACTTCAAGTAGGCTAATTTATTCTCTTCAAAACAGTTATAATAAAGTATTCCATGTAATACAGTATTTCCTCCTCATTTTCAATTATTGAAATAATTTCCAATTCAATTAGAATACACCTTTTTGAGCATTCTACTATTAATCTTTCTCCTTCTTATAATGAGTACCTCTGCTAAATCTTTCTTCTCATTCAGTCTCAGTAGCTTGATTTTGACTTCATTCATTCCAATCAACTTTCTTCTGTTCTGCACCCAATTTTTGTGCATGATAGTCGTTAGGATATTTTTGTGGAACGGTAAAATAAGAAAATCTCAATTTCGTATTTTGCATTTGTTATGTTTTTAAAAGGAAATACAGGGTAAACCATTCAAAATGAAATATCGTTTGTTTCAATTGATTAAATCCTTCATCTATATATTCCTAAATCCTTTTTGAAATCTCAAAGATCTTTTATAAAATGTATATTTAATATAACATTTATATAGGTTAATATAAATTTGATGTGAACAAGTGGCACACTTATATTATGAGAGTATGATAATTGAGAAAAGCTAGCATAAGATGTATTTCCTATATGGGACTGTATAATCAAAGAGTGACATAATAACATTCCCATCTTCAGCAGAAAATAAGATAATCGCTATTGTAATTTTATCTAAAAATATATTATCGTTAAAACTGAGAGAAAAACTAAATAAATGCCAATAAGTAGGACGTGAAGCTTCGTCGGGGTAGTACTGAGCAACCTGTAGTGACATTCTCTTCAAACTGTCAGCATTCCTTATGAAATAACACCAATACTTACCATTGAACTAGCGCTGACAGTTTTGGGTTGAATCTTACTACAGATAAGGTTGCTAAATTTGAGACATCTCTCTGAAATTGAACAGAAAATGATTCAGTCTGCATTCAGTTATTTATTTGAATAATTATTTTTCAAATTGAATACTAATTACTAATAGAATAGGATACTTACAACAGCAACTGCTTCATTATTTAACGTGCTCATAAATTTGCTAGTCCTCACATTGAGTATCTCTTGGCTTGAAGCCAATGATGCTTCAAGTATGAATATCGGGGCACTGAGCTTCGCTCGTTATTTTTATTTATTGATAAACAGAACACAGTTCTCTAAAATGATCGAGTTCATATTTCACAGCTGGCTATGTCATCTTATGAATTTCGGGGATGCGATATTTTGATTTTTCACATACTCACTCGCTCACTCACTTTTTTAATATCCACAGCTGTTTCAGCCAAGGATGAAACCTTGTAATGTCGTTTGAGTTTTTACAAGGATGAGACCTAGTGCAATCGATTTTTTTTTATCATAAACCTACTATGTTCCAAATTTCGTGAAAATCGTTAGAGCCATTTTCGAGATCCGTTAAACATAAATAACCAGATATATAAATACAGAAATTGCTCGCTTAATATAATAGGATAATTCACTCATCGATAATTGAAAATCCGTTAAAAAGAAAACATCCACATATTATATATGTTTTTGATCTCTCAAAGCAATTTGTTCAATGTATCGTTTTTTCGCTCAGCTACTATACTTGACGTCACTTTTTTATTCATTTTCTTGAATATGACACTGCATTATCATGAAGAATGATTTACTAAAAGTTTTGATCTTATAGTCAACCCAGTTATGAACTTTGGTTTATTACTGTCAATTAGACACGCAGATGAAAGAAAGGACACCAATCTTTGATTTTCTCATATTGTAGCACAATGAAACCATACGTTTATGCTTCCTATAAAATCACCCCAATTTTCCAATACAAAATAATTTAATGTAATAAATTCACAATAAATGAAGATAAAATAGTACTTCGGATGAATTTATTACGAAAAATAGTAATTTAATCAACAGCTCTACAAATGTTACAACGGACGAATCAATTTTAAAATTAATTATTAAAGAGTGAAATTATAGAAAAAAGATCGGATGTGTGTCAAATTTATGGGGTGCTGAATTTATAAATTTGAGGGGAGAGTGTTAAATAATAATAATTTAAACCTTTAATTATTTTTATACCTTGAGGAATGTCTTAGTTCAAATGTTTTAAATTTAAACTCATCAATCTTTTAAATCACTTGAAGTGTGATGATTTTCGAGTGAAAAGTTCATATTTACGAATTTACTAGATGTGTCTTTTGTTTAACAGAGCCTTGAAAATATTTGTTATAATCTCATTAACGAAATTTAGCATCCACTTATTTCTTATA
Organism: Nilaparvata lugens; assembly: GCF_014356525.2. Taxonomy (NCBI): domain Eukaryota; kingdom Metazoa; phylum Arthropoda; class Insecta; order Hemiptera; family Delphacidae; genus Nilaparvata; species Nilaparvata lugens. The sequence continues at coordinate 17,306,376 of NC_052514.1, forward strand.
CTCCCATTTTACATTTTTACAAATCCTTAGAATACTAATTAGTTGTGAACTCATTCATAAAAATCTACTGTTCGGTATTCTCAAATCTTATTTCTCGAGCACTCAACAATTTCTTGAAATTATCCATAGTTGTTAATATTAGATGCTATGTTAGTTCCTCATCAAATCTAAAAAAAAAACGTTTAATGTAATGTAAATGCAAGAATAAATATTATTATTAATCTCTCATCATTGTTATCGCATCGTTTATCATGTTTACTGCGACGCACGTCGATAACATGCCACGGTATCTGTAGCTGTTTGCGCATGCGTTGTGCGCAGTGGCGGCAAATCGATCAGTTTCGGATGCAAAAATGCAGTCTGCCGACTAGAAAGACTCGATTTCGAACTCGAACTGTCGCCGAGACGATGTCGCCCTATCGACTACTTTTTCCAAATTGACGAAAGCCGAGTGAAGGCCACAGAGCAGAGATATGCGGAAGACACAGCACAGATACGACATACGAGGAAAGCCGGCAGAAAGCAGAAGCTTTATTGCAGCGCGTTCCGCTGTTGCAAACACGTGATCGACTGTTTCCTTCCTATTCGCGTTGCTTTTACAACTGTTTATTTGCATTTTCTTTTGAACGTTAGCTGTTGCAATAAATCGCCAGATATTTCTAGTCTACAACATGAATCAGAGCAGTATGTTGAGACTATTCTGACTTTGATCGTATTGATGAAATATTGCAGTATATAGGAAATTATCTCTAACATTCATACTGAACCTGTATTGTGACATATTTATACGTATATTTATTACAAAAAGATACAAGCAATTTTCTTATTGTTTGTGAACTTGGTAAACCTTTGGTAGTATTTTCCACTTTTGATTCAAAATAATGCTCGCTTGAGTGACGCAGGCTTGAATTTGGTTTGGTTAATCAGGGGGTTGAAGATGAGAGACGAATTGACCGGTTTTAGGTGATCTTCAAACCACCGGAAAATTATTTTTAAGCTCATAACTGACAGCTTGTGGAACTTCATCTTGAACTATCCCCTTTCTTACGGTAGCTCTGGCAGTTAGAGTCAACACTCCTCCCTGATGGTTAATCACTTCTCTCAGTACTAAAAAAATGGGTTTTCACATTTCCCTCGATACTAAAAATAAACTCTTCTTTAGCCTTTCCCACAAGTGGCTAAATGTTGTTATACATCACATTTAGGCTACAGTATCACAAAAGGCAGGGATGTTCTTTAAGCAAAAATTACCTCAAGTATAGTGATTTTATCAGCGTAATCCTGTAGCATGTAGTAGTGGTGATGATTGATGAATAAACGTAGAAGTTTAAATTCATTTACCGTATTGTGAAAAGTAAGAAGACTTCAGACTAGATTCGTAAATCAAGCGAATAACTGACATTGTGATGAAATTCGTAAAATTATTGGTGTTTAAATACATAGCATGGCGCGGGAAATTCCCCCGCTCTCCGCTCCCCTATTCTTAGAGTGTAAAACCAAATCAGTTCACCAAATCTTGAATTTAGCATCGTCCTTGACTTTATTATTTTTCTGCTGGATATAATAGATTTCTCTGCTATCCCATGGATTTTTTGCCTCATTAATCAGATCAGTAGGTATTATATTTGTCTTGGTAGATCGGTAGATGTTAATAAGGATGTAGAGAGTTGAGGATAGCGCAAAGAAACAATTGGAAGGTGATTACGTTCCTTCAGACCTTGATTCAGCCAGATTCTTGTTAGCATTTTTTGAGAGCTTCATCTCATCTGCAATGAATGCTATTCCCAGTTATTCTAGCGCAAGTTTTGTTTCTTAGAAAAATTTTGTTAGAAATTAGGAAAAAAATATGGAATGAGACTTTAAAATATAAGTGGTGTGTTCTACACGAACTGCATTCTTATCACTCTAGGTTAAACCAGAGACAAATAATCAATAAGTAATAATGAAAATAATGGTATCTCTGCTCTATGGTTAAACACTTTATAAACAAAGTATAAATAAATACTGGTTTTCAAATAATACAATAAGTGTAAATAATGAATCATTTTAAATGTTTAAAAATGATTAAATTCTATTCTCGTGTTTAAAAAATGAAATCTAAAAAAATAATGTACAAAACCGCGTGTTTTTACTATTGAATTTAGTTGTTTTGAGGCCTACAACCTACAGTAGCCTATATTGTACAAAGCCACAAAGAAAAGTATTTGAAGCAACAAATAGAATAATTGTGGGAGAGTTCTTCCAAAGTTGTCTGTCCAAGAAGCCTACTTCATGGACAGAGTGTGAGTTGTTGAGTTGACAGCTCGTTCGTGTAATTTTCAGCAAGTGATAATTGGCGAAGATTTGCTGGTTGAATCAGTAGTTGTTGGGAAGGGGGGGGGTTATTGACTGGCGGGGAAGGGACCCAATAAAACTATCGAACAATCGAAGCTAGTAAACTGGCATCAGAGCAGAGCAGAGCAGAGCAGACTTTGTAGCGACGACCTTCAAGTACTCAACTTACATTATTATGTTGTCATGTGTGTTGAGCACACATACGCGACGAGCAAAGCAAATGGTGGGGCGTTCACCTATCTGCGTCTCCATTCCAACCAGCATTTAGTGCTATTTTTCGTCGTCAGGTTGGTAGTAGCGGTGCAGCGCGCATCTCAGATCAATTCGTGTTGGCGGGAGCGGTGACGTAACTTTGAAATTGTTGGAAAAATTTTCGTCTGTTATCTACTTTTCGATTGCCAACGTATCATTTAGCTGCGTTACCAAAGTTTAATTGTTTATTTGTCTCAATAGTATTTCATTAGCACAATATGCTGACGAAAGTAGGTCATTAGGACATCGCTACAAGAATAGCGCGTGGCTGATTGTATGTTGTCTAGTCTGATGATTTTTCTTAACTAGTTTATTGTAGGCAGCAAATAGTCAATAGATTTGATTTTTTCGATGGAAAATATCAACCCTATTAAAAACTGGCTGAAGCTTTTCATTGAACAGTTCATCTTCATTTCGCTATTTCGATTTCTATGCAATACAAGAAAAACTCTCTGTATTGTACCAAAGAAAACTTTCACAGTTTGCTTTATTCTATGACTGTACTCACCCCTTACAACTGACTGTACAGTATATTATGTGGTAATCAGTCTTTCAGCCCTTCCATTTTCAATGAAAAAATCAATAACGTTAATAACTTATTGTGCCATGAATTAGATTTATTATTAGACATAAATTGTACAGTTTTCAAATTAATACAAATTTTCATTTTTGAAAAAATGGTTTTCGAACTTTACAATATTTTCAAATTTATCTTCAATTGAACAGTCGGGCCTAGAGAGCAGAGAGGGTCCTGTAGTTGAATTCCTCAAGTTTATGTGCAATTAAAAACAGAATAATTTGATGTTACAAAGACAAGTAGATCTTACAAAGAGTTTTGTTGATGTTTGGAAATAACATTTTATACTTTTTATTGTGAGCGCTTGGTGTTTTCGAATACATGTAACAGTGCCCAAAAATCTCTGTATCAAGTTCATGATAGGGTGTTGTCCTATGTCCTCTTCGGTCATATTTCATAGTTTCCTTTTTGTCTCTCTTGTTATTTCTCTCCCTTCTCCCTCTTTTTAATCTCAGTCATTGTCTCTGTTATGCATTTCTCATTTTTCCTCTCTTACGAATTGTATCTCTCTGTTCCATCGTACGGTTTCTCTTCCCCTTAATTCTCCACGAAAGTCACAGTCTCTCACTCACTTTTATCTCTCCAACTGTCTCTCACTCTTTTCATTCTCTCATATCTCCCATCTCTCTGATAATGCTTTTTAATTTTTCCTCTCTCACTATATAATCTCTCTCTCTCTCTCTCTCTCTCTCACACACACACACACACACAGCCTGTTCCTATTATCATACTTCTCTCATTCTCTCACAGTAGCACTGTTCTCACTCTTCTCCACCATCACCTCCTCCTCCTCCTTCTTAACTGTCCGTCCTGCCCTTCAATTTCTATGCACTGTGCACTCTAGCATGGCATCTATCACTCATCCTCTTCTTGTCCTCTTCTGTTCATCATCCATGGATCCTCCACCTTCTTCGCCGCCTTCTACATTGACATGCCCTTCAATTTCTATACAATGTTCAGTGTGATATGATATCGTTCATCCTCTTTCACCTCTGTCTCCTCTCACTGCCACTCTCTCTTCCCTTCGACATTCGTTTTTCCTCTACCCCTTCACACTTCCTTCTCTTGCTCCACCTCCTCTTCTATTTTTTTTTAAATCGGTGTCCTCATCCTCCTCTATTTCTCCTTGTGGTCATTCTCATCTACCTCCTCATACTCAGATGTTCCTCCTTCTTCACCTCATCTTCTTCTCCTATTGCTTCCCAACCTCCTAATCTTCGTCTCCTATTTCCCCTACTCATCATCCTCCCAATCTTCTTCTTCTCCTCCTCATCCTATCGTTCTTCTCCTATTGTACTCCCTTCTCCGTCTCCTCCTCGTCATCTTCCTACTCTTCTCCTATTTCTCCTCCTTATCATCCTCCTACTCTTTTCTCCTCGTCCTCCTCCTCATCCTCCTACTCTTCTCCTATTGCTCTTCCTTCTCCTCATCCTCTCACTCTTCTCCTATTGCTATTCCTTATGCTCCTCCACCGCCTCCTCCACCCCTCCCTCCTCATCATCTTCCTACTTCTCCTATTGCTCCACCCTCCTCATCCACTTACTCTTCGTCTCTCATTGCTTCTCCTTGTCGTCCCCATCCTCCTAATCCTCTTCTATTGCTCCTTCTTCTCCTCGTCCTCTTCGTTTCCTATTTCTCATCCTCCTCCACTTCATCCGTATCGTCCCACTCTTTTACTTCTCTTCCTCCGCATCATCATACTCCTCTTGCAATTGTGTTGCACGCTGCACTGATCCAGAGATGTGACGGAAACGGATGACGTGTGCATGACGCGAGAGAGAGAGATCGAGTGCGGGTGTGATTGTGTGAGGAGTGAGAGAGTGTGATTGTGTAGTGCAGTGCGTTGTGAGTTGGTGAAGAGCGGAGGGTGAGGAGAGGGCCTCTGCTTGGCGGGAAGGTCGAAGAGAGTGCTACCAACATTGGCCGCTCACAACCACTCTGACTCTAGAGGGGACCGATATTGATTGGGAGGACGGAGCACGGAGTGGAGGAGTCAACAAGCATCGACAGGCTTGCAAGTCGACAGCGATCAGGTACCGGTTACTTTTAACGGTTCCAGCCTGTGTGCCGACTTGTTACTGTGAACGGTTCCAGCCTGTGTGAAACAAGCTGGCGACGCCACAGAGAAGAAAGATTCCTTCTACTTTGTGGCGACGCTTAGTTACTCATTGCTTCGTTACTGTTAACCGTTCCAGCCTGTGTGATGTAGAGTTTTACACCATACCATAGAATAAGTTTTAGTTTAAGTTCTGTTCAAGTTTTCCCTGACCATATATATTAAGATTGTGTAAAATGTAATGTAGAATACATGATCCAAGGGAAAGTTGTCAGCGATCAGTTACCATTTACATTTTCTTCAAAGTAAATTCCCTTCAAATTCCATTGTCAAATGATCACTTTTGTTGAAGCATTGAAAATTCAACATCCTACATTGAAGCTGCTATAAGAATGAAATGAAAACTTCAAATAGTGAAATAATACATGAAATTGAAGAGAATTTAATGCTCTACAAACCCACAATGAGCATTGATTTTTACAATGCATTGTTGGAGAGTTATAAGCCCTGAAAGTTCTAAAAATCATCTGTTATTTCAACAAGGATTATTCCACACTTTCAAGAGCGGATATCTCGAATAACTATTGGAAATATAACAAAATTCCACTTAACAGCAATTGTAGGGAATTTATCAAACTTAATTTTAGATCAGTTAGTCATCTTGGTTGAATGCATTGTTGTCAATATATAAGCGTGGAAGCAAAAAGCTAAAGAATGCAACATTTAAACCACCCTCATCCCGTCAGCTTATGGACTAGGGATGGGCCTTTTAATATGTTCTCCTCCTAACCAACAAAGCTGCAGAGTCAAAAATTGTGCTCAAAACACTCTATCCGGATTTATTTATTTATTTATCATTTACAATCAACTTCAGGACAAAGAAACAGACTACAGTCCAAAACTTCTTTTCATCCCAATTTCATAATTTCTCTGTCAATTGGTCTATTGTTGCAAAACTGGAGATTTTACACTCAACACTAAAGCTGCTGCAAAAGTCGTAGGGAAATGCGTAAAAGTGTGGAATTATTCATCAAATTGAAAAGAATCTGATGGTCTATTAGTCCAGTCAAGGAAAGGTTTTAGAGGGAAAAGTTGGGAAGACAATTTTTGACCCCACAGTTCTGTTAAGGATAGTAAGGAGGTAAGCATATCAAAAGTCCCCACCCCCACCCCCTGTGCTGAGGGGGTGGGGGTGGTTTAAAGGTACCATTTTTTGGTTTATCGCATAAAAATCAAAAACTATGTATCTTAAGGACTTGATTATTATATAACAAATTAAAGCTTACATAATTACCTGCAATATTCATTCTACAGCTTTTTTTATATCTCCTCTAGTTTTCGAGATATCCGCTCTTGAAGGAGTGACATTTTTGAAAAAACACGTTTGCCACTTTTTTTCTATTTTTGCTCTTATAACTTTTTAAAAATCGATGGAAAAAATCCATGTTGATTATGAGCTCATAGAGCATCAAATTCTTTTCAATTTGAAGTATAATTTCACACTTTTACGAATTTCCCTACGTCATTTGCAGCAGCTTTAGTGTTGAGTGTAGAATATCCATTTTTGCTACAAAAAGCCAATTGACAATGGAATTGGAGGGAATGTTTTAAACAAAATTTTTGACTTTGCAGCTTTGTTGAGACTAGTTAGGAGGAGAACATATCAAAAGTCCCCATTCCTAAATCATGTGCTGAGGGGATGAGGGTGGTTTAAAATTTGCATTTTTCAGCGTTTTGCTTCCACACTCATATCTTGAGAACAATGCGTTCAACCGACATAACTAATAATTCAAAAATAAAGCTTGATAAATTCTCTACACTTTTTGTTCTGTGGAGTTTTGTGTTATTCCCAACAGTTCCCGAGATATTCGCTCTTGAAGGTGAGTAATTGTTGAAATAACAGATTTTATCCAATGATTTGCTCTTTCACGGCTTATAACTTTCCAACAATGCAACATAAAAACTGATGCTTATCGTAAGTTTGTATAGAATAAAATTCTCTTTGGAATAATGTATTATTTCACTATTTCAAGTTTTCCTTTCATTGTTATAGCAGCTTCAATGTAAGGGGTGAAATTTTCATTGCTGCAACAATTGATCGTTTGACAATGCCATTTGAAGTGCGTGTCTGTGACACAAATTTTGACTTTGTGGCTTGATTTGGACTAGTTGGTAGGTGAACATAGCAAAAGTGCGCATCTTTATCACCTCTGTTGAAGGTGTGGAATCGCTGAGTTAACACTTGTTGCAGCAATGAAAATTCCACCACCTGCATTGAAGCTGCTATAACAATGAAAGGAAAACTTGGAATAGCACACCATGAAAAGAGATATTAATTCTCTACAAACGTACGATAATCGTCAGTTTTTATGTTGCATTGTTGGAGAGTTATAAGCCCCGAAAGAGCAAAACATTGGATAAAAAGCTGTTATTTGAACAATTAAAATAACGTTAGGAATATCACAAAACTCCACAGAACAAAACGTGTAGAGAATTTATCAAGCTTTATTTTTGAACAGTTAGTTATGTCGATTAAATGCATTGTTCTCAAGTTATTAGCGTGGTAGCAAAACGCTGAAAATGCAAATTTTTAACCACCCTCATCCCCTTAGCACATCAGTTAGGAATGGGGACTCTTGATATGTTCTCCTCCTAACTAGTATCAACAAAGCTGCAAAGTCAAAAATTTTGTTCAAACATTCCCTCCAATTCCATTGTCAATTGGCTTTTTGTAGCAAAAATGGAGATTTCACACACAACACTAAAGCTATTGCAAAAGGTGAAGGGAAATTTGTAAAGCGTTAAATTATACATAAAATTGAGATAGAATTCAATGCCTTATAAGCTTATAATAAGCACGGATTTTCCCATCAATTTTTATAAAGTTATAAGAGCAAACATAGAAAACAATTGGTGACAGACGTGTTTTTTTCAAAAATGTCACACATTCAGGAGCGGATATCTCGAAAACTAAAGGCGATTTAAAAAAAGTTGAAGGATGAATATTGTAGGAAATTATGTAAGCTTTAATTTGTTATATGACACTTAAGTCCTTAAGATACATAGTTTTTGAGTTTTATGCGATAAACCAAAAAATGGTACCTCCAAACCACCCCCACCCCCTTAGCACTGTGGGTAGGGGTGGGGATTTTTGATATGTTTACCTCCTTACTATTCTTGACAGAACTGTGGGGTCAAAAATTTCGGATATCTCGAAAACTATGAGATATAGAAAAAATTGTGATATGAATATTGTAGGAAATCATGTAAGCTTCAATTTTGTATCGAACAGTGATGTCCGTAAGATGCATAGTTTTTCGAGTTATTTGCGAGTATCCAAAAAAAAGGACCTTTGAACCACCCCCACCCTCTTAGCACAGGTGGTAGGGGTGGGGACTTTTGATATGTTCACCTCCTTACTGCCCTAAACAGAACTGCGGGGTCAAAAATTGTCTTCCAAACTTTTCCTTCTGTACACTTTTTTGAGCATTCATTGCCAGGACTATGATCATCCTCATATTCGTATGATGAGCTCATAAGTAGATTTGGAGAGGAGAGAGAAAAGACTGTAGGGTGAATGCGCAGGCTGGTTGTGGATCGGGACAACTGGAGGCGGTGGTCCAAAGCTACCCCGACGCTGTGAGGCACAACGGGGCAGAGATAACAAAAATCTTCATACATACATAGACTCAAGATGGGAGACTTGATAGGAGTTAGTTAGTATATCTTGTATATCAGGTTTAAAGTAATTTCTTTGAATAAGTTCAAGCTTAACTTTTCTTTGTATTGCACTGTAGAAAGAGGAAATAAATGTGATTTAATTTCGAGACATAATTTCGAACTTTCATACAAATCCCTAGTTTTGAAGGTTCTAAAACTTTGACTTTTCAGTTAGAATGCAGACTAAACCTTGAGCTGCTGGTTTGAAACCTTCACCATGAAATCGAACTTTCAGGGTCTAGAATTTGAAGTGTTGAATAAATCATCATACCAAGGGAAGGCCACAGTAACAGTATCATTCAAATATCACGGTAATTCAATTACTTATCTCAAACAGTTTAAGAATTTCATTTCACATATTTCAAACAATTGAAGAATGTTAAAATTGATCTCTTATACAAAATTCTCAATTCAGTGAATTTTTTGAATTTATTGATAGACAAAATCAGTCATTTCTAATATTGAGTGGTTGGTCATAACATTTTAAAACAATTTTCTATGCAGCTTAGCGCTTATGTTTTTATAAGGTTCATTTCAAAGGTATCAGGAAAGGCATTAGAATCTCATATTCCACCATTATTTGTCTCATTACCCACGCACAAGGCGAGTACATCACCCTCAGCAGAAAATAAAAAGAATGTTGACCATGTTGATTTAGTGATCTGGGGGTTACTATAACCTTCAGTCTGCTAGCATTTCCTGGACCTAGGTTCGAATCCCGCTGGTAGGCATGGACGTTTGCTCATCTCATCGATCAACAAAGCACTCTTTCCATTATCCATGCAAACTTGAGTGGGTTCAATTGCTTTTCAAATGCTCCTTTTAGTCTATTGCTTTTGTTAATAAATTAGTAGTGTTATGTCTAGAGCTGCGTACAAACTTGAGCGTCACGAACACGCGCATTTCACTTTTCATTAGATGATCTATATCTATAAAAGGCCAAGTCCCGACAGACAGAAATCACACCACAGCCCAAACTACTGAGCCTAAAAATTTGAAATTTTGCACACTTGTTTATGGTAGCCTCAAGACATCCATTGAGAAAGGATTTTCAAAAATTTGCCCCCCTGAGGGAGCTGGGGCCCCCCAAAAATGTTGTACTTTTTAACCGCTCATTGCACAGCAAGGTCATAAGGAATTTTTTTGTTCAGCTGTGAAAAAACTTGAATCTATGCAGGAAAATTCCAGGAGTACAGGGGAGTCCAGGAGAGGGCATTTTTCGAGAAGTTTCATGTGAAATCACACTACAGCCGAAACTACTTGGCCTACGGACTTAAAATTTTGCACAAATATTCTTCAAACATGCTAGACGTTCACTAAGAACGGATTTTGAGATATTTTGCCTCTAAGGGTTTCAAAGGGTGAAAAAGGACCCCATTACGTAAGCTTATTAACATGGTAAGATGAACGCCTTATGAAATTGAGATAATTGACACATTATAATCTAATATATTTTGAAATCATTGGAAAGCTTCAGATGAAGTCTCATACATTCCGATTAGAACAGAGCACAGAGATTTTCTCTGGTTAGGAGTTTGTTGATAATTATTCTTTTTTCAAATTCAAATTCTATTACCATCAATAATCACATCAAAAACTTTCTTAATAGACAAGTTAATAGAAAAACTCGAGTACTAGCTATGATTTCATCAATATAACTTATATAGATTTTTTGTTCATATTTTGCGAATAAAAATACGAGTTGATGAGAGATGTGAGTAATTCCTTTTATTTGATTCAAATGGTTATTCATAATTCATATTGTAGTAGTCGGGGACACTGCAATTAAAGATTTTTTATTCTGTAGCTATTGATTTTTAACATAATGGAAGTGATTGAACTACTCAATATTAATGGCTCACTGGTCCCTCATAGAATTTATAGTATTCCTGGTGATGGAGCCTGTCTTTTTTACTTTCCTTGCCCTATTACCATAGGTAAGGAAAGTATTGCTTTCCAAAAAAAATTAAGGTACCCAAATTTCAAGTTTTCTATACGTTTCAAGGTCCCCTGAGTCCAAAAACATGATTTTTGGGTTTTCGTCTGTGTGTGTGTGTGTGTGTGTGTGTGTGTGTGTGTGTGTGTATGTGTGTGTGTGTATGTCTGTGAACACGATAACTCGATTCCTAATTAACCGATTGATTTGAAATTTTAAACTTAAGGTCCTTATACCATGAGGACCCGACAATAAGAAATTCAATAAAATTCAATTCAAGATGGCGGAAAAAATGGCGGATAATTACTAAAAAACCATGTTTTTCACGTTTTTCTCGAAAATGGCTCTAACGATTTTCTTCAAATTTATACCATGGATAGCTATTTATAAGCCCTATCAACTGACATGAGTCTCATTTTTGGAAAAATTCCAGGAGCTCCGTAATATTATTGAGAAAAATGACAGATAATCACTAAAAAACCACGTTTTTCACGGTTTTCTCGAAAACGGCTCGAACGATTTTCTTCAAATTATACCATGGATAGCTATTCATAAGCCCTATCAACTGACATGAGTTTCATTTCTGGGAAAATTCCAGGAGCTCCGAAATATTATTGAGAAAAATGACGGATAATCACTAAAAAACCATGTTTTTCACGGTTTTCTCGGAAACGGCTCTAACGATTTTCTTCAAATTTATACCATGGATAGCTATTTATTAGCCCTATCAACTGACATGAGTCTCATTTCTGGGAAAATTTCAGGAGCTCCGTAATATTATTGAGAAAAATGGCGGATAATCACTAAAAAAACATGTGTTTCACGATTTTCTCAAAAATGACCTGACCGATTTTTTTCAAATTCATACCCTGTATAGTTATTTATCGGCTCTATTAAATGGAATGAGTCTCCTTCCTGAGAAACTAATGGGGGGTCCACCCCATCCTTGAGAAATGGACTTTGTAGCCTCCTTCTCATGCATGAGGTAGGTAGGTAGAGCAGTTCATAAAAAGAACACATAGTCGAGATATTTCATCTGTAGAACAGCTGTTTTGACGACTTTTAAAAAATATCGAATTTCACAATTTACACAAAGGAAAAAGTACTCTGAAAACAACTATACACATAATTATACAGAAGTCTGATCGTAGTTTCAAATATGTTGCCGCCAATCGTCATGATGTTATTCCCCTAAATCATTCTCGTTTAAGAATGAGGCATATAGTTCAATGAGCAAGGAAAGTTGTGTGAGTGTACCACACCAGATTTTTAAGCGTTGGTTATATTATAATAAAGGTTCATTTACATTTTACATTCGGCTCAAACAAAAGCCTCTCTAAATGGAGGTAAAATGATAAAGTTGACAACTTTCAGTTTTATTGTTTTAACATTTTTTTTCAAATCACTCTCAAAAAGTTTATGTACCTACTGTTTGAGACACCTCTGGCGCTATAGTGCGGTCCACGTTATAATGTCAGTATTTGATCAACATTGGACTTGCTATCCTTGTCTATCATTCGACAAAGCAGATAGCGCTATACTTTTCTAGCTCCGCAACGCTACCAGATCGTTATTTAACAATGTAGAAATATAATCTGGCAAGGCAGCGTGGTGAAACTATATCATAGTTTCACCACTATTCTGTTCCATTGCTTCTTATCTCTTGAAGTCGTTAACTATATCTATAATAAAGTAAAGAACTGGCTTATACACAAAAATTACGAAAGAACGAGGAAGGAAAATTATGTTTGACACATCATGACGTCTGAACTACTGGACTGATTAACTTGAAATTTTGCATATAGATTCTTAATTATTAACCAAGGATGGTTATAGGCCTATTTTCAATTCATCAAAATTTCATTACGCCAAGTTTTCAGTTTGTCAAGTTTTAAATTAGACCCTTGCAGAACACGGGTTCCTGCTAGTTATACCTGTATTTGTACAGAAACAGTAAGGTACAGATAAGCGTTGCTATTCTTGACTAACATTCAACATAGCAGATAGCATTAATCCTTTTAAAGCTCTGCAACGTTGCCAGATCGTTTTTGACAATGTAGAAATATGATTAATTAACCAATCTTAATAAATTGTGAAAATTCATTATTAAATAATTGGGAAATATGTTTTCTTGACGAATTAAATATAATTGAATCATTTTAAAAATAATGAACAGTTAATATTGAATATACCAGTATCAGCAATCCTCTATATAAGGAAGTGACATGGCGGAGAATCGGCAACGCTGTTATCCTACCTTTCGCCACTGTTATTATAACGTGGGCCTCGGTATAGTGTGGAGTGCGATGTGCGACGGATATTGAGCTCGTCGATGGATGATGATCGGGTTTGTTGCGGAGCAGAGCAGAGCAGAGGATGACGTTTATGAGCCACGGCTAGCACTAGCACTGCCAATGCCACGCCGATCAATACCCAAGCACAGGTACCGACTGTTAGCTAGATAAGCTATGTACAAGGTTTATTTTCGAATAAATCTTGCTTAGTGGTTTGTTGGTTTTCTGAAGAAGATTTGAAGATGATTGATTGATTTTTACTATCATTTTGGAGAACTTAGTACTTAGTGTCTCCTTGAAATTTTGGAGGGGGGTGACTCAAAATCAGATCTTGGGGGTCCCAAAATAGGTCAGCACTGTTTAAAATGACTGACGAGAAGTTTTTGTTCAGGGATAGAGTTAGAAGATGTATTTTTCCAAATTTATGGGGTTTGCTTCTATGGTTTTGGTGCAGGGGGTGAGCACCCCTCAATAACATAACATTATTGTTTCTATATGCGAAAATTTAAATATATAATTTGATGCATATTAATAATAATGATTGATAATAGCGAGAAATATTACCTCCTTTAGTGAAGAGGGAATATGAATCTTCTTAAAATGTATGAATATGAGTTGTTTATCATATACAAATTTGTATAAAGCATGTTAATAGGCAGCAGGAATTGTTTTGAGTTGATCTTATTCAGTTTATCCGTGAGCTTTACATTTGAAATATACAGGGCAAAATTCAACTATCACTTCTACGACAATAGGCCTAGTCATTGTAAAGTGAAATTAGTTATTTATTAGATTGTCACCCTGTACAAGATATTTCAAAACTTTAGGAGAAGAAAACTAAGGAGAACAATAATTATTATTATTGTGAGATATGAAAATGAGAAAATTGCTAATTCATACGCAATGCGTAACGCGGAATCTTCTCCAGTTCCAATGCGAAAAACGCATTGGATTAAGAAACAAAATTCTTTGCACCAAATCTCGCTTGTGAGTTTTCCCTTTCTTGAAAGTAATACAGCTCCAATGTGGTTATTTTATTAGAAATTCTATTGTGATTCATTCAACTATTCACATTTTTCTCTTCAATGTCTAGTTTTTCCATGAAAGCCTTTTAATTTACTGGAAAAATCCTTTGAATTTCAACTCAAAAACATTATTAATACGAAGTCTTCTTATTTTACTTTGAAATTATATTTTACAGATGGAAATTACTGAGATATTGCTATTATTAAAATTCTAATGAATTAATAATGAGCGCTACTATCCAGAGATTGTCAGTTTGGTATAAGGGTAAGCATTCCTGAAGCAAATAGGAGGTACTGGGTTCGATTCCCGGGCTGACAAATAATTTCTGAATAGTAGCTCTCATCGAATTTTCATCTAGCTGTTTACCCTGTTGTCAATATTTGCAGTAGCAGAAGTCTTCGGGTGATTTACAGCATTTTATTTTGATTTTCTTTTAATAATATTTATAAATTATTCATTATCATGAACAAAATTACTTTGATTACTTGAAAAAGAAGCAAATTTAGGATGAAGCCTCTTATGCTTTTCATACTTTATTTATTTGTATTAATGAACTCGAGCTGCGTTTACATCCAATCTCAATCTCAATTGAAATCAAAAGATCCATTATAGGATAGAAACATGTAAGTTTTTTTGAGTTCATATATATATATATTATTAGATTTTCCCAACCAGTTTGACTTTTCAAGAGTTCGATGTTCTCACAATTAGACAATTATATATTTTGAGTGTAGTAAAATTTATTATCAAGCATAAAAGTGATTTCCCTTCTACAAATAACGCTGCCAACAGCCTATACAACCTGAGACCTACAGCAAATAAATTTAATATTATCTACAATACAAACATAGAAACCATCAGGAGACAACTTATATACATAAGCAGTAAAATCATTAATATAATCCCCGAACAGTATATTGAATGTGCGAAAATAACAAGAAAACTAAAACAGGATATTTACACCTGGATCAAATGCAATTACTTCTTCTATCTATGAGATGTTTTCACAAAGTGTACTCTTCTGACTTGTGTGCTTGCTTATTCTGCAATCCTTTGTAATTCATCTAGACCTTCAAATCTTTTTTTTAACACCTGGTCCTATCGGTTTCTTTTTCCATCCTTTTCCTCATCTTTCTTCCCCCATCCTATCCTTTCATATCTACCGTCTATTTACTTTTCCTGATACCTTTTTCACCTTTGAAAAAGAAGAGTTGTGAAGGAAGAGTTTTGTTTGGATTCGTATTTGGAAATTGATCAATCTAATAAATTCAAAATTGTAGTAGATACATTTTTTGGACTCAAAATTGTGTACGAATTATCCATTTAAGTTACGTAAGTAGCATAACCTTTAGACTGTGTATTCCAAATTAAGGTTTGAAGCAGTTTTGAGCAAATGCCTGTTGTTTTTACCTGAATTGTATTTGCATATGAATAAATAAATATTCAAATCGAAACCTTCTCAAGGATTAAAGGTTTTTCTAGTACATGGATATCCATAGTTGGAAAACCCTTCAATCTTCCACCCTTACTTTTTTGTACCACTTTCTTTTTATTTTGTTCTAATGTGTATTTTTGTTGTTATTCTTGTTTGCATTTGTATTCTTCATGTTAATCTCTGTATCAAACTTGTATGTGTGTGAAAAATAAATAAATAAATTGAATTGAATTGAAATTATTCAAAATCAAAGTCAACATAGCTTACATGTTTGTCTGATCTATATCCCCTACATTTAACTCTTCAATACTTATTTAAAGTTTTATTATTCCCAATGGAAATTTGTATTTCAAGAATTCTTCCATCAACCGAAAGAGAAGCTGTAGTTTTTTGTCACAAGAAATAATTCCAGCTAGTAGTCTATTTTAGAAGCAAATCTGGGATTCAAGTCGAAGTTGCTTTTCCAACTTTCTGAAGAAATCTCAGCCAACATGATCTATTAGCTTCTGTAGTGTCACAAAGAAACAGTGATTAAGATTGTGAGTTATTCACTCCAAGAGATGTTATCTCTTTGATTAGTTATCTCCTGATTGAGAATCGAGATATTGTTTCTTAAATCCGCTAAGGCTAGTTAGATGTAACCCAGAAGTAGAGAAAACCTATAATCTTATACAAGATTGTTTTTATTCTATGTCCAGTAGTTACAGACACTTAGCTGAAAAAAAACACTGTTCAATTGGAACTCCTGGGCTCGGTTTCATGATAGATTGATTATATGATAAAACTGGGTCCGCTTGTCAGGAGTGCACGGAAGTGTTATTGTTATCGATAATAGTTATTGCCATAGAAATAATATATTATGTTAGTGCACTTACTACTTGTAAACTGTCCCCTATTTGACCATATTCAAATTGTCTTGACCGAGTTTGATGAAACCGGGCATACTTTCCTGATCTAATAGCCAGCTGACTACTGGTATTATTAGTTTATATTTCCAACAGGAGTGTTTGGAAGAAATTGAAATTGATGGTAATGTCTATAGTGCTAGTGATAATCCCAATATATGTGCTAATGCTTTTAACGATTTTTTCATCTCTATAGGAGAGAAAATGGTACAAAATATTCCTAGTGAGCCTGGTGATGATTTGCAACCAGACAATCCCCACAATCCGCAAGATTATTTTACTTTTCAATATGTATCAGAGACTGAGGTTGTGGAGGCGATCGAGAGTCTTAGAGGTGCATCTGGGCCTGGTCATGATGGCATTACTGTATCTGTTTTAAAATCTGTTAAAAGTATTGTTGCCTCTCCACTCAAACACATTAATGTAAGTTTTGAACAAGGTATTTTTCCAGATTCTTTTAAAACAACTGTAGTAAAACCAATATTCAAATCACAAGACAAAAGGAAAATTACCAACTACAGACCAACTATAAGTTTACTTTCGAATTTGGCTAAAATAATTGAAAAATGTGTAAAGAGACAGCTACATAAATTTTTGGAAGTGAATAATATTCTGTCAAAAAATCAATTTGGTCTTAGAGAGGGGATGGGAACACAGGAAGCAATTGCTGCTTTTGTTCAAGAAACAATCTTAAACTTGGATGTAGGTAGGAGACAAATAGCTATTTTTCTTGATCTTGCAAAAGCCTTTGATACAGTTTGCCATGATCGTCTACTTGATTGTCTCCGTAGCCTTGGTCTTGAGGATGTGGCACTGGGATGGTTTTGCAGTTATTTAAAGAATAGGCAACAATGTGTTAGAGTCAATAACACTGTTAGTGAATATAAATCTGTTAAAATGGGAATCCCGCAGGGAACAGTGATTGGACCTTGCCTCTTCCTGATCTATATTAATGACTTTTGTAACCTTAATTTAATCAATGGGAAAATATTGTCATTTGCAGACGATGCAGTTTCAATTTTTCATGAAGAAAACTGGGCTAGCACATATGACTCAGCTGCTAGGGGACTGGGAGAAGTAAAAAAATGGCTTGATAGAAGAAAACTGACTCTGAATTTGTCCAAAACAAAATACATCTCTTTTTCCTTGAATATACAGAATCAGCCAGTTAATATGTCACTTGTTTTGCATTCTCCAAATTGTCTTAGTCATGTAGATTTAGGGTGTTCAGTTAATTGTAATAAAATAGAGAAGGTTAGCAGTATCAGATATCTTGGAGTAATGGTTGATCAGCATTTAAAGTGGGATGTACATTTGTCGCAGCTTACTACACGATCTAGAAAACTTATTTATTTATTTGTGAAATTACGTTCTGTTTTGCCTATGAAAGTCATGAAGATGGTGTATTATGCACTGGCACAGTCATTGCTCCAATATGGTATTGTGGGTTGGGGTGGTGCATATACAAATGTTCTAAAACCAGTAAAAACAATACAAAATTTAATATTAAAAATTATTCTGAAAAAGAATAGAATGTATTCAACAAGATTGGCTTTTTTGGAATTTTCAGTTCTACCGATTAGACAGATATACCTGAAACACATCATATTATATTATAAGAAGCTATCACTTTTTCATTTCATTAATAGAACGTCTTGCTATTACAAGACGGGAGGAGTCAGGTCTGGTTACTGTTCCTAGATTATTGACTACTGCTGGTCAGCGTAGCTTCATATATTTATCTCCATTATTTTTTAATATTCTTCCAAGTAATTTGAGAGGTTTACTCGCCCAAAAAAACTTTGGACTACATTTGAAAAAGTATCTGGTTAGCTCTCATGGCTGGGATAGTGCCGAGAATTTCTGGATTACATTAGTATAGTAATTATTCCAATTGAATAGATTTCATTTTGTACCACATCTTATATCATGTTATACACTAGGCTAGGCAATATCAGGTCATTATTATAATTTATTATAATTTACAAATTTTGTTGCATCTAACACATATTGTATTTAAATATATTGATCTATAATAGCATCACTGATTTATCTTGTTTATTGAAAGGATTTGATTTTAGTTGTTAATGTATATACTGTAATGCTAATTAATAATAAGTAAGTAGTCAAAGTACGGCTGCTCCTTCCCCAAGCTCGAGCTTGCTCTTTTGGGGAAGTAGTTCCTTATGTTTATTTGTATTTCCTATTGATTCATTTTGTTGTTATATTTCTAAATTGTGAATTATTGTAATGCTTTTTCAAGGAATAAATAAATAAATAAATAAATAAAATAACAGGGCCCTGTGGAATGGTGATTGACTGTTCTCCACTAAATTACAATTATAAGATTTTTACTTTCAAGTGGTTCAGAGCTCACTCTAAACTGTAAGTTCATTCATTTCTCATTTGCATTCCTCTCAAACATCAGCACAAGGCTAAGATTTTGTAGGATTCATCTTCAACTTGGTAGAACAAAATCTTATTCTATAGTCTGTTGATCGAGAGAAGAGACAATTTCTGGACTCGTAAATAATACCAGTTCACAATACTTCAATACTACTTCAAATAATGATTCACACTGAATCACATACTGTGATTATTCAACTTCTTCTTGTATGGCGCTGCAACCCATGGTGAGCCTTGGCCTCCGCAACTACCAGCCTTCATGCATCTATAAAATTGACCATGCCTCTCTATCCCCTCACTCCCAAACTCCTCACATCATACAACACCTCATCCAGCCATCTGTTTCTGACTCATTGTCTTCTATTGTGGAGCTTTTCCCGCATTATAATTTCAGGGATTCTGCTCGCGGATCCTCTCCACATGACCCAACCACCTGATTCTTTGTGCCTTTATGAATCAAGCTATGGTCTGACCTTTCCTCAAGTCTTCCAATTCCTTGTTGGAACGGATTCGTCAATCCAACCCCGGTCGTACTGGGCCACTTTCTTTCAAAGACATGGAGCTTGTTTTTCCTTTTCTGTCATTGTCCACGTCTCCGGATCATAAGTCACTACAGGGCGTACTAATCTAGGTATAATTTTAATTTGGCCTCTCTGCTAATCAGGCAGCTCCTGAATAAGCTTGTATTCGCGTAAAATGCTCTATTTCCAGCTTGGATTCTCTCACAGATGGTCTCACTCATTTCGTTTCTCATATTCAGTGTTGCTCCGAGATACTTGAATGATGCTTCTCCCTCTATTTCATTCCTGTCTACAACCAAATTCCTAGGAACTCTTCTTCCAGGTTCTGTTGCTACATGCAAGTATTTAGTTTTTGTTCAAGCCTATCTTTTCTGCTCCATGCTCCACTTCCATGAAGATTTCCTTTAGTATTGTGGTTTATCTTGCCAATATTGCCACATCATCAGTATAGGCACATATTTGGATTCCTTCATGGAAGAGGTTGCCCCCCTGATCTACATTCTTCAATACACCGTGCAGAGCAGTATTTAAAAGAGTCGCCGACATGCTATCTCCTTGTTTCACTTCGCCATTGAATTGAAATGCCTCACTAACTGTTTTACCCACCTCTATCATGCCTCTTGTGTCAGTCAAAGTGATCCGAATCATTCTGATCAACTTTGTTGGTACTCCATGTTGGGCCAAAATATTGAACAGAGGTCTTCTTTTAATCACAGAACACTGTTCTTTTGTCATTCTTTTAATGACAGAACACTTTCAAATGCTCTTCTGAAGTCAATGAACATTCAACTCAGTCCATCACAAAGATGTCCGGACTTGGATACTGTGAATCGGTCTTGCTGCTCCAAGATCCACATTCTCAGGCGCATGATTGTTTAAGTTTACATCATCTATAGGCTCCCAGTAACATAATTTATTGATAAGATTAACTTTATTTTTTTAAGATCAACTTTCTCAGGCGCATGATTGTTTCTTCTAGAACAGATTATATATGCCTTTTTTATTGCCTACTGCTTAAAGTTTATCATATCTAATACCAAAGGCAAAAAGGCATTCATTCGACTATATTTTCAACTTGGTGGATAACGTTGCTTCTATCTCTGACTCTAAACTCTAACGCTCAATCACAACTGAATCATATCACTGGATTCTGAATTCTTCACACCAGTTTCAGAGACTTTAGTAACAGTGATTCGAGTAGCAGCTATTGGTGGCGTTTGAAGCCTCTGCTTGGATGGCCATGCTATATGCTCTGAATCAGTCGAGAGCCGAAGCCTTGATAAGGGAGCAACAGAGACAGACCTATTGTGAGTGGAGTGAGCGAGAGAATAGTTTTCAGGTGTTGGCACCAGGCTGCGCTGACTCTACTCTCTCTGCTACTTTCTCTCTTGCACTCTGCTATCGCTCGATTCTCTCTTTATCAGTAGAACGTTAGTTTCGGGCTCTTCAATCCTTCAGTTGCGCCTAGACACTAGACTGAGTCGGTAGGCCTGGTGTGGGACTATTTGGCTTCGCTAGGTTGGCAATACGGCGCGTATTTCGTACTGTGTTTCATTATCATTTCGACCGCCGCGTGATAGACTGTACGCGCTTCCTTGAACACTATGAAAAACTATCACTAGCTCTGTGTAATCTGTTGTGTGTTGTCTACCACGGTTATCTACTACCATTCACCTTGAAATTATTATTTGTGGAATAAGTTTTATCGACGACAGTTGTGTTTTGTTCTCTGCTGAGGTGATTGTGACATAGATAACATTGTTATCACTGGATCTCAACAAGTTACCACAAATAGTTTTATCTCGAGTTTGACGTGTACGTGCGTGAAAAACGGATAAATCGGAAGGTTGTGCTCCATTTTTCTTAGCGAGAGGATGGAAAAAATATTCATACTTGTTTGAACTTCTTTAGAAGAATGAGAAGGTAATAGAATCTGACTATTTTTCAAACTTGGCATTATATTCAAAGCACGATTAATGAAGATGATCTTTCTTGTTATTATTTAATTTAGTCTTCTTTCTAGAAAATGTAGAAAACGTGAAGATTTTCATGATTTTATATTACCAGTTATACAATCATTCAAAACATATTCGATTTATCACTTGAATAAATTATAATTATTTATAATATCGCAGGACTCGCATGACATGATATCAATTCCAATGAAACAGTAATGCTAATTATTGATAATAATCAATTTCATAAATAAAATTCGTTTAAAGTTCTACGTCCGCCGCCCGGTCATATGGCCCGCTCCTTCTGAAACTGATGAATCACTTCTTGAGTAAATAATGATTTATAATATCCTAGGACTCAAATGTCATAATATCAATTCCAACGAAACACTCATGCTAATTATTGATAATAATTAATTTCTTAAATGGAATTCGTAGGTCCGGCCATGTGTATCTCTCCTCCAACACGTGCTGCTTGAGTCTGACACTGTCGAATCGTTTTTGACAAGTTCTCATGCCAGATTCAATTTCTAACTAGCCTACTATCATACTATTAAGTCAAAGTTGGCTGAATGACATAATACGAATTTTACTATATATTCATTACTATCTCGTGAATTCCTAATTGTTCAAATCAGAAGAAAATTTGAAAATTATGTAGTTTCAGCATTTGTTTCGGCGTCTACCACGCATTGTACTACGCGTTTACTACACATGTCAGTACTCCAAGTTGCCTATCCACCCCCTGCTTCGTTCTCCGTCTTTCTTTTCTTTCGTCGCAGAATTTATTTCAATTAATATATTTCTGTTATCTTTAAACTCAATGTTACAATACAATTTTTTCGAGTGATATTGGTTTTCACTAAGCACACTCATTCTATAAACTTGTGATCATTATTATACCGATATTGGCTCCATTATAGAACAAATACAATATTTGATATGTATCACTATGTAGGCTATTGAGCAATCTTGTTCAATGAAATAGGAAAATCTTGATCATTAATCCTGAATCGCGTACGGTATCAAAGTTTGAAAACAAATAATGCTGATCTCATATTATAGGTTTCATTTAAGAGATTATACAATGCATGAATAGTTGATTCGATTAAATTGTTTTATGTTGAAGAATGAAAAACTCATTGAAAATCCAGCAGCATGTTCGATTAGAATTTGCTTTTCCTTGAAGAATGGATTGATAATAATCGGAAGGTTATATTGAAGTTTTATTAATGTTACACAAGAATCTGAAATTCGATTTTTATCTGGAAATTCTCTAGTAAATCGGCTGACGTTGGATCTTGATGTAGCTGGTAATTATTATTTTGATGCATAAAATTGTTAAGTTCACACTTTTCAACAATCATGGTGCAATATTTTATGGTGTAGTAATGAAAAATAACTAGCCTGAGTTCTGTGAATTATCCTCAGCGATTATGTGGCTTACTCAGCGTTAATCGCAATGTATCTACCGATGGGAACAATCGATCACCCACTTTATTGGCGACTTTTATTGTGACCTTCGATCAATATATTTTACCTTATTCTTTTATTCACCTTTACTTCGATCAATAGGAAACTGAATACTTTATTATTCACCATGGTAGAAGTTAGTAACATGCTGTACGTGGTAGGTGTGGTAACAAAAAAGATCAATAAAATCGTTCAAATGTTATTCCCAAATTTGTAAGACCCAGTGAGTATAGATAGAATGTAACGTTACATCCTATACATTACATTACATTTCATACTCACTGGTAAGACCAGAAGCTGTCAGAAAAAAGTACCTAAAAATTTCTTCATGAGAAAGTCTCTCTTATTATTAAGATTATTGACTTTGTTGTAAGGGGTTTATTTTATTCCTTTAGTAAGTTTTCCGTTTTCTATGTGCTTGAATGTGGCACTTTCTAACTTTTGTTTTAAGACTGTCCCTTGTTCAGTATTGAAAACTAACATACAGTATTTCACGATTTTTTTTATCATCCATCTTATATCTTCTCTCATTTCCGTAGTTTCCATACTATAAAATAAATAATATGTCACTGAGTACTATATCCATTATAGATTGTATGCATGATATAATATATGACATTTTAAAATTTTTCTCTGAAAATCAGATAACAGTTTCATTAGCTTTTTAAACGAATGAATGAGTACATAGCTGGTCAGGTTTTAGTATCGTAACCTAGAAAAAAAGTTGATGATCATAATTTTTCACAGTCTAAAAATGTTCATGTGTTACATAACACTTTTCACATCCATAAGTTTACAAAGTTTCAGTGTTCTATGTTAATGGATATTCTCATATTTTTTATTCCTGTGTTGCTTGAAAACTTCCTCTCCTATGTTCCTAAATTTCTTATCTCAATATTTCTATGTGTGTAATATTCTCTTTGAATTCCTCAACTGACACTGCTGAATCTTTCCATTGGAAACCAAAACGCTCCAAATCTTCCTCACCAAAACTCTTTCCATCAAATTCCATTCCCAGCCATTTATCTGGATTATTTCACTTTTGGAGCCAAATTTCTCCGAAATCCTCTTCTTAGAACTCGAAAATGATCCATTTCTTCGAGACATCCGTTTCCTGCATGTCCTTCCCTCTTCCCATGGCATTTGATATCTGTTATCGAGCAGAGATTTCAAAATTGGTTGAATTTCTTTCAGAGGCTCGTAGGCGGGCGGGCGGGGGCCTGCCTCAACGCTCAACGCGCACCCTGGCTAGGAGCATCGATTATAGAAGTTGTAGAGTGCGAGAAAGTTATGCAACAGTGTGACAGCGCCCTCTGACAATTCTAACCGAGTACTTTTAACACAGACCTTAACGTTGAAGTATATTACAATTTCACTCGTTATGAGTTAGTTCCAAACGGTTTAGTGTGAAGTGTGTGAGAGATTCTAGTGGAACTGGTCGCTGAAAGACTGTAGTGCGTTTAAAGACTGGTGTTCCAAAAGCAGAGTAGTTATCGCTTGGAGAATCCGACTTGATCATCAATCTCAGGATGCTAAGGTAGGTGGAGTTCTATTTGCTTTGAATGTTGCATGTTCACAAAAACACCGTTCAAGTCACACGTTGCAAGTCATTTGAAGTTCACAAAAACCCCTAATTACAATTTGCAATGCTCACCGGATGAGCTTTTGAATAAAAACCATTCGAATTCAGTACAAAAAGTTGTTTCAAGAAAATTTACGTGTAAAAGCAATGTGAGTATTTAATAAAGGGTAATAATAATTTGTCTCCTGCCAAAGTTAATTGAAAGTTTTTTTTCGATTATCCTTTCAATTATAATATCGTTTTCCTTTTGTTGGTTTAGTGACTCAAGGGGTTATCCTCCAGGCAGAATAACACAATTTGCTGTAGTTTTTGAGAAACTTGGTGAACAATGTATTGTTCGTTTTATTATTCTTACTGTTTGAAGTTTCTTCTCGCAAATTAATCTCAATTTCAAATTTTGATTAGAATTGGTAGAATAGAAATTTCATTGGCAAAATCAAGAGTAAGCTACAAACTATTGTTAAGAAAATTCTGGTGCCACAGGGGTTTGAAAATGTTGTTAGTGACAATGAAAAAGAAACAAAGGGGACAGATCCAATGCATGCATCTTCCACTCTCGATGAACATTTACTGCTTTTTTTACTTTTTTCATTTTACAAGTGATTGAAACATTAATTTCCTTGTTTGCACTCCGTACGCTCGAGTATAATCAGGATACAACGTTCTGTACACTTGTATTGTGATAGTGAGTACTTAGTTATCTTGTTCTACATAACCAAGTAGCAATCTTGTATACTTTCTAACATTCAAGTAGTGAGATAATTACATCAAACATAACCAACTAATTTTCACCGATATAAGACAATTTAGAATTCCCCTAGTATTGTATTTATTATTTTTACATATTTAAATGTAATATCGGGCACAGAGCTTCGTTCCGGAGTACAAAAACATAGAAGCATAAAAGCATAGTTTGTAATAGCATAAAAACATATTTATTCATACACAGAACAAAATTCTTACAATTGATTGGGGAAGGACCAACAGGCGCAGCTCAAAACTGTTTCTTCCCCGAATTTTGATGTATACATTATAAATACGGTAGTCCAAAAAGTATAGGTTATGTTTCATACACTTTTGAATTCCAATTTCTAGTCCAAACATTTTGAAAACAGAAAAGTTCGAATTTAGATTTTTCATAAACCAAGCCTAATAACAAAATAACACTCACTAATCACTTTAAACTGTAAAATAATGATTAACTTTGAAAATTTTTATTCAATTTAAATTAATTGAATAAAATAACATTGTTGGTCATGTTAACAAATCAGATAATGTTGATCAAGTCGGTTTATCTATAATTGTCAGATAAAACTTCTTGTGAGAACCGCTGATTGATTGAAATAGTTCAACAGCTGAACATAATTGCAACACAACTGATCAATTGCACACAGGCACTCGCTTCTTCCGTTATCGACAGACGACTTAATTATCATCTATTTTCCAATGATGGATAGTTATTATCCTTTGGATGAGACCTAGTGCAATAGAATTTTTATATCATATGTTCCAAATTTCGTGAAAATCGTTAGAACCGTTTTCGAGATCCGTTGTACATAAATAGATTTAGATACCTAAATAAATATATACAGAAATCGCTCGCTTAATATAATAGGATATTCTACAGTAAACAGGGAAGTGTGGGCCACTCAGACAGGGAAGTCATGCACCGTTCCGATCCGATCACGGATGAAATGTCCTAGAATTCATCTTGCTAAAAATGTCCGTCTAGTAATCTGTCCCACCACCATCCCTCCACCCCTCACAAATATCGAACATAAGTAGGATCGGAACGGTGATACGTGTGGCTCAGGCTTTAGAGAATCATCCAAAACACTGTAGCTTACTATCATTGCTAATCATATCAACAAAGCTATTGAAATCCATCTGTTATTGCTTATAGATCCGTGCTTCTGGTTTCATGCTTAGTGAAATATAAATATTTCCCATGTCAACTAGATAATATTCAATTTATGACAATTTACCCACATAATTGTGATTTCTTGCTCAATTCTTAAACCCCATTTCATTTTATATTCTCTGTAATTTTCTACCCAATGATACCTTACAGTTGACTTGTCAATATTTATTTTATTTCAATGATGATTTCAGATCTTCAAATTTAAATACTCGTAATTCTCTTTCTGTCAATCCCCATATTCACAATTTTCCAATCCCATGTGAAACTCCATACTTGGACATAGAATGAATTATTGCCACAACTTAAACATCATTGTGCTTGTGTGTGATTGTTTGTAACATTCAATAACAATCAGAAAATGCAATATTTGTCTGAAGAATAAATTATTTCAGATGTGTGATTGTAACAGTATTGTCGAGAATGAGATGAGAGAGAATTGCTGCAAGTGCGGTGTTGTCTGGTTATCAGTGATATCAGGAGTTGGCGACGCATGCGCTTGTGTGATTGCCGAAATGTGCTTTGGCGCGTGTTGGTGTGAGCGCGTGCGCGCCACAGCATCGCATCAACTTATTTTTAGCGCATCCAACTTTTGCCGCTTTACTGTTACTTTTGGCTGCTTGCAATTTCCTCAGATCCGCGCCGGCTTTGCAGCTGAGTTGTTCGTCCTTCCGCTTAGATAATAGTTTTCGCGTAATGCGCTACTGAAGGTCTCCTATAGCTATCTATAGCTTCATCTCGTCTTTTCTGAATCTCCTATCTCATTGCTAAACAGTGGGAGAGAAGTTTTCTTTCATGAACATGCATATTGAATCTTGACAGTTCAGACAGGATCAGAGATTAGGAAAAGTCCAACACATAGTTGATAGAAGAATAGCTTCCTTTCATGACATGAGTTTAGCTGGGAGTAATATTTATACACTATATATCATGCGCCTGGAACTCCCGAAGGAAGGGTGATCGCTTGAGCCAACTCCTCTGAATATGATTCATGAGTTGTAAAATCGCTTCCCGGTTGTTCGGAACTCACCTAAAACTTTAGGTTCATTCATTTCTCATTTTCTGCCGCCTCATTACCCACGCACAGGTCTAGAGCTCATGTAGGCATCACCCTCAGAAAAAAAATTAATTAAATAAAAATTTGAAGTAGTGAATGTATTCATAAACTACATTCTGGGGAGAAATTGGGTTAATTGTATTGTTGGAAATCATTCTTTTGTGAAATATAAATTCATATACAACTGAAATGTACGAATAACATTATCAATGCATCATTGGAGATTATTGATTAGGAGAAAATTGGTTGAAATCAAAAATCGTCGATTATGATTTATAAAAGTCCAGCGAAATGTTGAAAAAAGTTTGTAATTTAGTAATTAATGAATCATTGGCGATAATAATTGATTAAGAGAAATTCGAAGAGGAGAAATTATTGTAAATAAGATAAAATTGAATCAAATATAGAATGAAATGAGTATGTTTTACAAATTTTTCTTCAATAGATTACTATTTCTAGATTTCCATTTCAACAGTAGAATCACTTCTTTCAGGTCTTAGTGCCGGTTGCATAAAAGCCGGTTACATTTTAACCGAGATTAATTCCACGAAGACCAATCAGAGAAGCCTTTTCAAAAACGCCTTCTTCGATTGGTTCTCGTAAAGATGATCAGGGTTAAAATTTAACCAGCTTTTGTGCAACCAGGCATTAATGATGCATTATCACCATCTAAAACCTCTGAAAGTTTTCTCTGGACTCCCACAGATCTGAATCAAGAATGATAAGTGATAAAATGAGTGAAGAGGTAGATGTTTTTGGCTTCCTAATTAATCCAATTAGCGTTCACAGAATTGTGTTCTTATACTTTGTGTTGGATTTATTACAAATGAAGCACTGAATGATATCTATCAGATTAATTCCTAGAAGCTTTCAAATATGAACCGTCGGTACTCGAACATAAACAAAACTACTATTCGTATGCCCTTTGAAGATGAAGGAAAATCAGATAGGATTAAATAACTGTCGGATTCAATAGGTATATGTTTGATACTCCATATTATATCAGCAAACTACACGTAGAAATAGCAGTGGTAGTGTATATTAGGTGCGCTATTCAGCACGCAGCCTGCTCATGCAAACAAATCACTGATTCATATAAATTTAATTCGTTCCGAGAACTCGGAGAGAGGAAAAGCGAAGGAAACGCGTGTCGCTAGACAGCTCTGTTGACAACAACGTTTGACTCGACATGTTGTCTCTATTGATAAGAGTGAGAGAGAGTGGGGGCACACACGCACGCACGCACACGGCCCATTCACAGATTTGGGGTGGATCGGTGGTTGTCAAGTGCTGCTTTGCTCGGTCTAACAAGTGGTCGGGCAATTAATCATTAATGGTGTCAGAGTTGCGTTCTCGGCTGTTTATATACCAAGGTATTGCCGGCGAATTCCAACCCCTGACCCTGTTCATCGAACCAATGTATAAAAGCGGTGGTGGTCTGAGTGCTCTTCATTATGTGGCTGCCGTAAACTGCCTATTATTTATGCAGCGATATTAAACCTAATGATAGGAACCGCTGTGGCATAACCTGTGATTTTTTAGAAGGGTTGAAACTTCCCCTTGCTGCGTTCTGACAGCCTATTGACACACCTAGGCTATTTACTTTTAGTGCGCACCTAATGTGCAAGGGGTGAGCAAACAAAATTAGAAGTCATCTATCACCTACTTCTTATCGAGTGCCAATCGCCTTCAACTTTCTCTAAACCTCTGATTCACCTGAAGAATAAAGTTGATAGAAGTTTGAAGATTAGAGTAGCTTATAAATCATCGCCCGGGCTATGTAGTTGTTAGCAGAACTGATGAATTTCCAAAACACAGGATTAAATCTTGGTAGGGTTCTGGCTTTATAAATCTGGCCTTATTTCTGTGAAAAAATCTATTCATGAATTGTGCTTGGCGTACTCCATGCTAGGCGCACTCCATTTAGTCAAGACAATACAAGACAGTATCAGATACGTTTAGTCACAACACTTCACAGACGCAACTCACATTAGTATAAAAATTTAGGCTAGCGCGCGTTATTTTTTATTATTTTTTATTTAAAAAAAAAATTGAGTCGATATCTTCAATAATAACTGAGATAACAGGGGGAGCATGCCGGCTAGAATTTGCCCAAAATTCTTACAATTGATTGGGGAAGGACCAACAGGAGGCGCAGCTCAAAACTGTTTCTCCCCCGAATTTTGATGTATACACTATAAATACGGTAGTCCAAAAAGTATAGGTTATGTTCCATACACTTTTGAATTCCAATTTTTAGTCCAAACATTTTGAAAACAGAAAAGTTCGAATTTCGTTTTTCATAAACCAAGTCTAATAACAAAATAACACTCACTAATCACTTTAAACTGTAAAATAATGATTAACTTTGAAAATTTTGATTCAATTTAAATTAATTGAATAAAATAATATTGTTGATCATATTAACAAATCAGATAATGTTGTTCAAGTCGGTTTATCTATAATTGTCAGATAAAACTTCTTGTGAGAACCGCTGATTGATTGAAATAGTTCAACAGCTGAACATAATTGCAACACAACTGATCAATTGCACACAGGCACTCGCTTCTTCCGTTATCGACAGACGACTTAATTATCATCTATTTTCCAATGATGGATAGTTATTATCCTTTGAGATGAGACCTAGTGCAATAGAATTTTTATATCATATGTTCCAAATTTCGTGAAAATCGTTAGAACCGTTTTCGAGATCCGTTGTACATAAATAGATTTAGATACCTAAATAAATATATACAGAAATCGCTCGCTTAATATAATAGGATATTCTACAGTAAACAGAGAAGTGTGGGCCACGTAGACAGGGAAGTCATGCACCGTTCCGATCCGATCACGGATGAAATGTCCTAGAATTCATCTTGCTAAAAATGTCCGTCTAGTAATCTGTCCCACCACCATCCCTCCACCCCTCACAAATATCGAACATAAGTAGGATCGGAACGCTACGTGATAGGCCCAGGCTTTAGAGAATCATCCAAAACACTGTAGCTTGCTATCATTGCTAATCATATCAACAAAGTTATTGAAATCCATCTGTTATTGCTTATAGATCCGTGCTTCTGGTTTCATGCTTAGTGAAATATAAATATTTCCCATGTCAACTAGATAATATTCAATTTATGACAATTTACCCACATAATTGTGATTTCTTGCTCAATTCTTAAACACCATTTCATTTTATATTATCTGTTATTTTCTACCCAATGATACCTTACAGTTGACTTGTCAATATTTATTTTATTTCAATGATGATTTCAGATCTTCAAATTTAAATACTCGTAATTCTCTTTCTGTCAATCCCCAGATTCACAATTTTCCAATCCCATGTGAAACTCCATACTTAGACATAGAATGAATCATT
Organism: Nilaparvata lugens; assembly: GCF_014356525.2. Classification (NCBI taxonomy): domain Eukaryota; kingdom Metazoa; phylum Arthropoda; class Insecta; order Hemiptera; family Delphacidae; genus Nilaparvata; species Nilaparvata lugens. Next base: position 17,337,202 of record NC_052514.1, read on the forward strand.
GCCACAACTTGAACATCATTGTGCTTGTGTGTGATTGTTTGTAACATTCAATAACAATCAGAAAATGCAATATTTGTCTGAAGAATAAATTATTTCAGATGTGTGATTGTAACAGTATTGTCGAGAATGAGATGAGAGAGAATTGCTGCAAGTGCGGTGTTGTCTGGTTATCAGTGATATCAGGAGTTGGCGACGCATGCGCTTGCGTGATTGCCGAAATGTGCTTTGGCGCGTGTTGGTGTGAGCGCGTGCGCGCCACAGCATCGCATCAACTTATTTTTAGCGCATCCAACTTTTGCCGCTTTACTGTTACTTTTGGCTGCTTGCAATTTCCTCAGATCCGCGCCGGCTTTGCAGCTGAGTTGTTCGTCCTTCCGCTTAGATAATAGTTTTCGCGTAATGCGCTACTGAAGGTCTCCTATAGCTATCTATAGCTTCATCTCGTCTTTTCTGAATCTCCTATCTCATTGCTAAGCAGTGGGAGAGAAGTTTTCTTTCATGAGCATGCATATTGAGCTGAGCGGTAAATTTTGACAGTTGGATAGATATTAGGAAAAGTCCAACACATAGTTGATAGAAGAATAGCTTCCTTTCATGACATGAGTTTAGTTGGGAGTAATATTATACACTAATATCATGCGACTGGAACTCCCGATGGAAGGGTGATCGCTTGAGCCAACTCCTCTGAATATGATTCATGAGTTATAAAATCGCTTCCCGGTGGTTCGGAACTCACCTAAAACTGTAGGTTCATTCATTTCTCATTATCACCCGCCTCATTACCCACGCACAGGTCTAGAGCTCATGTAGGCATCACCCTCAGAAAAAAATTAATTAAATAAAAATTTGAAGTAGTGAATGTATTCATAAACTACATTCTGGGGAGAAATTGGGTTAATTGTATTGTTGGAAATCATTCTTTTGTGAAATATAGATTCATATACAACTGAAATGTACGAATAACATTATCAATGCATCATTGGAGATTATTGATAAGGAGAAAATTGGTTAAAATCAAAAATCGTCGATTATGATTTATAAAAGTCCAGCGAAATTATGAAATAAGTTTGTAATTTAGTAATTAATGAATCATTGGCGATAATAATTGATTAAGTGAAATTCGAAGAGGAGAAATTATTGTAAATAAGATAAAATTCGAAGAGGAGAAATTATTGTAAATAAGATAAAATTCAATCAAAATATAGAATGAAATGAGTATGCTTTTACAAATTTTTCTTCAATAGATTACTATTTCTAGATTTCCATTTCAACAGTAGAATCACTTCTTTCAGGTCTTAGTGCCGGTTGCATAAAAGCCGGTTACATTTTAACCGAGATTAATTCCACGAAGACCAATCAGAGAAGCCTTTTCAAAAACGCCTTCTTCGATTGGTTCTCGTAAAGTTGATCAGGGTTAAAATTTAACCAGCTTTTGTGCAACCAGGCATTAATGATGCATTATCACCATCTAAAACCTCTGAAAGTTTTCTCTGGACTCCCACAGATCTGAATCAAGAATGATAAGTGATAAAATGAGTAAAGAGGTAGATGTTTTTGGCTTTCTAATTAATCCAATTAGCGTTCACAGAATCGTGCTCTTGTACTTTGTGTTGGATTTATTACAAATGAAGCACTGAATGATATCTATCAGATTAATTCCTAGAAGCTTTCAAATATGAACCGTCGGTACTCGAACATAAACAAAACTACTATTCGTATGCCCTTTGAAGATGAAGGAAAATCAGATAGAATTAAATAACTGTCGGATTCAATAGGTATGTTTGATACTCCATATTATATCAGCAAACTACACGTAGAAATAGCAGTGGTAGTGTATATTAGGTGCGCTATTCAGCACGCAGCCTGCTCATGCAAACAAATCACTGATTCATATAAATTTAATTCGTTCCGAGAACTCGGAGAGAGGAAAAGCGAAGGAAACGCGTGTCGCTAGACAGCTCTGTTGACAACAACGTTTGACTCGACATGTTGTCTCTATTGATAAGAGTGAGAGAGAGTGGGGGCACACACGCACGCACGCACACGGCCCATTCACAGATTTGGGGGTGGATCGGTGGTTGTCAAGTGCTGCTTTGCTCGGTCTAACAAGTGGTCGGGCAATTAATCATTAATGGTGTCAGAGTTGCGTTCTCGGCTGTTTATATACCAAGGTATTGCCGGCGAATTCCAACCCCTGACCCTGTTCATCGAACCAATGTATAAAAGCGGTGGTGGTCTGAGTGCTCTTCATTATGTGGCTGCCTTAAACTGCCTATTATTTATGCAGCGATATTAAACCTAATGATAGGAACCGCTGTGGCATAACCTGTGATTTTTTTGAAGGGTTGAAACTTCCCCTTGCTGCGTTCTGACAACTTATTGACACATCTAGGCTATTTACTTTTAGTGCGCACCTAATGTGCAAGGGGTGAGCAAACAAAATTAGAAGTCATCTATCACCTACTTCTTATCGAGTGCCAATCGCCTGAAGAATAAAGTTAATAGAAGTTTGAAGATTAGAGTAGCTTATAAATCATCGCCCGGGCTATGTAGTTGTTAGCAGAACTGATGAATTTCAAAAACACAGGATTAAATCTTGGTAGGGATCTGGCTTTATAAATCTGGCCTTATTTCTGTGAAAAAATCTATTCATGAATTGTGCTTGGCGCACTCCATTTAGTCAAGACAATACAAGACAGTATCAGATACGTTTAGTCACAACACTTCACAGACGCAACTCACATTAGTCATTTCAATTAGACTTTCCTCCACGCCTAATCGAATAGAGAGTGCTCCATTCCTATCATAGATCATTAGACAAAAGAATATTTCTATTTGCAACTTCATATAACATTGGAAAATAATGTTCATTACTTATTTGAGGACGAAAACTAACATTCACTTCATTACACAAACATGGTCTCATGTGTGAATTCTTTGTGGCAATGAATCCAATTGTAAATAGGTATAGGATGTTTTATGAAGCATTATTTCAATCTCCTTAAATGTATGTGAGAGATACAATGCTTTCTATATGAAATATGACTCATGTTAATAAAAATTAAAATATTTCTTGAGAAATCGATTCCTAAATTATACGTTTATGAGATCATATTATTCAAAGTAAAACTTTTTCTCAACTGTTTCTATTATATTCAAATTATAGTCTACTCCAAGCTAGTAGAAAATATAAATATGTTAGTCTACTCCAAACTAGTAGAAAATATAAATACGTTAAGTAGAATTATGGTAGTATAGGCCCAGGAAATCAAAACTTCTACATCTAAATCTAATTCTAGGAGTGTTGGAAACACAATTTTGATTCTAGAATTGTGAAAAATTAGAACCAGTAAATCAAAACTTCTAAATCCAATTCAAGAAGTGCAGTATTAGGAGAACAATTTTGACTCGAACTTGTTTTTGAAAAAACATTTGTTTCAACAATTTTGTTCCGCTAGGTTTTTAGACTTTTTGCTTGGTCCAGTTACTTGTCCCTTCCATTATTCCATGTAGCAAACCCCGCTACTCGATTCCGCTATTCAAAATTGGACTGGTATTGTGAACAAGTCACTGTCAACCATTTAATTCGTCCGTTGTATTTGCTGTTTTGTATAGCCTAATCAAACGTCAAACGCCTCTCTGTCTGTTATTTTTTTTCTAGTATCAGAATGCCAGCTAGTTTTGTTGACCTACAGTAATGTACAGGATGTTCGACTGAAAATAAAATAGAGAAAATAATCAGGCACAGGCGAATCAAAGGCGAACGATAGTCTCCACTTCCGGTCGAACTCAGAACTACTGTTCCCAGTTTTCCATAGGCGAAGCTTGAGCATCCTCCTTGTAACGTATTATCAATGTGACAACTGCCAGTCTGCTATCTAGTTAGTGGCCTATGTCACAGATTGGAATTGTCCCCTCTCCCTCATTCTCCATCAGCAGTCTGTACTGATAAATGAGACAGGCCAAGCGGAGTAGTGGAAGATCCTCTTCCAGTTGGAGAAATCTGATTGAATTGTTTATTGCTATTCGCCAATAGATAGAATTATCAGAATTCATAAGATGAACTATGCTGCTGATATATGATGTTATATGCTGATGCTGATGATGATAGAAGATGGGGAGGGGGAAAATGATATCAATGAGAGTTTCAGTCTTTATAGATTAATCCATATTTTCTGTCTTTTTAGACTTTTTATCTTCAAGAGATTGGGTATTGAACGGTTATGGATTTTGAAAAGATTCTTCTCTACTATAAAATTTGCTAGAAAAGAGATTGGACAAAATACAATCATGTAATGAAATAATGTACAAGTAAGCTCCTGACAATTACCAGTTGACGCAATGATGAAAATTGAAAATCCCACTATTTGAATTTGGATACGTAATTTGAAGAAATTCTCAAATTATGTATCCAAATTGCGAAACATGAGGAAAGATAGATTCATTGCATGAGGGACGGTGGCTGTCTCGAAGGGAAGGAGAGACAGATTATTCTGGAAAACTCTTCTGAAGGAGAAATATGGGTGTGGAAGCTACTACTATTCTACGGTGCAGACGTGTAGAAGAGAGCTACGTAATTGAATAAGATGAGAAGATGGGCTAATGATGAGAAATATAGGAGGAAAGGTTTCGACCTACACCTTATCCTGTGAGGCACAGAGTGGAAGAGGAAATAAGATGATAGAAGAAATAGAAGGAATGAGATTAAAATAAAAGATATAGAGAATACAGTAGTGGGAAAATAATAGAAAAGATTGGCGAGATATGAAAAAGGGTATCGAAAATTTGAATTAGACCATATTTGAAATTAAACTGTGAGTAGAATAATTCATGACCTTGAAAAGCATTCTACAGTACTTGAACTGGAAGCATAATTTTAACGTAATGTTATAATGAGGCTGGACCGATCATTAGTCCTAGAAATGAATGATTGGAGAATCAAATATGGAATATTCTTTCGATAGCCTACTTGAATCTTTCACTTTTGTTTCTCGATATTCCTCTGCAATCTTTGAAGTGGAGCAATGGGACCTTCGAATGCCGATTAAAAAGTTGCCACCTCCGATTGAGCACGGCTGATTTAAAAATAGTGGTGTAGCTCGAACGGTGTATGAGAAAGAGGCACTACGCAAACACACACACATACATGGTCTCTCACGTGTAATCACGCACGCACGCACGCACACACACAAGCAGCAAAGGCAAGCGCTCAATAAATAGAACACCGCGCCCGTTTAGGGGGGCTCGAAACCGACTCTGAAAGTCAACCCTCTACTCCCACAAACGTCTCCTTGCCTCCTCTGCTTCCCTGCTCCTCCCTCACACCTACAATTCGACTATCTGCAAAACGTCTTGTCAATGGATTGGCGTAGCAATCTGCACCAATATCATCTTGAGAAAAGTGTTTTCTACTTTTTCAACTAGTTTTCCTAATTGGAAATTCTTACATCTTGTGTGTGGGTATGAGCTTACTGCTACGTTTGATGAGTGACTATTAAACATTATTGAGTGAATAATGTGAATATTGCTCGTAATGAATGTGAATAGATAGTTTGAAAAATTGACGAACTGACAGAGAAGGAGACTTTCATCAAGTGTTACCAAGCACAGCAATTTTTAGAAATTATAGAATTGAAAGTAGCTCCTGATCTCCTGAATGTGTAAAACTAAGTTTTAAGAATGCTCCTGTGGGGTGAGTGAAAAAGGTATCTTTCAATGAAGCCTTCCTCTCATCCAAAGCATTTGGAAAAAGTAACGTGTGCAAGTGAAAGGTCTAATAAAAGAAAGAAGGTTTCATGGGGAATCTATCACTAAATTTATATTTCAAGAGGGTTTTGAAAAAAAACGTTTGTTTTCTTGCTTGTCAAATTGATACAAAACTTTTTTTTTAACATTGCATTCATTTCTCTCATGCCGACCCCAACAAATATATTGTTTCCCTGGAAATTCTCACTATAACATTCCATCTGTTTGAAAAAACATGGCTGAACCGATGAAGAACATATATGTTCCTCATTGTTCTTCTTTCAAGAATATAGAATGACAGGAAAAACTGTCCAGTTCATGAATATTAGATTTGTACATATTCGAACTTCATTGTACAATGGAACAAATCTGTTCTCATCCACAGACAGAAGAGGTTTCCAAGCTCATTTAGATAAATACGTTCTATAAATTGAATCAATCTACTGTAGCGAGCCATATAAAAGCTTACTATAAGCATTCAATCAGAAAAATTCACACAAAATTATAATTCTGTGTTGTGAAGGTGATATATATCATTGAGTAATCATCACAAATGGAGGTATATTTTTGTGAAGCATTACTCTTGGTCCAATATTATTTTATTTGTTATTTTTGTATTGATACTTATTTTGTATTAATACTCAATTTGTATTAATACTTACTCTTGAAAGAATTATGGCAATAACAATGACTACATCCAGTAACAAGATCCGGGGGACCGTGGGGACTTGATCAAGATGACACTAGCTTTTTTCAATAGTGTGGGAAAGAAAGCGTTTGATGGGACCACGTGACTCGTCATGTGCATTGTTGTAGAGAGCATCTCCAAAGCAGAAAGTGTTGCAAGCACAGGCACAGGCACACACAATGTTTGCGTTGCCAAGGCCGTATGATCAGAGGCAATTGCAAAGACCGGCCCTTACAAGGTAAATTATTACCAAAGGTGACGCGTGCCTCTCTCATCCTCGGACGTCGGACACCTCGTCTCTCACTCTCTATCCCTCTTGATCTCTCTTTATCTCTCTACACTCCTCTCTCTTTATCTCTCTACACTCTTCTCTCAGTACCAATCCATCCGACATTCTTCCACCAACGCTTTTCCTTCACTTCCATTCAATCATCAGGTGTGTGGAAATTTTGATTTCCTGGTCGTTTCGAAACTTTTATTTTCAGCAATCATTTACATTCCCATTCTTGGAGTCATCCTAGGATCTCATCTCAACTATCCAACCACTATTTGATTCTGTTAACCTGGTCCTGGTTTAGCTTCCATGCGAGCTTTGTTCGGTCTGGGTCACCTGGTGCTTTGATTCTGTTCAACTAGTATTAGCAAAGCACTAAATGAAAAGATTTTAAATTTCCTGAAAATCGTTAGAAAACTCTTCATTTTATGATGTGAACGTACTTACAACTGCATTTACCTTAACATGCGTTTTTTTAATTTTTAAAATATAGCATTCGATTTAATCTAATAGTCAAATTACATTTCACAGTTATTGATATGATCATAATGTATATGACATGTAAATTCAATGAAATTAAGCTGTTTACATTGAATTTGATTAAATTGAATGCAATCCAGATTTATTACATTAAAATACGATATGAATCAGGAATTGAATAAAATTTCGCTTCTTCCATTGAATTTTTTTATCTTCTCGAATACAATGTCAACAGTGTTGCAATTCGTAAAAATCAAGTGGATTTACTTCTACAAAATACGAGAGATATACAAGAGTATACAAGAGTATATTTATCCAAGAGTAATCATGAATTTCAGTTGACCTTGAAAAATCATAAGAGATATGGATAACCAATATTCATGGGAAAATGAAGGGAATTGATTCTTTATAACAAATGACAATCTATTGCCAGGTCATGGTAATGGTAGATATCTGCGAATTGTACATTTTTAAGTTAGGGTATTGACTTTTCAATAGAGGCTTGTCAATAATTGCGAAGTACAGTATTGCCACATCCACATGATTTCATATTTTGCTGAGTATTTCTGCCGCATTTAATACACGGTGTAATGCAATGCAGTGTGTCGGAATTGGAATAGGCCTACTATCGTCTCAGCATATAATTCGGTTTTCTATTATTTGCTGACAGCACAAGCATATGATTCGACAGCGATCTTTGTACCCAACCGAATTTAATATTGTGTGCGATTATTTTCTATTTTTAGCCTTGATCTAAATTCACTGGTTCTGCAACGGAAAAATGTGCACTGATGGAAAACTCTATCAATGGATATTAGACCATGTGAAAGAGTCAATGCAATTGATAGTCAGCGATCAAAAATCGTTGCAAGAGAGAGGCTTATTGTATCTATTTTGTAATTCAAATTACAACGAAATTAAACTGGAGTCAATCTTCCATTCCTCATCATCATTATCATCATCCGTATCATTACCCACGCACAAGCCTGGAGCTCATGTAGGCAACACACTAAGGAAATGAATTTTGATTAAAGTGTATAGTATATACTGTTCGTGGAATTAAATTCTTATTGGAGTAGGTAAACTGCTCAAACTATAAATATCATCAGAAAATAATATGAAACAGCGCTGTGAAGTATCGTTCAATAGAAAGTATTATGAGACACCACAAATTTGTTTATTTAGTCTATGGTGAGACTATTGTCTTCACTAATAAATTGTAATCACCTCAAATCAAAATAATCGTCACCACCGATAGGCTAGCTATTTAACGCGATAGGGTTAGTGATTTGAATTTGAAGATATCAATTTCTCACACAAATGAATTTAATCCTATACCTGTAGCATAGGGCCAATTTTAGCTGAAAAGTCGAACCAGAGTAAATACAGAAAACTTATAGAAGAAAGAAAGTACTGTACTTGAATTGATGTCAGAGAACTCAATAGTATAAGTTGAGAAGATTGGAGAATACAAGTCGAATTAGAAGAACGGTTTGTTTGACCTGTAGTGAGATATTTCAAAGTTAGCTAATGAGTTGTAGTTGTGGATCGTTTAGAAACGAACAAATTTACATTCAAATTAATTTGAACAGAATTCAGCTGGAAATGAAAATATTATCGTGAGCTATTTTTGTTTTATCATTGATTCCACAAATGATTCCAGATAGCAATATTGAATGCATTCTGAGATACATTATGATCAGTGGCTTCAGTCACTCATATAATATAATTTCCTGTCTTCATAGCGCTAAACTTTTTCAACCACTGCGTTACTACTAATCTTATCAGCCTAATTCGTGATGCAGCCATGCATTACGTGTGACACAGTTTTAGTTCTGCAAATAATTCGTGATAAGAAAGTAGTTATCCCGATAATCTATAAATTATCGACTCAGCAGATAATGATGTAGCACTATCTCCCTCATTCGCTTTAAAATTACACTCTTTTTCTCTCTTCAAATGAGTGGGATTCATTAAGATCAAGTAGTGTAGGCTACTTGTTTTATGGTAATTGTGGTTGAGTCACCACTGTTCATGGTCTTCTTTTATTTCATCTCAACTAATCATTATTTACAATTTCAATCTCTCATTATTGATAACGAATGAACAGATTAATCACGTCCCTACAAACTTATGTATTTCTGGATCCTTTGTTCAGATATAGGCTACGTAGCCTACACACCCCTGATTAGGTTACAAAATGCAATCAAGTAAATGACTTTTTCAACAATCCAGGTATATTTCTCATATAAAATGAAGTCCATCTTACTGTCGGTGGTTTTTCATCAGTGAAGGTAGGAGGCGAACAACTTGGCATTATTAAAAGTGAATCTTTTAAATAATTTTGTTAGATATGAGTATTATTTTTGAGAGTTTGGCTCCACCTCTTTCTGATTTCAAAATTTATTTTGCTTGCACGTTCATTTTTTGTAATCCATTTATTGAAAACAAAAGTAAAATATATTTCTTGTTTTCACAAATTTAAAAAAAGGATTGATTTGCTGGCAATGAAGACGAACGTTTTTGTAACATAACTATCCCAGGCATGGTGGTTATTTCACTTCATGTTTAAAATTCGATGCATCAATCGGTTAAAAAAATCCTTCCCAAAATAATATTTTTTTAATTCTTCAGAAACATGATAATGAAAGTAATCATCCCACTGTTCTCGAAGGATTAATAAATATTTTATATTTTGAAAAGCATGAAGCTGCAAGTAAAGGATGAATGATTGAATCATATTTAACACACTCATCTATTCAACCAACAAGAAATCCCTGAGTTGCGTATGTGTTGGTTTATAGTTCCCGTCAAAAATTGTCGGAAAATAAAGCGATATTTTTGGCGTCTGCCTAACTGCTGCTATAAATAATTATTATGTTTTGTTACGGCTTGGTTTGTACGTAGTCTCCAAGTAACATTTTATGGGAGCTTCTTTCTTCGTTTCATTTTCCTCTCCTCCTTCAAACAAGAAACCAAGAAAAAGCAGGCGAATGAGGGAGGAAAAATAGTGGCAGATACGATGAGAGAGGAAGAAAAGAGGCAGACAGAGAGAGAGAGAGAGAGAGAGAGAGAGAAGAAAAGAGGAGTCAATTTATGACTGTCTGCACCTACATTTGGTGATTGCGGAATGTCAGTGTCGAGACTGATAAACACTACCAGCTTCGAAACAGAAAAATACAACTGATAAGAGTTTTGGATGGGTCGTTGGGTGTAGTTGTTAAGTTGGGGGGGGGAGAGTTGATGTAAAGCTGGCTCCTGGTATGATTAGTTGTGATAAAATTCTAGGAAGACTACCTACCACTTGGGGGAGGACTACTAGAGAACAGAAGCTAGAAAGGCCTAGAGATAAGAGGCCTGTTATTGTTTATCTTTTTCATTTCTCATTTTCTAGTGATAGCGTAGGAATTTTGGGTTGATAGAAGAAGAACGACTATGAGAGAGAACTGCTGAGAAGGAAGAGTGATAGATATAGTAATAGTGTATAAGAATTGTATTACTATGGTGGTAGAGGTAGACAGTAGAATGAGAGAGTAATGCGACAAGAAGGAGGCAGAGAGCGTCGAGAGATTGAGAAATTAGAGTTGTTGAGTTGAAAAGAGTGAGTGAGTTAGAAGTTGTGTTGTGAGTGAGTATTGAATGAGATGGTAGACATGTGAGCTCGTAATTACGTACGTTTAGGCTCACGAGGTCAAGTAAATAGTTTCTCTCGGTAACGTAATAGACAATTGGGCAATCGTTTATTCTTTTCTCTCCACAAAAGGTTTAGGAAAATATATAGCACCCAGCCGAATTTTTAAGAGAAAGATAATAGTAAGCCCAATTCAGGATCATTACTAGGTATTTGGTTGTTATCAGTGAAGTCTACTAAATGTTAACGTAAATTTTAAATGGAGTCTTGGTTTCTCTGAGAGTCTTGGAACATAATTTATTTTCTGATAATTATGCACACATGATCATAAGGTTTGTGCGTGGTTAATGTAAACGATGATGATTAGAATTATTGATTTTTGTAATATTAATTAGGACAGAGGACAGAGTCTCCAGAGCTGAATTAACAATACGATATGAATAATTACAATATCAATAAAGTAATAAAAGGATGTATATATAAAGGTAAATGAATGAAGATGCGAATAGAACGATTAAGTCAAGGTGTAGATTTCGGTTTCGATCGATACCACTGCTGTCAGCTGTTAATGATGAAAACATTCGAATGTCATCGTGGTAAACGGAAATAGAGACTTAGGCCCGCCGCAAAGTAGACCCACGCTCATCCACGAAAAGCAACCCACGCCGTGGGATGTTTCGTAAACCATTGCTCCAGACATCTGTGTAATGATAATAATACATACAATGAATAATCCACTTGTCAGCTGATTGATTATGAATAATTCTATAGCAATGGTTTACAAAACATCCCACGGCGTGGGTTGCTTTTCATGGATTAGCGTGGGTCTACTTTGCGGCAGGCCTAAGCCTCGATTTCCGTTTACCACGATGACATTCGAATGTTTTCATCATTAACAGCTGACAGCAGTGGTATCGTTCGAAACAGAGTTTTCCCATACCCATGCTTCACAATGTGATTGTGTCACACGAAGGTCGATCGCGACTTATATCGAAAGCTAAATATCGACCTCCTTAGGTCGAAATTTGTGACTTGAAAATGTCACATCTATTGTCAACCAGTTTTTGTTGTTACATCATTAACAATTTCTAGCAAATCCTTGTTTAAATTTGATATTGTACTAAACTAAGGGTAATGTTTAGCTTTTGGTTAATGTTTTACTCTTGCTTGGAGATCTATAAGAGTGTTACAATTACAACATGCTTATTGTTCCCTTAATAGTATGTGGTTGTTTCAAAGTTCTCACTCAATGCTGGATATCTTCCTCAATATCAGCTTTACTGCAATACGAGAAGAGTAGATGGTTTTTATTGCAATTTTACAATCTTCAGTTGTTCATCCTAATCCAAAAATTGAGAATTCCACATTTCATTGTTCTCGTCGAATGAAGAGAATGATACAAACTGAAGTAAACTCCCAGTACAGTTCTTGCATTCTCGGATGAATGGGGTGACAAATGGAGACGTAGGCCTACTTCAGCGAGTGAGTTGTGAACATGAAATTTTCATTCTCCATAAAACTCAGGAAATTGGAGTACTCCAAGCGACCTATTCAGGGGTGCCATTCCTACACCCCACAAGCATTCTAACCCACAAAGTGTGACAATAAGCTCTTAGATTCCGTTTTCTGTGAACTGCAATTAACTGTCTGTTATATGTCTATCATTTTTTTTTTATTCTTTTGACTATTTATTATTCATTGGTTTTCAAAAGCATAGTGAGACACATCAAAATTATCTACGTATTGGAGTTTGTCTTGCGTAGAAATAGCCTACTTTTGTATTAAATTACTGTAGCATTGAAAAATTTCAACTGTATGATGAGAATAATAAGTGTAATGAGTATTTTATCAAGGGCATTGGATCGAAATAAATTCAATTTCTGCTTCTTCATTGATTATTAAGAACTATCATAGCTTATGCTATATTTCTCTAAGGTATTAAGCACATTCTTGCATTATTTACCTGTTTCTATTAATTTGAATGCATTTACGTGTTTGTATGTCTCTATTGTATTCAGTGATTTTAGGATTTATATTCTATTTTCACCTGTTAGATCATCTCAATAGGGTTCAAATTATTTGAATCATCAACTAGCACTATCTGTACCTCATTATACATTTAAAATTTTAGAAGTCTTGATTCCCATTCTTCAAAACTTGAAATTTTAATAAAATTAGCTCTAGAACGATTATTTTAGTTATTGTTATAACTCAATGAATTACCAAATCCATTGAACATTGACCACCCCATAAGTCTATCTTGTCAATCGTTGAGTATTCTTGAGTTGTAGAGAGTGTTCGAGAATTCTCGCGAACCAAACTTCAATAGTGTTATCATTTGGGGTGTATGCACTTTATACTTTCTAAGTGACTATTTCAATTATTAAAAGGGTATAAAAATTTTCTATTATTGTGTTGCAGATTATGTTTACAATCCGAAGGAGGCTCGTTTGCGCAAAGCTATTCGTGAGAAAAGTCGAGCCGGCGGACAGAGGGTACAGGGGGGCGCCGCGAGTTCCGGCCAGAGGGGCGGAGCCCCTGCATCATGGAGCAAGCCCCGTCAAAACATGAATTCTCGCCAGCCAATCGTGAGTAACTGATAACACTTTTCTCTCAAACATTTTCATCCGAAAATTCTAGTCAAAAGAAAACAATAGAGTCTACAGTATTTTCGTAACTTTTTAATTATCTTGTTTTTTGATGGAATTGAACATCTCATAGAATGTTCCTTTAGTCTTTCATAATTTCACGTTCAATATGAATCATGAAGACAGTGAAACCTTTGATGTAAGAACATTTGAGGTGTTTTGCAGACGAATTTTTCAAAGTGAGCCTCAGAACTTCGTAACACTCAATGCTAAAAACACCGCTTTATTACTAAATTCCGATATCACGTTGTTTTCAATGTTCAGTGACAATATTCCTATCAACCCTGCATACTCATAAAATATGTATTTTGCTCAACTAGGGACGCACAGGGCAGATACTACATAATTATAATTCAAATATCATACATCACTATACTTCATACAACCAATTATTTTTTCAAATTCGGATTTTATTTTTATAGTAGTTGTTGACCACGAAATACTTCATTCCAAAGAGATTATCTCTTATTAGCTCTACTGCAAGTACTTGTATTGAAGAATTATTTTCCCCGACACATTGAGATTTGTCTTATCGATGGATTGTCGATCGACCTCAAGGCATTCAAGGAACTCTCATCTTCACTTTTACTTTCATGTAATAATTTAATCACCTTAACTTTTGTCAATTTTGGGTTGGCTTCGGTGGTTAGGAACTTTGTAGTCTTTGAGAGTTCGGTTAGGACTTGGGAGTACTTAACAGTGAAGACTTGAATATTCTTAGACTTTACCTACAATATTCATCAGTTTTCACATCGAAGTACGGTACCCATATTAGCGAAAAAGTTAGCTAGAATACTCTTTGTTTTTACTTTGAAAAAAAAAATGATGAACTTAATAAATACATTGAAATTTTGTTACTCGACGTTCATGTGCTCAGACTTCTTACCATGCAACTCCGTTTAGAGAGTCCAATGGTAGCATGCTTTGAAAATGCAAGTGTTCAATTAATGTCAAGTCGACAAAATCAAGTTCTGTCGTAAATTGAATGTCCGTTCTGTGTTACACGCATACCAAAGAAATAATTGAGTCTTATCAGTAATTATTATCAAAGTTGGATAGAATTGAATGCTTTTTTTTTCTGACAAGTCTCAAGATAGTGGTAATTTTACCTTTCAGTCCATTTCTCTTTACTTCTTACTTACTTTATACTCAATATGTGGAATAGGTATTGAGTAAATAGCTATCAACCCCATACAACTCTCAATTTTTTTAGTCAAATATTATAATTATAACTCGGACCCACAAAATATTATTTAATTTTCAAACTCTACTTTTCAAACTACTGTACTCCAATAAGAGTAAGGTACACAAAATATGTTTTCAATTCCGAAAATAAAATTTACAAACTACTATACTTGAATTAAAGAATTTATATTTAGTCTCCCGTTACCCCACAAGGCTTTGTTATGTGCCTGCCCCTACATGTTACATGTGTGTTATTTATGTAACTTTGTTGATCTTGAGTATTAGCGCACCAAGGTCGCTTTACCAACTGGAGCAGAACTGAGAAAAACATAGTACAGTGTCTACGCATGTACAGTCCACGTGTGTATTAAGCGCACCTGACATCGAATAGACTTTCTCAATTTTATGTAACAAAAGAATTTTGTTTGTATGTTGTATAAGTGGCAAGTTGATGCTATTCTGACAATTATACTCAAAAAATGGCGATTCTCGCAAATTTAAGTCAAGCACAACTAAACTGCGGTATAATATATTTGGATGTATATCAAGTATGTAGAAGTTTTCAAGAATAAACTTGTTGGATTCGAAGCTTGATCCCTTCTTGCTGGAACCTCGATCTTGAGTATGGTACAGTAGTGATGATTCAGCAATGCGATGTTGCCAGTTTGTAGGGTTGAATGCTATGTCCAGCTGTTTCCACAAGTGTTTCTAGCGGTCTGCAAGTGTTGTCTACTTCTCCCCTGCATTCTGTCTGCAATATCATTCGCTGCTACCAGTGGATTCTAGTATTGTAGGGTTGTTCCGATAACACAAAAGTATCGATACCAGTACTTGATCGAAACAAAAGTATCGATACCGCTTGAGTATCGGAAGAAAAGTATCGATATTAGTAGGTATCGAAATTTGATACTTTTTTAAAAAATGAGCCAAAATTGATATTTTCAGCATATTCAAGTGATAATCCCTTTCAAGTGATAATTTGACCGGTCCACCAAATTTTTTAATCAAAAGTATCGAGACCAAATACCAAGAAGTAAGTTAGTATCGCAAAATAAATATCGATACTAAAAGTACTTGGTATCAAAACAAAAGTATCGATATGAGTATAGTATTGCATAGCTACGGTTATCTGTGATCCATCACTCCTGCATAGGCATACATGATTGAGGCGTGATGGAAGATCATTCCCGTTTTGTTCCGTGTCCAGCTTCACAGTTTGTTTATTTTCCCCAATATTTGTTGCTTAGAGACGATATCATCATTTTGATGGAGTCTGACTACCAGGTAATTGAATGAACTATTATTGTTGATTGAATAAATGAGTAAATCCGTTCATATTGATACAATTTCTATTGATTTCAAAGGAATATTGGCTCAAAAATCTAAGTTTTTGTGAATTTCCAATGAGTTTGACTAATATAAAGTACAGTATTAGTAGCCTAGTATTAAGATTTAATTACATTTTTATCAAGTGGTTATAACAATTTTAAAATAACTGTGAAGAATCACACAATTAATTCCCTATTATAGCAGACAGAACTGCACAATCAGTAGTTAGGGATTGGTTGAGTCTCCGAAATGAGTATCAGGCTTTTGTATAGAGAAATATTGGCGTCGCACTGTCTGCTAAGATCGTCGCTAGTAGAAGGATGTCCTCTTCATCGACATTATCATACAACTAAATCTTCTATTTTTCGTCTCTCTTCCTTTCTTATCTCCGTCCCTCTTTGTTCCTTTATTGTCTCTTTATTATCTGTCTCTCACAAACACACACCCTCCTATCAAGCTCGAACACTGTTGCTGCTATTGCTTTCTCTCTAGACTAGAGGCTTAATAGGTGGAGAGGCCTTCTGGGGCCCATGATATCCATCTAGTGATGCGTCGACCTCCAGGCCCATTGTGTGCCGAATCGAGCAAGAGGAGACGGTCGTCTTCTCCGTCTTCTCGGCTCAATTGCGACACACCGTTCGTTTTCTAGATCACCGGAAGACGTTCATATATCTCCTCGTCACTTGATTTAAAGCACACTCACGCCAATGCACAAGCGTGCCCTCCTTTGCCCTTCGTGCTTATTATTCATGTTCATATTGGTATCGTGCTTCTAATCTGGGTCTGTCGTTAGGTTAGGTAGCTGCGCTGCTAACAGCGTTCGATTATTACTTGGTGCAAGCTGTCACCCGGGACTAATTCTCACTTCCCTTGAGATTCTGCTCGTCTTTTGTTCTTCCGACAGTCCCTTGTCATGCAATCGTGCAAGAAGATCGTCGTGAAAGGCATGATCTATATGGTAGCCAGCCGGAAAGGTTGTGTGAGGTATGTTTTTGAAAGTGAAATATGGGTCTCTATTTTCCAAGCTGCTCAACATCATCAGAATAGTTACGGAATTGATCCCAGCAGAGTGTCACTGCTATGTGATGCTATGAAGAAAATCAACAATCAAGTTATAATGTAGATGAATTTCTAAGTCCTTTTTCCTTTCAGTGCATATAGAAATAGAAATAGACTAAGTAAACATAGACTAAGGTTGGATCTGTATAGTAATACTTACAGAGCACTATCTGACTATCTGCATTATCATCTCAGTGGTTCTGAATCGACCAAAAATAGGAGATCTGTCATTCGTTGCTTCTCTTATCAAAATATGGCTATAGGGTGAGGCTGAACACTTATCTGCTCACTTTATTGAGAAATCTTGATTATACATTCAAGATTTGTTATTCATTTTTTTACTATCAGACTACAAGAGCAATAGGCTCGCATATAATAATAATTAACAGTATTATGACTATTGAATATACGAATAGTATTCAGTATTTTATGAATTACGTTCATTGAATAGTGGATGATATCTGATATTGATATTGATGTTGAATACTTGATTTTTGATTATAAAACAATGATTGATGATCGAAATTACAACTTGAAAATACAATCGTTTACTACAGGTAGGTACTTGGAATGCTAGCACTAGCATTCCAATCAATATTGTTTTCGCTATATCAATAAGCATACCTTCTATGCTTGTATGGGCGTTGAACACTTTAAATTTCTTACTCTGACTATTAAGGGATATTTCATTAATTTTAAACTAATCAGTACTACTTGGAGAGTGGTTGTGTTCACTGCTTTGTACATGTTTTGGAGGTTACCAGCTTGGTATTATACAAGTGCTGTATCATCGTCAACCTTCATGATGGAGTAGAAGCGAGTGCCAGATAGGGAAAGGCATGTAGCCATCACAGCGAGGATGAAATAGCACGGTTGACACCTGAAACCATTGAAAGTGGGTTGGAGGTTGGATGCTGGTGGTGAATGACGACGGTCTTCACTGGAGCGCGTTCTTGCGGTCTGCTCGATAACTGATACCGGCTGTACTGCACCGGAATACCTCATCTTTCACAGCCCTTCATCTCAAGTGGCTCCATTTTCGAACCTCAGACAATGAGATCGGACAGGTCCCACTACAACAGGTTATGTGCACTTGGATGCTAAACAGCCTGTACTTTACATCTTGTGGGGCAGAGGTCGGTAACCTTCATTGTCTTTTGTCAGGGCAGCATCGTATGAACTTTGAGTTTGGGTTCGAAAAAATATTAATTTCGATGAAAAATATCAGAAAGCGAACCCATGTCAGTGTTTAGAGCAAACGCTGTGAAGTTTAGATACAACCACTATAAGAAATGAGATACTGATTTTTTTATTACGGATGATGATAAACTCCCTACTTGTGCATGTAATTGGAGGAGTGTGTAGATGATTGATTAGCATTGGATGATCCATTTCCAGCAGCATGATTCCATTTCTACGAGCATGATTGCAACCCACGACCAGGCAGTGCTAACAGTCTGATGGGTGCAATGCCTTAGCTCACTCAACCAATCTGGAAGGAAAATTAAATATGTTGTATGTTCATTTTAACCCTAAAGAGACACACTGGGGTGTTTCACACCCCAGGTTTTTTTCTGTTCTGCAGTTGACAATATCGAACAGATGGGAATTTTTGTCCAGTCTAAATTAGGTTTGTAGTATTGTCAACTACTCTCCACCACTTCCAGTCAGTAATAGCATTCTACACCAGCTCATCTTGTTCTTCGTTTGGGGTGTCTTACACCCCAGAGTGTCTTTTACGTAGGACTTATCAAACACTTTTATTACAAAGATTTACTTGTATTGTCACTATGAATGTGGTATGGGATGATGGATCAGATTGGAATAAATGCTATGATTCTCTACAACTTGAGATTCAAAACAATAAAATGAAGAGACGTGAGTTTTTGATGAAGTTGTCATTGGCAAATGGCAATGATCAAGCCATTCGTTCAAACCGGATTAGAAGCTCCAACACTTAGACGGAACATACGTACTTCTAAAATTAGTTAAAATATTGATAAGCAGTGCTTTACTTTCGATTTCTGTATGCACTTGGAACAAAAATTATTAAGAAATGATAAAGTATGGGCTAAGCATTTGTTTTTCTTCATATTTTTCAAAGAAAAACGCAAAATTAAATTGGGTTGTTCAACACCCCAGTGTGTCTACTGTGTTAGCATAAAGTAAGTGTGTCTCTGTAGGGTTTTAAAACTGGGTCATATTATAATAGTTGTCAGCCTTCTTAAGCCCAAATTCACCAAAAACAAAAACTAGGTTTGAGCGGAAGTTGGTTCTAAGTCAGATGATTTTGAATTGGTTTTGTAATATGATTTTTTGTTCATTTAGGATCAACTGACGCTCAAACCAAGTTTTTGTTCTGGTGAATTCGGTTCTTAACTATGAATGAATCGAATGACATTTATTCCAATATACCGTTTACAGTGACTTTGTTAATTTTTAAATTGGTCTTATTATTGCATTATTATTCGCGTCTAGCTTCCATAGTGAAAGTCGCTAAGTACGTCTATGAACCACATTTCTGGCTACTCTCCGTTTTATTCCTTCCACTGGCCTCACCTCCCAGTTTTCAAAGCATTTCCAGAGGCGTAACCAGGGTATATGGGGATGTATCCCCCCGAAATGGAACCTGAATTTTTTTGTGGCTGGATCAGCTACAAAAATTAGCATCTAATAGAGAAATATAGCAAGGGATGAGAAAATAGCACTGCAATAGCAATGATAATTAACTATTTTCTTATAGACAGTGAGTAGTCTAGTGCATAAGGACTAGATAGCAGGGGATAGAGAAACTACAGATAGCACTTCAAAGTAAGTTCACTTTTTACCATCTATTATCATGAAGAAATTCAATATAGCTTATATTGCTCTAGTTGATTATAGTTTCTTACGTTTCATGCATGTCCTTGAAAAAAGCTGCAGCAACTTCTTCTACAGAATTCACCCGAAAATTTCCCAGTTATGATGAACGAGCGGACTTTCTGCCGTCGACAGGAGGGACACATCCCTCTAATGTTTGAAAAAAAATGTTTTATCCCCGTCCCTTCCCCCCAAACAATATAAGTTTGAACACTCAAGTAAAAATCATGTAAATATGAAAAAAATTGTTAATCAAGTTAAAACTAAACCTGGTTGGTTGAAATAGTGCTTTATTGGAGCCACAATTTAAGCATTCTAGCTTGATATCTAATAATATATGATAACTAGCAGGTAACCCGTGCTTTGCAAGGGTCTATTTTAAAACTTAACAAACTGAAAACTTGACGTAATGAGATCTAGAAGTATTTAAAATAGGCCTATAAGAATCCTCGGTTAATTAAGAATTTATATGCAACATTTCAAGTAAATCAATCCAGTAGTTCAGACGTGATGTGCGTCAAACATAATATTCCTATCCTTTACACGTGTATACGTCTATAAGCCACTTCTTTCCTTCATTATAGTATAGAAGATGATGGATAGATGGATGAAATGGATAAATACCAATATTAAAATATTGTTGACCAAGAATTCAGTACAACGACAATTCATTCAACTAATTCTGTACTGATATAATTTTAATCATTTTTTGATCGATAATCAATTTAATCAACTAACCATGAACTGACTGAAATAAATACTTCAATTCCCATGTATTTAATTAATAGAATGTATAAATCTACAGTGTAGGTCATATCTAAGTTCACAAAGAGTTCGATTGTTGTTGGCAAGAAACATGTTATTCAACGCAGAAATCATTGTTATTTTACTAAATGATAGGATAGGTTAAATAGTTTCCCCTTCAGGTGGAGTTTTGACAACCCACAAAAATCATTTTTCATTTGAAGAAATATCGAAAAGATGCATAGGCCTTATTTTCTTGTTCAGCTTGCCAAAATATACCCCTCATTTCAATATAAGAATTTCGACTGACTGTACACTGAGCCAATCATTCTATTAGGGCTCGAATAATTTTGGAATTGTAATTAAATAAGAATGGAAGAGAATAATTTATTTATGTAAAAATATCAACACCTATATTCAAATACATATTAACTGCATGCGTATTCATATTGCCGATACAGCATTGATAAAACTGTAGACGTTTATTTAGCACTTTGTCTCAAAAAACTGTTCTAGCTGAAAAATTAATAATCCATGCCACGTGTAGTAGCCCAGTCAACGAAATGTTATAGAGGGAAAAGTTTGGAAGACAAGTTTTGACCCCGCAGTTCTGTTTAGGGTAGTGAGGAGGTAAACATATCAAAAGTCCCCACCCCTACCCCCTGTGCTAAGGGGGTGGGAGTGGTTCAAAGGTAACATTTTTTGGTTTCTCGCATATAACTCGAAAACTATGCATTTTACAGACATGACTATTCTAGAAGAAATTAAAGCTGACCTAATTTCCTACAATATTGAACTAACAACTTTTTAAAGCTTATTCTACGATTCCATTCTATTTGTTATTTAATAAGAAACCCATAGGCCTATGACATTTTCAAGGGAAAATCGAAATAATAAGTGGCTTAATGATCACCAAAAAAACATTAATAGAATGTTTGTTTCCAAGTGGACAGGGAATAGCGTAATATCGCATCAAATTGAAGCTATATTTTTAAAATTTTCCGGGGGAGGGCCCCCCACACCCAACGGTGTCTCCCTCAAAGTTTAGGTAATTTCTATTCCAAAGCTATGATCCCCACCCCGAAATTTTTTTCTGGTTACGCCACTGCGCATTTCTGATATGTTACTCTGTCAGTAATACTTTCCTCAGGAATTATCGCTAGGTTCATTTTTAACATTTTTTTATCCAATCTCTTCCATTTTCAAGGCAACAGACATATTGGATTATTTTTCGTGTCTCTCCAATCGACTCTCCTCTTTCAGAAGAATATTCAAATCTGTTTTACAAGCGAGCGTTAATGTTTCACTATGTCTTGGAGGGCTTAATAACAGTTTAATAATGCATAATTTTGTTGTTTATGGATAGGCATTTTTACTATAGATATTTCTTATTACTCCAAGACCTTTCGTGCTTTGTTAACTCTGTCGTTATGGGTTTCTTTTTCAGAGATATTTTACCCAGATATTCAAAATTGAGTACTTTTTTATTATTCCATATCAAATTTGATCTCTATTGAAGCTTTATTCAGCTTGTTCGCAAGCAATTATTGCATTATTTATATTATATTATATAGACCTATTCATTTATAATTATTTTGAAGCTCTTATGAACCGTGTTTTAAAATCAACCAACTTTCCAAGGCAACGATAAATTATTTCTTCATTTGATTCATCCAAAGCAAGGGATGGAACAGTAAAACATGAGTGATTCGTCATTGTGATTGGAACTCTACTTGGCATTGCATTCTGCTTGAGCAAGTTTCGGGGTTGTATAGAGTTAGCTGCTCGAATGATGTGGAGTGGAGAGAGATGCCAGATTGCAACTTGAGTCGGAGATTCGGTTGGATGCCAATTGCTTATATCGCTGTCTACTGTGTTGGATGGCAATTTAAATGATAATAGATTTCTCTTGTTTGACATGAAGCCTCTTCTGTTGCACTTGTAGTAGTAATAATAGTGAAGATGTCGTCGCTATCGGGAACCAATATGACCTAAGTCTCTCAAATTGAACGAACATGTTATGAGGAATTGATTAAATTCAGTCTTATTCATTTAATCAGTTGAGGAAAATAAGATCAATACAAGAAAGTAATCAATATTAAAGATATAGTGTAACTGTGACTGAGGGTCCAGGTTTATTTTTACCCATAGGGCCTTGCATATCATATCTTGCCCTTACCTTGACAAATTTGCGGTTGCTTTTAAAATATTGAAAGACGTGTAATCGATCCTCCAGTTGTCTGCTGGATTTTTTCATCCATAAAATTCCTGCAAAACTCTGCCTTACACGATGATGTAACTTTGTTGTTCTTGTCCACACCCTTTTTCGAAATGAACCGGATCTCTTCCTGAGTTATATGTTTCATGTAACGTAAATATGTACTCCCTTACTATTTATTTTTGGGAATTAGATATTTATGAAAAATCTTTTTCGTTACCTAATATTCCAAACCTTATTTCCACTGTTTTTATTATTTGCAGCGGCAATCTTAGAAAAACAGTAACCGAATCAAAACATTGTAAATTCAATATGACAATATCAGCTATAGGGTTGGATATAGATTCTAGTTAGGTATGGAAATTAACTGATTCTTGCAAGTACCACCTCCTAGGGTATTTGAATTGTCTCTTGTTGATCGTATCTGATTAATGCATAGTTACATACATACATACCTACAAGTACCAATTTCAGTCTTAAATAAATAGCCTACATCTATTTGTCAGTACTTTCATGGCACTGATCTCAAATTATACAAGGCATATATATAGTTCCCCAAAATCTTCACAAACTCAAATTCATTGGAAATGAAACATGTTGTTACGAAAATTAGGTTCATGTTTATTAGAGAACTAACCCGTGCTCCGCAAGGGTCTATTCTAAAACTGAAAACTTGATGTAATGAAATCTTGGGAAATTGAAAATAGGCCTATAACCATCCTCGGTTAATTAAGAATCTTTATGCGAAACCTCAAGTTAATCAATCCTGAAGTTCAGACGTGATGATGCGTCATTCGTGAATTTCCTATCCCGTACGTGTATAAGTCAATTCTTTCCTTTATTATATTATAATAGAAGATCATTGTTTTCTCCAAAATTTTAAGTCTAGAATTCTGGAATATTAATAAGACTGAAGAATGTGACTCAAACGTATAAAATAATTATCACTGATTCTGGATTTATTTTATGCTATTTTAATTTCACGTACTAGGCTACGTATTTCATCACGTAATTCCTGAATCGCATTCGGTATCAAGAATAATTGAATTAACACTCAAATTGGAAATTCGAGTTTAAATTTGAAATTATTTAAAGAAAGATCAGTTAATTTCAATTTTTTCAAATTTGAAATTTATTCAAAAATTGGAAATAATTTTCTACCTTGAAATTCAAAATGAATTTATTATTTTATTTTAAATTTAGAATAAATTTATAATTCTAATTGAAATAATTTTCTACCTTGAAATTCAAAATGAATTTATTATTTTATTTTAAATTTAGAATAAATTTATAATTCTAATTGAAATAATTTTCTACCTTGAAATTCAAAATGAATTTATTATTTTATTTTAAATTTAGAATAAATTTATAATTCTAATTGAAATAATTTTCTACCTTGAAATTCAAAATGAATTTATTATTTTATTTTAAATTTAGAATAAATTTATAATTCTAATTGAAATAATTTTCTACCTTGAAATTCAAAATGAATTTATTATTTTATTTTTAAATTTAGAATAAATTTATAATTCTAATTGAAATAATCTTTTTATTTTAAAATTCAAATTAAATGTGAGTCTCACGAACAAGTAATTCGTATTTCTCCATGATGTGCTTCGTAACTGAGTATCAAAAAATTGCTGTTTGCTAATCGTGAACATAAATGATTAGATAGGAAAGATTGCAATTATCGATAAAGAAAAGGAAATGGCAGCCGATAACGACTTGGATTTGTTTGTTTAGTGTGTCTCGTCAATGCGAGGAATGCATCAATCACAATGTTTGGTGTCTCTGTTTTCATTATTTTATAGTAAGCGTCAGTCATGTGACTTGCCAGACTGCACTATTCACACAATAATGGTCAACGATCCCAGCGAATTCTACAGCTAATAAGATAAGTCTCAATAAGTTTAGTTTAGTTAGTTCATGTTGGGCCTCAGAACGGAACGGACGTGTTTGAGGTTATAGTGGAAACCTTTCTTACGAGTTAGTGATTGTGTTTGTTAATAGTTTCAAAGTACTGTACATCAATAACATCGATATTTCTACATCGATGTAGATCAAGACGATTTGCAAATCTATCTGTTATAAATTGCTTCCATAATATTGATAATATTGTGCTCTGATTGTAGATAGCGATTGCATTATTATGGAGGCTTTTGAGCTTTTATATTACCGCTTAGGCCTACCTAATCGCGAATTATGGGAAGTGTCTTTCCTACTTATTCAGCATTATATTGATACCATGAACACGGACAGTTGGATGTATATGTGGATGGACATGGTAATGTACATGCATATTCGGATAAACATGTGGACGGATATGCTTATGAATCTAATCCCACCATGGACTTCGATGGAGGATTATATATGGGTAAGGATCACCCAATCACTTTTCAAACAAATTTCTTAAAAAATGTTTCCTCAAAAGTTTATCATGAAATTGATTCCAACTGATGTTGATCAGGTTAGGGTACCGGTATAGAATAAAACAATCTTATAAACTATCAGTATAAGTTTTCCCTGGTTATGTTTGGATTTTAGTTTGGGTTTGTATGGTTGTGTTGATAAGTAATACGGTAATTGAGATGTTGATTTACACCGTGTCCCACGAAGGGGTTTACACGTTCAACTTTATATTACGTGCCCATTCATGTACCGAACTATTTTAAATTCTACACAGTTTACAAAGTAGGTTCTGAAAATATTCTGGGAATATTAAATATGAAATTTTCATCTCCCTAACTTTCGTAGAAACAAAATGGCGGCATATTGAAAATTTTACCAATTCGCTTCCTATAAAAACTACTTCCATGAGTTATAATCTGATCCGTTTTCTACGTTGAGGTAGACTTGGCTCATTTGATGGTACCAGAAATGGTGCAAGCAATTTTTCAACAAGATGGTGCTCCACCTCATTTCGCAAATCATGTCAAGCAATTAGTGAATGACAAACTTCATGGCCGTTGGATTGGTCGTGGAAATGTTTATTTTTCAGATTGGCCACCCCAATCACCAGATTTAACTGTTTGTGACTTTTTTTATGGGGTAACTTGAAGGAAAATGTGTAACGCATAGCTTCAATAATGAAAAGAACTAAAACGATCAATAGAAGAAGAACTTAACTTCTCCGGATACCGTGGAGTTTCTTTGTAAGAGCTTACGAATCATTTCTTAAGCTCTGTTATCAGTGTGTTGCTGTGGATGGATTTCAATTTGAACAATTTTGGACTTGAAGGTTTTTCATTAGGCTTTGTTGTAGTTTTTTTTATTTAAAAGTAATATTGCCCTAAAGTGCTACAATAAAAATATTTTATAAAATCAAATACACCTTTTTAATGTTCTTAAAGTATCGTTTTTTTAGAAACTACTTTGTAAACTGTGTAAAATTTAAAAAAGTTCCAGTTACTATTGTATTGATTGGCGACAGTTACTATACGTTTATCATTTTATAGTGGTTCCGATATCAAGATTTTTTATCCCTAAAGGGTTAAAATAATTGTATTGATTAGCAACAGTTTTTTGATCATTATATAGGCATTTTGATTCCAACTAAGTAATCCGAAATTTCATCCCTGTTACAATGGTATTGAATGGCAGCAGTTTTGTAATGGACGGCTTTGTGCATAAAGGAACCAAGCGCCAGGTAACAAACTGAGTAAATTGACCTAAAAGTTTATGATGGGTCCTCAAAAGTCTAATAAAACGTAACAGTTTGAAATGAATGCTACATGATGAATAAGATTATTTCACATTTATTGATATAGTGTTTATTGACTATGGAATAAATTGAATAGTATTTTTAGTCAAAAATGGTGCTTGGTACCTCTATGCTTAATAGTCAATGCTACATATGGACGGCTTTATTCATAAAGGAACCAAGCGTCAATTTTCGCGGAATAGATTTTATAAAATTTTTAGGACATTTTGAAAGGTTCAGGTTAATTTTTATAGGATGGTATGGTCTAAAAATGATACGGTAATTTTAAATTTGTGCGTAGGGATGGAGACTTTTAAAGTTGTGATATGGTTACCCCCTAAGAGAATTACAAGTAGTTTGTCTTTGTTAAGTCATATTCATTTATATCATCAATATAAGTAAAATTTAGAAACTCCATCATTTCACAGATTGAACTGAAGCAGGTTGATCATGTTTCCACTAGTATCCTACTTGTTATAGCCTCGTCCATAATGCTGAAAAATACTCTTCTTAAACTCATTCATTTTCCAAGAATCATTAACATTCATAACATTATTACACCTGCTATAAACAACAACACTTAAAAAATAAACAGTCATATCAATGGTTACTTGGTTCCTTGGTCGCTTGGTTCTGTTATGCGAAATAGCTGACGCACCCTTGAGAATAGGCCTACTGCGATGGAACTACGTCCTTTATGCTTTATACCTTATACTGAATTCTGTAATGCATTATGGAAGTTTGGCGTTTGGTTCCATAATGCAAAATACCCTATCCAAGATAGGGAATTTTGATTTTTTTTGATGATTTTTAGTAATTTAACCATGCACCATAATAAACAAACAATTTATTGGTTAGAAACATTTTTTTTATTCTTTACAAGGTGGCAGCAATAATTTAGCCAAAATTGACGCTTGGTTCCTTTATGCATAAAACCGTCCGTTTATCATCATAAGAGTATTAGATGAGGGATGTCGGCCACGGGACCAGTAATTTTCGAGCACGTGGCCAACACGTGACTTGACATTTGTGGGAAAGCCGGCGAACAGGTGGTTGCTGCTAGCAATCAATGTCACCCACCCCCTCACTCAGGGGTGGTGGGGGGCTGTGCTGCTCCAGTTTTGCTGTCCCCACCCCTTTCACTTTCGACCGGTCACCCTTCCACCTCCCAGCCCAATCTCGCGTCGCTTAATCACCGCGCGCGCGACGATACCACCACTACACCGGCAAACGATCGATCCTCTAGACCGCTGCTGCTGATGTTGTTGCTGCTGCTGCTGCTGCTGCTTTGATTCTAGCTGCAGCAGCTGCTGCTGCTGCTGTTGCTTGTAGCTGCGGCTGCTGTTGCTTCTAGCTACTGCTACTGTTGCTTCTAGCTGCTTCTGCTGTTGCTTTTAGCTGCTTCTGCTGTTTCTGTTGCTTCTAGCTGCTGCTGCTTCTGTTGCTGTTACCGATTTGTTGCGTATTGCCTCACACCCGCGCAACAACCGACGTGTTCTATTCAAGTGTGCCGATATGTTGTTTGAATGCGTGTAAAATGTGTGAAACGTTCTCTTTGGAACATTACCCGTAGTTTGGCTTTAACTTTACTTCTTTACTGTAACCTTTGAAGAAGGAATTTGAGGAACATGGATATGGTTTTTGAATGCTGTTTCATACGCGGTTCGAAGTCCTTCGAAAGTATTTCTTGTCGTTCGTCACATAATATTTTTTGGTCCCTTCTTTAAAAAAATGTTCAACACCCTTTTTACAGTTTTATAATTAGTAGAATTTTTTGTAACAAGCCGAGCTTGATGTGTGGATTGTCGGACCACTTTGATCGGTCTTACTTTATTTACAATTTTTGTTATATAAGTTACATTCATCATCGTGACCTTGAACTTCGATAAACACTAATATAAACGATACAGCCCCGATATAAAAAATCAAATTCAAGAATCGCTTTCATAAAATGAGGAGTTCGTAGACAAGAGTTGAAAAGAATGAGCCGGCCGGCGTAATCGCTATTTGGGAAATGAACGATCCTTCCTCATCAACAATTTAAGTTAGAATACAACACTCAACTCTTCTTGATAAGATGGTACGTTTATAAGAACTCATTCTTATAAGCTGAGTTTACAAACTGATTTTCCTTGCTTAGGACAATGGATTCATTACATTAAATTTAATATTTATAAATGATTGAATGATTCTTGGACTGTTTTCCAATGTTAAAGAATTGAGTTCATACCATAATAAGGAAATGATATCATCTCTTGAAACGAGGCTCCAGTAATTTTTTATTTGAAGTTGATAACTTCTCCTTAATCATTTCAAATTACAGGGTTTCATTGCAATGGAAATGTAATGTATTTTAACATGGATGATATACAATGCAAAATATTCCATAGCTAGCAACTTTTAAACTTCTCTATTAAACTATTTCTGTTTCACCTAAAGTTATCTCTTTCTTTTATAGTTTTCATGGATAGGTGCCTTTTTATAATCAACCACACTTTACAATGTAGGATGCTAGTGCTAAGAGGAAAGAATATTATATTGTACGAAATATCAAGAGAATATTTGAAAATGGAAAAAATCCATTTCTCTATGGATACAATGCTAAATGATAACGATCTCCAAACAATTTTATTTCGTTTTGTAGCAGGAAACTGTCAGAGACAATAGTTGTACTGTGTGATATAATACAGAAGTGATGAAGGCAATTCCACTGCATCCCCAACCTCACAATACTGTGTTACTGTGTTCTGCAATCAAGAACTGGTTGCAGCTTGTATTCTGTATGAGTACTGCAAATTAAATACTGCAATTTCATTTCCTCTCGGTGTTGTGATGTAGTTCACATATGGTAAGCAAACTTGACGAAAACACTTTTTATGAATGAGAGTTGTGCGATTTCAATTCCCTTTTATGCTTGCAGTTGTTGCTAGCAGGATTATTGCTCCAATCCACTGACATTCTTTTGTTGCTTCTTGTTCATCCAATGATCCTTTGGATTGCAAAAATTGATTTATCAATTCTGATTCATAAAACTGAAATTAAAAAAAAAAAAATAAATCTCTTTGAACAATTATATTATTGAAATTATATAGCAATTTGAACAAAAGCAGGTAATCGGAAGAAAATCGCCAGTTTTTACCTGAACCAGCCAGATCACATGATATTATTATAGTATTATTATTGGAATAGTTTAGACTACTAACGTATTTATCTTCAATTCATGACATGATTACATCATTTTGGTATGCGATCTAACCAACACACGTCGCACTTTTGATTTCAACTATGATTTATTTATGCGATTACATTACTAACGGAAACGATAGAAATTTGCAATTCAATTGTCATTCAAATTTCTTAATTGTTCTGATGAAGGTTGTAGGGGGGGGGGATTTCCTCAGTACCTTACAGGTATTCATTTACGTCTTTAGCGGTAATTTCAGAGGACATCCACCCTTCTAAATTAATGCAGTTATGTTGTGGCTAAATGAGCTTCAATGATAGTTTGAAGACGTCTTTTCTGTGTTGTTTATATTCAATTGACGGCCGCACGTTTATACATAAATCAATAAATTAGGCTGTAAATGAGTAATTATTGCCGTAGTCCCCCTTGTGCCTTTAAATCGACAATGGATATCCGGCTATCAAACGATTGACGCCTTGATAACAAACACTGTTGACATTCCAATTTGGTTTGGGGTGATGCAGGGAGGGGGAGGGTCACCCCCCGGTCATCTGCCAAACTGTCAACAGTCACTTGTTCTTCACATGTGCCCTGTCTCTCTCTACATCAATTATTATTCAAAACCATGTCGTCTTGGCGCCCTCTCTGTCTCTATTTCGAGGACATTTCTCCGCTTCCACACTACCGTTGGCTAATACAAATTTGAATTATTCGAGGGACTAATGGGATTCTTTTATAGACTGTCATTTTCTATAATGAAAAGTAGCGCGTTATTAATTGCATTAAATTGTTGATTTCAATAACTATTTTGTAAAAGTAGATTGTAAACTACAAGCTAGTTTGTCGATTCCCTTCAGTCTACAGACTAGATTTCGATTCAACTAATAATCTTTCTATCGAAACTTGGTGGATTTAAATTGCTGTCCTCGGTCGGTAGGTACTACCGAGCATCAATTCTCTAATAAATCCAGTAATTTATTGATATTCTCAATTACGTATTCAAATTCTGCTAATCATATTTCTATATCTTTATTTCCAAGATGGGAACGAAATTCACTTTTTCTTGACAATTTTCAACTTGAGTGTTTTAATGGAATCAGATATTTCATGGTACTATTCCACCTCTATAATTGAAAATTGCTCTAATCGAGAAAATAATAAAGAGTTGGTAATGGGTTGATTATCACCTCCATATTTGTTTGATCTGAACCATGTTCAACAAAATTCACTTTTTTCTCACTCATGCAGCTCCTTGTTACGAGGCAGTCGATCGAAGTGTAGGGACATTTCAGTGACGTCATTTTCACTGATAATGACAGACAACGGCGACGCTTAGCTCTCTTCCTTGCTCCTTCGCACCCTCCTCCCTTAGTTGGTCCTTTTCTTTTTGCCTTGCTTCGCTCCTTATTGTGTCCTGTCCTCTGGACCTCTCTTTTTACGCTCGGCTCTTTTCACTCTGCGTACAGTGTTTCTCCTCGCATGGCACGGCCACTCAAAGCTCTCTCTTGTTGTCCTCTCTCTTGCTCGCCTCACCGAATGTCTCTATCGTCTTGCTTTTTCTCTTGATCTCCATACACCCTCGAAACCCCTTGCCGTCTTGGACCATAATCGACCCAACCTTGCTCCGTGTCTGTGTACTCTCTATGGGTGCAGATGCACAGACTCATCACTTGAAAACCTTTCGCTTCCCTTCTTTAATACCTCTTCCTCTTCTAATCCTTTTTCTTCTGCCCTCGTCCATCGTTTTCTTCGTCATCCTCTCTCTTTATTTTTTCTTCTTTTTCTACTTCCACTTCTCTCTTTATCTTCTTGAATTCTGCTCTCTTTATTTTCTTCATCAACCTCTCACTTCTTCTTCCCTCTTCATCTTCTTCAACTCCTCTCTTCATCTTATTCATCTTCTTCTCCATCTCCTCCTGTTTTCATCTTATTCTTCAACTTCCCTCTTCTTTTCAATATTCTTCTATTTTGTTCTTTATTTGTTGTTGTCTATGTCTTATTTTTTCAACCACATTTTATTTCCTTCCTCCTACAAATCCTTCCAATTGTTCTTCTCTTCTTCTATCATTATTGACTCCTTTGTTCCATCCTTTAGTTTCCTCCGCTCTTATTTCTCCTTATCTCGTTCATCATTTCAAGTTCTTATCTCGTCTTATATCTTATCCTCCTCCCCTTCCGTATTTCTCTCCCTTTCCTTGTCTCTTCTGACTCTGAATTTCTTCCTTCTTCTTTCACTTTTCATCTCCCCTCACCTTCTCATCCTTCGTTCCCCCCTTCATCTTCATTCTCTCACATCGTCCTACTTCACCCTCATAATCGTCCTTGTCGTCTTTTATATCTTTCAATCTTGAATCTCCACCTCTCCACCTCCAACATAACCCTTCCCACCACCTCGTCTCGCCGTCATTTTATGTTGATCGTCATCTTCTCAGTTCATTCTGTTCTCCTCCCCCTTTGCCACATCTTCCGGCTGGCCGCATCCTTCGTCTTATTTGCTGCTCTTCTCTCTTCTACTCTCCTACTCTCTTGCCTCTACTACGTCTTGCTTTCTACTCTTCTGTCTCTCTCCTCTCCTCATATTCTGTCCCCTGTCAACGGCTTCAAGGATTATTCTCCTCCTCCCAGCCTTTCATTATTTCTTTCTTGCATATATCTGAACCTTATCCATTGTATTCTCATCTTTTTCCTCGCTTCTATTTTTTCATCCCAGTCCTCAGAATTTTTTCATTCCACAGTATTCTTTCCCCTACTCCCATATGCACCTTCTCCTTTTTGTAAGCATCATTCTCATTCTTCTTGTTCATCGATTTTTTCCCCAATTAATCTATCTTCTTTCTTCTCAGTATTTCATCTTCTTTTTTCTTATCTCTTACACCCAATCCATCCTCTTACTTTTCAGTAATCTATCTTCTTCCTTCGCTTTCTACATTTTCGTCTACTGATTTGTTTTTCAAAAGTTGAATTGGTCTTCATAATTTTTTTAAGATTCTCTAATCTTTTGCTCTCTTTATATCATCGTTGACTTCCCACTTATTAGTATTTTTATTCTCATTTCCAAGGGAATCGAT
This sequence comes from Nilaparvata lugens, assembly GCF_014356525.2. Taxonomy (NCBI): domain Eukaryota; kingdom Metazoa; phylum Arthropoda; class Insecta; order Hemiptera; family Delphacidae; genus Nilaparvata; species Nilaparvata lugens. Next base: position 17,370,014 of record NC_052514.1, read on the forward strand.
TCATCTCTATCTTCAATCTATCTTGATTCATCTCCATCTATCTTGAGAGTGAATCTCTGTCAATTCATTAATCCATCTTCTTCCAGTTATATATTGCACTCCATCCATTTTCCCATATTATCTTACCTTTCATTTATTATTCTATCGCTGTATACGTCTTATTTTTTATATTCTTACAATCCCCACCACGATCTTACTTTTTCTTGTTTTTCGACACCTTTCTGTTCTTTGTTGCCCTCCATGTTATCTCAACTCGAAATCAGCGAAGAAATGTTTTCGCATCCCCAAGCAGCCGTCGACTATTCTGCTTATTTCGGTTGGCGCGCCAACGAAAACGCTGAGATAACACCTTCGAACAATTGCCAACAATTGTCAAAGACTTTCCGGCTTCCTGCATTCTACTAAACGAACTGAATATTATTTTCTCTTATTGGTGGCAATTTAACACACAATTTGATCCCACCACAATTCTGTGTGGTCGCTTTCAACTTTCGGGTGAACTGATTCGTCTGTCAAAAGGAAATCGTATTGCCACACACACATAATATTCCATCATTCCCAAATATCCCCAATTAATTCTTCAAGCATTTTAATTTTGTATTGTACAATCCATTACATTTTTTTCACTTTTGCTTGTATTCATCTTGGAATAATTTCAAATTTCATAGAAAATGAGTTTTTCTATTTACTGTGTAAAGGAAATTTAGGCTATTTTTTCACGAGTCGTGGAATTTTCTCCATAAGGGGACATCTGCAAATAATGTAAAATTTGAAATTATTGCGTATTAAACAATCAATATTGTCAAATCTAAAATGAATATATCTTTATAATGTATGGCTATTATATTTCAACTCTTCTACGGGCTATTATCAAAGTCACAAAGTAAAAGTAAACCCCGTTATAAAGAATATCCTGAAAAATCGAATGCTCTTATTTTTCTTCTCAGATGAATGAATATTTTCCTCCTCTAGTTCATGAAACTAATTTCTCCTATTATGAATTATTGTGAAGGAAATCAAGGTACTTCGAGTTCGTTTGAAACATTGTTAGCAAGCATTAAGATTCCAATCACGTTCACCAGAATCTATCAATGATGTGATGAGCAAACTGAGTTTTTGAAATTCGACAAGTAGTTGTTCAACAATCAATTCTTATGAGTTGTTTTACAAGTTTCTCTCTAGTGATTGATGCAACTTCTCAAGTTCAATAGCAAGTATTGCCAGTTGAAATTCAAGAATTTATCATTGATCAGAATAGTGTGGAACATCAATCTGACTTGTTACTTGAGCAAGAACTTGGCGACATAGTTTCGTCGATAGAGTGATGAAATTTTAAGCATCCATCCCCGCTGCAAAACTGTGGCAATATCTTGGGAGCAGTGGAGAAGACAGAGTATTAGCTGTTATCTGGCAGCTTGTACCTGTATGGGGCGTTCTAGTTGGTGATAAGATGGCTCGTCAACACCCTGCATATAGAAGAGGATCGTAATAAACTGTGAGAGAATGCCGGTGCCAGAGTGTGATGAAGACGAACCCATTGATTATGACGATGACAAGTTGCAAGGCCGACTTTGGTCGACGACAACATGGGCATGTTGTTGCCAAGCTTCTTACTCCTCACTCATTTTTCACCCTCAAACCTCTCCTCTTGCTCTTTTCCCCCCTCCCCTCACTATTCTCCTTATCCTTCTCCATCTTAACTACTTTCCATCCTTATTCTAAATCTTCTCAGCTACTTCTCCCCATTCATTAACTCTTTCTCTTCTCCCTTGCACTGCTTTTTCTATTCCACACCCTCCTTCTCCTCTTCCGTCTCCTCCTCCTTTCCTTCACGCCTCACTCTTCCCTCACCACCACCTCTCCTTCTTCTTCTGCACAACAATTTTTCCCGTTCTTGAGCTCTCGCTCTACTTATTTAGATTTTTTTTCAATTCTGTCATCTTCCACCTCTTCCTCATCTCATCCTTGAAATTACCCTTCCCCTGTCTTCCTCTCGATTCTGCTACTTTCCACTCTGCTAATTCCTCTTCACCCTTTCCCTCCATACTCTCATCATCTCGGTGAGTAACAGCCAACCTCTTCCATACGGTTCGACGCTCATAATTACGTCTTCTCCTTTCTCCTATCTCCTCGTTCCCTCTCTTGTTTCCATCCTCCCACCTACTTCCTTCCACCTTTGGTCCTTTTCTCATCCTGCTTATCGTTGTCAGCCACTCTGCTTCCTCCTCATTTCTTGAGCCCTTCAAGTTGCCGTCAAAACGATGAAGTATGAGGGTAGGGTTTCCAGAGAGGTTGTATTATCGGTAAAGGGTAGCTGTTGGAGAAAGAGAGGATTTTTGATAGTGCGAGTGTGAGAGACAGAAGTTGGAGGAGGAGAGAAAGATTAAGTGAGAGAGAGAGAGAGAGTGATTGTGAGTGAGGAGCACGCTTATTGATTGAGAGGATGTCGAGCGGTTACCGTCCTCAGCTGGTCTCTGAGGGTGTTTGCGCGTGTGTGTGTGTCTGTATTAGCGTGTAAACGTGAAGGAGTGTGTGAATGTGCGTGAATGGTCGGGTACAGCACCATGTACTGCATGGAACGGTCGATATCGTCTCTCTCATCCTCACCACTACTCTTGTGCTGGTATTTGTGTGTGTGTGTGTGTGTGCGTTTGTTGAAAGAGTGCGGTCTACCGAGGCTATCCGTTGGTTGTGGGTTGCGGAGGGGCATTTAGTGTCTGCCTAGGCACTCCCCCGGTGTCCGCTATTATGATATATCGTGTCCACTATATTATATATCTATCAGGACAAAGTTTTTATCAACGTTCCATAAACCTACTTAATTTGGGTGGCACCGAGCTTGTTTATCATGCAACGCGAATGGTGATAGGGTGATGGGGTGATGCCCGTAGTCAGTCACTGCTGATCAATACTGACTGCTCTTGGCTTCTCTCGAAATATTTTATTTGACAACTACATTCAAACGATTCAAATTTATTTATAACGATTTTAATTTATTGGTGATGATTTCTTGATCCATTCCGAGCTGCTTTGTATAAACACACTTTTTTTATGTATTTGAACACGACATGCAGTCGATTATTAAGTAAATATTAAAAACTTTTACTTACTGACTGGAGTACTTTCAATCGTCTGGCGATCATTTTCAACAGTAAGTAAAAGTTTTTAATATTTACTTAATAATCGACTGCAGTCGTGTTCAAATACATAAAAAAGTGTGTTTAATTTATTGTCATTCGACTTTTCAAATGAAGGTGAAAATAGCCAAATGAGCTGTAATTAGTTGTGATTCAATAAAATGTATAAAAAAAGGTATAGTACTTGATAAGTTCTATGTCATTCTAATAATTTTAGTTGCTCTATTGAGGAAATTGAGAATTTACAAAGTTAAACTAGTCTACTAATTATATGTGACTAGATTTCATCAATTTCCAAAAATTGGGAACAATTATTTTGAAGAGGTCTAGAGAGGAGACACCCAATATCTCTCTCCACCAACTAAAGCGACTGTATTTCAGTAATCCTTATAATTGTAAATCATAACAATGTTTCTCATTCAATACATTTCTGACAGTTTGAAGAGATTCCCACTACATGCAGCTTGACAAGAAATGATTTGAATGTAATCTTATTCTAATGAGATTCTCCTACTGACTTTTAAATACTGCTTTGAAACACTGTAGAGTTCCACGCTATAAGAAGGAAATTTCCATACTGTTTTTTGTTTGTATTTTCAGCTCAAGAAGCTTGTACTCTACGAAATTGATTAATATTATTCAAATTGGGGGTTCAAGTGAGTTTTTTTATATTTTTCTAAAATTGAACATCATTTCAGGCTCTAACTGTAGAATCTCATGGTAACTGGTAACGTGGTAACTGTAGAAACACATGGAACCAAGAAAAAATCTTAATGATGAAACCCTATTTCTTAAAACCCTTCCACTTCTTTTATTATAAGGCTCTCATAAACATAATTTTTTCGAAGAATCACATCGAGAATTCATGTGTGAATGCATAACTAAGTACAAGGTTATTTCTAAAATAAATACTTTATATACTACGAACTCTCCCAAGGGAGTAGCCCTAAACTACTGTCATGAGCTTTCCCACACATTCAATCAAGGATCTTGTTTTCCCTGTGTATCATAATGTATATTTTTCTGTACTACCTGTTGCCCTGTAGAAAAACTGATATTATGCCAACGTGTCCAGAAGTCTTGGTAGTTGAGGAAGGTGAGATGGAGGCTACTATGTTTTCAAAGGAGAGGAATTCTCCCAGTAGTTTTGAGCGGTAGGGAAATTCTCAGAGTATTTTTTTAAGTAGGGAGCTCTCCCTGCTCATTGTTATGCCGAGGAAGGAGACGTCTTCGGTGACCGTCCGTCCGTCGGATGATGTATAATGATATGTTAACCGGTGTCATCAGCGTCCATAGACTGCCATGAATAATGCAATGCCTATTAGATCTCGGATCTATACCGACCGGTGACCAGGCTCAGGCTTGCCTCAAGGAAGCCGTGTAGACGTCACTACGACTACACACACATACACACACACACACACTATCATCACCCTGTCGACCTGTTGACGCATGGCTAATGATAACAATAACAGCAGTAGCAGCGCCCGGTGTCCCCGTTGCTAGCCGCCGGCTCTTGTTATGTCATCTGCATAAATTTGATTATTTGTCAGAAAGTCGAACACGATCGGGGCGAAGAGAACTGTAGAGGCGGCCGGCAAATGTCATCCAATTATGCTGCTGATGTTTCAAACAGATCTGTTTTGAATGTAAATTGTAGTTATGTTTCAGAATGGGTGTTTCTGTCGCGTTTTCTGTTGTTGTGTTGGTGCACGGACCACTCTGTCCTGCTACTGGAGTTTTCATAGTTTGTTTAGAACATTCCCGTTGATTTATAGTCTGAAAAAGGCTTCCTGTACGATTTATTATATTCTTCAGTCTATGTAAACTTCTTCATGCTGAAGAAAGTTGAATTATAATACTGGTAAATCTATCTAAACTTTATCATGCTGAAGAAAGTTAAGTTATAATACTGGTAACAAATGAAATGTTGTAACGTAAAAACATTGAAATACGGATAAAGCTACTTGAAAAATTTGAAATCGAAATTTAGTTACTGAAAAGGTTATAAATCCTAGTGGTGAATGTGGAAATCATCCAAGAGTACTTGATAAAAATTTAATAATAAATCTGCCTCTATTTCTGCGAGAGAATGTACAAACCAGTGAAAATGAAGAGTAAATCCTCATAGACATAACTGTTATCATCCTGTAGGCTGAGTTATACATGATCTTTATCATCTACAAATAATAAAAAAAGCAAATAATAATAAGCAAACCATTCATGACCAGCGAAGTTTGGACTGGCAAAATGTATGTTTTAATTACATATTTATAGAAATTTGACATAATATGTATGCAGCATATTCGTGTTGATGAAGGCAACGACCTACAAATTATTTGTATTTGTAGTCTGGCATGAATGGTTTAGTACTTGTAGTGCATTATCGCAGAGCAGTGTTGTTACGGTTAAACAAGTACATGAACCATTTGCAGAGTACTTCAGAGAATTAGATGTTGTCCAGTACTTAGTCGTGTGCTGTATCATCATTGCATTTGTAGAAGATACTCGGACGTGAATCAGTAATTGCTGCATTCAGATTTCAAGACTCCCGCATACTAGCAATTACAGAACTTCCATTGATAGACCCCTACCACTCTTTCAATTACATTGTCGTCCTTTGAAAGAAGCAGGGTTGTTGATTCTCAATTAATCTTGAAATACTTGATCGGGTTTGTGCTTCCCTCATCCTTTCAATTAATCCTCATTGTTCGCAACTCTCTCATTCACACTCTCTAGATTTCCCTGTTATTATAGCCGTTACTTTTCACTTCCTACTTGGAGTCATTGAACCAAGTCTTCAACTGCATCAGGGTTTGAAATCTGATTATATAACAGTGGTTCAATAGTTCAATTAAGGGGGAATTGAATCAATTAGCAAAAGTGGTAGTCGAAACTTATTTCGAAAAATATTGGTACGGAAATAAATGTGAGTTCGTCTGTTTCTCTTTTCCTAGAATTTCAATGATTAATTACTTCTATGAATGAATCGTCATTATTGGTTTATAGCTTGTGTTGATGTATATTTTACAAATAGCAGAATAACCATAATATAACGTACACCAAGGAACAAAGAAAACTAGCGATGTATCTCCATCTGGCTATTCTAAATAACGTGATTGCTTCTACACTGTCCTTACGTTTAATATGTTCAAGGCTGTCAAAAATGGATAATTCATTCAATCTCCAAAACCAATAACCAGCTGAATTTGAAATTCGGTTACTCAAAAACTGACTTTCACAATAAAATTATCATTCATTTTTGATTATTTTGAGAATACTTATATTGTTTAGTTTATTGTAGTTTTCGCCCAATTAGGCTTTCTCTTTCAAAAAAGTATTCCGCAGTCATTGAGCCCTGCCCAGTGTCAATGCCCCGGGTTGTTTGGGTTCAACCACCTCCGAGTTTCCTGAGCCAGAACTTGAATCGATACGAATGCCAATTTGCAACGTGGAGGACAAAGTGTTTTAGGACAGTGGCGGTTTTCGCGAATGGCCACGTTCGTTTTCGTTGAGCTTTTCTTGTATTGCAGATTGCAGTGAAAGAGAGAGAGCACGATTAGTTTGTGGGTCGATGAGGATATGGTTTTTTGGTAGGGGGTGGGGGGAACAACAGGGGTGCAGCAACAGGTGTCAAATTCGACTGTTGGGTCGAAGAGAACAGAGCCTCCCCTGTCATGGCCCAATCCTCCACCTCCACCTCCTACTCCTCCTCCTCCTCCTCCTCCTCCTCCTCTATCATCCTTCTCCTCATCCCTATGATCTTTGCCCCCCTCCTCAACCCCCAACCAGACCCATTCAGTCGATTTTGGGCACGCGCCTGCGTACTGCAAAAATCTTTAAAATTATCTGGTTCGATTTCTGTGTTACGGCTACTTGTTTTGGAAATGTGAAATTTTCACTAAACAACAACGGAAGGGTTGGAGTTTTTAATGCGGAGCATCTTCATTTAAGAGGTTTCATTCAGTCCAAGTAACTGTTATTTATTGATAGTTTTGAAATGTTGTCGATTAATTTCGTGGAAAAATATTATTAATATAAAATGGCTAATAGTTGTTAGTTTCCATATTTCAAGAACTATTTAAAATGTAGCATTTACGCTACACTTTCCTAGTTGATTTGTTATAACGTTTTAAAATTAATTTAAATCAAAAGGCCGTGAGCATTCCACTCTTGGTATAACAAGAGTTAAAACCAAACTCTTGTATGTTAACGTTGTTATAAGTTTAACAGTCAATGGAAATATATTCATTCGCCACTTGTTATAGGCAATTTCAATTTCATTCCAAGATAATTGTATATATTTTTTGTTTGAATCTCCTACTCCATCTAAAAAGCATATTGTAAAATAAACAGTAACAAAGAACTTTCATCTTCAGATGGATATGAATATTGTGCACACTAAAATCGTTTAATGATCCTGAAAACGTCGAACTGTTTCGGATAGTTTGATTCCTGTTTCCTGAATTACAGAGAAGTTGTAAAACTTTGAGTATTTTTTCAGTGACGCTAATAGGAAAACTTAGTCCAATCAAGATATGTCAAACCGTAACTATCTCAACTCTTTTTACACATGTTCTCTTATTGCTCGATGTGCAATATAATGTTATGGTATGATGTATGATAATGTTTTTTAATAATTCACAGAATGCTTTGTTTGCTCATTCTATAAGAATTGTATTCAATGAAGTGCGAATTATTCCTCGAATATTGGGGAAGTTCATAATGACATTGTGCTTAGCTGCTTTGAAAATTTTTGAAATAAGAATATAAACTGACGACAAACATTGAGCTTACAATCATAAATTTCTAGAAGTTGAGTAGGCAGAGTTTATAGAGCTTATTTTTATGAGGTCTGTTGTCAGTTAGTGGTGCTACCTTCTAGCATACATTCCTCCATTGCATAATCGTTTCCCCTCTCGAATATATTGTATTCCCCTCTACAGTTTCTAATAATGTTTCTTTTGGCTATCTCTCCTCCATCCTTCATGCTCGACTGTTCATATTATTAAGGATGAAATTCAATATATTTCTCTAAAAAAGATCCAGAAAATCCATATGACTGTGTTCTAAAAATCTATTTTTATTGAAGGGCTTACTTATATCAGAGATTAAAGAAATAATTACTATATAAATAATATAGTTTCCTTTACTCTATGCTTATATGTTTATATTTTCATGTTTCTGCTTTTTTATTGTGACAGTGTGAAGTGAATAAGTTGAAATGCTTATGGAAAATAGTCTATGTTTTGTGACTATTTTATGGAAAGGTTTTCCAACAATAAATTATCGATGCTTTGTGACTATTCTTTCTAAGGAGAGGTTTTACAACCCTAATAAGTGTTCTACGATTTTTCTTCATTATTGGAACTTGTCCCTTCATATTATATACATGTTTGCTTTAGTAGTAATAGTGTGGGTGTAAAGTGAATAAGTGTTGTGTTGTGGAATGTGCGTGAGTGGGAAATTTGCTGGACCACGTGGTCTGGTTGGTTGTCCTGGTGGTTTGGGCGTCGGCGGTGGCGACGCTCTGGTCTGGCCTGGACTATCGACGGCCGACGTCGCACTGTGCTCTGCTCACCGATCGACGCATCGAGCGACGCTCGGCTCGCATTCCTATTGGCTAGCCCAGTGGGGTGGGGGGAGGAACCGACGTCTTCCCATGCCTGGTCACAATTTGTGGCAAACTCACTCTTCCTCTCACTCCAATCCCATTCTCTCTCCCTCTCTCTTCATTTCTGTATCTATCTTTACTCTCCCTCACCCACATGTACGTCCTAATCTTTGCATTATGGTTTTCTCTATCTCTTTCCGTATGTACTTTTGTTAGTACGTTGGCTCTGGAGAGATTTTAGATTTTTATTTTTACATCTCTATCTATCTTTCAGGTATGAATATTGGTGTCTCTTTTATGAAAAAAATATGGTTTCTAAGTATTCCCTCTTACGCTTTATTATATTGTTCGTCTCTCTTTGTTTATATTGTTCGTCCCACAATTTTCTCTATTTCTGTTTTCTGAGATCTTCCATTCTAAATACCATTATTTCCTATTAGACTATATAATATTCCTTAAGATATGATTCAGGTTTATAGGAATGCTTATTCTTAGTGCTGGTTGCACAAAAGCCGGTTAAATTTTCATCCTGGTAAATTTTCATCTATGAGAACCATTCAGAAAAGCCGTCTTATCAAACAAGCCTTCTCTGATTAAATTTTAATCTCGTTAAAATTTAACCGGCTTTTGTGCAACCGGGCCTTAGTTATTAGACAATACAAGAATGTATATAGAAGCCAATTTAATATACAAATGTATTCACATTGCTCCTATATACAAACAATGTAGAATTGTTTATATTTAGTTACAAGCTAGTACCCTTTTCTGTTTCTCCAAGTGACAACTGAAACTAGTTTGGGCCATAATTATGTAATTTACAAGTAGTAGTGTCAATTAAGTGATTCTTTCTCAATATTCATTAATCTATTAATTACCTTTCTCTCATCCAAGGTAATATACATCCTCTCACATACTTTTCTCCTTTCTCTATATCCATCCTTGTCCCCTTCCTCTCTCTTTTTCGTTTTATCACTTGTTCTCTCACTGTTTCTCCTTTACTCTATTCCCACATACTCTCTCTCCAAATATACCTCCCATTCCATCCCACTTTGTCACTTACTTATCGTCGTCATTTTTATCATGCGTCTTTCCACAGCACTCTCTCCAAGCCCTTTATTGCTGTCTTTATAATTCTATTACTCTCTGTGGCTGAGGCGCTGGGTGAAAAATGTCGGTGACAACGACATCTGTTTAGTCTGGTGTAGCGGCAAATCGTCTCCAAAAAAACTCTTTCAAAATAATTCAACTAAAACGTATTCAGCTATGTATTGAAGTACATTTCTTCCTTAAAAAACATTATCTAAGAATCAAACTTTTAAAGATTAGAACGTTATCAAATTTTTCCAAGTTTAATTTTGTAGAGATGTGTGTCTTTTGGTAGTGAAATTCCAAGTTTTCTCTTTAATGCTGAAGAAATGGATCAATTTGTATTTTTCTTGATCATACACATAGAAGCGATATCCGTTATAATAAGATTTTAATAATGGGTGTATCAGGTATAAGATATACCTAGAGATATATATTTTCATGGTTTTCTACTTGCAAGCTTGAGAGCTTGGAGAAACTGGCAACAAATGAACTCTACTCATTTATTTATTTTATGATTTTAATTTTTTATTATTTGACATAAAATAAATTTGTGAATGCTTTTAACATTAATCCAACTTTTTTAGTACCTGTTGATGATTAAATCAACAATTCGCTTTATTTTTGTTAGAGATGAGAACAGTGGAGAGATATTCTTCAAACTACAAAACAGGACAAACGGGCCATGATTGACTGAACAATACTTATCTAGGCTCATTGTCACTATGGATTTTTTCTGAGTTTTCATTGAAAAGAAGGTTCTATTGCAAGTGATGAATGAACTGACATGAAATAATATTCAACTGATCAATGACTAACAATAATCTTCAATTGAGAATTCAATTAAGGGTACTGAAGGAAAATTAAAAATGTGCACCAAATTCAATTAACAGTCGCATAAAGGTGGGTTTGTGGGTCAATGTGTTCACTTGGTGAGGCAATCAACAGATGGGAAGATGAAGTTCTAGAGGAGGGCTCTACTCTCCTGAGAATAGTAAGGGATTAAACTGAATGAAACTTGAGTACTTTGCTAACATTCTATCATGCACATAGAAGTATTTCAAGATTAAACTAATCTCAATCTTGTGAAAGAGATGAAGGCTGAGAGAGTCACACTCACTTACATCACACACGTAATTTTCCGTGGAATAAATTGCATGTTATATTCAGATCCTGAAAATTTACGAGCCACTGATGCACTTTTATAGAGTGCATCATACTCTGGAGTGAATCAGGGGTAGTCTTTCCTCGATCCCTATCGTATTACTTGCTCGCATTTTATTTGCTTAGGTGGTGAAGTTTGTATCGAGCGTTCCCTTCTCCCTGCAAAGCCTATCAAATTACCGTTGAATTTCCCAGAAGACACTAGACACTCTGATAGAAACATCGTCCCGGATTTCGAACTTGCCGAGTGGCTTTGAAAGCGATTTGCCATAAGACCAAAGAGGAATCGATAGGAACCATCTTCTTTGTTTTTGGGATTTTGTTTAGTGTTGTTTTGGAGTGTTTTTTCTAGAACTAGAAGGTATTGATTACTTAGAGAATGTAATATTAAATAAATGCGAGTACATTTGTATATTTCATATCAACGGGAACTGTGAATAAGGTAGTGTAACTTACTAGTCTATAGTAATTCTTGTAGAGGTGGAAATTTTAACATTTTCAGATTTTTATTCTTTTGACCCCTCTAAACTTCTTATTCGAGTTGGACTACATATGCATTGATCTTGCATAAATATATTATATTTACCCTGGTGCTATATCTACATTCTCCAGAAATACCTAATTGGGTGATTGGGAACTTGTCCTCAAATTTCATAGAAATCTTTAATTACATCTGATTTTGAAACTTCAATGATTTCATTATAATTTTATGTAGCACTTGAATACAATCTCTTCAATGTAATTCATGTATCTCCTTTCGTTCTCCTTCCGTATACTTTCTTCTCTCTTCAACACTAATTTAAATATAATGATTCGATTCATTTATCTTCCACTTTTCCTGTGTTAACGTATCAATTCCCTCTTTCGTCAATCATTTTTGTCCTTCTCTCATTTCCCTCTTTCCATTTCTCTCTTTTCGCCTCCATTTTATTTATCTTTCTCTATTACGTCTGCTTCTCAACCTTTCTCTCCGTCTCTCCTGTCTCTCTCCTCTGTTATCGTAGTTATTCTTTTTTACGTGACACCTTTCATTTTCCTTAATCTCTTGCTCGCTTCTAGCATTCTCCAATACTCTCTCACACTCTTTTTTCTCCCTTACTCTGTCTTGTCCTCTCTAAAACACTTACAATAATAATTTGTCTCATACTGAGCTCCACATCACACAGACAGCATTCTTCTCAGTTGTTACCCCAGAAGTATATGTGAGCAAGTGTGTGTGAGTTGCTATGTGTTAGTGAGCGACCTTGTGCCACAGTCGCCCCTCACTTTGTCTATTTTTTGTTCCTCTCACTCTGTTTTCTCACTTGTCTCTGTTCTCTCAATTTGCTCACTCTTTTTCTTGTTATCTCTTTTTTACTCTCTCATTCACTGACTCTCTCTCTCTCTCTAATTATTTTTCATTTCTCTCTCTCTTCCTCTGATAGTTATCACATCCTTCTCGTGCTCTCTGCATGCCCCGTATATCTACTACCACTACACTCACCGGCAAACAATGCAATGACACTCGCACACATCCGCATTGACAGGCGATCGCAATAGAAGCGATCGACAGCAGGAATTTGACGTCGGCGTTTTTGCGGCGTTGCATCGACAGCGTGTGCCGTTTGTTTTATTTTTATGTTGCTCAAGTTTCGCTTCTCGCTACGCGTCACACATCGCCAGACCCAGTGCTGCCAATATCGCAGTTAGAATGTGTCTGTGTCAAGGGCAGAGCACACTCATTGATAAAATTGGAATATGTACTTTGAAGATAAAAATGTAATTGAGAACGAAGTATAGATTTAAATTTTTGGTATCATCCAGTCATGGATTTGAATGACATTGTACTGAATTGAACTTCAATAAATATATATCTTTTATCAATTAATTATATTAACTACACCTTACATCGATGCATTCAACGAGTAATTTACGAGCATTCAAAGAGTAATGACTTCGAGTAACTAACGAGTAATGATGCATTTGAATGTAAATTACGAAATCTAGAAAAAACCCGTTCTTTTCTATGCACAACATGATAGTTGTTCACCAAAATATTTCTATAGCCAAAACGATATTTCGAGATGAGACAATACTATCTATTCTAAATTTGAATTGAGATAGTTTTGTCTATTATTTTGTAATCTCATCTTTTCTTGAAGATTATTTTTGATATGAGTAGAAGAGTAGAGTTGTAAAAATTTGGATTGCGCTAATAAATGTACAGTTATTCCTGATTCGATCCAAACTAAAATTTATAAAGTTTAGATATTATTGTTCTCGCTTATTTACATTAATCATGAACCAGGTTACATTGTGGATCCTGGCATCAAAATTACGTCTTTAAATAATTCTCCAACTCTCAAAATTTTCTGGTAATAAAACTTGATGAATTCATCTTTTGTGATTCACATAGTACTGTTTAAAATGTGATGGATTATAAAGGATTAAGTTCTAAAACAATAATTACCTCTCTTTATAACTTTTAGTCTTAAATAATTTATTCATTTTCAATTTATCAGTTTGCAGAATAGTCTATTCTAATAGGTCAACTCTCTTGGAGTTCAAGCAAACTTTCGCTCTAATTAACCTCTATTTTGTTGACACAGAAGTGAGATTCAACTCATTTAATTAAACTTCATCTCAGTTGAGCGTTCATGAATTATCAAGTACACAATCTCATCGTCTAATCCGCCAGGAGAATCAGTTCGGTGACCCAGTAGTTATTGCAACCACTTAACTATTTTGGTAGAAGTTCTACAACCAGTCAGTTGATAAAATAAAGGTTTCGATCGTGTCTGTTCATGTCTGTTAAAAGTGAGTCACAATGAAAAAGAATAGACGACGGATTGAATCCTTTCCTAAATCGAATGCTTGTTACTCAGTTATCACAACGATGAGAGATGACCTTGAAACCTTGAACTACTTTCGATACTGTGTTCCACTTCCGCAATCGCAAACAGCTACTTTCATCCCCTGTTGAAGAGGAAGTGCAGCGCTCGTTATTGTTTATTCCCCGAAATACAACTCCCCTGTTTCGTATTCTGAGTGGATTGAATTCCAACTTACAGAGTTCGGTTCATTGATAGATTCTCGCAGGATCAACTAAGATTTTTGGTATATTTGGTACGGAAACCAGGATAATACAACGTTAGTAAGATAGCAAATCCGTATTTGTAAACTAATCAGAAAAGCTCTTGTTCTGACAATCAAGTACAGAGCATTCTTCAAAATAGTTTATGAAAATGTGTTATAAATACGCCATGTTAAAAAATTCATTCAAAAAAAGAATATACCATAATATTGTTCCCCAGAATTTTGTTTTGTATTATAACCAAGTTAGAATTGACGAAAGAATAGTTAAAAAAACGAACCCGTTTTCTTGTGCAACAGATAATAATGCATGTATTGTGTTGAGATATTACTGTAGGTTACACTTTGAATGACTCACTGTATAATTATTAGAATTATAATAACACAATATCATTATATGATTGCACATTGAATGACTCACTGTATAATTATTAGCATTATAATAACAGAAGCACAATATCATTATATAATGTACTGTATATTTCATTAATAGTCCAGGCAATGAATGCTCAAAAAAAGGTATAGAGGGAAAAGTTTGGAACACAATTTTTGACCCCACAGCTCTTTGAAGGATAGTAAGGGGGTAAACATATCAAAAGTCCTCACTCCTACCCCCTGTGCTAAGTGGTGGTTTGAAAGTACCATATTTTGGGTTTTTGCACATATCTCGAACAATATGCATCGTTTGAAAATTTTTGTCGAATACAAAATTGAAGCTTACAAATTAGCCTACAAGTTTCATCTGTAACATTTTCCCATATCTCTCTTAGTTTCCTTGCAATAAGCTCTCGAAGGCGTCACATTTTCAAAAAAAACCCTTCTGGCTCCGATTTCTCATCTTTTGTCCTTATAATTTTTTAACGATTGATTGAAAAAATCCGTGCTAATCATGAGCTCATGGAGTGAGGACTTTTGATATGTTTACTTCCTTACTATCCTTAAAAGAGCTGCGGGGTCAAAAATTGTCTCCCAAACTTTTCCCTCTATAATCTTCCGTTGACTGGACTATAACTAGCACTATATTATTGTTGTATAGTAATTCACTATATTAAAACTTATTAGCATTATTTTTCCTGTATTAGGAGATGATTATGATTATCGTATTGTACTATGGAAACTAAATAATAACCGGACACGAGGTGAAAGGGCGAACTCAGCCTTACTGTTTAGGTGATGTCCTCACTGGCTCACTCCTCACCTCATGTACTGAGCAAAGGGCATCGACATTACTCTAGAAGCCGCTTGCTTTCTTTTTCGCGAACCCAAACTAATTTACATTGCCTTCTCCAACAGTGACTGTTTACAAATGCTGGGAGTACCTATTGGCAATTAGTTTCTAGTAATTTCTATTTAGTTTCTAGTAGTTATTGGTTTCAATGTAATTATAAAACAATACAAAATTTTTTATTCTATTGTGACACTTGATAATGAAATTATAGCCGAAACATGAGCTGTCTATACAAATTTAAGACAAATATGTTTACTGATGGAAATAAATTATAAATTGCATTTGCTCAAATCATAATATTGATGAATAATATTATTGTTGACGAAAATCCTAATTAAATGATGTAAACCACCCCGAAAACTTCTGCTACTGCAAATATTGACAACAGGGTTAATAGCTAGAGCTAGATAGAAATTCGATGAGGGCTACTATTCGAAAATTATTTTCCAGCCCAGGAATCAAACCCCTCCTAGTTGCTAGTCAGGAATGCTTACCCCTACACCAAACTGAAATATATTTCTTCTGAATAGCTGTGTGTGAATCACATCAACATCAAAATGTTACAGTAATTTAATATTAACATTTCAAAGTAAAAGATTGGAGTACCTGTAATTTACTACATAAATATACTAAATTCTTTTAGTACGCTTTTTTGCTTATACGCTTTTTTCAACTTTCATTAACGTTTTTCTTGACCAGTTGATAGTATTGGCTGAAGCCACCCTATTCAAGCAGTCTCGCTGTTATAGATTGTTGTTTGCTGAATGGTTTTACAAAGTAATTTATTATTATTTCATAAATTTTCAAGTTTATGATGTGTATTACTCACAATTCTGTGGCAGTTCCATTGCCAACAACATGTTCCATTTCAACAATACGGTAAATACAGTGAATGGATAGCAAGTTCACATTTCGAAATCATAAAAATCAGCTTAGTAGATTTGTGGTTTGAGTAACTCGATTTCCGAAGCCTCCACATTCCGACAATCACTGCTAAGTATCCGTAGGCGGAGACAACCGTCTAAGAACTCTGGCCCAAATTCCAGCTTTATCTTCCCCTTCAAAAAGCACAGCTACAATAATCGAAAGTCTAGTCAGCGGCGACAACGACACAATATTGGAATTGGGTCCATCTGACTACAATAGTGGGGTGTCTGCCACCCTAATTGCCTTGCAATGGCTTCCATCCCCTTCACCCGCGCACATTCCAACGACTACTTCAACTCATTTCTAACTATCTTCACCAAGTAGGAAGGGTTGTTTTCTTCAGGGTGGTTTTCCAATTCCAATAGCACAGTTGGAAACAACGTGGCACTATGTATTGGCAGCTTATTTCGAGTGCTAAATAGCAAGAGTCACATTGCGACAGTCTAGTGGGATATCTGTAAAATTTAACGGTATCTATGAAATAGAATTATAGTACTCTTAGAAATTAATAGAATAATAAAATAAAGAGCCACATTGCTATAGTCTAGTGGAATATCTGTAAAATTTAACGGTATCTATAAAATAGAATTATAGTACTCTTAGAAATTAATAAAATAATAGAATAAAAATACAAATTATAACTACTAGTTTCGTTGATCACACCATCGTCAGGTTATAAAAATAAATTTTTACTAAAAATTAGATTAGATTATTAGATGGTGTGATCACCGAAACTAGTAGTTATAATTTGTATTTTTATTCTATTATTTTATTAATTCCTAAGAGTACTATAATATTATATTTTATATATACAGAAAGTAGCCCTGAATTCATACATTTTAACGGTATCTTTTCTCTTGCTAGTAAGTTTCGATCTTTCAAACATTAATGCTGATGAATCTATCAGTCTCGTTTTATAACTTTGAAGTAGATTGATTTTAGCAAGGGCTAGTATTGTTGTTTGTGGTAAATTGGTTTGAAATATTTGATTATGAGATCAAATTCTTATCTCTCAATTCTTGACTGATTGAATTATAGTCGTCTTCACAAAAGTTGAGTCTTCAAATTCATCGATTGGCACAATTATTGCCAGAATATGGCAATTTCTGCGACAGGAGACTCATCAATAGTGCACTGACTTTCATTTTTGAGAACTAGTTACTGCATTACTGGCGATAGTTTTTTTGTTTGTTTCTCATGCTGTGTACGTTGAATAATTTTCTTTCAATTATCCACATTTTCATGAAAACTTGAGCTATTGGTAGACAAATTTCAGTTTAAACTGTAGTTAACATTAAACACTGTGAATAATGAGGCCTATTCGATTTAGGAGTGAATGTAGTGTTGACTAATTTAATTCATTCAACTTCTAGTCAGTTGAAGTCAACTCCGAAGTTGACTTCACCACCGACAGACTGACACCACCGAACTTAAGTGCTCTAAAAGAATATTTGAACAGTCTCAGGAAAAACGTTTTTGGAATAAGAGTTGTATGTTCATGATTGAGGGGAAATCCCGGGATAATGGAGTAAATTATTAGAAAGAGTTGAGGAGAAGAACGGAATGGAAATTTGTTTCAAACTTAACAATTCCGTTTTGTGCAGGGCAACCTTCCGCTCTAATGATAAGAAATACTTGATTACTTGATTAGCATTCTTAGAAGTTGATTTTAGTAGATTTGAGATATCTCCTCAACCAGCACTCCAGCAGTTATCTTCGTAATATATTCTCAATCAGGAGATATTTCTCTTAGCTTTATGTTTGACAATGAACATTTTACTTTAGAGGATCCCATTTGGGGAGTATTCAGGATAACAATTTTTGAATAAAGCCAGTTTGCTTCACTCTTTCTATGCTATTCAAACTCTTTTACTGTATCTACAAGAACCAGAAATACGTGATTGAGATAGTTATCGATAATCAAGAATTGATGATCACCTACTACTTTTACCTTTCTCTTACGCCTGCACACTGATGAATGGGAATTGCGGAGTATGACCCTAGTGGTCATTGAGGGAAGATGCGGTCAGCTGATTCCAACCGGATTGGCTGCCGGCAACCACTACAACAGAACCTCACCACCCTGCCTTTCCCTTACTCACGCTCTCACTCGCCTACCCTCAGTTCACACACTGTGCAAAAGTCGCTGCCCTGCTCTCAGAGGGCCCCTGTCAGGTCAAGGTACCCCTTGGGGCACTGGTGAGCTCTAAAAGGGGTTGGGGTACGAGAAGAGCAAAGGGGACCTGGGTGCTTCCTCTTAGAGGGTTCAGAAGAGGAGTGGGAGGGAGGAGAGAGAGCAGGGAGGTGAGTGAGTGAGAGTGTGTGTGTGGTCGAGCTATTGATCGTACACTAACTCTCAAACTGCACTTGGGCTGTCTGCTACGTCCTTACAATGCTGTACAAGGGGGTGTGAGAGTGAGAGAGTGAGTGAATGAGGTGTCGAGGTGGTGAGGAGTGACAGAGTGAGTATGTGGCCTGTGGTGTGAGGAGGTAATGCGAGCATAGATCGATATTGTTACAAGGACTTGGCTACATTGTCAACACTACAATCAAAATATACGAGTATTTTTTTGAAACAGTGAAAAAACGCTGACTGTGCAACCAGTGTTATGGCTCAATGAACAAAAAATGTATCGGTGAATTAGGGGAAGGGGCTTTGCGTTGAGATTTACTGTGGTAGCGCTTCCCTAACGACCTACAGTAAATAGAGCGCCCGTTTGCATACTTATGAAGTCTACATAATTTGAGGGTGAGCCACTCTCCAAAATTGATATATCAGACGAATTAATCAATTCAACAAGTCAATTATATGATATTGCATAGAGCAGAAGACGGTGGGATTCATTGATGAACGCGTTGATACTCTTCCGTAGATCGTTTATCATGCAATTTCCATTCGCATGTGCATTTCAAGGTTAAATATTCTAGAGAAATGTGTCTAGCTATCCCAGATGTCTTGTTTTCAATTCGTAGAGATTGAATGAGGTGTTGTTTTGGTGGAAATCCTGAAAGACGTAGATATTGTTTGAGAAGAAGTGAATTCCTAGATTATTTTAAACTTCTATAGAGAATGCTTGTCTAATCTTGTCGTATTAATCTCATTCAAAAGGAATTCATGAACCTGATGTTATGGGAGAAGAAAGTTTGAAATTAAGTAGATGCTTTCCAGCATTACGTTAATTCATGTATCAAGTTTGAATTGAAAGATCAACATTTCAAGATTCGAAACTCTCGTATTTATAGGGAGAAGAACTGGAGCGGAGGAGCATTGCATTGAACTTGAAAACTCATGAAGCTTGAAATGTCAGTTTGATGTGTGCTTTTCTCTCCACTTTCATTCACCAGCAGTTTCCGGGATCTATTTTCTCACATCTTTGCTAAAATTTCAAGCATTTATCTTGCTGTTGGGATCCCATTCGCACACTAATGTGACGTAAATGATCAAATCATTCACATTTCCAATCGAGTTTTGTCTATTTATCATGCTAAAGATGATGTTCTTTTGATAGATGGATGTTAAAACGGATGGAACTGGATCAACCCAATAAATAAATTTATCCATTCTGTCACACAATGTTTCAATCTCCACTATTTCACTAAAAATCGATTAGTAGCTGTGAACTAGTTTATTTTAGCCAACCAGTTTAGGTAAGAAACTTAATAGTTCTCAATAAGGGAACAAGATGAATCAGAGAAGAAGCAAGGAAGAGAAACGGGTAAAAAGATTGAAGAAAATGGAAGGAATAAGTAAGATCTGTTTTGGGATTCACCTAGAACTATTAGCCCATTCATAACAATAGTTTTTCTTATTTCAAAAGCGCACGTTCAAAAATCATGTGAACATCATCCTTCAGCAAGAAATAGAATGAAATAAAAGATTGTAAGGAGACTTGGATACATGATGGAGGTGGATGGAGTGATGAGTAATGTATGAGTGAAATACTCTTTGCAATTTTAATGGAAAATTCAATGGTGTCTCTGGTGCTCTGATAGTCAATTATGAAAAAGGCAAATTTTATTTCTTATTTGAAAGGCTATCGAGGAGGGGTGAAAGATCAAATACAATTTGGATGATGAAAAGTAATTGAAATGAAGAAGAGATCTTCGGGAGAGTTATAGAAAAAAGTGGGGAAGGAGGCATAGGATCAAGAGTGTAAAGTGGTATTTGGATTGGTTCCAAGTATAGGCATAGGTGGTGTGACGGAAGATGAGAGGCTAAATAAATGCTTGAAATTATACCTTTCCACACATACACGATATTATTTATAATTGAGAGAGCGCGTTCGATAATTGATGGAGCGGAGGGTGTGTTTTTAGAGGGAGCAGAACCCATTCAAGGTTATCTGTCACCTTAATTACTCTAATCGCTCGCTTGTTGGCTGGCTGGCTAGCTTTGCTGATGCCCTTTTGCCGGCGGATATAGGACGCCAACGGACGGACGGACAGTTTGTTTATCGAAAGGGATGTGTGTTGAGTGGAGGGTCACCTCGTCCCCTCTCATCAGTGGTCATCAGTATTTGGGTCACCATCTGCTGCAAATAAATCTGTCCACATGATGATGGCCGGTCACAGTTTAGATTATCTTAATCGCGTCCGTTGTTTACTCTCAGGTCGTTGCCGTCAAAAATTGAAAATGCTTATGCGATCAGAACCGATTGCTGGACTGAATTTTGAGGCTGTATTGTTTTTCTGGTATAGAAGCCAAAAAATAAATCAGTGATAAGAGATGATTTCGTCGATGATTTTGCGTCGTCTCAACTTCAGTTATTATTCTGCTTTTTATAAATCATCAACTCGTTAGTTAACTCGAAAAAATAATATAATGTACGTTTGTATCTGATTTACGAAACTCTAAAAGTAACAATGACTATCTATCAAACATAAATTTCACAGTAATTGTATGTGGCTACAGAAATGAAATTTGAAATAATGGAAATATTAGTTTTGATTTTGTACATGTGCCTAGTTCGTTGATAGAGAAATATTAAGGTGCGTACAGATATACGCGCCGCGAACATGAGCAATCCACTTTTAATCAGCTGACTATATCTGTATTTTTACAGAAACCGTATAAGATATATATATATAAAAAGCTTGGCATCAGCTGATTCAAAGTGAATTGCTCATGTTCGCGGCGCGTATATTTGTACGCACCTTTACAAAGGGCAAGTGGAAATATAATCATCTGTGAAGTTTCGTGACACATTTAAAAAAAATTAAAATCGTGCAGAGCCCAGATAATAACTATATTTTCGAAAATACATGTAACAAACACCTGTGGAATGTATATTTTCACATTCAAAGAAATACTTTGAAATGAAACATTCGTAATTTCGTCCATTATTACAGTTGTTGGTAATTAATTAACACTTCCAACCTCTCCAGCATTCAAGAGTAGAGTTCGTATAAATTTAATTCTCGTCGTTATTTAACCCTGCAGCATTTATAAGCCACCTGAGGATTAAGTACTGTTTAACGTGCTCAGATCTCGCTTTTCTGTAAAAGGAAAACGTGGACTCATTCATTCATGGCAAGCATTTCCTCGAAGTGCTTTCAATTCGTGTCGGGTAGTTGTAATGACGAATTGGCAGAAACTTTGTAGACACCCTTCTCTCACATTCTTGGAGTTTTTGATGAAAATATTTGGAGTAAATAATTTTCCAAATGAATGAATGTATTGTGATTGAGCGCGTTTGCAAATAATAACGAGTGAAGAGCTTCTCTTGAATTCAGGTCTTCAGGTCCTGCAATATTCAGAGTTTAGAGCGGAGTATCTGAATATATCAATCACCATATCCTTTCTATCGACATAAATGTATCCTTCGGAATCAAATCCATTCCTAATAATGACAGTTCCAATCAAGCCTAATGATTTCAAAATGAAATTGCAGCAGAAAAATACTGATTATTGATCGAACTATAGTTACAAATCTAGAATCTACAATCAAACTTTAAATATTTTAGAGGAACTTTTAAGAAAATTGAAAAGTACTTTATGAAGTTCAATTAATTTTCCGAACGTTTCCTTAGTGGGAGTTTAATTTTCTGAAACAAAATTATCAACTGATTTGGAAAATGATCGAAGCTAATTCCTTGGTCAATAAATTACGGTTTCAAGATCTGAAAGAATGCGAATTTGAAATTGAAATGATTTTCTGACAATGAAACTTTTTTCAATCTCCTTCTCTAATATAATGACTTAGGAACTCAGCAGTAGCTTTTTAGTCAAGGAACTCTTCAGTTCAAGGAACTTCTATGATAGCCTACCATATTTAGCACATTATCAAACACATTCCGCTAGACATAATGCTCTGAATACAAGCGGCTAGTCTAGTCGTCTGGTGCAATCTTGCCATTGGACCATGGATCAACAACATAATCGAATGTGGATTGTGGAGCCAATTAAGTGGTTACTGGGGATGGAGCATGGAGAGAGGATAGCTAGCAATCGTAGCTAATGTCCGACGCCCGCCGAGCAGATAACCAGGTAAACAGGCCTAATAGACTGGTTCTATCAGACATTGATAATACAACATTCGACACCTCCACTCCGCTCCACTCAGCCCTGCCTTATCAAAGGACAACGACCAACGTTCCGTCATCTAGTAGACACATTAATTGCAATCCGAATTAGTGCACAATTATATTGAACTATTCTGGATTACCAGGCGTAATTATGGAATGAATAGCCGCCTACTACTGTAGAGTTGAAGAATGGATTGGAATGGAGAAGTAAAGATTAATTGTTTCAATTTGTATTAGTGAAAGATTAATTGTTTCAATTTAAATTAGTGAAATAGTTAAATTAGTCTTGCTGAGTAAATTTATTTATCAATTACAATACTGTAATAGAATGAGAAAACAGGTGCAATCGTAATTTTCCTCTGTTCCTGGCCTACCTGCAACAAGATGAAATGAATAATGTTGTTAAAGTGAAATTGTTATTTGTTACTTATAAAGTTGTTGTTAGTGGAAAATTATAGTGAACTATTTAATATTACTTGCCGTAATAATGGAACGAATAATCTTGTTAGAGTGAGAGAATTGCCCCTTCTCATTGTTGATGAAGAATTCATCAATTATTTTGATATTAAAATTATTGAATATGGTGAGAGAATTAATTGATGAATAATTACAATAAGGGAAAGTAATGAGAAAAAAGACTCCATTCAAAACTTCTTCTGTTTCTTAATTGAATCAAGACTTTCGTAATTTATCAAAGAAAAAGGATCAAATTGTTATCCAAATGGAGAATTATGTTAAAGGGCTGTATATGAAATTTGTGGAAAGTGACATTGTCAATGAAGAAATGAAGTAAGATTGACTATTTTCTTAGAAAAAAAACGTGTAAATCACATCAGGAATCTGAGGTTGCTATGTTGATAGACAAGCTTCTAAAGCTTGCTTTGGCACAAGCAGTCATTAAAACATCAACGATAATATTATTATGGTTGTAATAAAGGAGATTAAAACGCACTAAACCGAGCCAAATGATCTTGGAACTTAGCAGGAGGCCTTAAAGAACTGAGCGGGGAGAACGAAGAGTTTTGATGAACGATATCGCTCATTCAACAGCCTATGGTTGGAGAATTAACAGGTAGGTGAACAACGGTGGAGGCAAAATATTTTTAAGGATTCAATTTAAAAAATATATATGGCGGAAAAGTTTATGAAGATCGAAAAGCAATACAGTGTTACAAAATTAAAAATAAAATTGAATATAAAAATTAATTGCAAAATATAACGAAAATTGATTTCATTGGGAGGAGTAAATTTGAAAATCTAGAAAAAAGTGTGATCTAGATAATATTTACGGCATAGACATCGAGAAGTTTAAAAATGAAAATAGAAAAGAATAAGAATCAACAAAAAGATAATAATCAAGCAGGAGAAGAGAATCGTGAAGTATCTGGAAGATGTAGAGGTAGAAGTAAAAGAACAAGAAACGTTGTAGAAGGAAAAAGAGAGACTCCGGATTGTTAGAGCCTCATTTGGCATTGAGGGGTTCAGTACAGCACTATATTCTAAGTACTGTACTGAGTTTGTATTTTGCCGTGTTCTGTTGACAAGCAACAGCTGGAGAAAGGACCTGTCAAAGTAAGCACTGGCTCAGTCCACGGTCCTTTTCAATAACAGAATTTCACTCTCAAATGTTCATTGTGAGGGAAATGAGTTCACCTTGGTTGCGGAACTGCGATGCGTCTTCTCAAACAAAACCCTGCTGTTTATCGGCCATGTCTCACCTCTCCTCCCCACCCCTCACACCAACCACTTTAACAAGCAACTTTTCAACGCGGAAAAATGATATAGGCTGGTCTACATGTCATCTTCGTGTTTTTGTTTTGCTTGTTGCTTTCTCCTGAAGTTATCTCTCTTTGAGAAGAGAAAAAGGAGTAGGTCCATATTGTTCTGGAAGACACCTTCAAATGAATATTCAATTTGAACGTAATATTTTCTACGGTGAGCACTGTTAAATCGAGACCTTTCATGTTATACCAATGACCAAACTGTATACCAAGGCGCATTCTTCGTGATTGTCTCCATTGAGGTAATTCAGATTATTTCATATTTCAATACGTTGTTTGAAAAATTAGATTCACGTCAGAAAGAACAATGTTTATGAAATTAATTGATATATTTCGATTGCGAATTATGAAAGAGCTGCTATTGGCAAATCTAATAAACTCTGTACAAAATAGCTGGTTCATTATCACAAGTAACAAGCAAAATAATGTGTTTACTAAAATTGTGTCACATCTAGCCGGAAAAACAATAAAATCATCCAGTGGATTTGATTCCAATTATAATTTTAGAATAATTTTTGTTTCTCACAGAAGTGTGACTCCTTAGGAGAGTCTGAAATAAGTCCCTTTTTCTAATTCCAAAACACGACAAAAAGTATGTGTAAATAGGATTGATTGGTAAAAGAAAGAAAACTTTTTTATTTGAATGAGTTTCTGTTTTCGTGGTCTGATCAATTTAATTTAATTTAAGTTCATTGACCGCAGAGATCTCAAGTGCTAGCTTGAGTCTACAACGAAATTAAGTTCGAAATTGATTGTGATTATCGTTTGAGAAAACTCGAAAACTTCTAAACAATCTTTGTGTATTGAGAAAAAACCACACCACCAACGAGAAAACAAATAACAGATGACGAAAAGTGAAAGTGGGGTACTTGAAAAGCGAATGTACTTTTAGTGGTTGACAAGTTGGTGTAGCAAGCCGAACACTGAACCAACTTCGATCTCTGGTCGTCAAAGGAAAAAGTGAATTGGCGAACGCCACTCCTTATCAGTGCGGCGTGCTCTTATCAGAAGGCGTGTGCGGGTGTGTATGCGTGCGTGCGCGCGGCTCGACCGTTTATTGATGTCTCGTTGGGTGGCGTCCGAGTAGCGCCGGGGCGCCCGTCGCCATAGCAACCGTTGTCAAGACAACCACCGATCAGCTGATGATGCCACTCTCAAACCCTTTCGCCTTCTATTCAAATCGGTTGCCTTCTCACCATTCCAATGCCACCGGCGAAATTTTTTACTCTCGATTTCTCACGTCGTCGCTCGGAAATATCTTGCAATTTATTCTTGTGTTGCTATTTTTAGTTCGATAGTCAGTTTAGAAGGAGAAAACGCCTGAATAAAATTGTACTATTCTTCTGGAGCTATTTTTAGTTTGTTGATGAATCACTGGTTGAAAATACATTACTGGAAACAAGCCTGCTTTACCTAACCACAAACGTTTATTTAATCTATCACTTGTGTTTAAATTAAAGCAAAGTTTTAACTATTGTTTCAACTTGAATTTGTGAACGCTACATTGTTTATCAAAAACAAGTTTGACGATTCGTCGCTTTAACAAACTAATTTTGACGTAGACCGTAAACACAAATGGGCAATTGAGTTCAATTCAAAAGTGAATAATGTTGCTGTGAATTGATGAGCTCATATTATTATCCTAAGTCTATGAAGTTGATTGTAAGTTCATCAGTTCCTTACCTATTCAGATTTGTTTTCGTACAATATATTATGTAGCAGATAAGAGATGAGTATATGCAAGGGCGTGAAATCACTTACGGTATTTCTTTACTGGAATCTGAACAGATATAGTTTTTTCGTTTTTTGTCATAGAGTGACTTCCTAAATAGATTTCAGGGAAAAGTAAAGGCTTAGAGGTTAACCAGCTCAGGACTGCAGATGAAAAGTGGATTAAATTACAATAAAAAATTAGATGGGAAGTTCTGAAGTTTTTTTTCCGCTGATGATTTCCACATAAGCTCTTGATAGTGCGTGGTAAATGAGATGTGATTATCAAACAACCATATCCTTGGCTGGATTCACACAAAGTGACATGAGAATGAAATCGCAAAATTGCTCCAGACCATTCTGATAGGTTGGTCAGAGGAAGTTTTAAAGTTTCTTTCTGTGAAAGGGTTTTAAACTTACTCAACTAATGAACCAATGAGAGAGGTATTTTGACTTAAGATGACTGGAATTACGGTCAGCACTGTTATATAGCGTCCATCCTCATCTATTTTGTAAAATTCTGATTTACCCGTCACTACCGTTATAGTTATAGTTGTCACTGTAATAATTTGGTTTATAGATCAGGTCAACAAAAACTAATGTGGTCACTGACTAATTTACATTATTGTGCTACTGGTCCATGCACAGCTTGGTTATTCATTGTCTCAGATGCCTATGTAAGATCAGTGAGTCATGAAAATAATTGTGGCATTACTGGAGTGCATAGGGCATCTGTCAACTTGCATCATTTACAAACATTCAAACTATAACTTTTGACCTTTTAAATTAGGATACTAGTAAATTTTCAATATTATGCTAATAAATCCGGAAAAAACATACTCCCCAGAAATGAACGAGCTCTAGATTATTGTCTTGGATGTCACGGGATAGAGTCAAACGCTTTTGCCAGGTCAATGAAGATCGTTAAGTGTTTCCTGCCTTTGTCTGAATTTCCCTTATCATGTATATCTGTCCCCTATGAGCATACATTATGGGAACTAGTGGAGCAGGTTTATCGCATTAGAAATCATTACACTATTACCATACTGACTATAAATATGAGTCAAGCAGTAGGCTATATTGTGTACCCACTTTGCATTTGTCAATACACATTATCTTTCTTATCCTCAACAGTTACGTAAAATTCTGTTGTATGAATCTGAACCAATGAATCAATTACCCTAAAAGAGAAAAAGTGGTATTTCTCTTCAAATCAATTTATTGTATATTTTGAAAAGGATGTTTTGAGAATGGTTCTTTTTCATTAGCTCTATCAGTTTATTAAAGTCAGTGTCAATATGACTTGATATTTTGTTGGCACATCACTCATCTGATATTGGCCGACACTGATACTGTAACTGATATTGGTTCTAGGTCACCAACCGATCGAAGGGTGCTGTCACTTTCCTCTCTTGATGATATCCGTTTCATACAGATATAGTATAGATGCTAATTTATTCTTATGATATGCTTTGAAAATTATTTATTGTTGAAATCTTCTTCAAGTAGGTACTATCTCACTATTTCCAGAAACAACTTGCTACTAGACATGGAAGTCTCATAAGTTGATAAAGAACGAGTACACCTATCTCACCCACTATACATAAAAATGTAGGCTATAACTGATAAATGTCTCCATCTTTCTGGTGAACAGGGCCTTTCTCAAACCTCAAGTTATATTTGAATGTATATTACAGGTCTTCGAAGGATCCATGAAAGATAGGCTACCAAGGGCACAAAAGTACTCTCTAAATAACTTTATTCCTTTGTAAATATACTTCAACAGTTTTTCGATTTTGTAATGTGAAATTTACAGTTCAATATTATCATCAAAATTTTATATTTGTTTGTTTTTTAAAGGTGAATTTGTGTTTATAAATAAGTTTTCTGGATTTTAAACTTTATAAAATAAAAACATGAAGAACCCAATACTTATAACCTATAAACTTGAGTGTTGATAGGAAATGACATTGGGTAATACGGCAAGGCAGAAAATCCTAAAGGATCTCTTTGCCGGTAAAAGCCATACGAATAAATAAATAACAGCTTTTCAAGACTGCTGCTCCTTCCAAGGATCCCTGAAATACTCGTTTACCAAAGGCAGAACATTACTCTCTTGAAAACTTGAATTCCCTTCATACATATATCCCTCAAAAGTTTTTCCAAGACTGCTGATTCGAGGGATCGAAGGGCACAAAATTTCTCCCTAAAAACATTAAATCACACCTGTAAATATTCTGCAACAGTTTTTCCAAGACTGTTGATTCATTGCTGACTGTAGATGTAAATGCAACTATCTGTGATTGTCAACTGTGATTTTATCTGTGATACAATGCAAAAATTTTACCAATATTCCTCTAGAATCCTAAAGTAATCACCAGTCAAGTTTTACCTTTACTGAAATTTGATTTTGTCTTACTTTTACACTTGGTAATCGTCCGAAACTAGTACCTAGTCTATAAAATAAAATAGAAAAGGTTAGTTGTAGCTCTTTGTAATTGTTAATTTTGTAATTGGGTAATACGGCATCCAAAAGGATCTCTCTGCCGATGAATAAATAAATGTTTTTATGTGTTGTTTGCAGTGCATGCAGATGGTGGGAGACCAACAGCAGTTGCAGCATCGTCAACTTCAGCATCAGCAGTACATCCAACTCCAGCAGCAGCAGCACCAACAAGCACAACAGCAGCAGCAGCAGTCTTTGCTGCGTTGCAACAATAGACAGCAGCAGCCGCAGCAGCAGAGCAGTGGAGGTGGAGGTGGAAGTGGCAACACGGCAGCCAACATGATGCTTCAGAACTACAACGACTACCTGGACCTGTCCTACCACCATGTGGCGCAGGCGGCCGACTACACTCTGCTGCCTGAGCACCACCAGTCAGAGTCCTCCTGGTATTCGTCAACCTTCCTGCAGCAGGTACAAACTCTAACTCAAACTCGTATAGTGCACAACATGGTAGGCAGCTCTGTTGAACCGAAGGCGGCCTACTTGTCCATCTTATTTTTTTCAAATCAATTCAATTCATCTCACCAAAAACACAAAAATAATACAACATTGGTACAGTTAGGCAAAAGCAATACTTATTGTTCTTAATAGCTTTGTCAAATATCTTATTATTGATCATTCTATTATATTCGGTTTCTAATCAAATCAAATTCAAAATTGCCAGTTTATTAATTTCTGGACTGAAAAGTGGACTCAAATCAATTCAAGTGGATAGCATAACCTATAATTTTTATTCATTCATAAATCTATCTTCATTGTGTTATCATTCATCCCATCATCATCACATAGGCTTAAAATACTTCTAGAAAGTCGCCTTTGTAAAATAATAAATAAAAAAAATCTTATACGGCTGGAGGTGAAGACTACTGGTTTTAGAACCATACATTCAATCGTGTCCCTACGATTGTAGATCCGGTCAAAGAAAAGTAACTATATTTTTAGCGTAAATCAGATCAATTATTAACTGCAAATCACAAGTGGAATCCAAAATGCTCATCATATTTAGAACGCCTGACAATAAATCATTTACCTACAATAATATGGTCAAAGTGAAGAAGCTGTATTTTTGGGACGAATTACAGCTCAGATATATTATAAATCTCTAATCGTACAATAAAAATATCAGCGGGACTCTCCTGCTAGATCTTGTGGTAGTATAATCCTGGGTTCATTGAGTGATCTGATCAATTGTGAACTGTCAATCAATTACAATCCAAAATGTCAGCCGTTATATTTTTTTTGTTGGATGTTACGCACATAAGCTTTTGCTTGTTCATGGGCATTGGGATGCAAAGATGATCAGATATTCATGCCTCCAGGCGGAATTTGAATCCTAGACCAGGATGAAGGAAGCAGGCTAAAGTTGCAAACTCCAGACCACTCGGCCACGCCGGCCGGCCTGATGAATGTCATCTTTCCGATCTTCTAGTAATAATGTTATTTGACAAGTTTCTTGCAATAGATATCGACAGATAACTTGTATATACAAAGAGATTGTTATCCTTTGGGACGAATTTCTATAAAATCTTGTAGTAATAAATTATAAATCTATTCTATTCAACTCTAGATGCTAAATGTTTTTTTTTCAATCCAATACCAATTTTTTCTTGCTCATCACTGCATCCTCACGTGCAATTTATAAGAATGGAGTGAAAAATTTATCTGCAATTCCAATTATTCATACATGATATTGATACAACGAATAATTAAAATAGGAAAATTGCTACTAACTTTCGATCCTTTCGAATATCTAAGAGTAACGATAGAATCTCCCTCGTGAAATGGAGGATGATTAATAATAGAAGTGATATTGCAAATGCACTTGACAGAAGTTATTGAACTGCTCTTTTCAACAGATCTCAAAGATAAGTGTTAATTTCATGAAAAAGAGATAATATTATTCCCATGACCACTTATCTCTCAATATCACTGGAATACAAACAGTTCAAGTGTGATCCTAGTGCACAACTGCACATGGCTAGTCTTGAATTGTTCAACGCTCTATATTGCACTAAATAAGAAGAAACTCAGCCAAAAAAGTTGAACAAATTAATTAAACTTGAATATCCATTTGATTTGGTGGAAATGTGTTGTTCTAAAATTCGAGTGACTGTGAGGTCATAGATTGCATCAGCATTGACCATATTATCATTTTTAGAATAATTATCTAATCTCTTGTTTGTATTATGGTAAGAAATTATCGCTTGCTTTTCAATCACAGTTGTGTTCAGTCTAATTTCCAGACAATATTTCGTGGCACAGAATAATACTGTATTTCAATTTATCAAACATTAACATTTTTCTCATCGACAAACTGAAATAATTTTAGTTTTTGTTAAGTTATTGATATATGACGTTGTGTCTCAAAATATTGTATAATTTCCATTAATATATAATATCTGAGTGACGAATTATGACTGTAGTCCTATTTGAAATTATTGATTTCATGTTCACGATCTTTTATATCGAATGAAATAATATTTTAGAGCTAATAAATGTGATTTTATTATAAAATTAATATTTTTTACAGCAGGGACCTGACCAGACTGCTTCTTCATCATCTGCTTACCCAGTCCGAAGTGAATCCAGAAAGGTGGCGGAATCCCACGAGTGGAGTTCGCACTTTGCTACTGAAAGCAATTCTGCCTTCATCCATACAAGTGCAGAAAGTGAGTAAAATTTCCTTTGTAAATAGCTTCTCTCTAGAAGAAGACTTTTCATCAATGGGAGTCTTTGCATAATACTCATCTTATTCAAATCCGTGTTACTCAGTTTGTAAATCTACAATCTAAACATGAGATGCAATATTTTATATAGATACGAATATATTTTGTTCGTGAATTTTCCTTCGCGCTTTTTTCTATGTTGTACGTTTTTGCAGAAATCTTCATTGGTTTTTATGTAACTTGATTTCAATTGGAATCTGGCCTGATTAAATTGTTTTAAATAAATCTGTGGCTAGACAGCTTATGGTATGGATAACTATCTTTTACCACAATATCACCTTTACCACAACTCAGAAAGCTTAGCAATTATGTTGTTTCAGTGTTGTTTATGTGAGATAATGTTCACTCGTGACTTTTTCAAATGTACATTTCAATGTACATGTAACCATTTTTATACAAAAATTTAGATATAAATAAGACATTTTTTATATAATGTAAGTCCTATTCAGTTTATTAGAACAGTCAAAGTCTAGACGATTCGATTTGTATTTTTTTACAAAATACAGTACAGTATTCTGAAAGCGAACCTTCTAAACTTAATCCATCATCCACTGAAAAATTTTTATGATTATTCAACTGGATATTTTTAATTCATCAACTTTTTTAATTGGCTCATTCAGCGAGCAATGACGCCTTTCGTTAAGTCGACATAAAGTTCGCATTTACTAATGTGAAATATGTATTATTACCGAATATAAATAACCCATGATTCGAATTCTATATTTTTATACAAAAATTGGTCAAGTTTTAGAAATGGTTTCAATTTGATTGTATGAAAAATCTCTGTTGTCGAATTACGTCCCCTATACTTCACAACATGAATCGAGAGAGAAGTTACCGTAAATTATTGGATGATTTTTTGCAGATTCAGCAGATAAGGATGCAAGCCGCAGTGAGGAATTGGTGGACTCAGCGGGGCGGGGGGGAGGCAGTGACGGTAACGGTGAATGGGGGTCCTCACCACCCCCACCCCCACCCACAGCCGCAATGCATGACAGCCGCAGCCGCAGCTGCAGCCGCAGCTGCAGCGGCTGGCGACCAAGACAATGGTCCAGTGCCTGGCTCCGACATCGAGGTAATTTGTGAAAAAACTTGCCGCCCAATACCTACTGTAGTTGTTTTCCAACGAAAATGAAAAATAGTTGTGAGTTTTATTAGTATTTTTGGTTGTTTTTTTTCTCATTTTTAGATTTCATCCTCAAGGAGATTTGAAATTTGGAATTTGGCTTTAATTTAGAAGCTTGAGTAAAAGAGAATGGAGATTTCTTAATTTACCGTTACCATAGAGAAACAATTCTACAATAAGATACTGTACTGTACTTAATAATGGAATAGCTGTTATATGTTAATAAAACAATATAAAAATCTTAAAACACCCTTTATTTTAAAAATATTTCAACAACTAGTTTTGGTGACCACACCATGGTCAGGTTATAAAAAAAACTAGTTGTTGAAATATTTTAAAAATAAAGGGTGCTTTAAGATTTTTATATTGTTCTATTAATTTAAAAAGTAGCCCATGTGAATGAAGTGTTTTTCGTTCTATGTTCTATGCTATTACACAATTGTTTTAAATAAATCTGTGGCTAGACAACTTATGGTATGTTAACAAAATAAACGGAACTTTTGAAAAATAAATCAGTATACAAATACGAATACATGAAATACGAAGAGATTGTGTTTGTTTTGTATACTTTTATTACTTTTATGTAACAAGTATTGGAGTTCCAACAAATTAGAAATATTTGAGTTTTAGGGAACGCACAATAACTTACTGTTCTGTAGCACGGTTCATAATATTTTTTGAACTGATCAATTTCATGTTCAATTCATTCATCCACTTATTTATTCATATAAAAATACAATCCAGGTAAAAACAATATAGACATACTTTTACAGTTGCTTATTGTGGAATTAATGAAACAAAAAGCGCAATAATGATTTTTTCCAACTAGATTGTGTGATACAGCATACAGGTAAATATCATTGACAATGGTGAAAGTTACTGCTAATGAGAGATTATTTGATTCTATGATGGCTTACTCAGGTTTGAAGTATTAATTAGGCCTACATAAGTTTGAGATTTAAACGTAACTAAACGAAGAAACTGTCTGTGTTCATAAACATTATGTAAGCTCCAAATTTTCTGATCCCTCACTAAGTTGTCTTCACAGTTTTATTTCCATGTTTCAAAAATGACACAATAGCAACTTTTATTGTGAATTGATTTGTATCATTGGCTTCATTTTCAATTATTTGTTATACATTTCATTTCTGTGTTTTTATTCCTATCAAATGACTGATTCCTCTCCTTTACTTGTATTATTCAACCGTTAATTGAACTGAAATGAACTGGCTGACTCAACTAGCTGATTTCTGTTAATTAATTTGTATAGCTTATTTGTCAAATTGACTTAAATTAACCAACTGATTGATATATTTTCATTCATTTCTATGAATCAAATCAAATTCATTTATTGCCAAAAAGAAAACAAACAAAAATTTACTCATACACATACACGAGCAAAAATAAAAATAAAATGTTCATAATTCAATATTACACATACATGCATATACATGAGAGAAGAAAAACCATTAAAAAAAATGTTCTTGGCATCACCAACAAAAAGATAACTCTTTGCCCGCTGGTGAGAGTTGCTTAAAAAAGTTAATTGAAGTCTTAAAAAAGTTCTTGAAATAGCTAGAAATTGAAACGAAAAGGCTTTATAAGAAAAGTAGAGGCACAAAATATACTTTTAATCAATATACTTTAAAAATGTGGTCCAAAGTAGAATAATTCACACCTATATTGATAATTTATAAAAGGTCAGAATTCAGAGAAATAAAATTACAACTTTATATTATATCAAATATAATAGAATTGTTCATCACTTTTTACTGCAATTGAAATGGGCTAACTAACTTATTTCTGTTTATTTGGTTTGTATTGATTTTTCAAATGACTGAAATTAAACTAATTGAATGATTTCTGTCAGATGGAGAATGGAGTGCTTCTTGAGCCGAACCTATTGGAACAGAAATCACTGCTCAATTTGTCACAGCCGAGCCAAGGAAAGCTGCAGTCAGCTTCCGACGGAAATAGCAGCGGAGGGAGCAAGGATGGGCTGCGACTGCCCGGATTCCATCAGGCGTTCGGGTCGACTGAGATCGGCCGCTTTTCGCAGCACGAGGAGTTTTTCGAAACTCAGCCGCTGCCCCCGCCGCAGGACCCCAAGGTAAGTGCCGCCTCGGCCGCCAACGCATCGCAGCCGCCCGCGACCACCAGCAAGAGGGCACGCAACCCCCGCGGACCCCGCAAAAACAAAGTGAAAGAGGAGAAGGCCACTAGAGCTTGGCAGCAGCAACAGGATAGGGACAGCTGGCCTCCAGAGCAGGACACTGTCCAACCCGCTGTGCCCAGTAGGTCCACCAGTTTCAGTGGAGGGTACGCGTATTCACACCCCCACATGCACCAGGATGAACCTCCCCAGCATTATGGACCCCCTCAGCACTGGAGTATGAGCACTGCCTCACGTTCCAGTCAGCAGGACTGCTACTACCCTCACCCACACTCTCATGCCAATGCCAGCAACTCACAGCAGCCCTACTATCAGCCCTACTATGGTGCAGTGCCACAGTCTCAGCTGGATGACTCGGGGCGCACCAGTAGCTACTACCCGTCACCAGCCGCCTCCTACAGGAGTCATCCCTACTACCATCCCAACCACTACCCACATCCCAGCCATTCACCACATCCTGGCCATTCACCACATCCTGGCCATTCACCTCATCCTGGCCATTCACCACATCACGGCCATTCCCCTCATCCGGGCCATTCCCCTCATCCGGGCCATTCGCCCCACCCCACCCACTCCTACTACAACGCTCACTACGACTACTACAGTAACAGTGGGTACGGCGCGCGTTTGGAGTGTGAACCAAATGTCTCCTATCAGCAACAGCAGCAGCACATGCATGCCAGTTGGCCCCGACAGGGCTACCCGCCCGTCTGACCTCAGGCCGACACTCACCTCGGCTGCCTCAGGCACATGGTCGAGAACACCCTCTTCTCATGAACTAGCACTGTTCCTCACAAGTTTTTAATGAGCTTAATTGATAACTTCGACTTATTGTAATGTTAGTTAAAACAATTAAGTAGATAGTTCATAACTTGTAGTAGAATAAAATCTCACCAAACATAATGAGGCTGAAGCTATTGAACTGATGAAGCGTTAGAAAAGCTTTTAATGTTGAAATTAATGTTGTTATCAATGATGAATGGTAGTGTAACCATTTTCAAGATTCCACTTGTATTAATTTTCAACAGGATTTTTTCCTGTTAATATGAGAACAATGGAACATTGTTGAAATAAATGCTGTTATCAATGATGAACGGCATTTGAATAACCATTTTCAAGATTCCTCTAATATTGTCAACAGGATTCATTTTCTCCTGTTAATATGAAAACAATAAGTCCAGTAATCTGTATGAGGTTATCTGTAGAACTCTAAATTAATAAAATTGAATGGGCTATTAATATCCTCACTTCGATTTTCTCACGATTTCCTAAATACAGGTGTTGAGAGTTTGTTGAAACAGTATAACTGTGAAATCGGCCAATGACAGCATATTGAGCATTGGCTGGTAAATGAATATTTGGCCTAAAGATACTTTGCTTCCCTTCACAAATTATTGTGTGATTATCTTTAAAATATTACTACATCTGAGTATTTTTGTAGATTTGGTGGATAACATGAAAAAATAATGTGCAGTCATTGTCGATTAAAGAAAAATCATGTTTTTAAAACAAATATATAATTTTAGTTGTCATTTATTGTGATTACATTAGTAATCAATTGGTTTTCAATTTGGTAGGAATATAAATTGAAAGCAAACGTTATTGACAGTAATTTTTTATTTTAATTTCTGGTCCTTTTTAATTTCTTATTTGCAAATAGAATCTCAATCTCATTTTGGGTTGAATTTGAGATTTTCTCTATATACTGTATATAACCTAATTATAATATAAATCAATTTGTATCCCTTAAGTTTCATAATTAATTATTGTAAAGATATTGCTTATGCTATTATATCAATATTTAATCCCAATAACATTATTCATGACAGCTTCCAAAATCAAATGATAAAACAACTGCCGGAAATCCATACCCGGTATTTGTTACCCATTCAATTGAAAAACGTGTACAGTATTGTTGATACTATAAAAATATAAAAGTATATATTAGACTCATAACTATTATATTCATGAATTAGTAAGTAGGTAAGAAATAATTGTTTCCAGAAGTCTGTTTCTGTATATTGGAATTAATTATATGATAATGTGATTTATTGTGATAATTGATAACTGAAAGTGGATTTTTGTATAAATCAGAGTTTTAGGTAACCAGACTTCATACCTTTTATCCATAAATAATATCATTTTTAAGGAGTAAGTGTGTTGTAATGAGATAAAACAATTATTCTATCTTGTTTTGTAACTTCAAGTTGCTACAATAATATCAATTTTATCACTACCTATAGACTATAAAAATGATTTATCATATTATTCTCGTCAACCAATCAGAAAGTTCATTAAGGGTTGACGATAATAAATTCTGCTTCTCATTGAAAATCTTTTCAATATGGATTACTCAGAAAAAAATTTTGACAGCCTAATTTCTCACTACTACTTACCTCTCTCTCTTTTATCATTGAAGTTTGAGTAGTTACTGGAATAGTTCCTGTTTTAACTATTAAGTAAAAAGTAATTTACTTTTACTACCAACTGTATTAAGGATTATTAGGGATTATACTGTTTATTGGATTATTTATTATTAATCTATCCGTCATTAGAATGATTTGTCAATATTATTCAAATGATTCGTTATAATTTAATTACAATATTATGATATTTTATAATGACTGCTATGTTGGGATAAGTTTACAGAATTCTATAAATTTATCTAAACTTGCAGAGTTTGTTATTGTGTTTCCAAAACAACTCAATACAATAATATTATTAGTTGTGATAAGATAATTAAGTTTTACTAATTAACGAAATCGGACTAGATTAAGTTTGTTTAAAAAAATAGTATATTTTATTTTTTGTTGGTTTTGTTATTGTACAGGGTTTTTTGTGAATTTTAAGTTATCATTGGTCATATCTCGGTTGCGATATGAAAGAATTGAGTTGATTATGTTTTTTGTGTATATTGAGTTATAATATTGAATCATATCTAAGTTACGATATGAATTAATTAAGTTTATTATTAGATAAGTTGTTTACTTCCATGGTCACACTACTAGCTAAGCTCATTGGTTTGATCTTCCAGATAATAAATGTCAGTTTGTTGAGTATTCATTTCTTGGCACCCAGTGTGCTTGTAGTTGTTCGACTACTCAAGCACTCTACTCAATGATTACAGTCTTCATTCGAATAAGGATCAGAACTGTTGACATTTGCTCATTGATTGTTTACATTTTGATAAATAATATCAATAATCAAACTGCGGGGGGGGGATGATGGCCTTGTCACAAACGATGATCCTCATTGAAGAATCTTGTTTTCAATTTATATTCATTCACATTCATTTAGTTATATATTTCTGGATATAGTTTGTCAGTAGAATCATTTACTATTTTGATAATACTGAGTGATGCTTCCATAATTATTTGTCTTCCGATTGCAATTAATAATGTGTATTTGTTCTTATATTGCTGTATTAATTTGTAGGATGTAACAATTGTCTTGCTAATTAATATTTATTCAAATGGTTATTCTTAATAGAAATCATCAAAAATTTGCAATACTATATTATCAATATAGAAAAAATGAATTCGTTAAGCCATATTTTAAACAAAAATTATGTACTTCCATGCTTTATTGTTAGCCCAAATTGGCCCAAATGTTTTCCATTTATTTATATTTTACTGAAATTGAATATTTAGTTCTAGATTTATCACCAAAACCATGTTCATTTTGAACAATGAATACCTCATGCCAAAGTTACTTTCCAAAGCCGTTAGTATGTTTGGTACCGCTTAGCTAAAAGCCAACAACTTTTAAATTTAAGTATAAATTGAAGTGTTGTCAATGTAACGTAATTTATATACTATTTTTCAAGCACTTATTAGAAGGATGGTAATTTTACACTCCATATTAAGAAGATGATAATAATGATTTATTTGCAATTAATGTGAAGAAACATTAGGGAAATTATGTTATGTGCACTGTTTTTTCAAGTTCAAAAAAATAATGTCCAGTTCTTATCAAGATATAAAATGAGGTACCTTCGACTTGCTATTAAAATTGAATACCAAATCCTTGATACTAACTACTAAATCAATAGAGAAACTTTTAAACTTATTGTGCCTTTTAAAAGTGTACTGTTTGAAAATCTAGTGGAAGTCGTATAAATAACTTGAGCAGTAATCTTTATAACAGTTATTGATAGAATGGTAAATTATTGTATTGTAGCTATATTCAGACATTATTGAACCATTAAATATTAGTGAATAAATATACAATTATTAGATTGGCATTAAAAACCAAATAATGTAACAAACTAAAACGTTAAATTTATAATATTCGATGATTTC
Organism: Nilaparvata lugens; assembly: GCF_014356525.2. NCBI lineage: Eukaryota > Metazoa > Arthropoda > Insecta > Hemiptera > Delphacidae > Nilaparvata > Nilaparvata lugens. The sequence continues at coordinate 17,409,090 of NC_052514.1, forward strand.
CAAAATAATAGAGTGAGAGCTCATCCATTAAAAACCCTGAATGATAAAAATCATAGATAAAAAATCTTGTGAAGCTTGATAAAACTTTGAATGAATTTATATTTTCTGGCAATAAATTCAAATCAAAAAACGACTAATAAAATGAAAGGTTTTGAAATTTGGATTTGAATGAGGTTTTCGATTGAGCACTTTTTGTAGAAAATAATCGTTTGTACCAATATAATAATACAAGATAGACATTATTCAAGAAGCCATTGTGATGTTGGATTGAAGTGATGAATCATTACTGCTTCATTAGTACAACGTATATCACTTCTTCCACATCATAAATGTATAATAAATTAGCCAATTAGGTGATCGCATTTTGGGTTTGATTCACCATTTGCATTTGAAAATTTATTTTTGATGAATATCCTAAAAAGTTGTTGAATATTGTTGATGAACTTTCAATAATTTCTCTATTGATTAACCGTGAAACTTGATTAACCAATTTTAGTAGACATTGTAGTCTTGAATAAATGCATTTGACGTGAAATACATATCACATTCTGAACTGTTTGGTGAAATGTTCAAACTTCAAGGACGTAAAGTACAAAATAAATGAAGTCCAACTATGATACAGTAATTCAAAATAGGCTACATAACAAACTTTGATTATCCCCAATACAGTAATTGAAATTTTATTACATTTACAAATCCATTCTCATGCTATTGACCTTCATAATTTAGAATAAATTATTATGAATACTTAAATTCTATTATAACATGTTTTGTGAACTTTTTTTTAAATAATAGCGTACATAAATTCAGATGCATGCAATTCCTATCAAAGTGGTGACTAATTCTGAAAAAAATTTCTACAACATAATAACAATATTCGCATGATCTTTTTTTAACAATCATTAATGGCATTTTACGATATGACTAGCTCAATAGAAGTTGATTGAGGTTCATCTCGGATCTTTAGAGAGAAAAAAATCTTTAAAAAGTTAAATTTTAACTGCCGTTTGTGCAACACGCTTTTAAATTCATTATCAATATTTTAATGGTATGTCCTTGTTAATATCTACTATACCGCCTATATAATAGTCTCATTAAAAAATTAATAATCTTATGAATCAATTATTAATTACCGTAATTCTCTAAAATAGATTTTTAAAATTTTAAAATATTTTTCGTTATATATTATTTTTGTTGGAAATATAATTCATTCATCTGAAACTTGGAGATTTACATAATTTGCTAAGGAGCATCTTAAAAACATTGAATAAAAAATGGATCCCTCTATCAGCATTTAATTGTAAAAATTGGTTGAAATTTATATAAGGTTATTTCATTATTATTGTATGATTATTAATAAATTATTGATTACTGTACCTGCAAATTATTTGTGAATTTATCGGTCACCTTCCATTATTTTTGATAATTTAGTGTAATCTGTGAATCTAGAATCTAAGTACAATTATATGAATACATATTGTAAATTTTTCAGATTTATCTCACTAATATATCAGACCCAAATAATTTTGAATGAAAATTTGCCATTACAATATTTATATGTAAGAGATGTAGTGAGATGTAAAGAGAAAAATAATTGTCCTACAGACATGTGCCTTAACCTTATTAGATAAAGTAATCTCAATAAAATGTTACTTTATAAAAATAGAAGAAGGTTAGTTAGCAACATCTCTGTATATGTCCACAACAATTTGTCTAGTTAAAATAATGTTTAATGATTGTATATGTGACCGTACCAAACTTGTTGAGAAATTGATAGAATGCATTATTACTAGAATACGAATTGGGAACAAATTGTTAGTTTAATAATAGATTAGTGTCCTTCATTTTTGGTGATGTAGGAAACTCTTCCGATGTCAATCAAAAATATGAAACATTGTATTGATCAATTCAGGGATATGGCTAAATAACTTTTACTATAATGTGTATTCAATTATTATATCGCATATTCATCTAGGCTACTGAAAATATTCATTTATTTTCAATTGAATTTTTTCATAAATCCACGTTAAACTTCGTTGATGAATAGAGTTGATCGATTTGTTAAGTTTGTACCAAAAGATGAAGAAATCATTATTGTCCGGAATTTATTCATGACTACCTGGATGAGGAATCCAGCTTTGAACAAGCTTTGAATTTCCCATATCCTTTCCTGACTCGTATACTCACCCCAAGTTAGTTCAACTGTGAGAACTGGAATACATCTCTTCTTAAGATTGAGGGGGTAAAAGACTGGAGACTATAGAAAAGATCTTCCAAGGACAATTACGATTTTTCAGCTCAACTAGTTTGAATCCAGACTCCTCTTGAGCCTTTCCACATATGCTATCAGTGACGTAATATCTTCTATCGTTTCATAGTATTGTAATTTTAATTATCATGGCTTCCAATTATAATATCCACTTATATTCTTCCAAGATGATTTACCATATAATATATATATTGAAATAGTACAATGCGTGAGTTCAAATGATGAACATTTTTCGTTTGCCAGTTACATTTTGCCAGTAAGGTTTGAAATGACTTTTATATTGATATAATGCTTTTCATTTGCTATTATAGGCACCGTATATGTGATGATTAAAAAAATGTTAGATAAGGATATGAATTTTATTATTTGTATGTAAATAATTGAACCGTATTTCCCATTGTGCCAAGAGTTTTCATAAAATAAAATAATGATATAGCGTTATATATAATTTAAGCGAAATAAATCTATTATGTATGTTAGCTGGTATCGGTTGTTTGACTATGTATAGACAATTTTAGCGTTTCTGGAAGAAGAACGTAGTTTTAGAAAATTATAATAGAAATAGGAATTTTGCGTAATTTGTCCGTAATAAAATGACATCAATTACTATGTCAAACTGTAACTCCTCGGATAAGTGTTTGTATCGGGTGGCTGGTTAATATATTTAATTTATAATTCCTCTATCAAGTATATTTTATTCATTACATTATATCTTTATTTTCTCGAAGAAAATTGTTTCAAAACATGTTGTAGCAAACTAAATAAAAACATAATTATGTTACTGTTAATCTTTTTTAATACTTACCATTACATTAGTTATTCATCAATGTCTGTGTTTACCATTTTTAAAGACATTGTTATTTTATATCAGAATGAATTTTATAAAAAATAATTTCCAATTCTAAGATAATTGTATAATTTGTAAAATTATTTTACAATTTCTAACTGAAATTATTTCTAAGTGTACTCATCTCATCAGTTATCCCTCAGGAAGTTTCTACGTGTTTGATAATGATTTTTCGAATAATAAGTAAATTTTCAGTTAGGCCTATAACCAGCTGCCCAATTATTTAACATCAACATTGGGAGTTTTGAATGAGTATTTAGTATAATAATTAATTTTTAGTGAGACCACAGTCAGTCAACATTGTTTTTATATAATGCCAAGAAGTATTCAAGCGTAGAGCTCCACCAAAAAGTAATATCTTACTTGCTTGTCATTGTTATGCCAAGTGAACGTGATATCAAAAAGAATATAGCCCTACCTTATCTAAAATTATTCAAGGTATGCGATAATTATAATAAAGGACTTATTCTATCATGGAATCACCTCAAATAGGCTACTTATTTATTATTGCAGTATTTCAACTTGAGCTGTAGAGCAGAATTTTTATTGATTGGCCTATAACTTATTTATTGAAGTCATAATTTTGATAAGATTTCTCTGAAGAGATCGTTTCTTTAACTTCAATTAAGAAGACCTCGTTGGAACTTAATTTCATGATTTGATTTTTTAAATGAATTACAGGATAACGTACGGTATTCACTGTTGATATGTTGTATAGTGTTTTGGATCCGAATGTGTACTATAAACTCTCGTTCTTCAGGAAGCAATAATCTTCCTGGTCTTGAAAGGTAGATCCTGTTGTTTGTAGATACTGTATATTATTGATACAGTATCATTGATCAATTCCAAGATAATGTTTCATTCACATCGCTCTGTCAATATTTGTGAGTTCAATTTTTCCAAACTACACAAGTCCTGAAAGATTGAATGTATTCAAAATTTTTGATTTACCTTGGTATTATTAAAACTGATATTGACTGACTGACTATGCTTTGGGCTTGATATAATATATAGTCATTAATAATGTCGAATTTAAATTAATGAGCTCAAGATTTGAGGACCAATGGGGTGTGTCTTATTGTGATGATTTGTTTGTATCGCTGGATTTATCATACTATTGTTAACTAACGATTCGAGCGGTAATTATTTTATTTATATATTACAAGAGAATTGTGAAATTTGAATCATACTATAAGATCCCATCAATATTCTATTGCGAGTTCTAATTTTATTCTCTCGAATAATTTATCTTGAAGTAAACAATTAAAAAATAATAGGCTATTATTAATAGGCTTTGTGGTTTTATGTTACTCTAGTTGTTGGTACCGGTATTGGCGATTCACTTCAAAACTGTAAATGCTTATAAAAATCTAAATGTCTATTACAAGATGTGATGTCACCTATAACTTATTATCACAAATATACAAGTGTAGACATTATTGTCTGTGGTATTGGTATGAAACTAGATTGAACTTATGAATTGTAAAAAATGTAATTTTCAATATATTTTATTTGAAACTGTTCACTACTCAGTACTCAGTTTCTATTAGTACATCAGAAGAAATACTAATTTATAGTATCTCTAATTATCTCTAATTTATACTCTCTGCTACCAGTTATTACTAATATTACGCGATGTCTTAATTTCATTGTTTTAGTAGAACAATTTTGAATGTTCATGAATCGACAATACCGATCAACTTCGAAGCGATACTGTAATATTAATTTTTATCTATTTATACTTAGTATGAATTGATGGAACTTTATCGATTTCATTTGATTTTTTATTTCCACAATTATAAATGGTACATAACCAAGAGGACTGCGATATTTCTACTAATTCATTTGAAATTGTAAACTGAAATGCTAGTTCAACAAAGTAAAGCTATTTTAATATTATTATTTTTCCTAATGACCTAATGACAATGGTATTTTTATAAATAACCAACAACAGCATTGATCATTGGTTTTATATATTGTAATACTTATTTCCAAAATTTCATCAATCACATTATTATTATCTATTAACTGAGTTGGACTTTACTCTCTACTGACTGCTCACAAGATACCATATAATTTAGAAATGTTACCATAATTGATTAAAATCAGTCATCAGATAATTCCTAAACACTTTGACAGTTTATGTCTTTGAAAATCCCGTTTTCCCATAAAAGATTGAATTTTGCATTTTCTCCAAGTTCTCCATAATTTAGAAGTTCTTCAGAACTTCATGAGCTCTTATGAGTTATAGCAGCCCTATTTATTGTTCCATGTCATCTACGTATACACGTTATCTTCAAAACCATTCATGCTATTTAGTATAGGATAGCATAGCTTTCTGCAGAGCAATTGCATCTCGTTGAACTAGCTTTTCAAATATCTCCACAGCCTTCTAAAGAATTCGAATGTTATTCCACTGTGTTCAGTTCAATTAAATAACATACAAAATCAGTAATCTTGTTTTATCAAATGGTGGAATATAGTCCCCTGAATATAATGAAATTAGATTGTTTTCTTCATTAGTAAGTCACAAACTATATGCCGTTTGATAATGAATTATTTCAAATTAATCCCAGTTCTCTTATTATGAACTCTGTTGATGATTGAAAATATTGATTATAATGTGAATTATGGAAGAAAGCCTTTTATGTATAAATTAATCAATATTAAAGGTACATATGAATAAATTACGATTAAAATATGAAATAATATACCTTAACGATATAATACATATATACTTGTACAAAAAGTACCTACTTTGAGTCGAATGAATTTTAATATAATACAATATTCTTATAAATTACTTGAGATAGATTGTGTTTTACTTAGAAAACCGATTAGTCGTGTTTATTATGTTAATTTAAGAGATAAATCGAATTCATAGCGATGACACCATTAGTCGAATATGTTTTTATAAGAATCAAAGTCAAGTTAGATAAAAAGTGAAATAAATAATTGGAAAACCTTGTACAAAATAATATTACGCCACTGTATTAACGAATATGATGGAAGTGGAACTAAAGCATAGGTGTGACCGATAAGAAGAACTATTGATGTGTATTGTACATTTGAAACAATATTATTGTAACGACTATATACCATTGATATAGCCTATTAATAATTTACAACACTTCCCCCGGCATATTTTAATCAAGAAAAGATATTATGGTATCTCATCTAATACAATAAAAAGATTTGAATGACTTAATAAGTTCCCCCACAATAGTTTAATAAAAAATTGACATCCTAGTAATCCAATGTCGTTCAACACAATAGAAATGTCGAATAAATTATACCATTCGGAAATTTTGTGCTTTATAAGTCGGTTACTGAAAATTATTCTTGATCCTCGAACATTATCTCGAATAATTTTTATTCAATAAAATATATCAACTTTTTTACTAAATCCTTAGTGCTTCATATATTTATTCCCATATATTCCTGTAAATATATTTTTATGTATTTCCATATATTGAGTGATCCTCCTTATAAGAAAATTTATTAAAACATTCTTGAATCAAATACACTCTTTTGTTAAGCTTTTATCAATTAATTTGATGTAGCATTCTATTCCTTAATCCTTTGGTGACTCCTTTTCCTGATCCTTTCTATATCCCAACCTTTTATGTTTGTCCACAGTCGATGAAACTGGATTTATGCACTCCACCGTTTGCATTGTTCTTCGATAACGAGTCTCAAAATTGTGCCAACTTTTTTGAGTCGAAATCTGACTCCGACAGTTGGTCGTTTCTGTTCAACTCACCAACTATGCTGGAAAACGCTGACTTCGACAATGATTTGCCATTCATTGACTACTCGCTGCTCGCTAATGATCTCACTTCTCGTAACGATGAGCCGAATTCCGAAGAAATTCTGCCAGATGTTGTGAAGAGTGCAATGAACGACGTCAAAATTGAACAAGAAGAAACCCCAAACACATCCAGTGAAAGTAATGACGAGTCACTGGATAGTAATTTCATTTCAAAAAATCTTCCACTCAACATTTTCGATATGAAATCAACTGAAGAATTTGCAAGACACGATTTCAAAATCAACCATTTGGAGCAGCCGCCTGTCATTGTATCAGAGAATGATAGAATTTGTGTCTTGATGGAGTCAGCCAATGATCCATCCAAACAGTTTTCCTATCTGTAATATGCATTGAAAACAAAACATATAAGTTTATATCCATGTTTTCATAATATTGATTTTAGATTATAGTATTTTCAGTTTTACTCAACAATCCACTCTTTCGAGCTCCTATTAAAAAGCTAATGTATAATGAATCATTACCCAAATAGTTAATATTTGAGAGTATTACTTTATGTGTGTGCCATTACAGTAATGTTATGATTTTATTTTTGGACAATATTGCATGTATTCGTAAATCTTGTGGTAAATACCTATTCTTTTCAATAAAATATCGTCGAAGATTCGAAAATGTACCTATTTATTTTTATTAGTTTTAGTTGTTGCTGTTGACTATAGTCTTTACGATATTTTTATTGATTTATTTATACATGGACATCATGACAACAGGTAGAAACCCATTTTGCCTCCTTCACACAATACTATAATTTCCAACATTATACAATTATTGTCTATAAAAAGAAGATGACAATATGAATACAGACAATTATAAAATTACGAAAATGAGATAGGATGAAAAATAGAAGAAAAATATACAGTTATATAAAAATACATACATTTATAATATAATAAAAATACATTGACTGAATTCAATATGAAAAATACACAATAATACTTTAGTAAAGTTTAATAATCACTAGTAATTAAAGAAAAAAGGGAAATTTTCGGTTGTGATTTCTGATTTGACTTTATTGCTCAAAATAATGTCTACAGAAGCCCTGGGCTTGTTCATAGATAATAGAAGGAATGATATTATGGTGTAGGATAAGTGAACTTACAGGTCCAGGTAGGTTCCGTGCCAATATTAAGGCTCGTATTATATTCAGCCCCCAGTCTTGTCCACTAGGCCTAGTGGGTTGTCGGAGAGTGGAAAGCAAGCTGGTTCATCAGTGAGACACCAGGATTAAAAACCAGACTGGCGACCCGAGAGTCAGTTACAGCCGGCTGACAACCCTAGTGGGCTAATGTAATTATACCTAAGGCCGCCCCCCCAATTTGATGACCTACTAGTTGCCAAAACTGGTGGCCGAATGTGTAAATACGAGATAATAATAATAATAATAATAATATTTGGTTCAAAAAGAACCAAAACCTTTTGATTAAAATATTATTATTATTATTATTATTATTATTATTATTATTATTATTATTATTATTATTATTATTATTATTATTATTATTATTATTATTATCATTATTATATTATTATGTAAATACGAGTCTAAAAGGGCATGTTTCACATAATAAGCCTGTTGAATATCAACCGTGAGAACCAATCTCAGAAGTCTTATTAATTTCAAAAAAGTCATCTTTGATTGGTTCTCGTGCCATTCAATCAGGCTTTTATGTAATCGAGCCTATAATAAGTAATTTTGCAGCTCATAACTGAAATGTTAGCAGAAATACTGGCCTGAAACAAACACCGTTTCAATGAGATAGACCTAACCGGTAACATGGTGCTTATCTAATTCTATAGTACGGTAGTCAGTTAAAAAATGATTAAAAGATAGAAAGATGTATGTTACCTGGAGAGGACCAACCACTCTTGAAAATTTGTTGTGTGGAATTGTTAAAATAATTTGAAACCAATTTTTCGCTTAAGGCTGGTCGGAACACTATTTTTTAGTTGGATGATCTTTTACAATATTATTGTTAAGATCATTATAAGAGTGAGAAAAAGTGGCAACTGTAAGCCAATGATATACTGAATGTATTTAAAAAAAATTGAATGGAAAATTCGAAACCGTTTATGATCTGGAAAGAAAACAGAGTTATATTGAGCTCTTCAAAACACATAACTCGCTTATTAGACCACTTTAAAATTTCAGTTGCCACTTTTCTCACTCTTATAATAATCTTAACAATTATATTGGAAAAGATTATCCAATTTAAATAAAAAAAGTGTACGGAACAGCCTTAAAAGAAGCAAATGTACAACCTATGTAACTGAAAAGAACAGAGTCGATTAGACAAAGAAAAAAGCCTTGATACTTGTCTTGGACATAAAAATAATATTTGTTCAAATTTGTTTTTTGGTCTGCTGATTCCATGAGAAGAACACAGTTAATTTGTGTAGTTGCGACAACAAAATTATGGAAAAACATCCACATACTGTAGCCTACATGGAAACTGGAAATTATAAAAAAATAGAAAATGAATTGTGTTGGGGAAACTCTCTATGTTTCAATATTATCCAGTTGAACGTTCTTTAAATTTTAAATTTTTTTAAATTTATGCTATTGAAATTTGTTGTATAGTAATAATGAACGATAGCTTAATGTCAATTCATAAAGATTGGCATGGAAATAATAATATATAACTTAATATGTGTGTAATTGAAATATTCCAAATTAATATAATAATTTATCAAACTGACAAAACTTTAATTACCCAATAGAAAAAGTTTATACTAAGGAAATTTTATTAATAACTTTTATTATTAAGTAAAAGTTGTGCACTTTTGAATGAATAACACTCTAGTTCCTATTGAATTTGATTTTCGCGCTACACAGTAATGACAGGTTGTGCCTTGGCTTACCATAATGGCCTAATCCTTATTATTTCATTCCTGTGTCAGAGAGAATTGAAAATTCATAATTTTTCTTCCTGTTTTTTATAAGATGAATAAAAATAAATTTTAAATAAGTTAAAATAAGTTCAATATTATTCAATCATCCTTGTGACGAGCAACAATGACTTTTCGTCTGTTAAATTGGCAAACCTCAAATCATTCATCTTTTACAGTTTTCTTCTCATTCTCATTCATGTCATTCAATAATGATCAGTGACAAAAATGGCGTATGTGAATGTTGCAGAATGGAAACCTGATCAAGTGACAGACTGGCTGAAAGGTAATTCTATATTTTGATAATTTTATCACTAGATACTTTCTGATTAATCCCCTCTTCCACTGTTCGATAAGTTGTGGGCGTTCACATGACATTTCGTTCGTGCCCTGACATTTACCCCTCCCTTCATAATGAAGTTCCAGGGTCAATTCAATTAATTTTTTAAACAATTCCAATTTTTAGTATAAAACGTCAAATATCATTATTTAAAAACTCTTTATTAATATTAAACTAGATTTATCTCTCAGTTTCTATATTGAGCCTAATCCTTTTTTCAGGAGACTTTTATAGTCGTAAACAATAGAATGTAGACTGCAGCAGATAAACTTTTAGTCCAATACATTCAATTAGATACTATATTTTGGAAATTTTCTATTCATCATTTACTGTTTTAGTTATACTATTCATTGATTAAATTACTGTAGTTATAGAATTGGTTTCAACAATTATGTATTTTCCTTTACAAAGTGACAAGTCACTTTGTATTGTTGGGATCAGGTTATAAATGGTTGTAATGGTATGATTAGGCTATGAATAGTGCATGGAAAAATAAAACTATTTAAAAGGAATTTGAACTTATTCTACTTCAGGTCATGACTCTAGTCTCGGCTACTATTGGGTCGCCAAGAGTTCTAGCGAGTTGCGGGTCTAGAGTTCATATTGCAGTCCTTATATACTGTACACTAGAGTGGCCAGCCGAGATCCCAGATTTTGGTGTCTCACTCGAGTCCCCAATCTAGGGGCCTATTGCTTGTTGAAATACCAACTATTTATACAAGAAGTCAATTGGTTATTAGAATAGGAAAGCAGTAAACTATCAGCTTGTATTCTATCTTGTGGGGCCCTGGTGTCTGTTGTCCCGGCTTCCTTTACACACGGTTTTCAATGGTTGCTCGCATTACACCAGACCACCAGTGGGTCACCATTGGCGGCCGTGCGTAGAGCACGCTGGACACCAAAGCTGGCAATCAGCTGGTTGCAGGGCTGTTGATTGGCTACCCGAGTGAAACAAAGACGGTCGCCAGAATATGCAATATCAACAAACAGCCCCTTTTGAGTTACTTAGACCCTTCTTGAGTCTACAAAACTTTTGATTTGTTTAACAAAATCAAATTTATCAGAAAAAAATTGTTGGTTCCAAATTGTCAATGATTCACATTCAACTAATGCTGACAGTTTAAAGTATAGCTGAGGTATTTTTCAAAGTACCTTTAAAATTGCAAAGTTAATATTTTGTTTTCGTCAGGATAATTTTCCTTCACACCTAGAAGAGACTTGGGTGGAGACCATACTGGGCGTTTTTCAGGCACTAACCTAATCAGCCAATCTGAGAGCTCCATGCCCTGCCAAATCTGAAACGCCCAATATGGTCTTGCTCTAAAGACCTATCTCTAACCTGTAAGTCAAACTATGAGGCAAGTTCAGAAATAGCAATGATATGAATAAGAAATTAATATCGTCGAACCGGCGCCCGGCCAGACTGCTTGCGGAAAATTTGAATATTTTTATCAAGGGCTACTTTTGTTGATCTCATGGTTTGGTCGATACGTGATATCGGCCTTCAGTCTTGTCGGTCTTCAGTTTATTATAGTTTTATTATCAGTTTTTGATATCGGTCTTCAGTTTAGCCGACCGACAAGACTGAAGGCCGATCTTTACTTTAGAAAGAGCCCTTATATTATTATAGAATGAGTGAGGAATGTTGATACCTTAAAAAACATATATAGGACTTTAATAATACTGATTGGTCATATTATTTGGGTTCTCAGTTACTTATAGTTCATTATTAATTTGTTTATGGTTATTAATTTGTAATTTATCAAACACTGGATCGATCCTGTTTTTCATTCATTCTTATGGCTTTTATTGGCAAAGAGATCCTTTCGGATGTTTTGCCTTGCCGTATTACCCAATGTCATTTCCTATCAACACTCAAGTTTATAAATTATATTTTGGGTTCTTCATGTTTTCTCACTAAAAATTTTCACTTTCACTTTCTGAGTTTCTATTTTATGAATTTTGATTTTATCGATCCTGTCATTCAACTAGGACCATGAAAATCATCTTAATTAGTCATTTCAAATTCAAATTTCCCAAAATGTTTTTGTCTTTGTGCAAAACCTCACATACAATAACCTAATATTAACAAAAAAAAAAAAAAATTAGCTGTAGGTACAAAAGAACTTGTAACACTCACACTGTTCAGTGGTTGAACTGAAACTCTTCAAATTTTGGGGGAATTATTCGTTGAACACATGCAGCTTACAGAAATTTGATTTTTTACAGTTTTACAGATTTGAAGCCTTGTGAGATCGGACTCCCCAAAGACTCCCATTTTCTAGAACCTAGAACATATAACAATATTGAAACGATAGTTGATGATGGACAAATTGATGTCAGTTTCCGCTGATAGTAGATCTAGACAGTAAATAGAAACAATACCCTTATGAATGAATTGAATTATTTACATCTCTAAAAAACACTGCTTCCTTCAAAATAGCAGTCGGGTTGGAATCACCTTCGGGGGCGTCCCTGTCGTTACGCTAATCGAAAATAATTCTTCTAACGTGGACAATTATTATTATTATTATTATTTAATAAATGAACATATTATGATTGTTCTTAGCAAAAACTCCTGCAAAGTCAGGTCCATTAAGTTTCAGTGAAAGTAAAAGCAATGTTGGTGGATAATAATTACGTTTGTGAAATAATAATTCATCATTTTTTTTGGAAAGCAAGTAGTCTAAATTGAATTTATATTACATTTACAATGCATTACAGAGAGTAGAAAAAATGATTTGATTTTTTTAAAACTAATGTTTTCTATTCTGATACTGTTTTTTAGTCATTAAATGTTGTACATGTCTTTTACAATCCATATCCGATGTTTGGACTGATCCATGGCACGATGATAAAAATAGATTGTAAATTATGCGTAGGAAACAGGAAGCTGTAGTAATTATTTCCCAGTCGTAAACGATAAACGAAGCAAACATGTTGAGACATGTTCCTTCTTGTCTGATGCATGATTTTTGAATATAAACATAATATTTCCCAATAGAAACATTACTTCTACTGTTTCCATACTGCTATATCAATCACAAAACTTGAATCTTGGTTAATTGTGGGAAAAATTAATATGATTGTTCTTAGTGAAACAATATTAATAACAAAATTTCAAATGTAATTGCATGTGGAAAACCAAGCGATGCATTTTAATATACTGTATTATTCTGATTGTACGTATTTTAATCAGAGTAATCACGTAATAATATTCATTGATAAGAATAAAGAGTGTGCATTATATTCATTTGACATGAATTATTGTCCTTGAAAGTTGATAAATATCAAGCTAGTCTCAATGATTGACGGATGACTGTGTATTTTCTTAGGACCACCCATTCATGCTCGTTAAGACGATGAATCAATGAATGAAACTCTTAATGAATTTTAATTACTTTGTCGGAAAGGATATCCTCTGGTTGGAAATGGAGTGGCATACGATTATTTCAAAACAGGGACGGAATCTAATTGGCGGTTCGATAAAAGCGAGACAAGATAAACATGTAAAACGTCATGCTTATTTTTATGTACATTTGATGCTGAATTTTTTATCTTATAATTACATTTTTTATATATTCACTCCAAGTATTGAGCACGAACAAATCTTAAATGATGGTAAATGATGGTAATTGTGTTGAATTTTTCATTCTCACAATTCAATCAATAATTTGATCACACTATCTTCAATTGAATAAAAATTCACCAGTCAGTAAGATAGCGGATGCTAAATTAAATTGTGTTATTTATTCATTGAATTAATATACTGTATGATAATTTTGTGGTTTGGGATTCACTTGCTTTTAATATTCTGATCAGAATAAATCATAATATTATTAAATCTATAAACCTATATATATAAAAGCGAAATGGCACTCACTGACTGACTCACTCAGTGACTGACTGACTCACTCACTCACTCGCAGAACTAAAAATCTACCGGACCAAAAACGTTCAAATTTGGTAGGTATGTTCAGTTGACCCTTTAGAGGCGCACTGAGAATGGATTTGGAAAAATTTCGAAAGATACGCCCAAAATCTGCGTTTTTCCAGCGTTTTCTCAGCTTTATCGAGAACAAATGAACAGAAAATGTTCAAATTTAGTACAGAAGCTCAGCTAGGGTGTAATAATGTTGCGTTAGAAGGAATTTGCAATAACGTCAAATATACGCCAAAAATTAGTGTTTTTCCAGCGTTTTTTTGCTTTTTCTCAGATTTATCAAGAAAAATGAACAGAAATTGTTCAAATTTAGTACAGAAGCTAAGCTAGGCTGTAATAATGTTGTGTTAGAATGAATTTGAAATAACGCCAAAGATACGCCCAAAATCTGCGTTTTTCCAGCGTTTTTTGCGCTATCTCAGCTTTATCGAGAACAAATGAACAGAAAATGTTCAAATTTACTACAGAAGCTCAGCTGGGGTGTAATAATGTTGTGTTAGAAGGAATTTGAAATAACGCCAAAGATACGCTCAAAATTAGCGGTTTTTTGCGTTTTCTCAGTTCTTTCATCAAGTAATAGACAGAAAATGTTCAAATTTGGTACAGAGGTTTAGCTAGGGTCTAAAAATTTTGTGATGAGGTGACTTTAATATTTCATCAAAGATACGCCCAGATACGTTTTTCTCAGCTTTTCTGCGTTTTCTCAGTACTTTAACTTTCTGATGGAATGAAGCATGCTCAAATGAAAAATGCAGGCGAGCAAAGCGAGCCCGCTGATCTTATTTTTGGACGATACAGTCGGGGGTAGACGGATATGGCGAGCGAAGCGAGCCTGACGGCTAGTATGCTATAAAATTAGACCTTTTATGTGTCTTCATCAGTACACTGACTGACTCAGTTATTGTCAAAGACCTTGTTAATATTCAATAATATAAATACATTTCTCTATCAATTCAATCATTGAATATGCCTCTCATAAACTAGGTTTTGTCTAGTAAGATCATAATGTCAACTATTTTTAATGAAGCTTGTGCGTCATTGTTCATAGAAACCCTTCAAATCAGTCAATATAATTAATTTTGCATTTCCTTGAATTAGGCGGTATATGATTTGAACTAGCAGCTAGATTTACACTTGTATGGCTACTTGTTTAAAGATAATAGAATTGGTATTGGAAATGAATAATGCCATCTAACTACATTTTTGGCGTCTTTTATTATAAATTTTACTTGATATGGATTTAAGAAAATGTGTCTCTGAGAATGTTATTCACCCAGGCTTATTCAGAAAACAGTTCATTGAAAATTGAAAATAATCCAGAGCTTAAATTAAATAAAGTTGGTTACAAGAACAAGTTTTACAGAATGAATTGGTGCTGTAACACAATGCAGTCTTAATTGGAACCTATTGTAACATGAATTTTTGACTAGTTATTAATAAGTAATAACATTGAACCATTATTATTAAACTGATAAGAGTGAGTAAAAATTTTCATAAATGTTGCTGTATTGAAATACATTTTACACTTGCTAATGAAATCTATGGAGATGTAGTTGACCGAAATTCACATCACACTCATTATTATTATTATAACAATTATCTATCAAAAAAGTAGAATCAATTTCCATGTATTCTCTTAAAAACGCTTTTCAAGTTAATGTTATTGATGTACTCCTATATCATCCATAGATTGTTGATATAGAGTTCTCTAAGTTTTAATAGTTTTATGGGTCTTAATTTATTACAAGATCTCCTATGTACAGTCATCGTAATATTCGAATTATAACTAAGTATACAAGTGGCAGCTCTAAGCTTTCCAATGATGAATCAACAGAGAATTATTCATGAGTCTCAGAATGTCCAGTAAGGCCATTGGTTTGTAATTATTGCTATTTAACAATGCATTATTCAGTGAATGTTATTTAGTAACACAATGAATAATGAAAAACATACTTTTCCAGGTCACTTGGTGTAGAAAAATTGATAATTGTATCCAGTTGTGAACCTTATTGATCGGCGAACAATACAAAATAATTATTTTGTTTCTAGTTTTAGCATGAAAAAGATTCAAACGTAATTCTATATTTGATTGTATCTTCTTGATGTTTCCAGTTATTCACTCTATGTAGCCCACATATCGATCAGGTAAGGCTACTATTACTTATATTAAGGCTGTGTACCAGCCTTCAAAATTCAAAATTTAGAATGTACGAGTAAAAAGTTTTTCATGTGAAATATTTCAACTTTTCTGGTTAGATGAAGATGAACTCCGTTTGGGCAATGAATAAAAATAATCAAGAAGAGAAGTATTCATTCAATCCTGTTTCTAATTTCAATTCGTATTCTTTATATTTATTTATCACTTTGTACATGCAAGTACATATCATTGAAATGATTGGATCGGACTTTATCATCCATCTAAATTTGGGAGAGAAATAGTTGTAGGTTTGCCTGTCTCTTCCTATAATTTTAATGCTATGTTTGTGATACGTATAATAATAGGTTACGATTGATAATGCAAAAAAATATATAATTCACACTTCCTTTTTAAAAAATATTATTACATATTCAATCTGAAGAGAACTCTCTCATATTTCTATGTTAAATCTTGATAGAAACAGGATTAAAAACATTTATTTTTTTAAATCATGATAGAAACTAGAAAAACTGAAATTATAACTGTTACCTTACTTTTTTTGGTAAATCCTAATATTAACGAAAAGTGCAAATTTGGGAAAATACTGAGACATTTTGAGACCAAAAATGGCACCTTACATTTTCATATTATAAACCTTGATAGTGCTCAAAAAGAAACTACAATGGGAAGGAAAAGGGACAGACCGAGAATACGATGGGAAGATGAGATAAGGGATTATTCAATAAGGATTGGTTATAGAGGATGGATGAGATTTATTGAAGACAGAGGGGCTTGGAGGAATGTTGTAGAGGAGGCCAAAGCCTTAACTAGGCTGTAGAGCTATAGACCTTTATAGAAGTTTAATGTCCGGTTTCTCAGTTGTTCAATAAACAACGCTATAGCTATTGATCCAATAATTTTATGTATTTAATAAATTTTTATTGGTTCCTTAAATATATTTGTAGAATACTATTATATTATCCTAGGATTTATAGAATCCTATTTATAGCTATGGAACGATTTATCTGTTCAATGAATCTGGCAACATGGTATGATCCCAAACCGGCCACTTTCGGCCACAATCTTGGTGCCGGTTGCACAAAGCCGGTTAAATTTTAATCGTAATTAATCCCATGAGAACCAATCTGAGAAGCCGTCTTATCAAAAAGGCCTTCTCTTATTGGTTCTCGTGAAATTAATCACGGTTAAAATTTTACCGGCTTTTGTGCAACCGGGCCCTTATGTTATGGTAACCAACCAAATTTTGATTGTTTATTCTATGCTGCTTGTTGTGAGGTAGGTTATTCCCTATGGTACCTATGGTATCTTTTGGCTGATGTCTCCAAAAAAGGATGGCTGACACCAGATAAGGGCTAGCAATGCTAAATATATAGTGCAGCTTTGGATCTGTTTTATTTTTAAAATACTGGTAACCTACACTTAATTTTTTGATTGAAACCGAACATTTGATATGCATTTCATTTGACACATTTATCCATTCCATAATAGGCTGGATTTTGGCACTATAGTTTATCGAGAGATTTATGGATTCAATAAGTTTATAGAGCGTTCTAGAAACGCATTTATCATGTTTATCGATTCAATGAAGTTGTTGAATGGATAAACAGTTTATAGAATGACTGAGAAACCGGTCCAAACTTGAAAATAATTAAAAATATTTTCTCTATGGAAAAACTGAAACGTTTTGTGTTTCAGGCCTAGACGCAGTGGTAGTGCCGCACATCCACTCGTTCCAGAACAAGCAGATCAACGGCCAACAGCTGCTGAACATCAGTCCCGATGACCTTGAGATACTCGGTGTCTACAAGCTTGGCCACCAGGAACTCATCCTCGAGGCTGTCGAACATCTCAGGAATTTCGTACGTAACTAATTCAAATCTAACAGCAAATTACAAATAATAATTCCTAAAGGCAAAAGTCATTTGATATTGAACTAACTATAGTGAGGTCCACATTATAATGGCAGTGAAGGAAGATACGAGAACAACGTTGCCAAATTGACTCCATTTTGCTACTGAGTGTACACAGCTGTTATTCAATCCATCCTATTAAATTTGATCTGATATTGAATTTAATTCCTTTGATTAAATTATCAATTTCATGTAAAATTAATAAAAATTCGTCAATAAAATATATTATTTCATAATTTGATTCTAAACTTTGCTTTCATAACTGAGATCAGATTTACAAACCTGAAATGGCGGATAATTTGAAAAGCTGTGATTCACCAATCTGAACTTCAAAACAACAGCAATTAAGTTATTCGCTAGGTATTATATTCCAATTTCTTTTGAAAATAGAAATCCTATCTATAATAACATGATTTCGCTGGAAATAATTCTGAAATAACCTTTCAATATTATTTATAGCCTACCGGTACCAGTGTAGGCCTAACCTATTCCGGTAAACTGAAGCATTGGCGAAGTTAGGATGGTCTCAAAGTTATTAACTTTTAAAGTTGTATTTCAAGTATAATTTATTTTTCTCATACGGTAATATCTAAAAATAATTACATTTATTCAAAAATACACTTAAAATCAATTATACGACTCCTCTACTTTAGCATTTTGTTATTAAATCAAAATAAAACATAGCGGCTGAGGATTGTTTGTCTACTTCTGTACAGTCACTGTCAAAAGTGAAATAAAATATTTCTGGCCAACTGACAACTGGCAAAGCTAGAGAGAGATAGTGCTATCTGTTTTGTTGCATGCTAGACAAGGATAACAACACTATTATCAATCATACACTGCCATTATAACGTGGACCTTACTATAGAGAAAATATACCGTTAACATTGCATTATTCGTCTCTGATATTACTCTCAAAACTGTAGTGAGGACCACGTCATAATGGCAGTGGAGAGAGGTGAATAAAAGTAAATTCATATGGCTTTTGTTGGTGTGGAGTCCCTTGCGGGAAGGTCCCACCCCCACCTTGCCTCAATATAAATAATCTAAGCCTCACGACTGACATAGTGGAGAAAGGTAGAACAGTGTTGTCAATTCTCTCTCTTGCCAATGCCTTCTTGAGAGGATAGCTGATATCGGAGTATTTGATTTATAATATTAACTGTTCGTTCTTGTCAAATATGATCGATCATATTCTATTACGTGGCCGATACAAATTGTAAAGTGTTTGTCTGTAGCAATAAATTGATTTGATTTGATTTTGATTTATTCGTCAAGGAAAAATATTTCTCAATGACAATGATCAATAATAAATTGAGGTTGTATTTTTTGTTAATTATATTTCTACATTGCTGAATATTCATGATATCTGGCAACGTTGCAGAGCTAGAGCTGTTAAAACATAATAAGATAAGAATAGCAACAATGTTAATCAAAGGTAATCAAACTTTTTGGGTTCGTCATCACTTAGATAGGCATCTAATAGCTTTTCATTTTGTCTTTGAAATTATTTTAAAGTTGCAATTTTGTAGATACAGTATTTCTATTTCACGAGCTGCTTGGACAGTTTTTTGTTATTACACTGATGTGGCTTAAGCAAAACCGATGTGACTTTTATAATCCAAATTCCACTTCAATTTGTAATGAAATAAGCGCTCTAAGAAGATTCAAAAGAAAACCCAGAGGATGCTGACCGTGTGGAGGGGTGGGAGATGGAGACGGAGAACCAGAACAGATCTTGTCAGCATAATACGAGGGCTATTTTTTTTCAACTTCCGATGTGGTATAAAAAAGAAACTAGTGAGAGTAATTGAATGAATTTATTATCAAAAGTTATTTACATTATTAGTTACTTCTCAACATAGTCACCATTCAGATTGAGGCATTTTTCATACCTGAGTACAAGCTTCTTAATACCTTGTTCATAGAAGTTAGCCGCCAGTGATTTGAGATGGTTTTTCACAGCATCGGAAGCTCTGCCCTCCTAGCATTTTCTTCAGTTGCGGGAAAAGGTGATAGTAGCTTGGTGCTAAGTCTGGGCTATACGCCGAATGGTCAAAAACGTCCCATTTAAACCCGTCAAGAAGATGCTTCGTCACAGCAGCACTGTGAGGACGGGCGTTGTCACCCTTGGCCCCCTTCATCATGAATGTCAACTCGTCCATCTTCAAATTTCCTACACCAATCACGCACTGCACTGTCACTCATAAAGCTTTCACCATATACTCGTTTCATTCTACGGTGAATTTCTGCTGCGGATAACCCTTCAGCTTGCAAAAAACGAATTACACTTCGCAACTCACACTTGGCGGGAGATTCTATCATATTAGCCATGTTTATGTGTTGCTAGATGAACTGGTAATGACGACAGATGGCCGAAAACGAGTGAGGTTATAGTGTGAGATGTGCATAGTCAGCTGCCGCGCATTGTTGGCCAATGCCGCTCGCATTGCCATCTAGCGGCAGGATCGGAAGTTGAAAAAAAAATAGCCCTCGTACTATTAAAATAACAAAATGTATGCTTTCATAAAAATTACATCTTTCAAATAGTTCATTCCTCTGTAAGCAGTTCTAAGCATCTGCTCTGCGCCAAATTTCATTTTTTGCACAGCTTTTATTTTCTCCACTTTTTCATTATATTACTACATTATCCTGTTAAGGCCTATTAATAATTTATTTTTTATCAGCACATCTAAATACATTGACTGTTAAACAATGTATTGAGTAGAGTAAATTCGTATGGTTTTAGTTGGTGGGGAGTCCCTTACGGGAAGGTCACACCTAATAATAGCCTGAATAGCCTAATTTAAGCCGTCAATGGGCCTTTCAACTGTCATACTTGAGCCGAGCCGACATTTTTACGTGTCCATCCGATAACAGAGGAGTGACATTACAAAAACTTTTGGTGATGAGTGGGTTGAACCTGGGATCTCTAGGTTGCTACGCAAGCACTATCCAGAACACGGATCACTGCAATGTTTTGAGTAGATATGTTTTGAAGGATTTGTGATTGTGTTTCAGCATTATGAATTGGACCGGGAGACACTGCAGCTGCTCGCACTGCGTGTCTCGTGCCTCGCGCACAGCCTCTACAACGATCTGCGCCGCAATCACTCCAACTCCCACCTCGTCTCCACGCAGACTCTCTCCGACGTCGCACACATTGTCATGGCTGTCAAACCACTCGTCTGCTGGCTCGATAGGTCAGTTATTAAACCCTCCATTCATAGTTATTCTCATTACAAAGTATTCAATTATATTGATTAATTATATTATTTTCATCACTAACTATATACATTTCTGATATCACATTTGACTCTCGGAAACAGAACACTAAAGTACTACTTTTTCTTCGTAAGGAATAAATGAGATATTTTACTTTCCATTAGTCACTTACCCCCATAGGTACTGCTGTTCTGTGAGCTGAGAGACAATGGAAACAATCCATGCACGAGTGGATGTTGTCTATCATGGAAGATGGCTGTCACACCAATCATCTGCTGTTTGTCTGTGAGGCGAGAGATAATATAAACAATTCATGCACATGTTGGAGTAGTAGATCTTGGAACAGTTAGACCGATTCACATCAATAATCTGAATTTCTGTGTCATAGACTGCTAAATATCACAGTACATGATTTTGTCAATGAAAGCGTTGTGAACTGTTTTTCCGTAGTCGAGCAATTGAAAGCGAACATGAGTCAGCACTTTTATACTCACACACAAGCGCAATTTTTATGTTATTTTCGGTTTCTTTCACATCAATCAATTATAGATAACATGGGTGTCATCTTTATAAGCTAATTTCGGGGTACCGAGCTTCGCTCTGGTGTACAAAAGCATAGAAAATTTATTACGAAAGAGGAAATTATAATATATTTATAGTTTATACAGATACGTTCTATCTAATCACAGTGGATTGAGATTAATTCCCAGTGGAATGCAAAAAATCTCTCACATAGGCCCGGTTGCACAAAAGCTGGTTAATTTTAATCCTGATTAAACCAAATCAGAGAAGACCATTTTAAAAATACGGCTTCTCTGATTGGTTTTCCTGGAATTAATCAGGATCAAAATTTAACCGGCTTTTGTGCAACCGGCACTAAGTACCTGATTGAATGATTACAATAGTTCAACAGCTGAGTCATAATTTTATCTCAGTCCCAGACACATGCACTCGCTCACACACTTCCATTATCGACAGACGACGAAATCATCAGATGTTTTTCCAAGGATGAATAATTATTATCCATTTAATATCCTTCAGCGAGTTTTCCCAGGGATGAGACCTAGTGCAATCGAATTTTTATGTCATAAACCTACTATGTTCCAAATTTCGTGAGAATCGTTTTTGAGATCCGCTGACATACAAACATATACAGGGTGTCCCAAAATTAAACTGCCAAACTTCGGGAATAGGTTCTATGGGTCAAAATAAAGAGAAAATGTGGAAAAAAATTTTTCCTAAAACGCTTCCTTTACGAGATATTCGCCATTTTGTATTTTTTACAAAATAATTTTTATCTTCAAAGTTTTCCAACCGATCGCTATAAAAATCGGTAGGTATGTTCAAATAAGAGAGATGAACTGTAGAAAAAATATTCAACTTTGTCCAATTCGAAAATTGAAAATGGCGGCCATTTCAAACTATCAATCCAAAATTGAACGATGATAGATACCAAAAACAAATTTTTTAGGAAATTTTATTTACAATAAGTCAACACCATAAAAATGAGAATCGGACAAAGCATAACAGAGATAATATCCCTATAATATAATATAATTATATTATATCTATAATTTATTTCTATTATAATGAAATGTGTGGTTCGAGGCAGCAAAACATCAATTCTTTGTAAATAGCAAGGAAGCCTACTAGTCTGTATTAACATCAAATTATGATTTTCTTGGCACTTTATTTTGGGACACCTCTAGGTTTAATTTTAGTTTTTGTATAAACAGAAATTGCTCGCTTAATAGTAGAGGATTTAGTCTACGATGCTCGTGTGTCATGTAAAGTCTAGTTGTAGGTTATTCTTGAGGTAGGTTTTCAATACAAAGGACCATGATGAAGGTAAAATTAATAACATAATTATTGTTTGAGATTTATCTCAGGAAGAAAAATTTGTACTTATTCCCTAGTCACCCAATAGTTATTTGTGATTAGAGACTGATGTGTAACCTTCCTCTATTTTCCTGATGGAGGAAGGAAAAGTATTTTTGTATCAGTAATGCACCCAACATCTTACTTCCACTTACGTTCATTAAAATATATATATTATTTTACATCCTTCATTATTCAACTCATCATGGGCCTTTACTTCAAAGTGCTTGCTTTCCCATATAATCTTCTTATTGAAATTGAATAAAAATCCCCAAGTACTCTCTATCTTCTAATAAATCACATCATGTTCATAAACTAGCATTTATTCATCATACAGAGTGTTTATTATGTCCATTTTCAGTTTATTCAGAGAATAATACCTATTTATTAAAAATAGAAAGAAAAATAAAAATTTCAGTACCCTTTTTGAATTATTCAATCACATGTTTCGGACATTGATGCCATTTTCAAGTGATGAAACCTATTTATTAAACCCTTTGAGATAACACCACAGGAATAATCTGGAGACGTTGAATACTAATAAAATATTTTTAAAGAAGGAACATTCGTTGCTCTTGGCAAAACGGCATGCTTACATTTCGAATTATCGTGCACAAAACAATACTGCAGACCTCTTTTAATCTTCATCGTATAGCTTTTATTCATCAATAACGGTAGTGATGCTATCTTGCGGTAGCCACACACCGAATATGGAAACCCTATTTTTTAGACATGTTTATTCCGATGTGCGCAAACTAGTTTATTTTATGTGTACTTGAAAATGGCCTCAATTAGTTGTAACATGATGTGATTTAAAAATGGCAATTGAGGATTTTTATTTAATTCCAATAATATTTTATTAGCCCTATAAGGAAAAGTGAAAACAATCACTAGTGTTAATATCACAAAAATCTTCAATAGCAGACGCTCCAACGATACCACGCTCATCGTGATACCACACATGTAATCCATATCATATGAACTTGAAAACTTGGATTGTTGATATATTTGAACTATTGTTGCAGACCACCGTTCAATGGTCACCTGGAGTACAAACAGCTGAAGCCGGAACTGCTGGCATGGAGCCTGGAGATGGCAACGAGTGGGCAGCGAGACAGGTTCGCCGAGCATCCTGTCGAGGAGATCAGGAATAGCTCGGCCAAGTTGGCTAAACTGGCCGACTCGCTCATCCAGGACACCAAGGACCCCCTCCTGCTCCAACCCGCCTCCCTCGATCTCGCCACCCTAAAGAAGAGGTCCTCCGACGACCTGGTATGTGCTAGTCTCATTCACAAAGTGTAGAAAAATCTGTATCTTTCAAATATTATATGAAATGCAATCTTGATTTATGATGATGATGATGATGTGTGAGCACACAACATTAAAGCATGCTCCTACAAAATGATAATTTTTATTGAAATGAATTGGAATATTGACTAAATCTCAAGTCTCTTCAATTATGGAAAAATTCCACAACATCAATAGACCTATTCACTCTACAAAATTTATCAAATTTATCTATTTATTCTATCTTAAACTCAATAGTATTAGTTATCTTATTCTCCTTTTCATGTATTGTTTTTCAAATTCTATGCTCATGTGTGTTATGAGGGCAATAATGGTATTTAGTTCCTGGTGCCCTCAAATATGTATATTTTCAAATAAATAAAAATTCTGTATTTGTTTATAAAATAAGTACATTATCAAAATGATAAGGAGAGGAAAAATAAGACGAACTTGTTCTTTTCAATTTCATTCTGTAAGTATTAAACGAAACCTTAATCAACAAAAATGTTCAACCGTAATTGACCATAATCAGCCGTAATTGAACAAAAATGTAATACGAGTTGAGACATTACACACAATTACACACATTACACACTATTCCAAACATTTGTAAACTAAGCTCACAAACATTATATTAGAAAATCATGGAGCAAAGCAAAATAACATGACGAGAAACGTAGAAAAAAAGTTAGATACGTAGAAAGAAAGAAGTAGATACGAACAAAAGATTCACCAGTAAAATATTTTTAAATCACAAATATTGGTTTATTCAAATCATTTAAATATATTCACATGAAATACTATTAAAATTTCACAAAAAGCAAAGAAGATACAAAAATACATCATTGCCTTGAAAAAAATTCAATATGCATAGGCTTATATCAGTTATTCTTTTTTAATTGGTTTAACAGTTCTTGAACACTGGGATGGAAGCTGGGAGGAAGTTCCAAAAGACTCGTTTGAACTGGAGAATCTATAAGAAATGAGTTGATAGTTTACAAAATACTCAATTGGTCAAATGTTTATTGGTTTATACATTTCCTATTTGTGGTCTTATGATTTGTTGCAAAATAATATGTTCAAAATTTTTTTATGTTTTAAACACTTAAAATGTATACAAAGTTGTATTTCATGATAGCTCATAATCATGATTATTAGTTTCTCCAATAATACTCACAATTGTTATATATTTTCAGGGATTTTACATAGTGCCTAGTTTCCATGGAATTCATGAAATTGGTGAGCTGAAATTGAATAGCGCTGCTCATCAATGTGGGAAAATTGAACCAGGAGATGAAATAGTACAAATTAATTACCAGACTGTTGTAAGTACAATAAATTAACTGTATTCCGCTTATATTAATTTGTCATTATTGCTCCAAAACGTTTTAGTGTTTTAACTTGCTTATTTAGTGAGGTTAGGTTAGATTAGATGTTATTTATGTGAATTTATTACAATAGGTGAGATATGATTGGAGTAGGTTCCAGACAATGGAAATAGAACGAACCCGTGACGGTTGCAGCAGCGATTATAGTCGACCCAAGTTGGTGATTAATGACAGTCTTTTTATTTTCGACATAATCTTTTTTTTATCATCACAGCTTTATCTTACTCAGATTTCTCTTCAAATTTCTGATTAGTCGATATGCATATAAATGTGATTGTGTATTGCAGGTTGGCTGGCAGGTGAAATCAGTTATGGCTCTGTTTGAAGAGTCGCCAACCGAGGTGCTACTGACGTTAAAGAAGCGGCCCCGCCACACTAAGGTGTACGGCCAGATCTACATGAAACCCTACAGACTGCCCAGCAAGAAAAAGACGCACCGATCCTACACCAGGTGGCATGACAACGTGCCTTCGCCAAGGCCTGAGCTGCTCACCATTCCTGACTTTGAAATGCCTATACCAAAGTAAGTTGATCGATCACTTTTGGTTACATCCAATTTTGCGAATTCAATAGCTCACTAAACTCTGTGGATTAATGTTTCCCTAATTAAATGGAGGTAAACTCCCTGCTTCACAAGGTAAAGCTTCAATCTGTTTCACAAATTCAGCAACTGAATTTATATAAAAGATTCTCCTTATTTTATAAGTTAATACATTTTTATATAATGTCAGGACGCTAAGCATAATTAAATCGTAATGATTTATTCATTGAGTCCAAGCAACTAATTAATAAATAAGCTCATTGATTTGAACAATGTTATAAGATATGTTATAGAATTATTGTTCCTTCAATAACATGAAAATACAGTATTTTCTTTTTTACATGAATAGTTTCATTAACATTATACTCGAGTTTTATAAACCACAGTCATGTTTCACAACGAAACTTGAGTATTGTGTAAATTGAAATGTGTAGAAGAAGGGAGAATTTATTGTAATTTTATCTCAATAAGAACTAACATGTTTTTTTCTCCTGGAGTCAGTCTTTTAATACTGTTTATAATGAAGTAGGGAGTTGATAATGAATGTGGGACTAATACTTGGAAATTATAATAAAATTTAGGAATCTCATTATATTTTAAAAATATTATATCATGTGGTAAAGTCTTTAATGCTTAATATTATTCTAATAAATGAGATTCTGGTCATCCTGTCTGGACAAAGACATTCTGGTCCTTGTCGGATATATTTAAACCAGTTTTATAGTAATAATTTATCTATTTTAATAATTTTTCATCAGTTATCTTACAGCCTACGTACAATTACAGTTTTATTTCAAACAGCATTATTTCACAGCTTATTAATAAAACTAATATTTGTTATTTGGTTGCAAGAAATTCTCATGTTATCTTTTCACATCTTGGAATTTCAGGCTTTTTTATGATTAGCTTATTTAGGGCGAGTTTTACCAAATTCACGTTAACGCTTCGCTTAGTAATCTCCAAATTAACACTAACTGATGACTTTAACGAAAGATTAATTTCACCAACGAAAAATAATGTTACGTTACGAAACAACAGATTAGAGTGGATCAGGGTGGCAGTGCGCCGCTATGACACTTGTTTCACATTGTTAGCATGTAATTATAGACAGACTTGTCTATGTGGGGAAAATTCACAAGTATTTATATTATTTATACATGTGTACTGTATTTGTAATCATTATTAAAAAAAACCTAACCTAGAAAATCAAACTAGATTATGAAACTACAAGTTTTGTTTACCAAATTTAGTAGAGATTAGCCTACAAATTTTAGTAATTAATAATAATTATAGTGTAGTTTTTTAGTTGTATGATTTATTAAATTCAATTTAGGTTGTAGTGTTTCAATAATATTGTTCTATAGATTGTTTTTTTTTGTAAATAAGTAAAATTTTAAATTTCACAGGATGTCTCCTAGCCATTCTGTCAATGTTGTGTTGCCTAAAGCTATCAGAAGAAGAAGGGACCCAACATTCATGAACAGTGAAAGAACGCATCTTGTCAATCTTATTGAAAAATAAGTCGATTTCGTCCAAATTATTAAAATTATCAAACCTTTCTATTATCCATCTAGGTCGGCGAACAACATAATCGTCATCACTGTTACTCTTAAATGCTGCAAGTTCTTATGCTCTTCTTCTAGCATTATTTCGCATTTCCATATTGAAACAACAAATTAATCTAATAAAAATTAATTGTAAAAACCGCGAATAAATAATTAAACATAACCTCAATAAACTACTTTTAACATGACAGTAAACAGAACGCCGCCATTTTTCTCTTAACAACAGATTACAGATGTTAACTGACCAAATTTGGCCAGTTAAAACTCTTTAACGTCTCATTAGCTCTAACGGCGTGTGGTGAAATCCGATTTTGTCTATGCTTCCTCTAACGACACGTTTAGTTCCTAAACGAACACGTTTAGTTCGTTTAGTAACGGCCTAAAGGCTGTTTAGAAACCCGGCCTAAATAGTTACAAAACTATTATTTATCCTTCGTTAAAGAGAATGTGCATTTGATTATAAAATATTCAATATATTTTCAACGGTTGTATGTGTGTGTGTGTGTGTGTAGATCGGTGGTGAGCGAGGCGAAGGTGACTGTGAACGAGACGGTGATAACGGTGGGAGGAGGAGGAGGAGGCGGTGGCGTAGGAGGAGGTCGCCCCTCCTCCTCAGAGGAAGACGAGGATGAGGAGGAGGAGGGAGAAGGTGGATTGGGAGGGGGACAGGCGTCACCGACAAGTGCGCGCATCTATCTGCCGAAGCCTCGCATCCCTGTGCAACGCAGGGCCACCATCACCGGTGCTAGTCCCATCAGCAAGACGGCGCCCATTAATCTGCAACAGGTACTTGACAACAATTTATTCATTCAATCATTAATCCTTCTACTACTTCATTCATCTATTCATGTATTCATATTAATCTACTGTCTAGAATGTCTCTATCTTTATGATAATCAATGATTCTTTTCTAGATAGCTTTTCATTGCATCTTGCCTTCTAACTGTCTTGAAGTCTGATCTCAGATTCAAATTTATATATTTTCCATAAGAGTAATTATAACAAATTGTTAAAATAAATATTTTCAATTACAAAATGGCACTACCGGCAAAGAACAACTTGTGCGCCGGCACTGAGCTCGAACTACTATGATGAACATATCAAAATTCAACGTAATTTTATTAAATTATAATAAATAAAACATAAGCAATCAACTACTTATTCCATTGTGAATTAAAATAATGTCGAGTAGTTGAACATGATCAAAAATATGATAATGGGTTAAAGAAATGAGACGGGGCCGCCGAAAACAATGGATGGACAGGTAGAAGTTCTAGTGACCCTTCAGTGGTCGCCTATTGTTGTTGAATTTCGACATTTTCTTGGACTATTGTTAAGGTTTCTATTCCGAGGAATATATTGGTGGACCAGTTTGATTACTGAAAGGCACTTTCAACTGTATACCAGTGGTAGAATACAGTGATTGGATAAACACACACATTACTTTCGATGATAAGTACAAATTTAGTCAAACGTACGTGGTGTGTAAGTGAAGCCCACATCGATTTTTGGGCGTACATTTGTTTGCCGTCCTTATAAATTCTACTATACTGAATGGGGACTTGACATACACATAATACACGTATACATATGTTTGTCAAGTTGAGTTCAATTCAATCTAATAGAATTTGAAAGGACGCCAAAAAATCGATTGTGAGCAAGTTGAGTTTCATCAAATGAACTATTGGAAATAATAAAATAATATACAAGTACTTGATCACTGATTCACATTCAATAACTGCAGAAAATACAAGTAACAGATGTAAGTAAGGTGCAAAGTAATAGATAAGTTGGAGCTACCAGCTAGAATTGCCTTCAAGAAAGCACACGGGGCCACTAATGGCCACTAAAAGGGTAATGAAGCGGAATTAGAGTACAATGAAGTATGCTAGTCGAGAGTTAGAGGATGCCCCTTCTTGGAACAATAGTCCAGTTCACAGGTTACGCGGCCCCGTCTCCTTTCTTTTACCCATGATAATAAATGGAACTCCTTCCTGGGTAGATAGGTTAGACAAATACCCGTAAAATTTTAAACGTGATTAAATGCTACAAGAACCAATCAGAGAAGTATTCTTTTCAAAAAAGAAATATATATATATATATTATATATATATATATATATATTTCTTTTTTGATATATATATATATACAGGGTGTCCCAGATAAGGTGTAAACCCCGGCTACCATAGATTTTAAATGCAATTCGCAACAAAAAATGTTTAGTCAAATTTTCTCCTATCGACCTTCGTTTTCGAGATATATTGATTTTTCGATATTTTTCAAGTAGGCGTACTTCCAGTCATTAAATCGTCAATATCTCAAGAACCATTGGTCTTAAGTGAATTTTAAGGACATCGTTGAAAAGAGGACAAAATTTCACATTGATTTGAGGTATAAAACATGCCAAAGTCAATTATTGAGTAGTATTTTTTAGCGGTCAAAGTTGAAAAAGAGTGATTTTTGAAGTTTTTTTGAAAACTTCAGACACATTTTTCTCGATTTTTCTTCCAGGGTACGAAATAATTTTTATAGCGCAAAAACTTTCTTTTTTGATTATCTTTCGAATGAGACCAAATACAGGTGTCTAGCTCAAATCCTCGAATCAGAATTTCAGTTTAAATTCGATTTTCTAATTAAAAACGAGACTTATCTTGTTTGAGTGTGAATAATTGTCTACAATTTGATAGCTTTGTGTCGAGTGATTGAGGGCGTAAAAATACTTTTTCTATAGGAAATTTGGCTGAGAAATACAATGAAACTGGTTAGAAGTTCGTATCTGCAATTGTTATTGGGATACAAGTTGAAAAAAGTTCAAAGTCGAGTTAAAATCTAAACTTTTCAAACAGTTTTTTCTTGATTTTTTTTTTTCACGGTAACAATATTTTTCCGATAATGAAAAAACTTTGCCATTTTATAAACTATCGAATGAGTATAAATTTTCCAGGAAAATTTTAAAACTAGAGTGTTAAAAAATGAAAATTCTCAAGTAGAGCACCCTAAAGCCATCTTTTCGTTGTTTTAAATTCATACCATTGAGATTCAATTGAGTGAGAAGAAAAAATCAATCTGTTCATTAATCAGCTGCTCTGATAGAATAAAAAGTTTTTCCAATGCTCACCCAACAATAGAGACAATTCTCGCAATCATTGTATGAAAAGTAACCTGCTTCCAGTCAGTCGATAATGATGTCTTTCCAGTCAATAGTCAAGTTTTCCCAGTAGTATAGCACCTGAAGCTTTTGACCTTGCATAAAATTTTCTCAGGTTTATTTAAAACTTTTTGTAGTTAAAATGTTTTGTTAGTATGTTTTAAGTATTCGCTGTATTTTAAGGGTGGGGACTCTCCCCCCGTGGGGCGGTAACCCCCCCCCCGTAAGCCATAACCGGAAAATAAAAAAAAAATGACGGAATCGTATTTTACATATTATTTGAAGAAAAAAACTTTCTTACGACTTTTCCTGAAAATGCTTTCCCTTGGAGTTACAGCGGTTTGAAAATTAGAATTTTCACCCCTCAAATCCACGGTTTTCCCTTAATAAATCGAAAAGTACACGTCAGAAAATGAAGTTTAATGGCTTAAAAGAAAGCTAATTGAAACTGGAAAAAAATCAGCTTTTTTTTGCGGCTATTGGGAAAATAGTTACAGTTCATCAAAGATGGCGCTGTCACCGACAACTCTCATTTTTCACTCTTTACCCCCAATTTTCTCAGAAATGGCAATTTGTACACAAAAAATTGTAAGGACCTTTTTTTAAATATTTAAATTTGCTTCAATTTGAGACCAGTTAGAGGTCTCTAACATTCTTCAAAGGAAAGTTATGACCAAAAAAATTTTTTGAAGAAAATGGCCTGTGGAAAGCGAGGGAAATTTCCGAACTGAAAATCCAAATAGCAGGTGCTTAAACATATAATTTCACATACTCACACAAATTTTGATGTACTTGCTAAGTACACTTTTTGATCCAGACAATTTTATGTAATTCGAAACGTGCATTTTTTCAAAGAATGTTACAGTTTTCCAGAGAAAATAAGAGTGGGAAATGTATTCAGTATACAATAAAATTACACATATGTTTGCCGCCATTTCCACGAGTTTTCCGAAACTTTTTTTCCCCGTGTAGGACCCGCGTATCTTATAACATGGCTATTTTTAGCCCTAAATTAAATTTTAATTGCTCCAATTTTGTCCATAAATTTTAAGCTGAGAAGTCTTGTATTGAAAAACAAAAATACTAACGACAAGTAATTTTTTATAAATAAATTTTCAACATAAAAATTTTGTTTTTACTTCTCTTTCGTTATAAAAAAACAAGTATTTTATCTTCGGCGCCCTGCTATGATGCCGATCATAGAACGTGTTCGCTAGAGAGGAGTCTGGATTTCTATTGTTGTTGGATACTTGCACAGTAGGGTACAAAAAAATTTAAAATTTTAAAATTTTAAGGGTTGCCCTTTGACCCATAAAATTGCAGGGAAAATTAAATTTATAAAATTTTTGTTCTAATTCTTTAAGTTGCTTCCCATTAAAACAACATTCAAATAAATTTTTATGATAATTTAACGCTACATACACATTTTGCCCTTAAGGGCTGCCCTTTGGGTTTTGGATGATGGAATATATAAGTTTCAAACAGTTCAATTCATTTTTTAAATCGCTGCCCTTTTAAACACACGCAGTAAAAATTTTATTGAAATATAACGAAAGTTACCAAATGTTGCCCATAAATGTGCCCTTTTTAACCCTTACGTTGGGCTCATTTTGTATCTCACATTGGTATTTAACTAATTTTTAATATTTCAAAAAAATTTGGGCCTTTAATTAATTATTTTCGCATTTTTTTTCGAAATTTTATAACTTTTTTTATTTTACCCATTTTTACCCCTTTTTTTAACCCTTAAAGGGTTAAATTCAATTTTCCCCGCCCTGAAAACTTAGAGCGTTTTTTCTACACATCCTAACGAACAATAAATTTAAGCTATTAAAGATGTGGTAAAGAGGCTGTGGTTTTTTTTTGTTTCACTTTTCGATATTTACGGTTTCAGGTGCTATACTACAGTTGGTTCGTAACATAATAATAAACACGGACACTTGATAACTTATTGAACTTGAGTGAAAAAAAGACTTATCATACTAATAAACTAAAAAAAACTCAAATAAACTACACTCGAAAACAATACTCCAACTAAAATATAAACTTGGAAACAGAAAACAACAAAACTAAAATAGTGAATTGGAAAAATCAAACACTCATGAAAAAACTAGACTTAATAACTCAGGAACACGAACGAATACTTTTCCCTATAGAAAAAGTATTTTTACGCCCTCAATCACTCGACACAAAGCTATCAAATTGTAGACAATTATTCACACTCAAACAAGATAAGTCTTGTTTTTAATTAGAAAATCGAATTTAAACTGAAATTCTGATTCGAGGATTTGAGCTAGACACCTGTATTTGGTCAAAATGTGTCTGAAGTTTTCAAAGAAACTTCAAAAATCACTCTTTTTCAACTTTGACCGCTAAAAAATACTACTCAATAATTGACTTTGGCATGTTTTATACCTCAAATCAATGTGAAATTTTGTCCTCTTTTCAACGATGTCCTTAAAATTCACTTAAGACCAATGGTTCTTGAGATATTGACGATTTAATGACTGGAAGTACGCCTACTTGAAAAATATCGAAAAATCAATATATCTCGAAAACGAAGGTCGATAGGAGAAAATTTGACTAAACATTTTTTGTTGCGAATTGCATTTAAAATCTATGGTAGCCGGGGTTTACACCTTATCTGGGACACCCTGTATATATATATATATATGTTGCTCTTCAACATAGTTCTTGATAGAGTAATGGAAGAATGGGAAAAGAAACTGAAGGAGGTGAACCACTGGAAGCCAATCTCGCTGGGAACCAAGAAAAATAATCTTCAAATTCCATACTTAGCTTTTGCAGACGACCTTGCTATAATGTCAGATTCATTGGAAAGTGCAATAAAACAAATAGAAATTTTAAAAGAATGTGCTGAACAAGTAGGCTTACAAATATCATTTGAAAAAACTGTTTTCACAACATCAAATATAGAAGTTACTAAATTACAAACAAAATATGGAACAATTAAGAAGGTACCATACTTTAAATATCTTGGGGAAATTATATCAGAAAAACATGCACAAAATGAAAGGATACAGAAAGCTCGTAAAGGCCTAGGGCTAGTGCAATATATTTATAATAAGAGATGTATGTCTATCAATACCAAAATCAAACATTATAACGCAGTAATCAAGCCAACAATGTTGTATGCCAGCGAGACCCTAACACTTAGCAGAAAAACAGATACTGAAAATTTGAAAAAAGAAGAAAGGAAGATAATTAGAAAAATACTTGGACCAAGAAAGACCGAAGATGGTTATAGACTACAGAAAACAGCCAAAGTTGAAGAATACTCTAACATAGAAGCAGACATCAGGAAAAGGCGCCTTAAATTTTATGGTCACATAATGAGGCTTCCAGATCACAGACTTACAAAAAGAATAGTAACATATGTAGCAACCCTTAGTAATGGAGGTGCATGGATGAAAAACGTCAAGAAGGACTTAATACTTGCTAACATTAACAATGATGAAATATACAACAGGAACAGTTTCAGAGAAAAGGTTGAAAAATGGGAAGTTAAACCAGAGATGACTGTGCCAAGAGTGGGAACAAAATGGAGTGAAGCAAGGAAAGCGGAGTTCTCACTGAAAATGAAAAACTGGTGGATTGATAAAAAGAACAAGAAAAACAAAAAATGAACCAAATTTTGCTCAGCGTCTTCCATCTGGGAGCTTGACGGCTAATAATAATAATAATAATAATAATAATAATATATATATATATATATGATTATCGTGGCATTTAATGAATGATTAAAATTGAATAGGCTTTTGTGCGACCGGGCCATAAAGTTCAAACTGTGCTTTTCTGGGAGTACCTTTTTCAATATAAATATAATCTTCACATTCTACTATACATATGATTAATGAACCATGCAATATCGTGAAATAAGATTCATGATATTTAAAGATAAAGTTTCATCGACTCATTTTATCAAAATTCAAATAAATATGGCATATTGTAACTAAATTCAAGTAAATATTGAGCTGTAATAAATTCAACCAATTTCCAGTTTAAATTCTGGTAAATATTGAGTTGAATTGTAATAAATTCAACCAATTTCTTATTCTAGAACATGGAATATTAATAATTGGGTTGTTTTTCAGTTTTGGCAAGAACTGAAGCTGGAACGTGAGTGGCGCGACGCGACGCAGCCGAGCAGAGAAAAGAGTGGCGTCGATGAGAGTGGTGCGCATGCGCCGTTGTCGCCTCGACGCAAATACAGCAGCTTCGACAGCCTCAAGGCTAAACCGGACCTGGTCAGCTCGTGTCGTCCCGAAGCTGTCTTCCGGCGAAAACGGTCGACGGACAGTGTCTACGATGACGTATTCAGAACGGTCGAGAATTCGCCCAGAAACAAATCAACCGACAGTGACGATGTGTTCAGAACCCCCGACAGCAAGAAATCCAGCGAGAGTGATGATGTATTCGACAGTAAAAAGCTGTTAGAGGATGTCACCGATGACGATTATCGACCCACTTCGCTTCGGGAGAAGATAGAAATGTTCTCAAAGGTCTCCGAAGTGTTTGTGGAGGCCGACAAAGCGAGAAGTTTGTCGGCTGGTGGCGATAAGACTCCCAAACCAAAAGTGCCTGCAAGAACGTTCCGGCTTTCGCCCGAAAAGGTGGCGGTTGTGCCTCAGGTGACCGCCCGCACTGTCAAGCTGGACCAGGAAACGGACGATGCCAAGAAAGAGAGAGGACGCCTCGACAAGAGTCACAGCACTCCCGCCTATGATTTCTCAGCTGACCAACAGGCTCGGCCGGTCACTGAAATTGTGGGCAACCGGTTGTTTGTGCCTAAGCTGGTGAGGAGTGATGCTGAGGCTCAAGACCCCGACGAACAGAAGGAAGACAACGTTGTCATAACTATCGATCCTCCACCAATAACCCTACCCGTAGCTCCCCTCCCCCCGGCCAGAACCCACATCAAGGCTGTAGAAGAGAAACAGGTGCACGGACAAATCGTGGAAACAATCAACCAGCTGCATCTGTTGAGGCTGCATGACGAGGCCGATGAAACAAGTCGACTGAAGGAGAAGGACTGTGACGAGGATGACCTTGCCAAGACTGAACGAATCGGCAAGCTCCTCGAAACAATCAGCACCTCTCTGATCGAGCACCGACTGAAAGAGGACCAAGGAGGTGCTGATTTATCAAAAACCATATCCCAGGTCTGTCGTGATGATTTGTATGCGCCCTCACCCAGTGAACGTGTGATACCAGTTCCACCGCGAAGGATACTCCCCGATGTAACAGTTACAACAGCCGACGATCGGTCCAATGAAATAGTAACGGATTACAGCAGCTCCACAATGGAACGGTTGCCGAAGAGTAGCCACAGTTCGGAGACTGTAACGGATTACAGCAGCTCCACAATGGAACGGTTACCAAAGAGCAGTCACAGCTCTGAGACTGACACCGCTTCTCTGCCGCCGAAAATGCCCGAACGGAAACCGGTGACTAATATCGAGTTTGCAGTAACTGCTCCGGCTACTTTTCCGCGACATAAGACAGGTGACGGTCGTCGGCCGGCTGCTCCCCCTGAGCCTCCCCCGCGCCCAGCCCCCCCTCGGCCCACCTACCACCGCACAGTGACAGCTGCCGCTCGCTCCTCCGTCGCCACTCGCAGTCCCAAGGCCCTGCGCAAGAAGAATCCTCTTCTCGCCAGTGAGTATTCACTTTCACTACATCTAATTCATAACAGATTGGATTACATTGCTTTTTCAAAATGCGACTTTTCTGTCGAAATACGTCAATTTTTAGTGTAATATTTTGCCAGAACAATTAACGGTTGTGATTTTTTTTCTCCTTGTGAGTAAACTATTCACTTTCATCGTATTTTATGATCGTTGATATGTATTTATATGATTGTTTCCTTCGATATGTCTTATATTTTTAGTTTTTTTGAAATGGTGTTTTGACTCCATTGAGAGACGAGTTCAGAAGCGTTACTTAAACCTTTTTTTCGAAAGTTTCACAGAAACCATCGATTAATAGGTTGTGGAGATTCCATTCTATCAATTAGTCGTGATTGTGTATTCACAAGAAGGCAACAGAATTGAATAGTTTTGCAACATATCATTTTTCAACAGTTTTTATTAATGTTTTCTATTCACTTTCTTTGCTGTTAGAGCTCACTGATTTGATATGTTTTATTAAACACTTGAACCACCCTTTACTTGTTTTTTGAAATCTCTAATATTCATAGAGGCATTATGCTATTGTTTTATGAATACTATTCAGCATCTACTACTACTATAGAGTATGTACTCCACATAAATTATTTGAGTTCTATTCGTTTTTATTTCAAGGTAAATGAGCAAAACTGAGCAGTGCATAAAATAAAAAAAAATTTAGTACGTTAGTTGAGTTTGAAGAATAAAAATGCCTCTACAATATCCATTCTTTTCCTTTTTAATCCACATCAGTTTTCAGGGTTCCCTACCTGCCCGTTACTCTTATAGGTGATACTATAATAGTGTACTAAGAGCTTTATTACTTTGTTATCAGTAATATCTCATTCTTCATCGAACAAAATCGTTCTAAAAATGTATTTCATTCTTCACCGAACAAAATCGTTCAAAAAATGTATTAATAATTGAAATACAGTATCCATATAAAATATTTCTATTTTGTACCAAACAATGTAACATCTTAAATCTGGGTAGATAAAAAGCCCTAACAGAAATAGTAATAGGTCTAAAAATAAAGTAATTGGCTAATATCGCCAAGCAGATAATAAACATGATTAGATAGCATCAGCTTGTTCTGGCTAAATGGTACAAGAACCTAAAAGGGATTTGAAGGAAGTTTACTACTCATAAATAGATTATTTATAAAATATTTGAAGGTTGAGGTTATGTAGAAGTATTCACGGATCGGTGACCTAGAGATCGATCAAACCGAAGAACGTAGAATCTGACCAAAACCCCTTGGCAGAGCTTTATTGCATTCGGATGGTGTGCAATGTGAAAAAACACCCGTCCACGTGGCTAATTATTAAGTAGCATGGAATTAATATTAATATATAGAATATTAACTAGCATGCAAAGGGCATAAATAAAAAACCAAATAAAAATAATTTAATGTATTCAGGAAATAAGAGTTACCAGGCGCATGAATACCTAATAAAAATTTGCATGCACCAATAGTAAAACGGCAGTTAATGGGCGGCAACTGTAGGCCAATTTAAAAATATTTATATATATTTATATAAGTGTAGTAGATTTTGTGTAAAAATTTGTGTAACCTATGTTATCAATATGGCTCGAATGCAAAGAAATTATTAATCATATAATCTAAGCAATATTTTAGCATTTTTTTGTAAGATCTATTTGAATTTAATGGCGGAAGATTGAGATATTTAAATTTTATGCTAATTTGAAAGTCGGAAAGAGGATCTGTAAAACTTGAAAAGGAAGAACCAGCACTCGCCAGCCAGATGCCACCATAAGAGGACCCCAAATATTTTAGAGCGAAGTACCTTATTAATAATTTTGTAAAAAATTAAAGTTAAAGTAAATTATTAAATTTCTTAAAAGACTTCGTGATGCTATTGTGAAGCAGAAGTCATTTTTCATTTTTATTAAATTTATAACCCCCTGGAGGAGACGATTCCGGCTACCATATTCCCGGACCGCATGGAGTTGGATCGACATCGGCGGCTTACAAGAAGATTTTCGACACGTGAGTGATTAAATTTGAATTTAGTGATGGGCGCCCTAGTGCTTCGAAATAATCTGATGATCAAAGCTAGCTCGCCGAAAGGGTTATTATAAATTAAGAAATTAATAAGAGTAATACTTGCGCAAGTAAAAATTAGTATTAAAGGTATTTAATTGAAAGAAAAATATATAGATCAATATTTTAGAAATTTCTATTTAATCAAAGAAGTACGAAATCTAGGCTATCAAACGTATGCATACAATATTTAATTTTGCAATACAATTTGCGATAATTTATCATAGTTCTAATTCACTAGATGAAAGGCTCTACCTATTCCGTCAGGTGCCGAATCTTGCACCCTGAGATAAAAATATATATGCGATACAAATAAATCTACTAAATACTAGAGATTTTAATATATAAATATATATTTGGATTATTAGTGGCTAATTTATCAAGCTGATCTTAGAGCACATATTTTTGATTGAATTATCCAAGCAGACAAGTATTAGCAAGTACATGTCACAGCTACATGCCAAAGAATGCATATGATTTCAAGATAAAGGCACATGGTAATGATTCGTGCCATAAATCTAGAATATAAAGTTAGCCTGTGATATTTTTATTGATTTCAAATATTGTTCTATTTTTATATTATATTTTTTATCGCTCTATATATATATATTTTTTGCCTCGATTGATCTTTGCATTATTTGTGTAATATATGTGTGAAATTTTCATGGTGTGCAATTTATTTTATATTCCTCATCTCTATAGTATAAGTATATATATATATATATATATTTATTATTTATTGAATTACAAGAGTTATTGAAGAAGCCCATATCTAGGCCTATCAAGATTTTTTAAGACTGAATACTATTAGAAAACCACGCCCTAATTATATTAAATCTCATGCTTTACCGACTGATGCCAAGCAGGAGGCTAATCGTTATTTTAATAGAAAGAATAACGTGACAGAAAGACATGGCGCCCAACGTGGGGCCACGGATACGACAGAAAGACATGTCGTACCAACGTGGGACTGATGATGAGAGCCAAGCTCATTGAATAATTATTTGAAATTAAGTCAATAACCATATTGAAAATTATAGATAACTTATACGAGTTGTGAGGAAAACTGGCGAAGGGAAATTTGTATTACTTTTTGGGGAAACAAGAGCTTTAAATAGAGAGAAATTATATGTTTTAAAGAAAATTTTATATTATTATTATTGTAGAAAATATATTTTATAGAGAGAGCTATTATATTTTATGGGCCTAAACTGCTAGTCAGAAATCAATGAATAGTATTATTATATTATAAGAGCTTAAGTAATAAATAGGTTACCTGGCTTGTAATGTCCATAGGCCTATCCTCATTTGTGTCCTTATTAATGCCTTGTTGGCCAAAACTTTCACTTTTTTAACAAACACTTGACACTTAATCCATTTTTAAAATATGAGTCTCTTTTCGTCCACGCAAAGTAAGGTAGCAGACACACTGCAGACGGCGATAGTAGCGGAGATCGACGCTGAGGGGGGCGCGATGGAGTCCAACGCCCAGATATCTTCAATCACCGCCAAGAATCCTGTGAACAGTAATAAACCGTTAAATGTCTCCCAAGAAGCAATAAGGAGGGTTATAGTAGAGGGGATGATCAAGTCATTTTCTAATAGTTTAGAAAAAACAATGACCACAGTAATGAAGAACTTAAAGGCGGAAATGAAGGAAATGCGGGAATCACTGAAGGATACATCGGTAAGAATGGGTAAGGAGACTGCGGAAAGAATAGATAACCTACCAGCACAAAACACTTCACAAATTCATGAAATAGCTACAAACAGGAACAATAGTCAACTTATTCCATAAATAAACAACAGAATAGTAAATCTACACAAATAGCTCACCTAAATTCTGATATAAATCAAAACAAAGTACAACTTAATTCATTGGAGACAGCCGTTGGAGAACAGCAATTATTTTCATCTGAATTAAATGCCGAAGTAGTAGATAATGAAACAGAAGCTTCTAGTCATTGGAAACAGGCCCAAGAGAAGTTAATACAACTTGAAAATCAAATACATCAATTTCCGCACGAGAATATAGAGCCTACTCCCATAGCAACGTTTGATTCACTACACAGTTTCAATGAATTAGGCCGTTTTGACAATACAGACCGCTATCTCCAACCTAAAGAATTTATAGATCAGATAAAACTAGTTCAATCATTAACACCCACCTCTTGGAATTTTTGGCGTCTTCGATTATCCAGTTTGTTAAGCGGTGAACCTCTGATATTCTTCCAGATCCATAATCACGAATTCAGGACGTTAGACGAGTTCAGTGCAGCTTTCCTGGAACAATATTGGAGTAAAAATAGACAAATGGATGCACTAGCCAATATCATTGCTTGTGAGTTTAATTCTAGGACAGACGACACATCCATCAATTTTGTTAATACCCTTAAACTGAAAAATGCTCAATTAGATGAGCCAATGTGTGATTCAGTTTTAGCAAATATAATCGTAAAAAAGCTACCTTTCCAAGTCAGAACAGCATTGGGTACACAGCCAATAACTAGTTGCAAACAGCTGATAGATTATTTATACAATATACAATCTATGATGGCAATATCAAATCACAGGTCAGATCAAATGTATGCACAGAATCAACCTAATTCAAAAATTAATCAGTACACCAGCCAAGCCTATGAATCAGTACCATATGATTGCTCACGACATACTCCTCAATTTGAACACCGAAATGATCATAAACACAATAACAGCTGGAATAATAGAAGTTTTCAGAATCGTCAAACAAACCATTATCCACAGCAAACCTATGAAAGAAAGTATTATTATGGCCGTGATCGATTTAACACAAATAATGATAACACTCAGAATAATTACGACAAAAATTACAAACCGCCACCTCATCAAATTAGTACAACTTATACATTAGCGCATGCAACAGGAATAAATCAACAAAAAACATGGAACCCAGCACCCAACGACCCGCCACCAGATATACAGAAAACTACATCTAAACAATTATGTCTACATGATAACCCGATACAACCACACAAGCTCAGAAAAAATAGATAGAGAAAATAAAGATACTACAGCCTCATATACCACCTTTGTGAACGGTTTACCGAAAATATTAGAAAAACAGATGTTAATACAAGATAAATCACCACCAAAAACCGCCGCTCAACATGTAATTAAAACAGCCCGAAAACATCAACCCTCTTGAGCCTTATATTCCCCGCCGACGATCCATCACCGCAGGTAGAGCAGCCCGCACATCAAGAGACCGCCACCATACTACCCGCTTTGAAAGTCACACTCGCGCATCAAGAGACCGCCACCGCACCCATGCATCATTCGACCCCACCAAGGCACCCCAATGAACCCAGGATAGAGGACCAAGAGGATGACACCAGGCAGGACGGAATACCGGATGAAAGGAGCATGCACCGCAAGGCCCGGAGACGCAAGCGCCCGAGGACACCGGACGGCCGACATCAGGACGAGGAGGACGGCATTCGGGAGAACATGCATCGCAAGGCCCGGAGGCGGAAAAAGCGAAGGAGGAACCGCGCGCGCCGATGGAAGCCGCATGCACGGTTCAAACGCCCGAAGAGAACACCGGACCGACACCGAGGAGGACAGGAGCGGACCGACGGCGTGCATCCGCGGCACATACGCTTCAAGAGAGCCAATCAGCGATGTGACCGGAATAATGGATCGAATGAATGGATTAAAACCGGAGCTACTAAAAGGACTACTATGGATTCATGCATGGGCAACAACGAAATGGACTACTTATTGAGATTGATGAAAGATAAACGGTGTCTAGGAAGAGTGAAAGAAATAAGGAATAATGTAAATAAAATGGAAGTACCTGGCTATATGATTAGAGGTTATACTATTAAGGAGATAATAAAGGTTCTGATATATTATATACTATTTGTTATGATGGCTGTGATATTAATAAAAGACTGTGTTGTAGATATGAGGGGAAAATATTGTATTGTTGGTATTGAAAGAATCTAGTATTGATGAATGGAAAGTTAATATTATAAAAATAGTTATTGTTGTGAGCCTACTAATTTATAATGAACCAAGATCAAGAATATTAAATGATAATGAAAGGAAGGATGAGTTAAGAGTACAGATTTATTGGAAAAAGAATGGATTAAAAGAAATTATCATAAATGAAGCTTGGAATTATTTAAAGGAATACACCAGATACAAGGGCTTTAAATTTATGATGAAGATAAATTATCAATTAGGACAGCCTCAACAATCACCAACAGATAGCAGATAACCTAACTGGCCTACAGCAACATCTACAAACAGAATGCAAGAAGATGCAAGTAAAATCACAACATTTTCTACATGCTATATCGTCAAATTGGAAATAAATATGATAAGAAATCAAGGAAAACATTATTATCAAACCGATTACTAACCTTCCTTAATAAATTTAATCTTGGCATAGGACCGCGTGGCAACAATCCAATGTTTTAATTCCTTCCAACCGTTAGAAGCCTGCAATAAGAAAAAGAATAATTTTTAAATATGTAATTAAATTATATACATCAGATAAAAAAGGACACAAGCGGGGATAATAAAATTAAAATTTGTTAATTACCTTTTTAAGAGAAAAAATTGAGCAGTTAGGTTAGTTATGAAAGTCGATAGCAAATTCTGATGTAACATGTAACACTATGAATTGTAGAACAGCGACCAGCTGACCAAAGCCACCCAAATCAAATGAATGTAATGTCTGTTGAACATATGTTTATAAAAAGAAGTACTGTACCCAAAGAGTTATTTATTATTGTTATTTATTATATTTATTAATGTCGATATATTTATTTATATGTTTTTATATTTATTACTTTTATTATGCCACGTTTGTTACCTGAAAAGACTTAAAGTGAATACCAGTTACCAAAACCAAAGAGCCATTAGCAAAAGAAAGTATTGTACCTGATGTATAGAAATTATTTATATTAAGACCTAAGAAATACTATAAGATATAAGCCCAGAAGTTTATGAATCGAAATTATTGTCTAAAAGGAATCATTTATGAGAATTATGAAATGTGTGTAGTTAAGTTGGCGGCCCTGCAAGCGGCGAATTTAAAAATTACTGTGTTGTAAATGTTGTCAGGAGGAGTGCGTTTAGAAGTTTATATTTATGATATTTTTATGTGTGTTGAGGAGGAGAATTTGTTATTGTATTTGATAAAGGTATAAAGGAGATGCAGCAAATATGTCTGCAAACTGTGATAGAAGTAATGAGAGTATAATTTATAAATAAAGTATAATGTATATCGATGTATTGAAGGGTGGGTTTTCATTAAAAACATTGTGATTCTCAAATATTTTGAATTCAAACCCAGGGGCGCGTGTAACATCTTAAATCTGGGTAGATAAAAAGCCCTAACAGAAATAGTAATAGGTCTAAAAATAAAGTAATTGGCTAATATCGCCAAGCAGATAATAAACATGATTAGATAGCATCAGCTTGTTCTGGCTAAATGGTACAAGAACCTAAAAGGATTTGAAGGAAGTTTACTACTCATAAATAGATTATTTATAAAATATTTGAAGATTGAGGTTATGTAGAAGTATTCACGGATCGGTGACCTAGAGATCGATCAAACCGAAGAACGTAGAATCTGACCAAAACCCCTTGGCAGAGCTTTATTGCATTCGGATGGTGTGCAATGTGAAAAAACACCCGTCCACGTGGCTAATTATTAGGTAGCATGGAATTAATATTAATATATAGAATATTAACTAGCATGCAAAGGGCATAAATAAAAAACCAAATAAAAATAATTTAATGTATTCAGGAAATAAGAGTTACCAGGCGCATGAATACCTAATAAAATTTGCATGCACCAATAGTAAAACGGCAGTTAATGGGCGGCAACTGTAGGCCAATTTAAAA
The DNA here is from genome assembly GCF_014356525.2 of Nilaparvata lugens. NCBI lineage: Eukaryota > Metazoa > Arthropoda > Insecta > Hemiptera > Delphacidae > Nilaparvata > Nilaparvata lugens. The sequence goes on from NC_052514.1 coordinate 17,453,954, forward strand.
ATATTATATATATTTATATAAGTGTAGTAGATTTTGTGTAAAAATTTGTGTAACCTATGTTATCAATATGGCTCGAATGCAAAGAAATTATTAATCATATAATCTAAGCAATATTTTAGCATTTTTTGTAAGATCTATTTGAATTTAATGGCGGAAGATTGAGATATTTAAATTTTATGCTAATTTGAAAGTCGGAAAGAGGATCTGTAAAACTTGAAAAGGAAGAACCAGCACTCGCCAGCCAGATGCCACCATAAGAGGACCCCAAATATTTTAGAGCGAAGTACCTTATTAATAATTTTGTAAAAAATTAAAGTTAAAGTAAATTATTAAATTTCTTAAAAGACTTCGTGATGCTATTGTGAAGCAGAAGTCATTTTTCATTTTTATTAAATTTATAACCCCTGGAGGAGACGATTCCGGCTACCATATTCCCGGACCGCATGGAGTTGGATCGACATCGGCGGCTTACAAGAAGATTTTCGACACGTGAGTGATTAAATTTGAATTTAGTGATGGGCGCCCTAGTGCTTCGAAATAATCTGATGATCAAAGCTAGCTCGCCGAAAGGGTTATTATAAATTAAGAAATTAATAAGAGTAATACTTGCGCAAGTAAAAATTAGTATTAAAGGTATTTAATTGAAAGAAAAATATATAGATCAATATTTTAGAAATTTCTATTTAATCAAAGAAGTACGAAATCTAGGCTATCAAACGTATGCATACAATATTTAATTTTGCAATACAATTTGCGATAATTTATCATAGTTCTAATTCACTAGATGAAAGGCTCTACCTATTCCGTCAGGTGCCGAATCTTGCACCCTGAGATAAAAATATATATGCGATACAAATAAATCTACTAAATACTAGAGATTTTAATATATAAATATATATTTGGATTATTAGTGGCTAATTTATCAAGCTGATCTTAGAGCACATATTTTTGATTGAATTATCCAAGCAGACAAGTATTAGCAAGTACATGTCACAGCTACATGCCAAAGAATGCATATGATTTCAAGATAAAGGCACATGGTAATGATTCGTGCCATAAATCTAGAATATAAAGTTAGCCTGTGATATTTTTATTGATTTCAAATATTGTTCTATTTTTTATATTATATTTTTTATCGCTCTATATATATATATTTTTTTGCCTCGATTGATCTTTGCATTATTTGTGTAATATATGTGTGAAATTTTCATGGTGTGCAATTTATTTTATATTCCTCATCTCTATAGTATAAGTATATATATATATATATATTTATTATTTATTGAATTACAAGAGTTATTGAAGAAGCCCATATCTAGGCCTATCAAGATTTTTTAAGACTGAATACTATTAGAAAACCACGCCCTAATTATATTAAATCTCATGCTTTACCGACTGATGCCAAGCAGGAGGCTAATCGTTATTTTAATAGAAAGAATAACGTGACAACAACCAAACTAAAGTCGATTCCAGTAAAATCGATTAAAGCATTTTCAATTTTATAATATTGAATTGATATTTTTCAGAAATGAGAAATGTGTCAGTGGCTGATGTGTCTGTTGGCTGCGAGTGCCAGGGCTGGCTGCAGCAGCGGTGTCGCAAAGGCTCGGGTCAATGGAACACCGGTTGGTTTGTCATCAAGGGAACAACGTTCTATGGATTCAGGACCAAAGAGGTAACCTCACATATCCTGCTTCTATATCGTTAATTGTGATGGATATCACTGATTTAAGAATTACTGTATTCAATGGAGAGGGAGGGTATCAATTTATCGAAATCGCAGTGCCTATTTCGACTATTTCTTGAGACATTGATACCAGTGAGAAGTTGAGCCGTTTAGTTATTAGTTGAGTCTAATGGCATCATGTTTTCATTGCAGTCAGCTATAACGTTGCACGCTAGTCAGGGGCTACTAAGAATGGGTTGAGGATATTTCAGTTGAAGGTTAGGTTAGGGAAAGATTGGAGGTTAGGTCTCTGCTTTTAAATGATAATATTAGGATGGTATTAACCAGAGGTTTATGATAATTTCACAATAATTGAATATATGATACTGTATCCTCTGGACTTTTTGAACCGGAACTTGTCTAACTGAAAACTGGACGTACTGAATTTGCCCAGTCTTGATCAACTGAGATCTCGATGGAGTGGATGTCACCCTCACATCGTATTTTAAGTTTAGTAATAGTTATTGATATCAGCGATTTAAGAGTTTATTGTTTAGTGTTTTTGAAGGGACGGATTCAAGGATCCAAAGGTTCAAAGAACCCCACACGTCAACCGAAGCTTATTGTGTTCTCAAGTAGTATGTTAGTTAGGCAAACCAATACCTATGTCCTTTACAAAAACCAGGAGTTTTCCCTATTCTAACATTCCATTCATCACCTAGTTGCAATCCTTGTCGCAATCCAGTGTGATATGCTTGGCAGTCTTTTCAGACTGATAAGTCATCGTGACCTACTTAAGTTCCACTCCTGGCCTTCTTTGTAGGTCCTTCCGCTGAGGATGGGCGACCAAGTTTCCTCTAGGGCGCCCGGCCAACCTTGACTCAGCCTCTTGACTCACATTTGTGCCTGGTTTTTCGCTGGTCTCTTGGGTGTGCCATCACTGGTCTCTTGGGTTTTTTCTTGTTGCTCCTCCAAAACTTTGCAGGGTCAAAAGCCTCACCTCTCCCAAGAAGCTTTGCCTAAATGGCCGCCCTTCTTTGAGCAGTGGTGAGTTTTGGCCTCTCCACTCACAAACTCGTGACCTATGTGAGTTCCACTTTTGGCCTTTTTGTAGGTCCTTCCGCTGAGAGAGGGGACACCAAACTGCCTCTAGGGCGCCCGGCGCCTTGTCACCCTCGACTCAGCCTCTCGACCACATTTGTGCCTGGAGTTTCACCCATCTCTGGTCTCTTGGGTTTTTCTTTTTGCCCCTCCGAAACTGCCCTGATGGGACAGATCCCGTGGGTCTGAAGGCAAGGTAACTTCTGGAGTTACCTTGAGGTCCATTTTAGTCGCCTCCTACGGCATGCATGGATACTGTGGGTGAATTCTGGTTTTCAACACATTCTTGAGTACGATGATCGACTCAAAGCTCCCCCAACCCACAGGGGGCAATTTAAGAGTTACTGAATTCAATGGAGAGACCTACGATTCAAATTTTGATAACAATGGTCATCATGGAATCAATTCAATGATTAATTACTGTGTTTAATGTGTAGCAGGAAGAAGAGAACGGAAAACATCCATTATTTGTTGAAAATGAATTCGACTTTCAAAGAAAATCATCAAATAGACAATTTTGAGATTATTTAACCTCTAGATTGTCCCTATGGAATGCTTTTCTATGAGGAAATAAGATTTCAGTTGGTGGTTAGAGTAGAATTACCTTGTCGAGTCATTGAACAAAACA